>NC_080793.1:34721160-35326160 GCF_028018385.1 Neofelis nebulosa | reverse complement strand
GAGAAATAAACTTTTTTTAAAAAGAGATTTTATATATTTTTTAAGTAATCTCTACACCCAACATGGAGCGTGAACTCACAATCCTGAGATCAAGAGTCACATGCTCTATGGACTGAGCCAGTTGGGCATCTCTAGGGAGATATAAACTTTAAACAGATATCTCCTCTGGGGCAGCGAAGGCCTGAGATTGAGTGGTTAGAGGAAATCAAAGGAGATTTGCCTGTAATGTTAATGTATTTTTCAAATAAGGAAAACTTATTAATGTGTTACATGCAAAATTAAACTTCTTAAAAAAAGCACTCTTTTCATAGGCTATTTTTGGTACAGTAGATAAACTGTTTCCCAAACTTGCCTGGAGATAGGAATGGCCTGGAATGCTTGTTAAAAAAACAGATCCCTAGCCCCAATAATCTGTATATTTAATAAGTAACCCAGGTGATTCTTCCAGGAAAGTTTGAGAAGCTTTAAGCTACAGCCAGCCCCCTCCCCCACCAATCTAAAGCTAAACCTCCAGATACTACTCTGGAATTTCACTTTCCCCAGGTATTTCTCAGCCCTGTTCATTAAACTGAAGTAAGAAGTCAATGTTAGACTCAGCTCTCTCTTGCTTTCTTCCCTGGGGATTAAGTAGAGTAAGAGATGACCCAACATGCCTTGGTCCATCTCCAGAATCTAAGACGTAGAGGTAATGGCATTCCCTGTGTAATTCTGAGGGCTGGCCCCAGATGAAGCAACACAGCCTGGGCAGGGGGGAGAGGGTTACCAGGCAAGACCTTGCCCTGCCCCGCCCCATGAGGGGAGACTGGGCCATGAGGATGTGTAAGGTTCTCTGTCCTGGAGCATAGACCCTTTTAGGCCATGTCAACATGGCTCTCAGCAAACTCTGCAGGGAGATCACACAGCCCCAGGAAAGCTGACAGGACTGTGGACAGTAGCCACTGCTGAAAAGCGTGAGGCAGCCCTGCTTTAAAAAAAAAAAAAAAAAAAAAAAAGGCGTGATAAGAGAGGCAGAAAAGCACCACCTTCTGGGAATGGGTGACCCACGCTGTCCCTTCTGCTCCACAGGCACCTCCTCTGAGCCATGTGGTCACTTCCACGAGCTCTGCTGCCTATGGGAACTGGTGGCATTGGGCTACCCCAGCTCAACCACTTGTTGGATGAGGCAAGCGAATTCTCCCTCATTCTGTGCTGCTTTTCTTTCCCTGGGAAGTGAGGGGGCAGCACCCCATGAGGTCCTGGGTTCTTTCCAGGCCCATGACTTCTACCCCAGAGCAAACTGCATCTGAACACACCTAGGAATGTTCTACATGGTCCCAGTCGGACCGTTTCCTCATCAGTTTGCCATTAAAACTATACAAGTTTTCTTAACAGTTCGTGGGTCACAGACCCCTTTGGAAATGTGATAGCTGAAGATGTGGCTCCCTCCAGTTTATATATGACTGCAAAGCTGCAGGACTCACGTCAGAAAGGTCAAGAGTACTGTGTTAAGACCAAGTCCCTGTGCATTGAGCCACTTTAAAGAACAGCTAAGATGGGACATACTCTCTGTGCCTTATATAGGCAGTGGGTGCAGACTCTATCATAATTCAACACACATCATTCACCTGCTGAAAATACAGTGTGATGTGTGACTGGCCTCCCATTCATTTGGAGGTGGGGAGTGGGGGGCACAGGAAAGGACAGCATGAGTCCACTTATCTTGGCTTACAGCCACACAGCACCCAAGGCAACCTGGCTCCTTCTCTCACTGTGGAGGTCAGGAGGGATCCTTGAAGGTGACCGAACAGCATGCAGGGCATGAAGTGGCAGCAGCAGCAGCCAGAAGGCTCCCTGCCTCTGTCCCCCAGTAGGGGACTGGGCAGACCGGAGTCCTGGTCCTCCTTTGAGATCCACCATGACACAAACCCTGGCAGGCATGATGTCCCCATGATGGAGGCTCTGTAGCCATGCCAGCTAAGAGATGACATTAAAGAAACTGAAATGTTGGGGTCTGGAGACAGCTTCAAATGACCAGCAGGCTGTCTAAGAAAAAGACAGTGGACAAATGTTCTGCACATACCCAGAAACTATATAGAAGCAAGCTCGGGGAGTCAGAAAGGACATCTAACGGCCATAAAGGGGCATGCTGCCTGGAAACCAGAGTTCCTACCATTTCAGTGTCCAAACAGAGGTGCCAAGGTGGGTGTCTGCTTTGGGTAGAGCTCAGCTCACCGGCTATCACCTGTCTGTGCTCTGTTTTCTTAGCACAGATTCAGCCACCCTGCAGCAGAAGTTCAGCTTCCAGAACCGCCTAGATGGGTGGCTGTTTGCAGAACCCCCACTGTGACCAAGGTAGGCGATATTTCCAAAGCTCAAAGCTGACCAGCAGCAGCTGCCTGGGGCCGTGAAAATACACAGAAAATGGCACCGCAGAAAGGAAGGACATCACCAAGCAGGGACGGCCCTGCAGAGTACCTCTGGAGAGCCTGCTTTATCTCTGAGTTTCATCAATTTACCTGTGGAACTGAACAAGAAGATGGCTTGGCTTCTCAGCTTCACATGAATGTTATGAGGAGAAAACACAGATGATTTGGGGACGCGTCAGCAGTTTACAAAGAAAAGGCGATGGTGGCAACTTCTGGGGGCCCAGGATGGAGCTAAGTGCTGAGCAGAGTCTCTGCTCTGCTCACAAGCGGTGGAGATTTAGTGAAGAAGACAAAACAGAGACCTAAGAAGAACCCATCAAGGCTCCAGTGGTGACAGAGAAAACTAGCTGCAATTAGGCATGACAATAGCTGTCAGAGTTCTCAACCACAAAAAGAAAAATGTTTGTGAACAATCCTTTTTTTCCTTTTATGCTTTGGGTAAGATGAACCTCCTACTCGGGGGCACTTGGCTAAGAAGAGAACCTCGTGGGACCCCCGGGGCCACCCCACCTGTGTGCTGGGAGGCAGCAGCGTGCTCCTGGTCTCTAGACTGCGTCCAGGGCTCTGAGCGGTCCAGAGAACCAGACTGGGACACACAGGGGGCTGCGGAGATGCCCCAAGTGGAGATGCAAGCAAGCACCCCCTTGCTCATTTCTCCCGGGCCCTGGCTTTAACCATCATAGACAACTCTCCTTACAGGTGAACCAATAAATCATTTCTGACATGGCAAGGAAATTAATCTGGGGAAGATTAATTAGCTACATTCTCGCATTCAGCGGCAACTCCTGGAAATCAGATGGAGGGGAGCACTTTTTCACACTGACCTAGGACTGGTTCCCTTTCTTTCCTCTGAGGTCTGATTCAGCCATGCAGAATTCAGAATTCTGCCCAAAGTTCTAAGCCCCTCTTTTCATGCTTGGAGGTCAAGTGCTTCCAGTGGCCGGGAGTTCATGACTTCATAATTCAGTCATGTGGGCAATCTTCCTCTGGCAGGCGCCACCCATTGCTTTGTGCAGACCTTGGGGGCTCTATTGCACACGCTTCTTTACAGACCAGCCAGTTACCTTGCCCCGCATGTCAGGAGGCCAGGGGTGTTTCAAGTGGTCTCCACTGGTCTTTCCAGTCCTGCCCCTCCCACGGCCACAGCTGCTTGCCTAGACACCTGCAGGCTCCAACTTGTTAGGAAAAACACATTTCAAATTACAGCCTCTGTCAGCTCCTCTCAGGCCCTGCTTGCTCAGCCCCTCTCTCTCTCTCTCTCTCACATACAGTCACACACACACACTCCTCACCCTCCTCAGTTTAACCCCGTGGAGAAGGCTCTGCGTCCTGGGTGGGAGGCTGCTGGAGTGGAGCCCAGCTCAGGACTCTGTTTACCTCAGAAGCTTGCTGAATAGGTCTTAGGGACTGGCTTCTCACCATCTCTCAGCAGTGGAAGGTTCTATTTTGAACTCAGAAATAGCTCAATCCTAGAATTTAATTGCCTTCAGCTAGGACCAGAGACAGAATTCACTGCATCCCTCCTGAGGACAGAAGCACACAGGGGTCTGCAGTGGCATTACATGTGAGGTCAGAGTGGAAGAGTCCTGGGAGATAATCTAAGTCCAATGGGTTTCAAATTTTTATGTGTGGAATTGTGTAAAGGAAACCTCACATGGAACGCCAATATGTACCAGTACCCAATCTGAAAACATTGAATTTACTGGGGAGCAGGAGGCCCCGAGGAGGAGGGGTGGTAAAGGTCAATACCCAAAACAGGTAACCCAACGTTTCCTAATACACAGGTCCATGTTGTTTCTGTAGTACCTATACGGCTATCTAATGTTTCTTCTAAAATCATTCCTAACATGGGGAAGCTGGCTGGCTCAGTCAGGAAGGCATACGAATCTTGATCTCAGGGTCCTGAGTTTGTGCCCCACGTTGGATGTAGAGACGACTGACTGAATAAATAAATAAATAGATAAATAAATAAATAAATAAATAAAGTTTAAAGAAATCCTTCCTAACATTGTCAATTTGCACAAGAACTCTCCCCACCCCTAGGAAAAGCTTAGCGCCTCTTGCAAGAACCACCACTCTTAACATCCATCTATCATCTCCCCCTCTCCCCCCAAGACAGCTCCCTGTGGGAGGTGGGCCCCAGGCAGCAGCATCCACTGAGCCTCCCTTTGTCCTCCCCTAGGCTCTGGCTCAGCACTGCCCAGCCCTCCGACAAACCCCATCAACTTCCACCTAGCTTCCCAGACAGTCCTTTCTTGCAAGTTTCTTGCTCAAGCGGGACAAGTGCTCCTCCTGGGGTTTGGGCTCACTGCCTAGAAAATGCTCTCAGACCAGCCCTGGATCAAGAAGGGTAAGAGTGGGATTTTCTTCTTTCCTTTGCAGAACACTTAGGGTTGGAGAACATATCATCTGGAGCAGGGATGTGGGATGGCTCTCAAAGTCCTTTACTGCTCCATGCCTCAGCTGCCTTGTTTATAAGGTGACAAGAGGATACGGACTAAATGGACCAGGATTAAGTGATAGACTTAGAATGGGTCCAGCACACAGCAAGTGCTCAAGAAATGTCAGGTGTGATTATCATCATCTCAACCGTCATCTAGCCTGATGGATCCCCTCGTCTTATGGGGGAAGAAACTGAGGCCCGGAGAGGGAAAGGGGCTTATGGAGGTCACCTGGATATCCAGGAAGAGAATGCTCATCACTGGAGTGACAAAACCAAACTCCCACCAAATCATAACCACAGGAGAACCTGTTATTTGTATGTATGTATAGCCTGCCTGCTTCCAAAATGAGTTTTGGACAACTGAATTTAAGTGATCTTTCTGTGCCTGGTAGGCCCGGCCCTTCTGCTGCTTTCTTCCTGAGAAAGGATCAGGAATGCCCGTGAGGCTTTCTCACGGTAACAGAAGACTCTGTACAGTAAGAACAACTTCTCCAGTGTTCTCACAGGAAAAGTATGTAAAGCAAAACAGAGCCTAGAAGCCAAAGGCCTTCCTGAGAGCTACAGTACCTTTAAAAGCCAGGCCTCAGTGCAGGCTGTGGAGATGAGCTGCAGTGGCTGGGTGAGGCGGGGTCTTTCCAGCCCATGTGAGCTCCGTGCCCAGAACTGAGATTAAGGGGAGAAAGGGCTCAGGCCAGGTGCAGCCCAAGTGACTGGCAACCCCGGCCCCGGGATCCGTACTAAATGAAGGGGCACTTCTCTCTGAATGGATCCCATTAGGATGATGCATGCACATTTCTAACACAAGAGCCACAAGGCAGGCCAGAGCATCTTAAAACACAAGCAGCACTAAACAGCTGCCCTCCCCCCAAAGTCACCACCTTTTTATTGAAGACATGCAGCATCGGCCATAATTACCACCACCAGATTTAAGGGTTCCCAATTATATTCCGCTTAATAGTGGGTGCTCAGTAATAAATGGTGATTCACTTTTTAAAATGATGCCATCAAGCCTCAATTAACTCTTTCTCACATGCAGACCTCTAGGCTAAGAAACTGCCCCTGAACCCCAAAGCACTTCTCATATGTACTCAGCACTTTCCAATGTAAGTACAAGAAAGTTATTGCTGACAGAGCTTTGTGACAACAAACCTGTCTGTAACGGTGTCAAAGCCTCGTTCAATCACATTTACCCCATCCTCACAACCTGCCAGGCAATGAGCTCTGAGCTGGAATGCGGCAAGGAGCAGAGGCAGGCCTGTACCCCTGCCTCATGGAGCATCCAGTCTCCAGGGAGAGCAGCATTAATCAGTTTACCTCCCCGCGGAGGGCAGGAGATACTCAGCAGGCTTGTTTGAGGCAGACGAGTGTGTGCACGGGTGAGGCCCCTTCGTACCCTTTCCTGAATTGCAGCTATGTGGACACCTGTCTGCTTTGCCAAACCTGGGAAGCAGGTTCTGGAGCCGGTTCCCTCTTTACCACGGACAGTCCTGGCGTGCAGTAGGGCCCCTACAAGGTGTGCCAGGCGGGAGCCAGGGCAGGCAGGGATGCTGAGGGCGGTACTGGATTCATAGGTTCGAGCTTCAGTGCTTCCTGGCTTCTCACCATCTGTAGGGCTCTGGGAGGGTGTCTACCTTTTCCGAGACTGAGTTCACTGAACCACCTTCACTGGGAGAACATCTTCCTCCTGGAGCAGGAGGTGATTGAATCAATGGACCTACGGGTAACACAATGGCTGGCACATTGTGTCGGCAAGGTAGGAGGCACTGGAGAGGAAACCATCCTTTCCACGGAAAGGATGCTGTTCTCACCTTTGAGATGCCACAGGCCACATATCTTAGTTTGGGTTCCCCCAGACACAGACCTTGAAGCCAGGACTCAGGTGAAAGCCCTTTATTTGTGACCTGAAAACTTACGAGGGATGTGGAAATGGGCCAGGGAAGGCAGCAGAAAAGCTGGCTAATCAAGCCAACTACCAAGGTGGGTAACTAGAACTTCATCCCACAGGAAAACTGGGGCGGTGGGGAGGGGGGGCAAACACCAACTAACTCCCGGAGTCACCACTGGAGGCTGCTCTTGGGTCCCTGTCCTTGGCCACTCTGGCTGGTGTTTGTGGGAAGGGTGGCTATCCGCATCCCAGCTTCTGCATGAGGCCCTGAGGCAGATATGGGTTCAAGCCCACTGAAGAAGGTCAGACCGCAGGGGTGGGAGGGACTTGGTGCGGCCTGACAGCATCAGATAGCTGCCTAGGACAGAGGAAGCCTCATGGAGAAGGAATGAGGTGAGAGGAGAGGTCCACTGGGTAAGTTCACCCAGTTGAAGCCATAGGAGGGCCAGTCAGATCGACCTGGGCTCCTATGCCACTTGACCCCTCACCTGCCTAGCTCACTGCTTTCCTCTGAGTTCCAGTTTCCTCATCTGTGAAATGGGAAGAAAGATCCCTGTCCCATCTCCCTCTGGGGATTTAGCGCAGATAATCATTTTGCAAATGCAATGGGGACTGTTACTGAATCTAGGAATCAGGCTATCCCCACAAGCCACCCTTCTCAGTACAGGTAAGCTTCCCTACATGAAGTCCCATGGGTCATTTTCTCCTGGGCCAAAGATCAAGTAGGCAGCTCCCCAAGGAAACACCTGGACAAAACCAATTTTGGGGGACCAAATGCCAGCATGGCAGCTGTTGCCCGTGAAGAGCTGTTGTCCAACGGGTGGGGCTGGTGTACCATGTGAGTACCTGGGAAGGCCACGCCGGGCAGATGGCACCACAGTGAGCCTGTGTGTGGACAGGCCACAGCTCTTTACAACTGGCTAGTGGTACATCAAAGCACTACGGCGACCCCACGTCTCTTACCCTGCAGCCAGGGTGCTGGCTTCCCACCCCCTAGACAGAGAAGTAGTGGCCTCCAGTGAGATAATGGAAGAATGAATCTTGTCCTTTTCCACACATATATAGGTCAGGGCACAACCAGAAGTACAGAAGGGCAAAAACTCTGACCTGGTAATGCCCATCCTAGGATGGGGTGAGTTACCTGGGGACACCCACAATGCAGCAAGCAAAGAAGTTACGGAAACTTTATGGATTAAAAGAAAATGCTTTTTGGCATCTCAGCAAGTGACAAAAATCAGACTTCAAGAGTACTTTCAGGAGGATTCCATTTTTCTAAAGTATAACACACACACACACACACACACACACACACACACACACACACAAAAAGATGGAGAAAGAGAAATGTGCTTATGTGCATAGAAAAAGGACTAGAAGGAAATACAGTAAAACACAGCACTTGTCACCTGCTGGTCCACAAGCCTTCTCTCTGATCAAGACCTCCAGCACCTGGGCAATGGACTAGAAGACATAGGACCACTGAGCTTTCCACGCTCAGGGAACACATTGTTCCACACCCACTCCATGGTCTCAGAGCCTCCCCTCACGGACCTGGACCCCTTGCTGTATCCTACCCAGAGATGTCTACTTTGTAAACATGTGATGATTTCAGACCACTCTGGCCTTTGCCCTGAAAATCCTCGAGTGCTGCCACCGTGCCAGAAGTTTTCAACACCAGGGCAGTCTGATTGGCTCTGTCCATCCCCACCCCACCCTTGTCTAGTCACAGCATAAAGGGGTACGAGCAAATGCTAGATGAGTCAGTGAGTTAATGAATCCAGGGAGGGTCTACTGGGCCATTTCTCTCTGCAGGGAAGCCCAATGTCCATGCCCATAAGGGCATAAGGGGCCTCTCACAGTAGGGCATTATAAACAAGCACACTTTTACTCAAGCATTTGTAAACTTCCTGGCTTGGCTGCTTACTAGCTTGCATGACGTTAGGCAAGCCATATGACTTACTTGAACTGTCTGTCCTTAGTTTCCCTCACTGATAAAGGATAAATAATACTAAGGTTTCCCTTACGAGTTCACTGTGAGAATTGTTTTCATATCTGTCAAATGCTAGCGCGCCTGGGTGGCTCATTCGCTTAAGCGTCCAACTTTGGCTCATGATCTTGCGCTTCTTAAGTTTGAGCCCCATGTCGGGCTCTGTGCTGACAGCTTACAACCTGGAGTCTGCTTCCAATTCTGTGTCTTCCTCTCTCTCTGCCCCTCCCCAGCTCATGCTCTGTCTCTGTCTCTCAAAAATAAAAACATTAAAAAAATATTTGTCAAATGTTTAGAACCATGCACACAGCAAAGGTAAGCATCACTGAAGTATTTAGTAAATAAAATAAGTAAATATATACATACATGTCTAGCACATGCACCTGCACCTAGACATGCGTGCACATGAATGTCCACAGAAACACACATGCTCACATTCCCATGGGCTCCAGCAGAGCATGACCTTGATTTGCTTTTTCCAGACGGATTTTGAGGTCAAATATGTGTACTCTACCACAGCCAATGGGCAAAGAGAGAAGGGCTACAGTCTGCCCTAAACAATAATAACCCACTGAGTAAAGTCTAGCCAGTGTACTGACCAATAGCCACGACTGAGAACCCTGGTCATTTGTACCAATCCAGTTATCCATCAGGCTTTTCTACACCAGTATGCTGCTCCAGTCAGAGAGCACCCTGCCCCACCCAACCCTGTGACAGGTGACTCCAGACCCACTGGACCTCAGCGATGCACGACACCTCTGCCTGGAGATATGGAGCTACCAAAGCAAACAACGGTGGCCAAGAGCACACAGAGAGCCCAGATAAACTCTGCCTGTCTTGCCCCCTTCCTGTAGGTTTGTAAGAGGCCTCACCTCTATAATCCTCTTCACAGGCTTCTTTATCTGACCTCAAGCTTCTGTGCAGAGGGCTGGGGAGAGCAGAGGAGATGTCTAAGTGGGGATTTCAGGGAGTTTCAAAGGCCCAGTCCAAAGCATTCTATTTGTTGGGCTTAGTATGACAGGTTCTTATTTTTACATGCCAGTACTTCAGGAGTTTGACATACAAGTGCGCAGGGCCAGCTACATAAGCCTGTGGCCTCTGCAGTCACATGGGGCTCTGTACGTGGTTTCACGCTCTGTTGCCATCTTGAAACCGTCAATAATTTTTGAGTGAGGGCCCACATGGATTCTTATTTTTCAGTGGAATGAGCCCTACAAATTACGTTGCTCATCCTGATGGTCTTCCACATCCAGAAGTTCCCATGCGGAACTTGGGACCCAAACTCTAATCCCTTCCTCTCTCCAACTGGGCACCACTGGCTAAGTCACACTCCCTGTTGGGACCTTAGTGTCCCCATCTGTAAAATGGGAAGGAGAGAGCAAACTTCAGGGCCAGAATTCTGGATTTCACAGACCACTATAATTACCAAAAGAGGGAGGAGAAAAGACACAGGATCACAACACTAAAACCCAACTACCATATGTCCCTATTGACATTTTCTAAAGGAAAGAACAATAAACAGTAAAAAGGAAATTGAGAATAAAGTACAATTCTTTAAAGAATGAATTTAACTTCATAAAAAGACTCCCTAACTTTTCACTTTTCTAATTACTTTCAGGGAAAGCACTGGACCACATGGGCATTTCAGTCCTTCCAACATTATTTTGAAAGTCAAGCCCTCCTTTAGGACACAAAGTTCTGGTGTATATCTATGGCCTAAGGGCACTGGCTTTTCCTGCTCAGTTCCCCTCCCCTCCCGCTCACTCCAACAGCATATTCGAGACCACCACTGAGGACTGGCCTCTATGAAACACCAACACGGTGCTTGACAGTAGCCTCATGTATCAGGCACAAACTGGCCCTAATTTATTGGTGCACATGGTAAAATTACCTTCCAAATGGAATGTCATAAATCACCCACTGCCGGAAACGTTCTATCCTTAAAGGGGGGCAAAGGTATCTTGAACTGAATCCCAGACTTATCAATTTCAAAAGAGCAAACTTTAATCCACTGCTGCTGTGCTAATCAAGTGATTGGGGAGGCCCGGCCCCTTGCTGATAACACACCTATCTCAAGACCTCCCCAACCCTCTACTTTCTCTCTTTACACATCTCTCTGTAGAGTCATGCTGAAGTCATGCATAACTCACAGGACTGACTCCTGGGAATGAGGGTCCTTTGGTGCCAGGACCTAAGAACCTCAGACTAGACCCTCCAAGAGCCAGAGCATTCTTAGAGCATTAGAACCAGCAAGAGGCTTACTGAGGTGATGCTGACGATGAAGTAAGTACCTCCTATGTGCCAGGCACTTGCCTATGTGCTTTTACACACAGGGTCTTATTTCTTCTTGCTAATTACACCATTTCCAGATGACAAAATCAAAGCTCAGAGAGGTTTAGTAGTTTCCCCAAGGCCATAGAGCACATAAGGTGGTGCAGGCTTCACTCCAAATCTTTGGCTCTCCTATGCCACCCACGGCCTGTTGCATGAGTTTCTAATACCCTGGATTCCTTCTCGACAGCAGGAGGAAATCTCTGAAGGGAGGTTTGAAAGGAAGAGGAGGAAGCTCTGCCAATTTGGCTCTGATGTGCCAACCTCGGGCAAGGGCCACCCCTGACACTCCCTCAGTCAGCTGGGTGCTGGGAGTCTCCCTTCCTCTTCCTCAGCCGCCCTATGACTGGAGCACACCTGCAACCTGCCTGGGCCACACCTGGGGAAGCAGCCGCTTCCGCCTGCAGCCTGGAACTCTGCGTTCCGCTTCCAGCAATTTCCTCCCTCCATCCCCTACTGCCTCGTCCTTCCTGCCAGAAAGATCCCACCTCCTCCACCTCCCCACAACCACCACCAAAAATAGCACAGTATAGCACAGGAGGAATCCTTACATTAGAGGGAATGAGGCCCCGGGGCCTCCCTCCTCACGTCCCCAAACCCCAAACATGGAAGCCCCATGCAGCATAGGAGGGGAAGGAGAGCTAGAAGGTGAACGTGACCTCACCTCTTGTTTCATTAGTAAGAGTTACTACTTGGACAGTGCCCAGCATGCACTAAGTTATTGTTATTTTCAAAGAGGCCTGTAAAGTAAGCCTCATTGTTCTCCTGGTAAAGTGGGAGGGAATTTTATGGTAGAGTTGGTTCATTTTTCATCTTGTTAGGGTAAGCCCAGCTGGATTTGAAAAAAAAAAAAAAAAAACAAGTGTCCACACATACTGTGAGGACCAGAGGAACTGGAGGTGTTCCATCTGTAGAAGAGGAGGCCTGGGGTCAAGGTGGCCGGCCTGAAATCCCTACGGGCCCTCGCAGCCCAGAGGTGGTGTTGGCTGTGATGGTTCCTGAGATGGGGTCTAGGAATAACTCAAAGTGGCAGTCTCCTGGGATAAAAGTGAGCACCCCATCATCTTTATGGGGGTTCCATCATGCCCATTTCTTGGGGATAACACAGGTGATGTGGGCAACCTGACTCGGAGGAGGTGTCCTTTCAACACCCTCTTCCCTCCCACAAGAAGAATGCACTTCCTGGAGACATTTAAACCAATGCCCCCGCTGACCAGCTGTTTTGAAAGGGCCAGGACTGGGCCCACCTAAGTGGTCTGGATACACTCCCTGTCTCCTCACATTAATGTCAGGCCCATCCTCTGATTTGTGGACAACAGGTCAAAACAGATGGTCCTGAGTTCCCCATCCATCCTGGACCCCATAACTGGAGTGTCATGGGCTTATGGACTGGCTTGAGCAGGCTGTACAGCTCCTACCACCTTCCCCACACCCTTGGCTGGGAGAGTTGGTGTGGTAAGTAAGGCAGGAAGGGTCCTCAAAGGCTGCCCCCAACCTTTTCCACCCAAGAAAAATTTGCTATAAAATGCCAACACCCTCCTCAGAACCGCCTCCCAGATTTAAGAAGGAGAGAGGTGGCTTGGGTTTAAAGAGAAATTGGATTCCCATTCATGAACTCCCCATACCAAAAGCACCTAACAGGTAAAACGGGTTCCACCATTGATTAATGAGCTGGGGTAATAATGGGGCTCACGCTTCGTCATTAAAAATATTAACCTTGTTCCTGGCCCAGTGATAAACCCATAAACCCAGGGCCCACAAAGCTCTCTCATGACCACTTACCATCTGCCAGGTGAGGGGGGTGGGTACACCCTGGGGGTAGGCCAGGAAAGGGACAGAGTCCTTTGGAAAGGCCACTGACACACCACAGAGCCAACCGCAGGTGGGCAGGAGGGAGAAATAAGGCCTTAACTTTCCACAGGTGTGCAAGAACCCAGGGGTCTTGGCTGCCTGGGACCTTTATTAAAGTGATGTTTTGCTCACATGGTCTAACGTAGCTTCCCAAAGGCAAACCTGCCCACAGGCTGTGTTGACAGTAGTGTGAGAGTATGACTTGTGCTACTGGGGAGGAAGATGGTCTTCCTCAATCTGAACAAACCAAGGGTCACCCATCACCACATGCAGCTCTGGGTCCTTCACTTCAGATCTAGAGCTGCCACTGGGAGGACAAAGAGCCTGGCTTCATGTGTCACGAGCATGGTGGACAAGACCAAGGAGCATGCGTGTTTTAGAGAATATTCAGGGATATGTGTGCACGGTGCAGGATGGGTGGTTAATCCCTAGAACAGGATGTAGGTGTGTTCTGTTGGGTTAAAGAGGACAGAATGAGGCGCAAACAGCAGAGGTTATGGAAAAGATTTCAACTCAGTTTTAGGAAGAATGTTTGATCAGACAGAGCTGATCAAAATGGAACAGGATATTTTGAGACATAGTGAGCTTCCAGCCACAGGAATCTCTAGGCAGAACCTGGGTGAGCCAGGAGAAGGACCTAGATTAAGATTCTTCGCCATTGGAAACTGTGTGTCGCCTGGGATTTTCACAGTACCCCAAAGCATGAGACTGAGGGCATGGGAGACAGTGTTGAAGGCGTCGGCCCAACCTTATAAAAGTGCATCTCTCTCACTTCCACAAAAAGTCCCCAAGCATTCCAGCTCTGCAGTACCAGTTGTACTGGTTCATTTCCCCCAAAACATGTGAGGGTGGGAGGCTAGATAAGCCTGCCTTCGGAGAGGCACCGTCATTGTCTAGGTGAAGATGAGACACAGGAGGTGAGCATGAGCTCAGCATCTCTAGGTATCTCCAAGGTGGGGGGCCCTGGGCCACTCAGTGGAAGGAGGGTCTCAGCCTAAGCCAAGACAGGGCTTCTTACTCTAACCACATCACATAGGCTGGGTACTATGGGGGGGGGGAGGCACAGAATCATACTCACAACACTTCTGTACTGGAATTCAGCAATGCTCATGGTGGGTAAGGTACTGGGGACAGAAGAATAAATATAGCTCAGTGTCTGCCCTCGAGAAGGGGAGAGTCTAGTAAGAGAGGTCAGCAAATTTCTTCTACAAAGAGCCAAATAGTAAACAGTTTGGTTTGCAGTGTCTATGGCAACCACTCAAACTCAACTGCTACTGTAATGTAAATGCAGCCATACACACGAGGAAGAAAGAAATGGGTGTGGCTCTGTGGCAATAAAACTTTATTTACAAAAACAGGCAGCAGCTGGATTTGGCCCAAGGGCCACAGTTTCCCCACCTTTGGTCTAGTCTAATGGCTCTCAACAGGCTGGGGCTTTTCACAAACAGCAATGCCTGAACTCCACCCCAAGTTCCAATTTAAGTGGTCAGAGATAGGGGCCTGAGATTTGCATTTTCTAAAAGCTCCCCCAAGTGATTGTACCATGGAACCAAGACTGAGAATCACTGATCTCTAGCAGAAGACAGGCACTTGTAATCCAACTATTATCTCACAATAATCCACAGGATTTCACAAACCCAGCCCGGGGGAAGTGACTCGCTCAAGGTCATACAGTGAGTCAAGAGGCAAGGATTCCCAGCCCATGAGCATTCCCCTGCACCACAGCAGACACACAGATGGGCTCATACTCCCTCCCAGAGCTTGGGATGCAAGTGCCCCTTGTTCCAGGAGCATGAAGACCCGGGAGAAATACCAACCACATTCACCCAACCCACTCTGATGCATGGGACCTAACCTCTCCCTAGGCTGAACCTCAGTGACCTCATACTAACACAGGAACAAAATTCCCAAAACATCTCCCTTTCCTTTGAGAAACACCATTTTAACCAAAGTTTAAACAGTTTATTGGCATCTGGGAGGAACAAAAGAGTACTGTAAAAACTGTATTTCCTCAGTCCTAAGAAGTGCAGCCACAGGAAACTCTTTACCAATGACACCACTAAGGACCTGCCAAAACGTGCCGCCTGCCCAGAGCTCTGCCCACACAGGACTTGGGCACAAGGAACCCCCAGAACCCTGGGGAATGTTGCAAGAGCTTGGCTGAGGCTGGGCAGCCACTGGCAGTGATGATCTCAACGTCTACAGAGCAAACGCACTCAGGCAGACAGGGCAAACCCAGGCATCCCTGGCCTTGCAGGAGCTCTGCGGGTGGCCAGGGAGCCTCTGAGCCCCAGACCCTCCCTCCTGTCCTTGGAGCCACGGGGACA
The DNA here is from genome assembly GCF_028018385.1 of Neofelis nebulosa. NCBI lineage: Eukaryota > Metazoa > Chordata > Mammalia > Carnivora > Felidae > Neofelis > Neofelis nebulosa. The sequence continues at coordinate 35,310,931 of NC_080793.1, read as the reverse complement.
GTCAGGAGCTCAAGACAGCAAGCATTTGGTCTAATTATTACTGTAATAATACAATAAGCAGCTACCAGGGGCTGTGTTCAGTTCTTTTAATACTCACAACAACCCTATGGAGTAGGTTCTCATATTGTCCCCGTTTTACAGATGAACAAACCGACGCACAGGTTGGCAGGGGAGTCAGTGAGTTAGTCAGGATTCAAGCTCAGCTGCTCTGTCCCAGATTCAGGCTCAAAGGACTTCAAAGTGAATCTACCAATGCACAGCCTCCCTGCAGGGATGGTGAAACAGGCTCAGGGAAAGTAAGGGGCTGGGAAAAACCAGTTCTAGGTACCACCCCCTCAGAGAGCCCTCTCTCTTCACCGAGAAGGGGCCTGCCATCTCCAATGACACAGAGCAATGGGTTCACACAAGATGCTGAGGGCCTGCTCAACTGGACAGTGGGTTGGCTCTGTCCACCAGCCTGTCCAGGAGACCCCCTGTCATTCAGGAACTTCTCATCCCACCTCCAGGGTGGGGAGGGCTGTATGCTTGTTTCCAGAGTCATGCAGCTCACATACAGAGCTGCCTGCCCTCAGCTTTCCCACCATGGGTCTTTGCCCAGCCGCGCCCTCCTAGGGTACTCCCTTCTCTAATCACCACACATTCAAGTTCCACCCAGTCTGCAAGGGACAGTGCTCGAGAACATGAGCTCTGGAGTTAGATCTGAGTTCAAATTCTGGCTGTGCCACCTTGGGAAGCTTGCTCAACCCCTCTGGGCTTCAGTGTCTTCATCTATAAAGTGAGGATAGTGACAGAGCCCGACTCAGTGCCTGGCAACAGTAGGGGCTCAGCTGTATTATCTTAGTTCTGTCTGTACCTCCACTCAGCCTCTCTGGGCCGCCCTTGGGGCAGACTCCATGCTGGGCTCCAGGACATGAAGCAGAACCAGATACTACTGGGGTCCTGCAGGAGTTCCAGGCTAGTCAGGGGGACAGACACAAGTTCACAAATAGCTGTGAGGGGCTAAGAAGTGACATTTCACATCCTGTCACACTCACAAGATTTTTTAAAAATCTGGCTCTTTTCCCACTGACTAAAGTCAGTTTCAGTAACTCCTGACAAGTTGTATAAGAGTTTTTAAAAATCAGGTCAAACCACATTTGGAAAGCTCCAAAAGGCCCCCAGAATTTTCTCCCTCCCTTACTTTGCAGTCTGGGTTTGGCTGTCCCGCTCCCACTCTCTCCCATCCTGTGCCCCCATAAGATGTGTGCCCCATCCCATGTATTCCAAGCACACCAGAGCTCAGCAGCCACAGAATAGGGTGGGTACACAGGCACCAGGCTGGAAGGGACCTCCAGACTTAAAAGTGCCACAAGGCAGGCCTTATTCTATCATAAAAGCAATGGACCCAAGAGCCCCAGTAACCAACACTCTTTCCAGGTCAGAGTGTCTCTTATTCTTCTCAACAACCCCTGAAGTCATCATGCCATGATTAGTGAGTCTTCCTAAACTGGGGCTCCAGGGCAGAGCCTACATCCATGCATATTTCTGGTACCTGTGTCTAATGCAGGGCCTGGCACACAATAAGGTGTTCAGTAAGTGAAAAAAATAAATTTTGCAGGTGAGAAAACTGGCTCAGAGAGATTAAGAAACTTGCCCAAGGTCACACAGTGAGGAGAAACAGCAGGTCTGCTTGGGGACAAGGAGAAGCTGGGTGTAGAGAGTGACAGTGGGCAGGGGCCATTGGCAGTGGTGACTGGAAGGTGAAAAGAAGTGGGGGGGAAAGGCAGATGAAACCCCAGGGAGGTTTCATCTGACCAAGAGAGAACAAAGACAGGTGGGGAGGGGGGGAGGGGTCGGGGGTTCAGCTGGCTGGTGAAGGCCAGAGGGAGTGAGAAGATAGAAGGTTTTGAGACAGATTGGCAGCTGTGAAGAACAGGTTTCTAAACTCCTGAAGCTTATCAGGCAGGGCTGACAGGAGGGCGTGATAGCCCGGGACAATAGAATGCAGGAAAGGGTTTGCCAGTTTTCTTTCCCTGAAAAACGTAGATAATTTGTTGTTAGAATGATGAAAACCATTCTTAAGATAAAGTGTTCTGTCATATGCTGCTATTGGGCCTTTATGCCTCCAATACTTAGTCCCAAACCCAGGGACTGGCATCTTAAAAAACAAATTTCAAAACTCAATTCTGATTTGTCATTGCAACTAAATCAGGAGAAAAGTGACAAACAGACTCTTTTACCAAAAAGTGTACTTTGAATGATAATCCCAAGAGAAAGCTGAGTGTAAGACTTTATTACCGTATGGGAATGACTGTCATTAGCCTGTTTGTGCTACAGCAGATTTCAAGGTTGCAAGATCCAAAGAAAGGGGGCCATGGCCTGGGGCCAAGGACTGCATCCTATTTTGTGGCAAAGGAGTGTGTGAATGAATGGATTCCATGCTTCTTGGCTCAGGCACTCTGATTTTACAACCCTCTGCCCTTCCCTACCTGCGCCCTCCCCCATCTACAGAGCAGAGGTCACAAAGCCACAAGGTCCCCTTGTAATCCTACTTCCTGTAGATGCCAGTCTGGCTTTCTGAACAACCTCTTTAATCTGACCACACAACCCGCAGTTGTCCGGAAACAACTCTGATGTAAGAAACAGTTCGGGGAAGTTCAACTACCTTGTAAGTCCAAGACACCCCTAGCCTGGGGCCTGCCATCGATTGATGGCCAGCCCTGGCAGGGGCCATGCACGGTGACATGATAGGCCAGGGAAGAGCAGGAGGAATTCTGCCAGGGGGCTCCTAACAGGAGTTTGTCAGCCTGTGCCCTGCCCTCCACAAATCCCTGGGCCACAGTTTTAAGCCAGAATCGTTGGTCCGGGTTCCGGGGCCACGCTCTAGAGCTGCACCACAGAAAGCAGTGATGGTAGCAGCCTGGCTCTTGCAGCGCAATTGTTCCCAGAGGGCAAGACTTGTTATTTGTCCTCAGAAATTCACAAACCTCCCCTACAGTTCCTCCCCAGAGCCTCAGTTCCTTCAGAGAAATGCAAACAATGGGCAAACTCCCAGCTTCAGAGAGGCAGAAAGCCAGGAAAGGCTAGGTTGTGGTCCTGCCTAGGCCACTGGCTGGCAACCCGTCTGACCCTGGGCAAATCTCAGCAGCCTCATGGGGAAGACAGACAGTCACCTGAGGGCTGTCAGGAGGTAATGAGACCATGTGTGTGAAGCCACACAAAGGTCAAGGAGGCCATTATCACTGAAGCCGGCTGCAGAAGGGTGCCTCCTTGGACATGCATTAGTACCTATACCGTGTGAGACAGAGGAGGAGATGCAAAGAGGGGACAAGTCCACAGGTTCTGACCACTCTGCTGGAGGGGATGAGACACAATCTCCTGAAAAGCTGTCCTGGCCACTGTGCTCCACACCAGTGAGAGTGGGCAGGTGGGCAGCTCTCCCCTGGGCTCAGGTGGGAGCAACAGCATAAGGCATCTGGAGGCAGGTGTGGAAGTGAGGGACAGAGCAGTAAAGAGACCAGGCAATAATGCTGGAGAGATTGGGTGGTGGATGCACAGCAAAGACACACAGAAACGGAGTTTGGGGTGGATTCTGAGGGCTGTGCTTTGGGGCTTTATTGGAAATGGAGAGCATGTCAATGTCTGGAAGTGGAGGGGAACGGTGTGCTCGGCAGGATGAGGGGGGATGAAGTATGGGGGGTGGAGGGAGTGGAGGGGTGGGATGGAAAGTAGCCATACTGGAGAAAGGTGACCAGGTTGATCTAGAAGACACCTGTCCCATGCCTAGCTGACCTTGGGGCTGTGAGTTTGGGCCCCACGTTGGGGGTACAGATTACTTAAAAATAAAATCTTAAACAACAACAAAAAAGAAAGCAATCCAGTGAGTTTAGGGAAGGATGTTCTCTGGCATAGCAGAAAAAGGAGACAGGGACCACCTTGTGGGGGGCCTTGAATGCCAGGTTATAGCAACTCAACATTATTTCAGAAGGCAGTGGGAAGCCCTCAGAGATTCTGAGAAGCCAAGTAACGAGAGAAGAGTTGTGCTTTCACTGGAGGCATGTAATGTCAGCTGTCCTCCAGGACAGGGTCGTAGGTGGGCCGGTACTGAACCCACAAAGCACAGCGGAGAAGGAGTCACGGCAGATGCCTGTGGATCACCAAAACGTAGCCAGCCGCAGTCGGCTTTCAAATACACTTTTTATGAATAGTGCTTTGGGCCTCGGTGGAAACAACCTCATTCTCTACCTATTTCCTTTCTCATTCTTCAATTTTCTCCCGAGTTTGTGAGTATGGATCCCCTGAGGAAGTCATTAACAGGAGCTGCAGTCTGTTCTAATTATAAAGCATGCTCGGAGTGCCAAGGCAGACAAGGGGACCATGCCCATGTCTGGCCTCACAAACGCACTGGGGCATTGGGTTAAACAGGCCCATGGTGGGACCACATGGGATCAAATGCCATGTCTGTCTTGTGCTGGGGTGCTGCACGTGTTACTCAATAAACTCCTGTGCCTGGGTCTCCTCATTGGGGATAATAAAAATACCTATGACAAGGGTTGTTGCAAGAAGGAAGCAAAGAAGAGCTTAGCACAGCACCTGGCACAAAGTAGGAGCTTAGTATGTATTAGTGAAATCACCCATTATCTCCAGTTGTCATTTAACTGCAAACCTCAACTCCAAACTGTGCATATGCCCTTTAATTACTAAGGGACTGTGCTGTGTGATGACTAATGTACTGGGCTGGGAGTGGGGAGGCCCAGCCCTGCTCAAGGGGCTCCCTGATTTTGGGTGATTTCCAGCCATTCACTTCTCTACCCCAGGAGGCCCGCTCGCTCTGCCTCCTGGAGTGACCGAGACAACACAAATGTGAGGGCCCAGGGCAAACTATCAAGTACCCATGTGAGGGGCCAGTGCTCCCCTGCCTCCGACTTCAGCTGGGAGCCTAAGAAAGGATCTGCCTCAGCGGGAGAGGCATTTCCAACTTGCCCATCTGTTGGCTTCCCTCAGAAATCACTATGACAGGCTCTTCGAAGGCCAGCCCAAGGAAACAGATGCCACAGCCAGAACAGCAGGGGCTCATGTCCAGCCTGGCCAAGCATGGGCTTTCCTGGGGTGACACACAGCCCAGTCTAGAAATCAAATTCCTCTTAATTCCCTTTATGAGCCCGGCCCTAGGTTTTCTCTACATCCCTATGGTAATGGAGGTCCAAACAGGGGCCCCTCAGACCCATTACTAATGTCACAGAACCACATCACTCTTTGGCCAGGTCCTTGGAGCCACTCAAATGCCTCTCTCTGCGAAATCACCCAGAGTCCCACCTGTTTTCCTTATGAGTTCCAACCCCACACCTTTCCCACCAGACCCACCTGCACTTCCATGATTTGGGCCAAACTGTGCCCTCTGCCTGGAGTACTCATTCTATCTGCAGCCACTTTTCAGGGCCAGACTGAAACCTACTCCCACCTCTTCCAAGGACCCTGCCCCGATCCCCTTCCCAGAATCAATCAATCAGATTCCGTTGTAATGGTGACCATTTTGCCATGCAGTGGAAAGCCTGGTGTCTGCTGCCCTGCGCCCTGGCTTCCTTCTCCCTACCTACTCCATAATGCCCTGTTCTACATTCTCCACTGCCCAGGCCAGTGGGCTCCCCCAGTACCTGTGCAGGGAACTGAACTGCTAACTGCACCCCCCCCCGACCCCCGTGAACGACTTAACAGTCCCACATACTTAGACTCCAGGGACTGACATCTTAACTGTATTTCCCAGTCTGAAAACAGTGAGCTGCATCCTCCCTGGAAAAGTGGTCTCTGAGGGCAGATGGGCAAAACCACTTAGCTGTGGGGCCAGCTGCCTTTAGGCAAAGGAAGCCCAAGGTGACCGAGCCTGGGAATGTGTAGTAAGAATGTGGTGGGGGGGCGCCTGGGTGGCGCAGTTGGTTAAGCGTCCGACTTCAGCCAGGTCACGATCTCGCGGTCCGTGAGTTCGAGCCCCGCGTCAGGCTCTGGGCTGATGGCTCAGAGCCTGGAGCCTGTTTCGGATTCTGTGTCTCCCTCTCTCTCTGCCCCTCCCCCGTTCATGCTCTGTCTCTCTCTGTCCCAAAAAAAAAAAAAAAAAAAAAAAAAAAAGTTGAAAAAAAAAATTAAAAAAAAAAGAATGTGGTGGGGATAGAAACTAAAGGTCAATAGTACTCCCCCCTACCGTCCCCTGCCACAGGAACCATCAGCTGAGTCAGCAAGTCCTGGGGTGAGCTGGGCAGGCACCTTTAATCCTCTCAGAACACGCTGGCAACAGGGAAGGCTCAGAGGGGCAGGCCTCATGTCAGGGCCATGGCCCCAGTGCTGCAGCCAGCAAGCTGAGGTGGCGACCTGGAGAGGCAGGCAAGCCCTGGCTCTGCCGGGCAGCCCACTCCAACCTGCCACTGCACATAAATTATAGGGAGGAGGCCAGTGGCCAACTGGCTTCAAGGCCAGCCCTGCCTCTCTCTGGCACAAGGAAGCTTTGTGCAGCTCAACACCTCATTATCTGGCATCTCAGCCACACCGGAAAGGGCAAATAATGGGGTAAGCGTGACACATGTTATGCAGATGTCCCTCCCTACACAAACCTGTCCTTGGGTCCCCACTCCTTGTGGGCTGAAGTCCTTAGTAGGGCATTTGTGGCCCTTCAATCTGGCCACAAATCTTTCCAGAAAAACCTCCTTCTGGTCTAATGCATGTATTCATGCAAAAAATCTTTGTTGTGGGGCGCCTGGGTGGCTCAGTTGGTTGAGTGTCTGACTTCAGCTTGGGTCATGCTCTCAAGGTTCGTGAGTTCAAGCCCCGATCGGGCTCTCTGCTGTCAGCCCAGAGCCCGCTTCAGATCTTCTGTCTCCCTTACTCTCTGCCCCTCCCCTGCTTGTGTTCTCGCTCTCAAAAATTAAAAAAAAATTTTTTTAAATAAATAAAATATAAAAACAAAAAAATCTTTGTTGAGCACCTAGTATGTGCTGGGAATGATGCTAAAGGAGCTGAAGGATCCCTGGGTTCCATCATCCCAAAGCCTGTGCAGATTACACACAAACCCCTAGCTTAGAGCTCTGCATACAGGAGGTGTTCAATACTTGGTAGCTATTATTGCTCCCACCCACCCCTGCGGAAGGAGGAAGATGCTCTTCTCAAATGCCCACCTACCCACTCACCTATAAAGCACACTACCACACTAGAAAGGTGGGCACCAAAGCCATTCTGCCTGCTGGAGGCCTACCAGGTGCCTATCATTAGAGTGTGCTGGCTGCTCTGGAGGGCCCTGGGGTTTGGGGAGCTGCCCTATGCTGGAGTTACTGGAGATTTGGGGACCTGGGGTGTCACAGAACATTGGACTCTCAATCAACCTCTATGAGGCCGCTCATCTGATGAGCATTCCTGGGCCCACTCCAGGCTGCGTGGGGTGTTCTCACTGCTGCTGTCCTGGAACCACAAGATGTGTGACAGCTCCTGCCAGTGGCATGGACGTGGGTACATAGAGAAAGGAAGGGTGGGAGACTGGGAAGCTTCCTGAATGCTTGACAGCTGAGCTGGACTGGGGAGGATGAAGAGGAAAAAGGTACAATACATGTAAAGATAGAGGGACATGTAGGTAAAATCCTGGCAGAAGGCAAGAGGTTTCCAGCTGGTGGGGCAGGAAACATGAAACAGTGGGAAGCCTTTCAGAGAGATAAGGGTCAGCTTGAACTTCATGCTATGAGTCTAGACATGATAGAAGCCAATGAAGAGTGTTTAAGAAATGACACATCCAGAGTCACTTTTGAAAGACAGAAGATGAAGGACCAACCACGAGAGTCAAGACTTAAGCACTACAGGACGTCAGGTGTGATGTTTTTCTTCTGACAGCATTTGAAAAGGCTATAATAGTGAGCCATCTGATAATATATCGATTTCCTAAACATTTATAATGAACCAGACTATACAAAAAGAGATCCTACACAGGATCACACAGTTGTATGAAAATATGATGCATCTTTAAAGACAAACTTTTGGGGGGTGCCTGGGTGGCTCAGTCAGTTGAGCGTCTGACTTCGTCTCAGGTCATGATCTCACAGTTCGTGGATTCGAGCCCCACATCAGGCTCTGTGCTGACAGCTCAGAGCCTGCAGTCTGCTTTGGATTGTGTCTCCCCCATTCGACTCTGTCTATCTCTCTCTGAAAAATACCTAAACGTGAAAAAAAAATTAAAAAAAAAGAGGACAAACTTTTTGACATGAGAACATGGCCAACTTTTGTGCAACTAAGTAATGATCAAAGATCTCATGGCATGTCTAGGTCAGAGAAAGCTTGTAAGAGCAAGGCGGTGGGAGGGGACTTCCACACAATCAGGAGGTCAAAACAGGTTTGTATAAAACACAGAAGGAACAAGTGAACATAGGCTATGATTATGAAGATATGTGCCTAAGTTTTTTTTTTTTAATTTTTAAAAGATTTTTTTTTAAGTTTATTTATTTATTTTGAGAGAGAGAGAGAGAGAGAGAGAGAGAGCGCACACGCACATGAGTGGGAGAGGTGCGGAGAGAGGGGGAGAGAGAGAATCCCAAGTAGCCTCTGTGCTGTCAGCACAGAGCCCAACACGGGGCTCAATCTCACAAACTCGGGAAATCATGACCTGAGCCGAAATCAAGAGTTGGACACTTAACCAACTGAGCCACTCAGGTGCCCCTAAAGATTTTATTTTTAAGTAATCTCTATGCCCAACATGGAGCTTGAACTCACAACCCCAAGATCAAGAATCACATGCATGCTCTGCTGAAGAGCCAGCCAGGAGCTCCATGCCTAAGGTTCTGGACCAGAGGTCTGCAAAGTTTTATTTTTGTAGTCAAGTTTTATTGGAACTCAGTCCCACCTGATCATTTATCTATTGTCTCTGGCCACTTGTGCCCTGCAAGGCCAGAAATGAATAGCTGCAACAGAAACAGAAATGAGTAGTTGCCCCAAAGCCTAAAACACTTAATGGCTGGCCCTCTACAGAAAGTTCAGTGGCTCCTATGTGACACACATGGGAACTTACCCAACCAGAACAAGTGACCACCCTGGGAGGCAACATACTTTTCCCAAAGCCCTTCTGGGCTCCCCTCTGAGTCGGGTCCCCACAGGAAGCCACACATTTCTTTGAACATCTTGGGGTGGTAAACCTTCCATCCTCTAGATTTAATTTCTGGAAACTGCCCAAGGCTTTTCCAAACTAATTCAGGTGAAAAGGTGGGTGTTTGCGCCAAGGAATGAAACATGCGAGCTTGCCAGGGGCAGGACGCGTGCCTTAGACGCTGGATGAATTAAAACCGCAGTGAGAAATGAGGTTTCATTATAAAGTTACGCAACTTTATTCCTTGTGTCTTATTAATTGGGGACAACAGTCATCTGATGTTTGGGCCCGAGCCTGACAGTAAAAAAGCCTCAGTTGCTTGTGACTACTTCTTACAAGACCAACCACATTCCACAGGAACCTACAGGGGGGATGGCTGTCCCGGAAAGTTTTTTTTGAAAACGACAGGGCCTTGTGATAGAGAAGAACAGCTGGTTATTTTATACATGGAGACACTGTGGCCCAGAGAGGGGCTAGGACTTGTCAAAAGTCACCCAGCCATGGTGGCTTTTATCCAGAGTGGCTATAGTGTTCCAGGTTCTAAGCCAGGAGCTTCAGGGGTACATCAAAAATGAATACAGGGGCTCAGTTGGTTAAGCGTCCAACTTCAGCTCAGGTCGTGATCTCATGGTTTCTGAGTTTGAGTCTCTCATCAGGTTGTCTGCTGTCAGCACAGAGCCTGCTTTGGATCCTCGGTCCCTCACCTGCCGCTGCCTCTCCCCTGCTTGCATGCTGTCTCTCAAAAATAAATAAACATTAAAAAAAAAAAAAAAATGAGTACATGTTCTCCAGGAACGGAGTCCCTGGTATCCAATAAGATGGGAATGTCAACAAAAACAAGGAAGATAGGCCTTGGCCATGTCCCCCTGACCTAAATCTGTTTCTTTATGTGAAAAGTGGATAATATCCTCCTTTATAGAGCTCCTGGGAGGATTAGTGATTTGATGTACCTAAAGCACCCAACAGAGTACAGCATACAATGGGTGTTCAATAAAAAGCAGCTTGGGGCGACTGGCAGGCTCCAGTTTGTAGAACATGCGACTCTTGATCTCGGGGTTGTAAATTCGAGCCTCACGTAGGGTGTAGAGATTACTTAAAAAATAAAAAATAAAATCTTAAAAAAAAAAGCAGCTCATAATCTCAGGCATGAGAGCAAGATATTTTCTCGTTGCAATATTCTACGATTCTTACCCACAAGCACATACACACAGACACCCTTCCATACAGGAAACTCCTCAATACTGCAAGGCTTCACTGGGCACCTGTCATGTGCAAGGCCCGCTTCTGCCTGCCTCCTACAGGGAAGTTAACAGAGGGGAAAAACTGCAATCTGCCTTTGGAGCAGCAACATTCCCAGCCCAAGGGAACAGTCCCCTCTCCCAGCTAACTCCTTCAGCCGACCACAGTTGTAAACACAGCACACACAAATAGGAACAGAGAAACAGAAGCAGATGAAAAGCAGGTTGTTTGGGCTTTTAGAGGCAGCCAGGATATATTCCTTCCAAAGGGGTAAGGGAAAATCCCCATACCTTTCCAGGTCGGGAATAAAGCCAGTAAATCCCTCCACAATGGCCCTTCTCCTTTCGTGGAATAACAGCCCAATGCACCAGCAGCAGTTAAAGAAGAGAGGGTGTGCAGTTGTGGCTTCCTGTGCCTGGCAGCACAGTTCCGATAATATAGGTCCCTGCCCAGGCTCAGGCTGTGACCACGGACACAGACAGATGATGCCCCTGATGGAGCACCAAGGGCCAGCGCTGGCACCGAGCAAGCCTGGTGAGCTTATATAACAAAGGGCTTGTCACCACTTCCTGTGATCCTCATTGCCCACATTCCAACACAATGAGACACTCTCAGCCCTGGCTTTGAAGTTCAACAACTCATTCAGATGGCAGGGCTGAGAGGCAGAGAGCCTGCATTGGCTTACCTTCTCATTCTCCTCTGCACTTGAGATATCATTAGCTTGTAAAAAAAAACAAAAAACAAACAAAAAAAAAGTATCTCTGCCATTAAATAATGTTTGTTTTTAAAATCTGAAAAAATACCCAATCTTCCAGTGACAACCATTGTTCACATTTGGATCTATTTACTTACAGCTTTTTTCCTACATAGGTATGTAGGAATGGGGTAGGGGGGAGAATACAAATATTTAGCTTTTTATATCTAACCCCTTCCCCTCTTGACTATTCTGCAGTTGAGTCACTCAACTCCACTTTGGCTGGCTGTGGCCCTCTCCCCTAGCATGTGGCACATGCTAGACATTTCTCATGCTTGGGTATTTAGGGGATTTCCAGTTTTTCATTTTCCCAATTGCTGTCAGTTACTGGTAACTAAGTCACTGTGACTCTCTTCACTCTATCCTCAGGATAAATTCCTATCAGGGCACACACTGGGTCATGGAGCAGCAACTTTTCAGCTTCTCTGTCTTGTTCCCTCACTGTCTGCTGTTACTCTTTCTGACCTGGAACCAAGTGTACAACACTTCTAGGGTAACTTTATTAAGTCTTTTCACAGCAGCCTCAACGGCTGACCTCATGATAGGGATGAGCACTCTCATTTTAAAGATGGGAAGACAGGCTCAGAGAGGTCAAGCAACTTGCCCAAAGTCACAGACCCTCAATTCCGAATCCAGACTAAGCCTGAGCAGTGCTCCTTCACTGTCCTATACTGCTTCTCTCACAGGCCCCTAGGCCAGCGTTTGAACAGGTACTATGTGGCTATTCTAAAATCAATGCATGAATCTGCAACACACACGGCTTGGTACAAATCCCCAAGACATACCCTATGATTTTGGATCCACTTGTGAATGTTTGTCAATGTTTTGACCATCCAGTCATGGACCAATGCAGCAATGGGGACAATTCTCGTTTACCACTAAAGAACTAAAGAGTAGAACAGGTCATGCCCCTAATGACTATAGGAATAAACTTTATAATGATAATCTAACTCAGTAGTCTCTGATTTTTAGACTGTGAAGGCAAGATGTCCTTAGTTTTCACATTCAAACAAGACTTTGAAATTCAAATACACAGATCTAAGGAAGCCTGGCTTCTTCCTTCAAGGGAAGCCCTGATTTCCCTTTTTGAATTTTTTAAACAAAAAGTTTGGGGGAAGATAAGAACATATAAACTTCTTGTTTTGTTTCAGTACCCTTTACAGATCTAAAGTCCCTTTCCCATCCATAACTATAAGGTGGCCATGAGAAATGTCCAAAATAAAATGACTCTGAATTGTAAGTGTAAAACTGAAATTTACTCTCAGAGTAAGGAATGTTTGAGTGCAAACAAAACCTTGAGCCATTGAACTTGACAGAATCCAATACCGTGAAATGCTTATGAGGTTGTGGAGAAATAGGTAAAACCAGAAGAAACCATCAAGAGCAAAGGGTTACGAGATTTTCTGGGATTACCATTCCCCAAAGGATCAGACAGGTGTAAAAAGGGCATTTCTAATTTAAGAAGAGAGGAACTGAATCGTACAAAAAAAAAAAAAAAAAAAAAAAAAAAAAAAATCAAGAATGAGCCCTCATCCCTATCCATTGACTACAGCTTCTTACTTCCAAGCTGCTTAATCAGCATCCCTCTGCGAGCTGTCATTCAGCAATTTCTGCTTCCTCTGGAGGCTTCATGTCTAATAATCTTTAAGGCCTTCTCAAAATAAAGGATAGAGATAAGTTCCTCAGCTTTTTCAAGATGAGGCCCACTTCTGTCCTAGTGTGTGGGTGATAAAGAATCAGAACAAGAGTGCAGACAAAAATCAGGATGGGGTGGGACAAGGGGAAGGAAGGCAAGACCCCAGTAGCAAGTTTGGGTTTGGTGTCTGCACTTTGACAACATTCAGGCCCAAGGCCTGTGTGTGTGTGTGTGTGTGTGTGTGTGTGTGTGTGATCTGAGCCTCAACAATGTTCTCAGCCATCCTGTGGGGGACTAGGAAGTGATGACACCAATTCCCACCATCTTGTCACTTGGCAGTCACACCACAGATGGCTTTCAGATGGATCCCGAGCCCCACAGAAGCTCAGCAAGCAGGAGTTGACTGACAGTTGAATTCCCCGAATGTGTGCCCCATGCATGCAGCAGGAGCCCCCTGAGCTGGACTGATGGCACATTATTCCTGGATATTTATTTACAAAGTATCTCTTCTGGCCTCAGAAAGAATGTTCTGCTGGCCAGAGGGGCCTCTCTGATTCAGTATTGAATGCGGAAGGAATTGGTTGGTGATCCTCAGGGGATCCTTGGATGGAGCCCAGCAAACATCTTCATCAAGGCTAATGTTTCTTCCCCTCTGGGGACCTGATGGCTCCTGAGCGCTCACTGCTTCTCAAAGAGCTTCTCCCTGCAGAGGACGTCCTCTAAAGGTCAGCATCCTGGCACTGGACAGAGCCCCAGCGTTCTCCTCTCCCTTGTGCATTCCCTTCTTCTGAAGGCTCCAGCTACACCACTCACAGCTTTACCATGACTTCCTTCTACCTTCTATGGATAGCCCCAATGTCCAACTCTGTGAGGTGCCGCCATCCGATGGCAGAGTGAGCCTCGGTCCAAGACGGGGGGACTAGCTCTGCGGCCCCCAAGAACAAACACTGCCCCCTCCCCCATCTCCACCACCTGCACAGCTTCCCTCAGGGATAGGCTGCCCGTGTGGTGGCTCTGCCCTTGCCTGCTCTGCGTTTCTGCAGCAACAACCAGCTGAGGTGCCGTCAGACTCACACAAGACTTCTGGTCCGACTCTCCCACCGGCAGGACCACACGTGGAGATGTACCTCCATTCCCAGCCCAGGCCCAGGAGGAATCCCTGGCACAAGATGTGTCTGACGGACAGAACGCGGACAAAGGCCCCGGTGGACTGGGTAACTCACAAACTCTCACACACAAGGCATCTCGGCTACTGATGAGGTGATCCAGGCAAACCTGTGCTTGACAAGTGCTCAATTTTCCTCCATTGACCGGTGTCATCACAAGCTGCCTGAGTAGTCAGTCACGGTATTTTGCAGCCTGAGGATCCAGACTGGGGTTAGGCCCTTCTCCCTCTGCCTGAGGCATCTGAGGTCTCCTAACTGGGGTCCCCACCTCTTAGCTCCACTTAGGTCTCCCCCTTCCCACCCTCTCTAACCAGTCCTCTTAAGCGGCACACAGACCGGTTCTCCTAAAGCACAGATCTGACCTTGTTACCCCCTGGCTCTACCACTTCCCATTATAGAATAAAGAGCACACTGTGGTCTGGCCCTCAGGACTTCCGACACCTGGCCTCGGCTCCCATTCTGGCGTCTTTCCCCTTGCACCTTCTCACTGCCTCTCCCTCCATCACTTGAGACTGCTCACAGTGCCCCCCACCCCTGATGCCCTCCTCACACCCACCAGTGTCCAAATACCCAAATGCTCCCTTTCCAAGAAGCCCCAGTTCTGTGCCACCTCCTCCATGAAGCCTTCTGAATTCTCCTTCAGCAGCATTATCCTGAGAACACATAGAGAGTACCTGGTCCAAACCAGAAGCTTTATCAACTCTCTGGTTTGTAAATGACTTTGGCATCATGGTTTTGAGACCACCAGGTGATACAGAACTATGACCTCTGTCAATGTGCCCTATAGCTATTAGCACAGAGATTAAGGGTAGACAGAAGCTAGACTAACTGCGTGGGGCCCCCCATCTGCAGCTCTTAGTAGCTGCATCATCTATGACAAGGTACTAAAAACAAAACAAACAACAAAGCCCTGTTTGCCTCAGTTTCCCCATTTGTAAAATGGGAATTTTAATAGAATTTACCTCCTAGGGAGTGTTGTGGACTTCAGTGAATTAATCTATATAAAGAACTTGGAACAGGATGATGACCCAGGAATAGTTTTTACTTTTACTCTCCCACTGCAAGGTATCATGGATCAATACAAACTGACCATCAAAACAAGGACAGGCCCACTTTTTGAGGATGCCTTTACCAAGCTAGACAGGGCAGCTCCACTGGCTTGACTGTGACTATAGGAAGCCCAGAGTTCCAGGCTGAGGCCTAGGATAGACTGTGGCCAAAAGAATATGAAAACATTCATAAAGCTCTTCCTACATGCCAGACATTGTGCACAGCCATTTAAACAAATGATTTTATTAAAGCCTCACAATGACCTGTGTACTGCCCCTGGACCTCATCTCCAAAATGTTTCACATTAAAAAAGGGGATTCTAATAGGACCACATCAAAGACCTGCCATGAGGATCATACATGGAAAGTGTTACATAGCTGCAAGGCATGGAGTGAGCAGTCAGGAAACACCATCTATTACTGTTAAACCCACATTAGGACAGATGCAGCATTCCAGGCCTGGAAGTTAATCACTTGTCCCAAGTTACTAAGCTTTCAAGCATCAGGGCCAGGACTTGAATCCAGACTTCTGACCCCAAAGCTGGTACTCATTTCACACCACCACGGTTGGACACCATTAGGGTTTCACAGTGTTTAAATCAATAGCTCTGGGCACCTGTGGTTCGTGGCCTTGCTGGCTACCCCCCACAAAGGACGAAGAACCAGGACAGAGAATGCCTAGCCTCCTACACAATGCCGCTCTCATCTGGGCAATTTCTGCTCTACTTCTACCTGTTTGGGACTGAGGTCCTGGGTGGCAAGATCCCACCTGCTCCCCTGGAAGCTACCCCTAACTGCTCCTCTACTCGTTGCTTTGGACCCCCCAAATCCACCTGATAATCCAACCTTGCTCCCCATTGGGTCATGCACTGGCACTGTTCACTCTTCAGCGCTAACCTCAGGCCACCCACTCAGAACCTGGTTTAGCCTGCCACTTCCTGTCCAGGAATGTCCTGGACTTGGGGTCCATCAGTGCCCTCCACACTTGTAATACTGGAAGGTACTTGCCCTTAGCAGTGGGTGTCCTGGCTGGGAACCTGGCTCTATGGGGAAATGTTACAACTTGCAGCTTCCCTCTGCCTTTGAAGATATGATCACACATCTGAGGGTCTCACACATCTGAGGGTCATCATGTAGAAGAAGTAAGGTTAGACTGGTTCTACTTGACCTCAAGGAGTCCAACTACAACAGTAGAGTCTACAGAGAGAAATAAGTCAGCCAGCAGAGCTCCTGTAACACCAAGTACTCAACAAATCTGTGCTAAGCTGGAGGGAACAGAAAAAAAAAAACAAAAAAAAAAAACCCAAAAAACGAAAACCTTTCAAGCCCAGCTGTGCAAAGGAGTGGGTAAGTTATGTGGCCTGGGAAGTGATGAATCCCTTCATCACTGGAGGTTTTTAGGCATGGATGCCGAAGGGATGGGCTGAGCGATCCCCAGGCTCCCCTGGAATTCTAAACTAAGGTCCAGGACTGCAGCTTTCAACCTTGGCCATGCATCAGAATATCTGGGGAGCTTCCCAAAATACTGATGCCCAGGGAGCCATGATGGTAGTTAGTGTGAGGAACTGAAAATTTTCAAAAATGCTCCCCAGGTGATTCTAATGTGTTATGAGGGCTGGTCTAGTGTTCAGTGATGCGATGTAACACACAATATAATGAACTAGGTAGATACCCTCAGCCTCTTAGGACCATAAAAATGTTCTTCAGTGTTCAAAAATCTGCATTTTTTTCTTGGTTTATTCCCGGTGAATACTCCCGGACTTAATTTGCGCCATCAACACCAATTCATTAATGTCACAAACCTCACAGCGGACACTACAAGATGGATTATCCTGACACAGCCTGAGCCAGAGAAAGAGGAACATGCAGCAGGGGTTCAGAAAGGGTCTCTTGCTGATTAAGACACAGGACACCTGGGCTAAGGAGGCCAGGAAAGGTTGGGGATGAGGGGAGAACTCTGTGAAGTTGTATCACTTGAGCTGGACTTTGGTGGGTGTGAAAAACAGCCAAGTGACCAAAATACTGTAGTCTTCATATGCCACACCTTCAAGTCTTAGCCATGCCCCAAGTCTGAGCTCTTTTACCCACAGAGAGCTCCACTACTGCCTGTGCCCACCTTGGGCTCCAATGCTTCTCCTCCCCACTCAGTCATTACACCTGTCTCTCTATCCTGGCACTGAACTCTGTCTTGCATTGGAGAGAGCCCTGGGCCTTTCCAATACCCCTCCTGGGCTTTGAGGATGAGCACGGGGCTTACTCATCTCTGAATGTCCACAGGGCTCAGCTTAGTGCTGGAACATGGTAGGTATCTAAAAAATGGTCGCTGCACTGATGACTGAATGTTGCATCCCTTTCTCCACAAGTCATCATATGAAAGCTGAAGCAGACACACCCAGATAAGGCCCCACAGGTAGGGCAGAACACAGAATGTGGTCACCCCAAATATATACAAACATCCAGTCCCCTGATCCTGGATGGGGATGCCGACTCCACCAGAGGTGGGTTGAGGCTTTCTTGGCTTCATCCCGCCCACAGTGTCACACCTGGCATCCAAAGAGGAAGCGCTAATACCCAGTTACTTCCCTCAGGTGTCAGAAATTGAATGTGTAATAAGCACATGGGTACCTGCAGACACAAGGTGTCATTTTTATGAAGACAAGGCAAAATCATCATTATCATAATAGGCTGATAAGACCTAAACTCAGTCACGCCGAGACAGTCAAAATATTTAAGCCTAAAAAGGCACCTGAAGAAATACAGATCACAGAGCAAGAAACGAGAAGATGCCCCGACACAGACTGGTCATTCAGAAAAACAAAAGTAAAACCCTACCTCATACCCTGAAATCAAACTCCAGATGGATTAAGATTTCAATGTTAAAAAAAAAATCAAACTATTAGAAGAAAATACAGATTAACATTGGAGTAAGGAAGACTTTTCTAAGCAGCATACTCCAGAAATCATGAAGACCACTGGGAGTTATTTAATAACAGAAAACGATTCGGTGTAAGCAACAGCAATCACCAAACAGAACTGAAACACAAATTATAAATCTGTAAATAAAAACTATTCCGCAACTCAAATGGCAGGTAAGGGGCTGCCATCCTTAATCCACAAAGAGCTCTTACAAATCAATAAAAAGATAAACCTAAACCCCACAGGGACATCTGGGTGGCTCAGTTGGTTAAGCGACTTACTCTTGATTTCGACTCAGGTCATGATCTCACAGTTTGTGGGTCCAAGCCCTGAGTTGGGCTCTATGCTGACACCACCAGAGCCTGCTTGGGATTCTATCTCCTTCTCTCTCTGCCCTCCCTCTCTCTCTCTCAAAAAAAAACAAAAAACAAAACAAAACAAAACAAACCTATAAACCCTACCGTAGAAAGGACAGACAGAAGATATAAGTATACACTTTTAGAAAAGAAACATAAATGGTCAAAGCACATGGACACCAGTAACCCAAGAAATTACAAATGAAACTAAATTGGATTAGAGTAAAACAGGCGTAAATGTGTGAAATCTTTCTAGGATACAATTTGAAAGCACATATCAAAATTTTCCCCTTCTTACCCAACAATCCTCCTTCTGGGACTCAGTCCCAGGGAAACCATCAGAGACTTAAGCTAAGAATTCTGTTACAAAGATGGTCGTTAGAGCACTGTTAAATTAGGGAAGACTATGGAAAGCCTAACTGAATATGATACAGATATTCAATTACTGTTGTTTAATGTTTAAGATAATGGAGACATCTTTCCATGTCTCTAAACAAAAAGAAAATAAATACGTACAATATTACTTAATTTTTGTGCTGGGAAAAATGTATAGATAGATGCATTGAAAAAATGGCTAATTGAAAAATAGTGAAATGCTAATGATGATTTCTTTGAATTATAGAATTTGTTAGTTTTGCTAGTTTTGCTTATCTGCATTTTCTACACCAAACTTGTCTTAGTTTTGTTAAAAGGGGGAGAAAAAGTTCACAGATATAATAAACCTTGAAACATATTTAAAAATCCAAGCTTGTGGTTCTAAGGAACTGCCTCAGCACACTGCCAACTCACAACAGCCCCCACAGAGGAGCAGGTAGAGGCTGCACCATTCCACAAATGCCACGCAGGCTCCAAATCACATGCGTGGCTTTGGAATGCACCAGACGGATTATGGGGCTGTCTGGCTTTCTGGGAGTGCACATCCAAAAAAAAGTGCAGCTTCACTGTAAAGAACTTTCTAGTCACTTTCATTTTCAGAATTTAGTCATGGCCTGGAGAAACCAGGAAAGCCCCATTCCTCCTACTTCTGTTTGCCTCCTCCCTGTGGCCCACGTACTGCTGGGCCCCATAGAAGGGGGAATTTTCCCAACAATCACAAATGCTCAGCAATGAAATGCTCTGCTCAGCAAAGCAGGCAGGCTCCAGCCCTGTCCCTGGAGACATAACCATGGCACTCATTTTTGCCCTTCTGTAGTGTCCGGCTCAGGCATGCAACACAGCAAGTTGCTTCTTTTGAATTTGGAGAATTGGGGCCATTTCAGACCAGTGGCAGGTGAGGCCCTTTACACACAACTCCTGCCACCTTCCTCCATCACCGGCAGTCACACCAAGGCGAGTCCCAGGCTCTGGCCACACCTGTATGCACCCAGCAACACTCCCCTTCTGATCTCAACCACTGTGGACAGGATGCCTTCTGTCTGGGATGTCCCATCTGCACCTTCCTCCAAACCCACCTCCCATATAGGGTGTTTTTCCCCAGCCGGGATGGACCGGAGGTCACCCGTGCCTCCTCCAGGTTCTCAGGAACCCTGGGAGGCAGAATGTGTCCTGCTTTAAGCCTCAGGACTGAGCCGCTGGGTCAAGCCCATCAAGGCTTAACTATGACTGTCCTCTGGTATCCTCCCTATTGCTCAGGCCAGAACTTCGGGGTCACCCTTGACTCTCCTGCCCCTCATACCTCACGTGGCATTCATCTGTCAGGAAATCCTGCAGCTCTACCTTATGGATGTGTCCTGAGCGCGGTGTCTTCTCCTCACCCACCACTAGCACCCCTGATCCAACATTCGCAGGTGCCCCAGCTGGCCTCCTGCTCACCCCGCTCCAGGCTGTTCCCCACTAGGCAGCCAGAGTGATCCTCTCAAAACCCAAGTCAGAGCCCATCATTCCTCTGCTCAGAACCCTCCACTCCCTGTCTCACGGTCTCATTCAGACTTAAACTGAGAGACCTTTCCAGTGCCCCCAAGGCGCACCACACTCAGTCTCCCTGGCCCACTTTTCCCCACCTCCCCAGCCCACCTCTCCCACCCAGTCATGCTCATTTCCCTGAATGCCCCCCGGTCCTGCTCCTGCCTTGGGCTCCTGCCCTGACTGCTCTTTCTGTGCGGAATGCCCTGCCCTTGAAACCATGGGAATCCTGCCTTCACATCCTCAGCACAGCTGAGAACTCATCTAAAACTGCACCATATCTCAAACTCTGGCCCACCCTAGCCTCTTTAACCTGCTTTACCTTTCACACTCTCCACCCAACACACTGTATTTGCTTGACTCCTCTCATGAGGGAGCAAACTCAGGGGAGCACAAACTTTTTTTTTTAGATTTTATTATTCATTCATTCATTCATTCATTCATTCATTTTCCAGCAAACGCTTTGCACAATGTAGAGCTCAAACTTACAATCCTGGATCAAGAGACGTGCTCTACTGACTGAGCCAGACAGGTACCCCAGGGAGCACACATTTTTATCTGTATTGTTCACCGCTTTATCCCCAGTACCTCAATAGAACAATCCCCAGCACATAAGCAGTGGTCAACAATATCTGTTGAATGAATGAATGGGGAGAAAAGTCTTGATATAAGCTCTCATGGTCCAGCTGAGGACTGGAGGTCCAGCCTGTAAGTGAAGCCCAGCAGTGGGCCAGTGATATCCACTTCCCCCCACCCACCTGTCAAGTTACTTCTCCCCTTGTGGACCTTGGGGAGCCCCTTTTTGACCATTACTCTTAAGTCCTGCTTGGAAAACACAGGGTGTGAGTCATTCCCCAAGGCCTTGACTAATTCTCTCTCCATCCCTTGGACCCACCTCCAAGATCCTTCCTCTACAGCATAATGGGAAATCCAGAGAGCGCTCCCCTTGGAGAAAATGGAAAGGAACTGAATGACTTAGAGGAAAATTCAATTCTTCCTGGCTCAGCAGTTGAGAAAGCGAAAAACTCTCAGGAAGCTAGTGCCTCTGAAAGTGAAACATTAAGAGAAATATTACTGGAAAATACCAAACAGGAAGAGAAGGAAAATTCCATTGTGGAAGCAAGGTCCTCTGTCGATGCTCCTTAATGGTCTCAGTAAAGTATTTCAGAATCAAAACATGGAAAGAACCGGAAATCAATCAGGCTGTCACCCTTCCTGTGGACTGGAGCTTTGGCCAAACCACTTCCACACCCACAGCACAAAGGGCACTGGGCTCAGAACAGAAGGTCCATAGCCTGGCCACTGACTCAAGCCAGTACCTGCTGTGAAGTACCTCCACACCTCCCCAGAGCCTCAGTTTCTCCATCTGTAAAATGGGGGTTATAGCATTTTCCTTACAGACTGACTCTACAAAGCAAATTAACTACAGGTATGCAAGTGCTCTTAAGTTATGGAATACTTACATAGATGTAGGAATCAATTGCTCCTACAAGGCTAACAGAGGGGCTTTTTATAAAGTCTAGCCACAAATAAGACAGAGGAAATTCAGGCATGAGACTGCGCAGCCTGAGGGGGTATGGCACAGTGGCCAAAGACAAAGACTCTGGATCCAGTTTCAAATCTCATCTCTGCCACTTACTGGTGGTAGGACCTCAGACAAGTTATTTAACAGCTCTGTCCCTCAGTTTTCTCATATGTAAAATGGGAAGGACAGTAGCACTTACCTCAGAAGGTGCTTCTTCTTCTCAGAAGGTGCTACCTTCACCTCCAAGGAATCAAGGTTCTGCCCAGAATAGCCTCTGTGACAGAATGGCTCTCAGCTCACCCATACCACTTTATTGATAAATTCCACCACATAAATCTGTATTCTCACCTGGTTCCTGTGTCCTCACCAATAAACTCCTTATGGGTAGGCACCACATACCCCCTGGTTCATCCCTGTATCCACACAGCTCCTGACAGTGGCCTGCATATGGCAACACAGGCCAAACAGAAGTCATGAAGTCAGGATGGCAGAGACCACTGCATCCTGTCTCCATCCAGCAGGAAACCCACCACCACCGCTCAGAATGCCAACAGGTGCTGCCATCGGCCAGCCAGCATCCCAGCTCTCTGCTTCAAAGTTACACATCCCAATTTATTTTTTAGGGCCAAGCCTGACCTCCCCCTTCTCCCACAGGCCACTACCTCTTGGCTGTCTCAGCACAAGATCTAAAAGTCAGCCCAAGGGGCGCCTGGGTGGCGCAGTCGGTTAAGCGTCCGACTTCAGCCAGGTCACGATCTCGCGGTCCGTGAGTTCGAGCCCCGCATCAGGCTCTGGGCTGATGTGATGGCTCGGAGCCTGGAGCCTGTTTCCGATTCTGCGTCTCCCTCTCTCTCTGCCCCTCCCCCGTTCATGCTCTGTCTCTCTCTGTCCCAAAAATAAATTAAAAACGTTGAAAAAATAAAATAAAATAAAATAAAAGTCAGCCCAAGATAAACTGCCCAGGGGAGCGCTTGACACAGGCGAGTTGAGCTTTGCTAAATGACCAGAGGAAGCCACACCTGTTTCAAATTTGCCCTTTAACGTCTATTTTATGGGTCAGAATGTTTTGGGGGCGGGGAGAGGATGAGGTCAAGTCTTAGGGGGTTAAGTCGGGGGAAATCAGTCCTGTTCCGAGATTGTCAGATTAGAGGATGGTCACCTGATCTCCTTTAAGGAAACTTAGGTTCCTTTTTGATAAGTTCAAGGTACCATTAGATTTTTGGTTATTTTTATGTATTTATTTATTCCCCCCACCCCCACCCCCAAGCAGCACATACAGCGTCACCAATCCTTGGAGGCAGGAAATGCTTGGTGTTTCTCATTTGAGAAGACATGACAGTTACAAGACACATGTTTTGCGCAGCTGTCCCTTGAGAAGCACCAACTCTGCGCACAGAATTTCTCTATAAAATAATTCAAGGGCTTCATTAACATCTCATTTATGGACCTCAGAGGCAGATGCAGGAGGGAGAGAGAAAAGCCAGCTCTGGGGTCTCTTCTGGGGACCCCCAAAGCCCAGACTGAATGGGGTGGAAATTAGGGCAGAGGGGAGAAAGAGGAACATTAAGTGAAGGGAGGAGGAGACACACAACGCACATTTCAGTCAATATCAGAGCCCTACTATCTCCATTTAAATCACAGAAAATAGTACAACAAATTGATAAATAGCATATAAACTTGGAATTCAGATTGCACAGATGTGATCCTGATTCTGTCACTTGGTAGCTGTGTAACATTAAGCAAGTCATTAACCTTGAGGCGTCGGTTTCTTTATCTATAAAATAAGGGTAATACTACCTGTGGTAGATGGATAGTATTGAAGGCCTCGGTTAATGGACTGCCTGTATCCCTGCCCTTTGCCATGAGATTATGCAGATCCTCCTCTCTCCTTGTTTAAAAAAAATTTTTTTTAACATTTATTTATTTTTGAGAGACAGAGAAAGACAGAGCATGAGCAGGAGAGGAGCACAGAAAGGAGACACAGAATCCAGAGCAACTACAAGCTCTGAGCTGTCAGCACAGAGCCCGACACAGGGCTCAAAACCAGGAACCATGAGATCACAACTTGAGCCCAAGTGGGACGTTTAACTGACTGAACCACCCAGGTGACCCTCCTCCTCTCTCCTTGAATCCTGGCTGGCATTGTAATTTGCTTTGGTCAACTGAATGTAGTAGAAGGAACAATGTGCCAGTTTCCAACCTCAAGAAACCTCATGGGCTTCTGTTCTTTTAGAACCCTGCCACAATCATAGGAACAAGGCTGGCCTGCTGGAGGATGAGAGACCACATGGAACAGAGCCTGACTGTCTCAGTCAAGACCATCCTAAACCAGCTACCCCAAGCATGTAAGAGAGACCAGCAAGGATCAGTAGGGTTGCACATCCACCCCAAATGGACCACAGATGCCTACATGAGTCCAGCTGAGACCAGAAAAACTATTCAGTTGACATGTGGGCTTGTGGACAATAATAAAGGCTTATCACTTAAAGGAGGGGTTGGAAACTACAGACCATAGGTCAGCTGCCTGTTTTTGTAAACAAAATTTTATTGAAACACAGTTATGCCCTTTAATTTATATATCATCTATGGCTGCTTTCCAGCTCTAAGGGCAGAGTTGAACAGTTGTGATGGAGACTGGCTTTCAAGCCTAAAATTACCCACCCTCTGGCCCTTTAAGAAAAGTTTCTAACCCCTAGTTTTTAAAATCACAGAGTTTGGGGTTATATGTTATGCAGCAATAGCTAACTGATACAGTATCTAAACCTCTCCTAGTGTGATTGTGAGGATTAAATGACCAATTAAGTGGTCAGCACAAAGCCTAGAGAACAGATTTCTCTTCTGGGGACTCAATGCAGAAAAATGGGTGTGATATGCAACATCTCTCTCACACTACTTTCAAGGGACAGGACTTCAAAGAAAAGAGTATCTCAGGACACGTGGGTGGCTCACTCGGTTAAGCGACCAACTTGGGCTCAGGTCATGATCTTGCAGGTTCTTGAGTTTGAGCCCCACGTCAGGCTCTGGGCTGACAATTCAAAGCCTGGAGCCTGCTTCAGGTTCTGTGTCTCCCTCTCTCTGCACTCCCCTGCTCATGCTCAATCTCTCTCTCTCAAAAATAAAATAAAAAATAAACATTAAAAAAAATTAAAAAGAAAAAGAAAAGAATATCCCAAGCCAAACCACAGACACTAACTTTGGCTCTTACCTTTTGTTAACCAAAATGGAAACTGACAACTTATGTTTGACTCTGGCTTCAGTCAAGCCACACATCAATGATTTCGTGTGAAAAAACCCCAAAAAACAAGTTGCAACTCCCCAGCAAGGCACGTGAAAGACCCTCTTCCCTTTGTGGCTCTAACCCCCTCTGCAATCCCCCATAATACCTGCCCTGCTGAGCCTCTAACCATTCTTTCCCAAGCCTTCAGACCCTGGCACAAGCTGTCCTGTCCCTTCTTCATGGACAGCCCTCCTCCGCAGTTCCTGGCCTAGGAAATTCCCACTCATTCTTCCAGAGTCAGCTCAAATATCACCTCCTCCTCCTCCTGAAAGCTCTCTTTGACTTCCCATAACTCGAGGCCCTACCAGTCCCTTGCACACACTTCTGTCTTGGCATTCCTCAGGTCTCTCTAGCTGTATTTGTCTCCCAGACTAGACCTTTGCAAAGCTGGTATTCAACTGCAAACTGAGAAGCTTCCTTCTTGGAAAGCTGACCACCATTTATTCTCTGAATATCCCTTGTCTAGCAGGCCATTCAGAAACTGTTTGCTGAATCTTAAAAACAAAAAACAAACAAACAAACAAACAAACGGTTAGACATGATATTATTCTTTAGAAAACATGTTATTTAACTCAACCCTGTGGATGCTGACAAAATATAAAGTGTTGGTACACATTAGCATGTATTTAAAACTTAGGAAACTGATGTCATCATGCATCTTGACTTTCTCAGTTGTGGTGGAAACATTTACTTAATTATGATAAAAGAAACAAGACTTCAGCAGAAAACATAACGGGATGAGACCTGTTTGGCTGCACAAAGGGAGATCTACCAAGTTACTGGCTTCTTTTGTCATTGTTAGTTTTTAATAAAGACAACCTGAAGGAATAATATTTCTATCTATTAAAGTTTCATTTTCTTTTCCGGGAAGCTCAGGTTCTCTCAGCCTCTTACCTGGACTATAACTGTCCCTTAACTCTGATCCCATTCTCTCCCATCCCACCCCCACCCCCCACTGTGACAGCTCAATCATAGCTCTGAGTCTGTCCCTTTCCTGGCTCACCAGTTTCAAGGACTCCCTGCGGGGGTCCAAACTCAGCTTCCCACCTACTTGACATCATCTCCCATTCACTAAGGGAGGCCCGCTGCAAGAAAGCTTTGGTTTTCAGGAACATACTCCATGCTGAGATTCTGTATGAACAGGTACACACATATATACTCACACACATTTACATATGCAAACTTACACACACACGTATACACAGCACTGACACAGAAGTGATGCAGGATGCAGTCACCTCTTCCCCTGCACAGAAAATCCCAGTTCCATCTCTAGATCCAGCTCAAAGCTGCCTCCTAGGTAAAGACCTCAAGAAATTCCCCAAGACAAACCCAGGGGAAACAAATGATGAAGACAGTGTATGACAATCTCCTCCAGAGACTTATGCTAGAAATTACTGACAAGTCTTCTGTAGCTGTCACTCCTTCCCCTCTTCCACATGATTCTAAAAGGGAAAACACCCAAGACTGGATGCTTGGGGTGTGTGTGTGTGTGTGTGTGTGTGTGTGTGTGTGTGTGTGTGTGCGCGCGCGCGCACTATAGAACTCACTGGGAGAATAAAACGACGCCTAAGTGTGTGATACAGAGAGGCTCTGGTACTGAGGGAGGCAAGAGGTGGAACCCCTGTGGTGGGAGGTGGCACAGGAGGCACCGAAAAGGAGGATCTGTGGACCAACAGCTTCTACTTCACACCACAGTAACTCCCAACTGAGGCCTGATGTTAAAAACAAACATAGGGCCTGGCAGACAGGGTGGGGGGTGGGGAGGCATTCAACAGCCTTATGGGTTCTTGTCCTATCCCCAACAACTGATAGAAGGAAGCTGGGCCTGAGATTAAATGGAGTACCAGAAGTGGGTTTTCCTGGATCCATGTGTGAGAGGCAGAAGGAAGGCTCCGAGGTGTTCAGGGGTGATCTATAGTACGCCCGGGCTTCCAAAAGCTGTCTGGCTGAAAATAATGCCAAAACCAGGCTGCGATCTGACTGCCTGACCAGGAATGGGTGGTGGCCCCAGATGAGGAGACAGCCCCACACAGAGGGCAGAGATGAGGGGATCTAGAGTCTCTGCATCCCAAAGCAGTTCCAATCAGAAGACCCAGGGGGAGCGTTAAGGAGAAGCCACTTTACATCAATGGTCCTCAAAAGTGTGATACCAGGATCAGCAGCAAAGATCACCTGGGAACCTGTTAGAAATGCATTCTCAGGACCCACAGCAGGCTTGATGAATCAGTGTTTTAGAGAGCACTGCAAGTTCTGGTTTGAGAACCACTGTGTAGTGTGGCCCTCTGTGGTTTCCTCCCCTCTTCCTGGTTAAAAAGAACATCTGGTAGCTGTGATTCCTGTCTCTGGATCAGAACAATTTCTTAAAAGATCAAAGGTCTCAAAGTCACAACCTAGTAGGTGAAATGCAGCGAAGAGAGATAAAAAAAAATAATCTGCTAACCTCCCTTAGCAGCTAAATCCCTTCACTGGTCCTCACTGTGCTTAGCTTACAAGGTCCTTCCTAACCTGGGCCCTGATGCCCCTCTGGGGTCCTGCACAACTCTAACCTCTCGATACCAGCCACAAAGGCATCCCCTAAAGTGCCAAGCTCTCAGCAGCCAGCCATCGTCACCGCCCCTCCCCCACAATGGCCCTCCCTGACCACCTCCACTTCATTCCCTGCTGTAACAGCACTCCCATCACAGAACTCATCATTAGCACTGCAGCCTGGGCCATAAAATTCAAGGGGGGGCTGCTCCAAAACCCAATAGAGGAGGGCACAGAAAAGACCCATAAAATAACATGATGGTGAACGAAGCCAACTCTTAAACACATTTGACATTCTAGCTATAAAACACATTATCCCTCCCTCAGTATTTGAAATAGTCTTAATTGTAATTAGGAAAAAAAAATGCCTACTAAAGTTTTGAAAGCCATTAAAGAAAACTTTAGCAAGCAGCAGAAC
This sequence comes from Neofelis nebulosa, assembly GCF_028018385.1. Lineage (NCBI taxonomy): Eukaryota > Metazoa > Chordata > Mammalia > Carnivora > Felidae > Neofelis > Neofelis nebulosa. The sequence continues at coordinate 35,283,076 of NC_080793.1, read as the reverse complement.
CACAAGCAGTGAGAGAGAAGGATTTGCCCGCCTGGGAGGTGGTCATGGAATAACACAGGGGACACAGAAGGTCAGCACCATTAACTGGGAATCTCTCTACCTTCACTGGTGGGGCCTTGCTCAAACCAACCATAATACCCGGGAACTTCAGAGTCTCCCAAGCCAGCACCTAGCCAAGCCTGAGCCATGCATAAGGCAGCAGAGAGCCTCTTTGGTGTTTCCCTCACAGATCAGCCGTAAGCCTTTGATCCTGGAGGCTCCCAGAGAAACCTCCCCCTCCTCCAAGGCAGCACCTGGGGGAACCACCTGGCTCCCAGCTTCTTGTAGGAAGCCCAGAGTTTATGCTTCAGAAGTGTGCCCCCTAACTGGTCCCAGAGGTAGGTGGGATCCTCCACTGACTGCCCACCCTTTAGCAGACCCAGATGAGAGGGGAGACTCTCAGGACCTGGGGCCTCAGAGAGAAGCCAAGCAGAGAAATTAAAAGAGGGGGATCCCTTTAGTCCTCCCGCTTGAAAAACAAAAAGATCCCTTTCCTAGCACCAGCTGGCAGGTAGGAGCCTGTCTCCCTTCTGTCTGGACATCCAGTCCTAAAAGGAACTCAGACTCTCTATCAGTCTTCCCCAGCCCACGCCTGGGCAAAAGTTTACCTTTGGGAAAATGTGGGGGTGATGAGGAGAACAAGAGGGACGTCAGCCTGACAGACATCGCAGGGCACTGGGCCTCAGATATAATCAAAACACTGCCTTCCACCATAAGTAGGCAGAACAAGTATTATTTTATGGGGAAGGGAGGGTGTCACAGGAGTGTGAAGGAGGAGGAGTGGGGGCCCAGTTTGGCTGTAACTGGTTTGCTTCAAAGAGAGGGATCAAAATGGCCTAATATGTGTGTGTGGGGGGGGGGGGGTTGTCATAAACTCATCCCCTACATTCCCGGTACAGTAGGGGGTGGGGTGGGATAAGGAAGAGGTGAGGAGTGGAGGGGTGAGTCTCCTTCCAGTCGGACGGATTGACTGACCGGACCCCCTTCTGTGCACGGCGGGAGCAACTGACTGGTCGAAGTGGAGAGATCCTGCAGGCAGCACATTTCAACCGGAAAAGCACGCGTGGGGGTTCCCGGTGCAGCTCCAGTACAAAAGGCCGCTCGGATTTGGCAACCTGGCGCGAGGGGTGGGGCAGGGCAGGGCTTTTAGAGGAATTTACAGATGCACGTTTAAAGACAGCCGGTCCGGATCTGCCACCAAGAGTGCTGCGTAATATCGGGCGAGTCCCTTCCCAGCTCTGGACCTCAGTTTCCCATCCACAGAATGGGGGGACGGGGTAAAGAAGAATAAATGCTCTTCTAAATCCGTGCCAGCTCTGACTTTCAGACTTCAGTCCTCGGGGGATGGAAGGGCTGGCTGTCTTTATCGGTCTAGGTTGGTAGGATGCTCCCGTCAGACTACTTCCGAAGGGGGCACCTGGCTGTGGGCCCAGAGAGGGGACGTTCTAGGAACAGCAGCTAAAGAGACTGTGTCAGGAGGCCGAGGATCCAGGATTAAGCGCATGCGAGGGGGCAGAACTAGGAAGCAGCGTGGGATCCCTGACCTCAGGGTCCTAGCCCCAAGCTGATGTAGGAACCAGAGCGTTGCCTCAGTTTACCCACGCGCACCGTGTCTCAGGAACCAGGGGTGAGACCAAGGGACGCCTTACCTTGTCCTTTTTACCGGCCCCGCTCTCCTCCGCGGCCGAGGCGGCACACTTGTTGAGCAGTTTCTTGCCACCGCAGGCCGTCGGACTCCAGGTGCGGCCGCCAGAGCAGGCACCCCCCGGGAGGTCTCCGGCACCGCCCGCGGCGCTCTCCACCTTGATGAGGCGGTGCTTCGGGGAGATGTAGCGCACCTCGGCCGGGGTGGCGGGCCGCCGCTCGCTGCTGCTGCGGTAGAGGTGCGGGGAGCCGGAGGACGAAGACGAGGACGCGGCGGCGCCTGCGCCGGAGGAGGCACAGCAGCAGCCTGCGGCGCCCGACGCGGACGAGGCTGAGAAGGCGCGCTGGCCCCCGCCCGGCTCCCCGCCGCCGCCGCAGTAGTCCAGGCGGCACATGGCGCGCAGTTTGCGCAGCGAAGAGCCAGGCCCGTTGTAGGGGTCCTCAAAGTCGCGCTCCTTCTGTGCGCGGTAGGCGCGGATGAGGTCGCTCGTGCTGCCGCTGTCGTCGGGCAGCGATCCCGACGAGGTCGAGAAGCAGGAGGCGGCGGCCGGACCGCAGGACGCCGAGGCGCCCGCGGGGGCTGGCGGCACGGCCTGGGGGGGCTGCGAGGGCCGCTCGCCCCGGCGCCGCTGCTCGCGGTAGTCCGGCCTCGGCGGCTGCGGGGGGCTCTTGGTCTTGCTGTTGCCCAAGCTGAAGTACTTGTTCAGCCACTTGGCCATGGCGAGAGGCCGCCTAGGGCCGCGGCGCGGGAGCCCGGTCCGCCGCCGCGGCCATTCGGAGAGCAGCGCTGCGGCCCAGGTCCCTCGGCGCCCCGGCCCCGGCGGGGGGCGTCCGGGGCGCCCGCTCCCGACGCCAAGTTCAAGTTCTCTCCGCCGCCTCCTGCCGGCGGATCCTGGCCTCCAGCAGCTGCAGCACCGCCCTCCGCCTCTGCCGCGCGCCTCCCCGGCTTCGGATCTGTCGCCCCTCACGGGCGCGTCTCATGGGATCCCGGCCCGCGGCCCCAAGGAGAGCGAAAGGCCCAGGCGCCCCCCGTCTGGTACACTCTGGCCGTGCGCTCCGCGGCGGAGCGCGCTCCTGTCCCGTCGGAACCGCAGCCTTCGCCTGGGCCGGAATCTGCGGCTGCTACGGGAACTTGTCGGCGTCCTCAGCCCCCCCTTCTTCCTTCCCAAGAGCGCTGGGGGCAGCCCGGCCCCCAGCCGGAGAGCAAGCAGGAGGGAGAGCGAACGAGCGACGGAGGAAGGCAGCCAGCGCCCGCCCGAGCCGTGCGCCCGTGCCCGTCCCGGCGGCGCCTGCCGCTGCTGCCGCCGCCGCCTCCCGACCCGCCGCGTGTGTGACACCCCGGCCGCCAGAGCCCGCCCCGCGCCGCGGCCCCGCCCTCCCCGGGCCTGCGCGCGCCCCGCCCCCCAGCCCGCCCCCGCAGGCTCCGCCCCGCCCACCCCCACGAGCCTGGCCGCCAGACCGCTGGCCCAAGCCCCGCCCTCCTCGTGCCCTGGTCTTCAGCAGGCGCAACTCTCCACCTCAGCACGCGCCGCCACCCGCGGCCGCCTCGGCGCCAGCCCTGGGGTGGCGCCTGAGGGCACTGGGGTCCCGCGGCGCTGCCGGCTCCGCCTCGCTCGGGGCCCGCCGCCGCCTGCGGCGTGAGGTTGCCAGTAGGAGCCCACCGCGCTCAGAGGCCAGACTTGTGCGCATCTCCGGGTGCCCGCGCGCCGTGCACCTCAGGGACCCCCACTGTTGGAGGGGGGACACGGGGGGTTAATTATCCCCGGACATTTCTAGTGTACAGCATGATCCGCTCGAGGGAAGTGCGGCCTGGGACCCCTCGGGGACAGGGTGCCTAATCCCCTTCTTGAAGGGACAGAGACTCCGGTCAGCCTCCGCGTGCCAGATCTTCGGAGGAGTCTCTATGCTAACGAGCGTGTTAGCAGTCGGGATGACTGATGCAGCCGGGGCCCGGCACCCTTCGCGGCGCCAGGCCGAGGGGAGGCCGGACGTTGGCTTCCCTTTTCACCCCGAGGAAGTCGGGGCTTTAACCCCGTGCACTGCCAACCCGAGGACCAAAGGAGGGCCACCCAGGTGGGCCTGGCTGCCACTTCCCGGTCTGGTGGCGCCGAAATGATGTCATCTCCACTAGTCTCTACTTAGCAACTTAAGATCGTCCTTTGATTATTGACCAAAACTGAGGAAACTGAGGCCGAGGGAGGGGGCCCGCTTGCCCAGTGAAGTTTCTCCTGAGAGGCGCCAGAGGAGCTGCCTGGAAACGAGGTAACTGCCACGAGAGCCGGTGCTCCTTTGAGTTTGACCGCCAAACCCCAGGGTATTATTAACCCTGAGGTGTGAGGACTGAGACCCCCAAGTCAGAGGAATTCCCTCAGAAGGCTGACTTATTAGGACAGTGGCCCTAATCATTAATCGACTCCACTTGCTACCTATGTTCGACTAGATGGGCTTTGGGGGGAGTCTATTCTTTTTTCGTATCCTGTAGGAAAAGTGGGACCTGTTAGGGCAGGTGGAAGGCCAGAGGCTCTTTTGGTCAGGACACAGCCCTGGCTCCCTGGCCATGCTAGATGTGGAGGTCCCATTCACAGTCTGAGAGCTGTCGCCTCTTTGCTGCCTGAGGCCACAGTGGGGAAGTGGCAGAACCAGGACTCCAACTTGGATCTTACTCTGAAGGCTGTGCTCTGGCCACTCAGCTGCACACAGTGATGTAATGGAATTGACTGCAGATTGTCCCTTCAGGATCAAGCCATTTGCTCTTTCCCTCTTTGGTCAGACAGGACTGTCATCCTCTATGAGCCAGTTAATTTTTTTAAACCCACCATTATAACTCCCACAGTCACAAAGCCCATCTACGCAGCCCCTTCTTTGCCTGAGATGTACCTACTTAACATTTCTCAGGAAATAATCTGTGTGTGTGCGTGTGTGTGTGTGTGTGTGTGTGTGTGTGAGGGGGGGGGGGGTGGGGAGAGAGGGAGAGAGGGAGAGAAATGTGTCTAGGGGATATTGGAAGACCCAGAAATTGACTTGGGCCAAAGTGTTTATTTCGGGTAACCCTAAACTGAAGTATCTCAAATTATCCTTTAAATCACTCCTCTGCTGTATCTGCTGTGTAAACACTTAATTATTCTGTAAGCAAGAGAGGCCCAAATAGAAAACCCAAAAGGCAAGGACATCTTCATTGTAAGCCCCTCCTTTCAACCAACCACAAATCCTCTCTGGCTCCCTCCCCTCTCATTTAAATGGTTTGTAGGCTCAGAAAAGAGGAGCGGCCATATCCTGGCAACAGGCCAGGCCACTCAGGACAAGAAAGTCTTCTTCAGGATCTGGAAACTTGTTGCCTGCATGTGGGTTGCACATGGAAAAATTATCTCTGCCTTTAGGTTTAGGTTTAGGAAGAAAAGTTATATTTCACAACTTATTTTTTCCATTTCACTTTCAGCGGACCATGGGGTTAGACCCACTTTTCCATGTGATGCCTCTGCTGGGGTATAATTTGCAAGCCGAAAATTATTGTAATGCTATAGTATTATGCCAAAAACTTCCAGAGCACTTGTGTATCTGCTCAACCCCAACACATTCTGTATATAATTAACCCTACTCATCAGCCCTGCGAGTTGGTGTTATTCCCAGTTTACAGATGGGGTAACTGGACGAAGGTAGTATTTACCTCAAGTAGTCAAAAACACATGGGTGTTTTCCTTTGGGAACTAGTGTAGACACAACTTAAAGGGCAGAGTCAGAAATAATCATTCTGAAAGGAAACAGAAAAGTTTCCTAAAGACTATGTTGGAGAAGTAGTATGTCAAATGGTTAAGGAGACAGGAACTCACAGGGAAAGGACTCAGAGCACTATAGGGGGTTAGAGCTAAACAGACTTTCCTTTCAGAGAAACAGCCACCCCATTTCACAGAGGGAAAACAAATGACTGAAGGGAGGAGATAGAATACAGAGACACACCTGGGGTTTGTACCCAGTCTCTTGATATCACAAACCCAACACTATGCCCATTCTGGCATTTTTTACTCTTAGCTCTCCCCTCCCCACCAACACTCATCTCTGATTTTCTTAACGGAATGGTTGAGTATGATCCTGTGTCTGTTTCTGCCCTGTCTCTATTTCTCACTTCAGGCCAAGCTGGGGACATGGCAGCTCTTTTCATCCTTCTTTCAGTATTTGGAGGTAGCTATGTTATTGATAGAGGCCTGGAAAAAATGATGCCACCAACCCAACAGACTCATCTACTTCTTTCAGTTTGGGCCAACAAATGTTAATGTCAGTCTCCTGCTGTGAGCCAGGCCCCAGGGCAGGAGTCTGGCCTGGAAGCATGAATTTGGGAGCCAATAGTGCTCTGAGAAGACCTGAGGCAAAACCTTCAGTCCTCCTAGACACCTTCTTTCATTCCTTCTTTCATTCCTGCTCCATCCAACCCTTCAGGAAGGAGTATTCAGAATCCTACCACTTCTCACCAACTCCACTGCTTCCACCCCAGTCCAACACTCCATCTCTTGCCTGGATCATCAGAGGCATCTGTTACCCATTTCCCTGCTTCTGTCTCAACACAGCAGCCAGTGATCCTATTAAAACTGAATCTGATTATGTCCCTCCTCTGCTCAAATCTCTCATTAAATCCCCATGTCCCTAAAAGTAAATGCCAAAATTCTTATAGTAGCCCATAAGGCCTTACATGACCTAGTCCCCTCAAATTCCTGACTTCTTTTTGTACTGTCCTCTCTCCTGCTCCAATCAGGCTGCCTCTTCCTGGTGTTTGTTGAACATTCTCACCTTGGAACCTTCCTACTACATCTCCTCTGCCTAGAATGCTTTCTCCCAGCTGTCCCCATGGGTCATCCTTCCTTCCCTTCAGGTCTGTATTTAAACATCACACACTCAGTGAGGCCTCCCCTGGGTACCATTTCTAGAATTGTTTCCCCACTCAACACTTCCTATCCTTCCCTGGTTTGTTTTCCTGAGTATCACTCAACTCCATCTCATGCAGAGCATATTTTACTTATTTTTTGTTTGTCTGTTATTCCTTGTCTTGCCCCACAATGGGAAAGGGATCTTTGCTTTTGTTCACTGCATATCTCCAGTGTCTAGGACACTGCCTGACACCTAGTAGGCACATGATGAATATTTGTTCAGGTGAACAAGTAAATGTGAGTGGGCGATCACGAAGGGTAGAAAGGCAGAGAGCTAAAGCTTGACATCTCTGCCGTGGACCCGGTGCTAGTGGCTATTAACTTTGATCTGGAGGTGGGAGCATATCAGACTTTTTTTTGAAAGTTTTTGAAGCAAGCGTGTTCTGGTGTTCTGTTCCCATGCTATGTCTCTAAAGCAGAGGAAGCAGAATGAAATTTATGCCTGACTTCCCAGCATCCGAAGGGGGTTCCAAGAAGGTTGTGGCATCCAGGTAGCCCCCTTCCACAAGAGTCCCAGTCATGCTGGAATGCAAGCCTGTCCTTGTGTCACTGAGCCAGCTCTATTCTCTCCACCTCGAGTACAACTAATCTTAGGAATCTCATTATGGGTCGAAAGATAATCCTCTATATCTAGATTAAAGGCTGTGTTTTGACCATTACCACACATTGAGCATTGAGCCGACAGTTTAATTGAACTGTTTATGCCGCTGCCTTGATCTCTTCCCAGAGAATTTACAACTAATTCTGAGTGTCTCTGCGAATTAAGTGGGCCTCTCCCAACATGCTTTGCCTGAAGTTTGCCTGTGCCAAATCCCACTTGTCCTTGTGTTACCCAATTATGCACTCTTGCTCACAACTGTCTCTGCTGGTACCACTTCCAGTCCACTTCCTCCCTGAGGTGGCCATTAAAGATATGGCTCTGGGAATGGCCACATCCTAGGACAGCCTCTGTGATACCTGCAGCAGCAGAAAGGGGGTGGAGGTGAGGATTGGCATGGGAGCAGAGAGAACATAAATCATACTGATTCCTTTGAAGTCACCTCCAGGCAACTGACAATGACCTCCTAACTAGAAAAGGTACAAGTGTCTTTAGCACAGTTAAGTGTGATGGAAGGAAAAGAGCTCTGGACTGAGGTCAAGACTCCTGAGTTCTTATCCTGGCTGTCTTCTGACTTCCTATGTGACCTGTGAGGCCTTGCTCTTACTATTTATAAAATAGGAGCTGGCAGATCATTGTTTCTCATTCTGTGTTATGGAAGTGTCTAAGAGTAGGGTTGCCAAATTTAGAAAAAACAAAACAATAATAGCAAAAAAAGACATCCATGCAATATTTGGGACATATTTACAGTGAAACACTATTCATTGTTTATCTGAAATTCAAATTTAACTGGGTGTCCTATATTTGTCTGTCCATGTGGGAGATAAAAAAGGCTCCCAACCCCTAGCCTAGCCTCTGCTAATGAAATGGACAAGAGCAGATGTTCTTAACCCTGGCTGAACATTATAATCACCTACACAGCTTATATAGTACCAGTGACCAGTCTGTATTCCAGACCAGTTAAGTCAGAATTTCTGGTGGTGGATTCAGGCATTGTATTTTTTTTTTTTTTTAATTAAAAAACCCCTTCAGTGAGTCCAATGTGCAGCCAAGTTTGAAAACCACTGGACTAGAGCAGGGGCTCTCAAAGTGAGGTCCCTGGGCCAGAGCATCAGCTTCATCTGAGAACTTGTTAGTAATACAAATATTGGCAGGGAAGGGGAGAAGAAAGAAAGAAGGAAAAAAAGAGAAGAAGGAAGAGGAAGGGAGGGAGGGAAGAAGAAAGGAAGGAAGGAAAAAATAAAAGGAAATATAAATTGTCATTCTGACTTCCAGACTTTCAGAATTAGAAGCTAGGGGTTATAGCCCAGCAAGCCTTCCAGGTAATTCTGCTGTAGCTAAAGTCTGAGAACCAGTTTTAAAGTTCCTTAGATAACAACAATGACCTGTCTTTTGGGGCCTGATATATATGTGGGTGCTAGGAAAGCAAATTAGTTGAATTGCTTTTCAGTGATGCATCCTAATGGTCAAACATCTGGCAATTACAGCATAAATTATAGAGGTTGCAAACCCACTGGGTACAATAGCTTTTTCAGTCCCAACCATCAGTCTGATAGCAGTCTTGAAGGCTACCATTGGCACCTGAAGCTTATTGCCAATAGGACAAGGTAGTCTGGGAAGAGCCAGAAATGGACTACAAGTGTCTGAGGGCATAAAGTTCTGGGTCAGGCAACCTGAAGGCCCAGCAGAAAGGGGCTGTGGAGCCCGTGGGCAAGGAAGAAGTGGAAAGTGTGGCAGAAAGAAACCACAGGTGGGGGGTACATTAGGTCAGCCCAGGTCCCAAGGAGACTGGGGCAGTGAATATCAGGGGTGTCTCCAGGGCTGGTTAGGCCAAGTCACACTGCTTCTGTGAGGAACCAGCACCAGGGCAGGCCAAAGTTGATGCAGACTAGAGCAGGTGGGTAGCAGAGGTGGAGAAGGGAGGCTATCCTTGCTTTGCTTTGCTTTGTTCTGTGTTAAGAGGCAAGTGGTGTTCAAGAACAGAGCAGCATTTTTGCTGCAGTGGAGGAGGGCTTAAATGCAAGCCCACTAGCATACCAGGTTTTCTCTGGGGGTCTCACATTTAGGTTTCTTTGCTTCTGGGATGCCAGGTGCCCAGAATATGTGACTCTCTTGTCCTTGAGAGACATCTGGAGGGCAGGTAGCAGGGACTGTGCATTATTCATTTCTGTCCACCCCCAGGCTTTGCTCAGTGCCTGCCAAAAGCTAGGCCCTGAGTGACTGTGTGTGGAATCGAATCCAATAGAGATCCAACAAATCATCGTTCTTATGTATGAGTTATCACCTCAGGCCCTAATAAACCACACCACTGAGAGAGCCCAGACATTCCACATGCAAAAGGGCACTTGTCACCCTTGGAGAGTCATTGCAGACTTTCCTCCTTGCTGCCTTCCTTTCTCCCTTCCTTCCACTGAGCACCACTCCTGTGCAAGGCCAGATGTTACTGACCAGCTTTGCCATGAGGGCTTTTCGCTTTGTAGGGAACAACTGAAAAAAGAAGGCAAGAGGCAGCAAACATTGAAACCTCCATGATCACACTTACATGGGTTCTGATGTGAATCGCTTTGTGCTAGTGTGTACAACTGTAAATCTGAGGAGTTTAATCTGCTTCTCCTCATCTCCAAAGTAAACTTCGGAGTTCCTGAAAAGGTGAAATTTATTACTTCAAGCCCTACAGTTGGGAAAGTGATTTATATCCTGCACAAAAAATGTTCTTTTGATGCAGTTTCCATCCTCTCACTTTGGCTGTAACATTTAAAGACAAGTTTTTTATGTTTTATTTATTTTTTGAGAGAAGGTGAGCGGAAAAGGGGCAGAGCGGGGGAGGAAAGAGGATCCCAAGTGGGCTGTACTCTGACAGGGTGACAGCGGCAAGCCCGCTGTGGGGCTTGAACTCAAGACACGAGATCATGACCTGAGCCAAAGTAGGATGCTCAACCAACTGAGCCACCCAGGTGCCCCTAAAGACAGTTTTTAAAAGTCACTTTCCATGCCTAGTTTTCTCCCACTACACTTTATGTTTTTCCTTGAATTAAAATGGTTACCATGCTGCCATCTGAGGCTTTCCTAAGTGGGATACATTGGTCTTAGCCAAAGCCAGGAAAGAGTTAAAGTTGCAAATGGCAGTCTGTCTTCTATCTCAGTTTGGGGGTGGGGTGGTGGAGACTGCCCAATTGTGTGTCCTTCTCTTTCCTTCCCTAGGGCTGAGTGCAGGATATTGAGTCTCCCAAAATAACTCAGACCCTAGGGGTAAATGCCTGCTGGGAATAGGGGATTCTCTAGATCAGAGGGAACTTTCAAGGCCAAAAGATCTGATCTGGGCTTAAAGAGAGAAGAGCTCAGCCACTTTACACCGAACAACCACTAACCAGTCCTTACCAAGTCACCGGGAAACCAGGTATCGGCTTCTTTCACCAAGCTGGCATCCAAGAGAACGATCATACTCAGATGGAGTCCCTTAAGGCCAATGGGTACGGCTTGGAGAGGCACTGACAGATGGGGGCAGAATCTCAGTGAGCCTCTAGGTCATTGGAATTTCTGGAGCTCTTGGAGTTTACAAGGTGCTGTAGAATCACTGCTTATTGCACATGTTCAGAGGAGGGAGCTGTTGGTTTTCAGCTTCCCAGAGTCATGGTGAGTGAAAAGGATCCTTCTGCCCAGTTCTCAGTGCCCACTCTGATTCATTTGGTCCTAATGTTCAGAGAGTGATGAACTTGGGGGCTCTAGACTGTGGGCTCACTTCACCCCCAAGACTGGAGCAACATTTCATTCATATACTTTGGATCTGGAGCTAGCAAACCCAGAGAAAAGTATTGCTTTCTTCATGAATTTCCAGCTTTTATTTTTATAGCTCTATTCATATTTCCATTTGCTCCGATTTGTGGACATCTTTGTGGTGGATAACCTTTTTATGTTATTGTTAGGCTTTCACCATAGGAATTCACTTCTCCAATTACCACTTTAGCTATAAAGTGGCATATCCACCATGGCCACGGTGTGGGTCCGGGAGCTCAGGCTTGAGAATCACCTAGAAAACAGTCAGAATGTATACTCGCAAAACCACTGCAGAGAAGCTGACTCAGATCCTAGTGGGTGGGGCCCAGGAATTTGCATTTTTACATGAACCACAGCTGGTTCTCCTCAGATGGGACAGGGACCCCACTTTGAGAAGCTCCAGCTCATCTCTGAGCTCCAATCCATGACATGAGCCAACAAGTTGTGTGTGAAGGCATTTTTGACTTTTTGTTCTTGTGGTCTGATCTTCAGAGGGTCAGCCTGCCTGCATCTCACTCAGGCAGGCAGGCAGCCTGCCTCTGGTAAGTGTCTCTGCAGGGCACCATGTAGCCTCCAGTTGTGCATTCCTATTTATCCTGAGCAAATCTCCCTCAGTGGCCAGTTAATTGGATTCTGAGAAGTGTAGATTAGGCTGGAGGAAGAGGAGAGAACAGATGTGAACACTGAGAACACAGAGAACAGTGTACTGGCCACTGTGCTCCAGGCTTCACACCAATGGTATCTGCCAACGTCCTGTAGAAACACTCACGTTGGGCCTTAACACTGCCATTTTCCAGCTGAGGAGACGAGGGCTCTGAGATCACACAGCTAGTTGTGGTAGACTCAGATATGTTCAACTTAAAGGACTTCCTCTTTTCTGGTCTTTTTCTTGGGGGTTGGGGAGGAATGGATGCATTTATAATTTTTCCCTTTTTATTTTGAAAAATTTCACACTACCGAAAAATTGCAAGAATAATACAATCAACCCCAGACTCTTTAATTGTTAGCATTTTGCCACATCTGCACTCTTATCTAATTGTGCTAATCCATTTGAGAATTTTGAAGCATTGTGTTGAATTACTCCTAAATAGTTCAGCCCATCTCAGAAGAAAAAGGGCATTCCTCCACAAAACCACAATGAAATGATCATACTTGGGAAGTTTAACATTAGTACATTGTAGAGGCTGCTTTTAGACAACAGGTTTGAGCAATGAAAACTTGATCAAGGCAAAAGGTCCCACAGCAATGCCCTGGCTGAATACAGACAGGTTCATCAGGCCACCCACCTCAAAATATCCATAGAACCTAACTAACCAATGGGCTATTTACAACCAGGTACAGTTATCAAAAAAAGGAAAATTCTGTATGTCCCCATACTTCCTTCCTTCCCCATTTTTTTAAAAGCATGCTTTGCACCCAATGTGGGGCTTGAATTCTTGACCCTGAGTTTAAGAGTCTCATGCTCTACCAACCGAGCCAGCCAGGCACCTCTGCCCTGGCACTGACCCCAACCTTCCTCCAGCTTCTACCTGATCGTCACCCCACATTTTAGGGGTCTCCATCCCATTGAGAGAGACATATATTACTATTTAATAACTGGTAATTACTTTACCAATTGTTTGTAAATGTCCATTATAGCTTTTTTTTTTTTTTTTGATTCAGCATTCAATCTAGGATCACTCACTGCATTTACTTGTCACATCTCCTTAGTGCCTTTTCATCTAGAATGGTATTCCAGTTTTTGTTTTTTATCTTTTGTAACCCTGACATTTTTTAAGAGACCAGGCCTGTTGTTTTACAGAATATCCCTCAATTTGGATTTGTTGGATTGTTTCCTCATGACGTATTCTTCTCAGGCTTCATGTCAGAGGGACAAAAGATATGCCCTTTTGGTTTGTCCTCCACAGTCTCTTGCCAGGTGAGGATACAGTTAAAAAGACTAGTGGTAGGAAGAAAAGCAGCATAGGTTTGAGGAATCAAGGCAGGTTTTGAAGAGCAACAGAAGCAAGTTCAAGTCCTGGCTCTGATCTCTAGCTGATTGACCTTAGACACAACCTACCAAAATACCTTAAGTACAACTCAAAATATCCTGTTTCTTCTAACACATCTCCCAGCTGCACCTTTTTCTATGCTTCCACATTTTTTCCCATTCTAGGGCACTTCTGTCCTTATGGCCTCCTTTCTGTCGCCCATGCCCCAATCTGTCCCACATGTACTACCATTAGTTGCCCTAAAATGTGTCCTTTGCTATCATATTCACCTGACTTCCTTCTTCCTCAGTACATCAAGTCTGAATGTCTGGTAGTCAACACCTTCCATTGTTGGACCTCATCCCACCCTACCTGACCTTACCTCCCTGTGTTTCCCATGGGGAAATGTGATTGCTCTTGATTTGGCTGCTAGCACATCTTTTCTCTTCCCTCATTAGAGTGATGACCCTTCCCTTCCACTGTTGGGTATATATACATGTATTGGTTAGAGTATGGTCACAAACAGGAGCTGCTGGAATTTAAAGTAGGACAGTATTGGGGCTCCTGGGTGGCTCAGTCGATTGAGCACCTGACTTTGGCTCAGGTCATGATCTCACAGCTCATGAGTTCGAGTCCCACATCAGACTTTGTCTGTGCTGACAGCTCAGAGCCTGGAGCCTGCTTCAGATTCTGTGTCTCCCTCTCTCCCTCTCTGCCCTTCCATCTCTTACACTCTGTCTTTTGCTCTCTCTCAAAAATAAACATTAAAAAAATAAAGTAGGAAGATATTTAATAAAGGGAATTAAGTACTTACAAAATCATTGAAAAGTCTGCACAAAGGTCAAGGAAGGCCACCAGTTTTGTCACTAGCTCTCCTAGATAGGAATTGGAAGAAACTTGGGAAACCAAGAGAGATGATCACAGCTGCCTTCAATCTTGAGGCCCAAGTTTTTCAGGAATATACTTAAAGGCCACTGCAAAATGTCATGTCTCCTTAAGCCTCAAGTTTGACGTTGCCAGAAGAACAAAAATCTGGCTTCTGCCTTATTCTGCCTTCCACATCTTGGCAAGTGTTTCTCACTCATATGTTCTACTCTAGGGTATGTAGATAGGGACTCTGGGACATGTCCTTCCCAAGCATCTAGACACCGTGGTATAGGGAAGAGCATAGAAGGAATGCTGGGTCAATAAATGTCTTTCCCTGAGACTCTGCTGATGGAGCTAGTGAGAAAAACTTTCTCTGTTTTCTGTGATTATAGCTGAAAGCATATGAAACTGCTTTCTGTGGAAGCCATCTTTCCTGTCTTTTGGAGGGAGCTCAGATGTGGCAGGAGAGAATGGGGCCCTCAAAAGATGACAGAGTGAAAAACAGAGCTGGAGATCAAGAAGGAGACAGAGAGAGAGAGAGAGAGCAAGCTGATAAGATTGTGTCAGCCCTGGATTTGGTCATATGACCTTTGCCAGTACTATCCATGTCATTCTCAGTTATTGCAATCCATAAATTTCTTTTTTTGCCTAAGCTAATTTAAGTTGGATTTCTGTTATGACCAAAAGGGTCCTAATGAATAGTGGGAGGGATACATGTAAACATTACACAGAGTGTGGTATGTGCTATACAAAGAGGAGTAACAAAGTGGTATGAGCACCCAGAGACCATGTAAGAAGGGAGCTCATCTCCATTTTATCTGGGAAATGTTATTTTAGCTGTAGCTTTTATATTAGTTGTTACTTCTCATGGCCTTTGCTTCCTTTCAGAATACTCCTCTTCCTTTTCTTCTTGTGGTATTGTGATTTATAATAAATATATATTTGGTCTGTATCCTGTTCCTAGCACAGAGTTCCCAAGACCCTTGGAATTTATTATGTGTTAACAGCATAAAAGTGAAGTGTTGTCTTTTGTTATTCATAGCAAGCCCTTTTCAACCACACCTGTTTATGTTAATGAAGTGACTTTTGGAAAGCCCCTAAAAATGGGGGCTGGTTGCCAGGGGAACCAACCTAGTGATTAGAGCCTTGAAACTGTCAGGATCCACCCTCCTCTCCAGGAAGGAGCTGAATTAATCACCAATAACCAATGATTTGATCAATCATGCCTAAGTAATGAAGCCTCGGTAAAAGCCCAAAAAGATGGAGTTCAGAGAGCTTCCAGGTTGGACAACACAGAGATGTGGGGAGAGAGGCATGAAAGCTTCTCACCCCTTCTCACATAACTTGCCCTAACCACCATCTTTTATTTAGCTGTTCCTGAGTTGTAGCCTTTTGTAATGAACCTGTGATCTAGTGAGTTAACTTTTCCTGAGTTCTGTGAGATGCTTTAGCAAATTAATCAAACCCTAGGAGGGGGTTGTGGGAACCTCCCAGTTACAACTGGCTGGTCGGAAACACAGGTAACTTGGACTTGCAATTGCAATTGGCATCCAAAATGGGGCAGGGGTGGGCAGTCTTGTGGGATGGAACACTTAACCTATGAGATCTGACGCTATCTCCAGGTAGATAGTGTGAGAATTGAGTTAAATTGGGGGATACTCAGCTGATGTTGTACAATTGCTTGATATGTGAAAAACCCACACACCTGGTATCAGAAGTAGTGTGGTAGCATTGTGAGAGTAAAGGAAACATATAGAAATGTTTTTCTATACTCTTCTATTTTTAAGATACTTCCTGTCTTCCAAATACCAGTTCAAATCTGCTCTCTCCGGGGGCCTCCCTACCCAGTTCACCCCAATTCTAAATTCTTGAAGTTCTTGGCACAGAACAGTTGAACATAAAATTATTTTTAATTTTTGTGTGTTTTGACTTCTCTTATTAAATGTAAACTAACTCCTCAAGGCTATGGACTACATCTTACTTCCTCTCTGCATCACCCATCCCCAGGTTTATCACCATTGATGGTGCCTAGTTGATACTTGGGAGTTGGCGGATTGATAAACTCAGTGGAGAGGCTGAAGTTGCCATGGGCAATTAACTGGAGGGGTAGGAGTGGAGGAGAGGAATGCTGTCCAGGTACTAGCCCTCCAGGAATAAGGAAGCCTTTCCAAATATGCTTGGCAAAAAGAGGTGGACATGGAGTCCCAAGCAATCCCTATCCTAGTGGCCACAGGGGGGCGGCAGAGGGTATGGCCCAGGTGTAAGGTATAGATACGGCAGCTGGATGAGCCAACCAGTCAGCTAGCTGAGCCGCATTGGAAAGATCTTGGTCTAAGAAACTTCCACAGGATGAGGTGGGCCTCCTAGCAGAAAGCCTGGAAAGCAGGGTACCTGGACCAAGGTTAGGAAAGCCAAAGGATGAACAGATGGATGGTGGACATCAATAGGCATCTAAGGATGATCAGAACCCTCCAAAATCAAAGTGAGTGAACTTTAAGAGATCTAGATATTTTCTTAAGGACAAAGGGGTGCCTCAATGCCTTGGCAAAGGAAGCAGGAAGTCCAAACGTGGTATAGTGGTAAGGGCAAAGACTGGAAAGCAGGAGACTTAGAGTTTCATCTCTAAGCTTATAGGTCCTCAGCCCTCATGAATGTTTTTGCCGTATGACTTAAGCAATGACTTTCTCCTCCCTGAGCCTCAGGTGTCTGATCTTATACAAAGAGGATTGGTGTCTGGAGACTCAGAGACCAGTCCTATCTTTGCCCTGGGCCCCCATGGTGGCCAGGAATCCTTCTTGCTTGACTGGTCTCTGGGGTTATGTGAATAAAGCAGTTCAGTTGGACATAAAGACATATCTTCGTTACCCCTGTGTGTGTACACCTGCTCTCTTTAAAACTGTTGATGGGCCCTGACCCATGGAATCAGGGCTATTCAAAGACCTTTAGAGAAGTTAAGCAGTCTAACTTTTAGATGCACCATCCCATGTCACAGCACACATCAAAGTGTCCCCACATCCCATAGTAAATTCAGTTATTTCTGCTTTAAAATAATCTTGAAGGTGCTTTTATAATTTTGCTTTCAAGATTATTTTGCTAATTTAATTTCCAATGGCTATGATTTCTTGAAATCATGGTGCATAGTTAGGAATTCCTTGAAGTGAAAGAACCCACTAATTGTTTTTAGATATAATAAGCTTTTTATGCCTACCAAATTGAGCAAGTTAGGGAGTTGACATGTATTTTGTGGACATTTAGGGTTTATTTTTTAAGTTTCTTTTGAGAGAGAGAGAGAGAGAGCGTGTGTGCACATGCGTGAGCATGATTGAGGGAGGGGCAGAGAGAGAGAGAGAGAGAGAGAGAGAATCCCAAGTAGGCTCTGTGTTGTCAGCACAGAGCCCTATGTGGGGCTCAACCTCACAAATCTGAGATCATGACCTGAGCCAAAATCAAGAGTTGACACTTAACCAACTGAGCCACCCAGGTGCCCAGACATTTAGTTAATTTTTGATTTTGGATTTTCATTTTGCATCTTGGAGTCAACAAGAATGTATGTGGTGTGCAAATATTTTTCTAGGCTCTTGAAAAGCTTGTATATCTTCAGTCCTGTGTATATGACACCTGATGAATAAAACCCCCCTACCTGAGGCAGCTGAGACAGAGTTGGTGGTGGGGGAGGATCATTTCTTTCAGTTGTTACATTTTATTTCATGTCCCCTGGTCTGGAAGCCTGAGTGAGCTGTGAGTGCATCAACAAGAAAAGGATGCCTCCTCCTACTTCCCTTTAATCTCTGAAACTTCATCGTAGCCATATCTTACAGCCAAGTCACACAGGCAGGCACGAAGGTGGCAGAATTTCCCTGCTCCAGAGGTTTTGTAAGGCTGGGTTCCTCCCAGCCCTCTCAGGCATACCACATTCAAGCTGGACACCATCCCCATTGTCAGTGTTTCCTCAGAAATCATTATCTCACAAAGGGCGATATCTCACCAGAGAATTTGTTTTCTCTTGCTGATAATTTCTCTCCATAAACATTTTTGAGACAGATGAATAGGTGTACCTTTCTGGAACAGCAGGCAGATGCTGGGGCGTGAAATGACTTTGTGAGGCATGTTTTATGGATGAGAGGAGGGGCCCGAGGGCCGCCTTTGATTTCCCCAGCCTCTGACCTGGCTGCTGATCAGGTTCCTGTTCTGCAAGTGACCATCCACTTCACTCGCTACTGCTCAACTGAAGTTTTTTTTTTTTTTTTTTTTTTAATTTTTAACTATAGAGAGAAAGAGAGTGCAAACAGTGGGGAGGGGCAGAGGGAGAGAGAGAGAATCTCAAGCAAGGTCCGTGCTCAGCACAGAGCCCAATCATGGTCGTGATCCCACAACCATGGGATCATGACCTGAGCTGAAATCAAGAGTTGGACGCTTAATTGACTGAGCCACCCAGGTGCCCCTCACCTGAATCTTTAAAGCCCCACCTTGGGCAGAAGCTACAGAGACTATCAAAGAGTTGGCACAAAATACCACCAGTCTGTAACACTCTGGGTCTGCTATGAAGACGTAGGCCCCCCAGGTGCATTTCACAGCCAGTACTACAGTCTTCAGATACTTTATTATGCTGGCATTTTTTTTTTTTTTAATTTCTCTCTCTCCTTCTCTCCCTTTATACAACTATGAAGGGAATGAATTCCTTTCCATCATGGTGTTAATGAATCTCAAAGGAAAAAAAAACAAAGGAGATGGGATCTCAGAAAAATAAAGAAGATAACATAAAAACAGCAGACACAGTGACCTTCAACAAAATGAACAAATGTGGGATTTTTCCGTTCATCTCTGTCTGGGGGATGGGGAGGGTGATTGTTAATAACAAAGTGGCACCGAATGACTTGCTGACAGTTCATCAGGGTCCCTCTAAAGCCCGGAATCAACAATGCCAAATGAGTCATGAAGGTGGCAGACCGCACAGGAGTGACAGGGTGGGGGACAGGATGGTGACACAGAGCTCAGGCCCAGGGCATAGGCTCCATAAAAGGTTTATTCCTACCTCAGGGTAGGGTTGCCAGGTTGAGCAAATAAAAACGTAGGATCCCCAGTTATATTTGAATTTCAGGTAACAAATAAATTTTTAGTATATTTGGGACATGTACTAAAAATTCAGATATATTGTTTATTTGAAATTCAAATTTAACTAGGCTTCCTGTATTTTCTCTGACAGCCCTACCCCAGAGACACCAGTACTTCTCATCATTTTCTAAGTACTAAACACTTTTCTAGGTTCAAGCTCCACCAGAAAGAGACTCCCTCCAGTCCCAGCTTTTGAATCCTACACTGTCTTACAGGTCCAATTCAAATGCCACATTTTTGGAAGATTTTCCCCCTAAATCATTTCCTCCTTCCTTTCTGTCCTCTGGCCCCATAGCATTTTATTTACGATTTTGGTTTATATTTAGTTGCTTATAAGCCTATTTCCCCCTCCAGACTGGGAGCAACTCAGAGGCATGGGCAATATATAGATTCTTTTTCCCATGGCCCACAATATAGCTTCGTTTGCACCTCATGTGTAGTCCATACTCTGAATGCTGAATGAATGAGTGAATGAATGATCATGGCTAACATACATTGAGTGCTGACTGACTATATGCCAGGCATGGTTCTCAGCACTTGTCATGGATTTAATGTTTGAATAACCCTCTGAGGGAGGCACCATTTTTATGTCCATCTTAACAATGCAGAAATGGAGGCACAGAGAAGCTAAGTAAATACCCATAATCACACAGCAAATAAGGGGCAAAGCTGGGATTTGAACCCAGGCAGTATGGCTCTTCACCTCTGTAATACATTGAAACAATAGGTGAACAGAAGAATACATGGAAGAACAAATGGAAGAATGCACAAGCAGAGACAGGAAGCAGGTATTATGATAGGAGGACACAAGAAGGGGAACCCAAGGTAGGTGTTAGAGCAGAAGCTGGAGGAGTCAGGGAGACTATTAAGAAGGCAAGCTGAGGGATGTACCTAGGCACATCAGTGAGTTAAAAGGCAGCTCAGCAGTGGAAGGGGCTGATCTTTCCAGGTTTCTGCTTTGGAAACCAATCCTTGTAGAGGGTTTGCAAACCCTCTGCAACTCTGCAGGGGCCTCACTGTAACTCTCTTCCCAGCTTCCTGCCCCAACCTTCTTCCTCCAGGGGCAGAACCTACCTCTGCTCTCTTAAGAGACTCAGACCAGTGGGATTCTAAGGCCCATCCAGTCTTTCCCCAGAGCTCTCAGCTAAGAGTCAACGGGCTTGGTGCCAACACCCTCTTTGCTCCTGGGCTCCCGTCCCTCTGTGTCTGGTGCACTTCTGCCTGGCCCTTGCCATGGGTGTGACACGTGTGTTACACAAAGGAACCAATGTGATCCATGGGAGGGTGATTATGGACCCAAGTCGGAGCACTGCCAAGGTTATTATAGTAACATAATACTTCCTCTTCAAGTCTGTGGAAATAGCAGACAGTAGCCTACTCATACCATCAACCTAGTCTTTTCTTTTTTAATTGTGGTAGAAAACACAGAACATAAAATTTACCATCAAAATCACTTTTAAGTGTACAGTTCAATAGTGTTGAGTATATTCACATTGTTGCAAAACAGATCTCCAGAACTTTTTCATCTTGTAAAACTGGAACTCTGGGGGTACCTGGGTGGCTCAGTCGCTTAAGCCTTCAGCTTTGGCTCAGGTTATGATCTCATGATTCATGAGCTCGAGCTCCACGTTGGGCTCTGTGCTGACAGAGCCTGGAGTCAGCTTCAGATTCTGTGTCTCCCTCTCTCTCTCTGTCCCTCCCCTGCTTGTGAGCTCTCTCTCTCTCAAAACAAACAAACAAACAAACACAGTAAAATTGAAACTCTATGCATACTGAACAACTCCTCTTTCCTTCTGCCCTGATAGCCTAGAGACAGAGAGCTCTTCTAATTTTGTCAATGACTTTGTGACTGTGGCCAAGTTGTACAACCTCTGAATTTCCATCTGCTCACTAGGGACAAGGCCTTCTTCTCTTCTCTCCCTGCTCCACCCTGACATTTCCTCAAGGAAAAGATAGCAAAGGAGAGCCAGGGAATGACTTGTTAGATATGCCTGCACCTCAACAGCCCTCGCCCTGAGTGTGTTTTTTCTTTTTGTTACTGAAATGAATCATGCTTTAAAAAAAATTAGAAAGCTCAGAAAAACATTAGAAGCAAGGAAGTATGGGGGCACCTGGGTGGCTCAGTTGCTTAAGCGTTCAATTCTTGATTTCAACTCAGGTCATGATCTCGTGAACCATGAGATCGAGCTCCACATTGGACTTTGTCCTGAAGGTGCAGCTCCACATTGGACTCTGCCCTGAAGGTGCAGCGTCTGCTTGGGATTCTTTCTCTCCCTGCCTCTCTACTCTCTACCCCTCCCCTGCTGTGTGTTGTTCTCTCTCTCTCTCTCTCTCTCTCTCTCTCTCAAATAAATATGTAAACATTTTAAAAAAAGAAAAAGAAGAAACAAGGATGTATTTATCCCTCATTCCATCACCCAGAGGCAACCACTGGTAACATTTTGTTCTGTTTCTTGTAGTTTTCCCCATAAGTGAGGTAGACTTTAATCTTTGAGAGTCCCTCTTTTTCTGAAGAAGAGCTATTCATTTCCACAGCAATCAGTAGCAAAGTTAACTGAGCTCTCAATTTCTTAAATATATCCTTCTTTGTGTTAGTTCACTTCTCAGATGTGTCACTTTGAGTGAAAAGCTGTTAATTACAATGGAAACGCTGCTTGGAGACGTCTTATGAAATTATGTTAATATGTATAGAGAGACAAAAAGGAAGGGGAAAGGGAGCTGATGGGCGAAACAACTGGTCTATTTAAATGGATAATTTCCTTTCCTTTCAAGTTTCCTAGTTGAGGGTCTCTTATTTATGAAGGGACTAGAAAGCTATTATTGTAGTTCCAATTTGTCAAAATCAGTAAAACTCAACTGCAAAGCAAAGTTGATAAACCAGCAAAAAGGCAACAAAAGAATGACTTTGGTAAATGTCATGTAATTTAAAAAAAATCACTGTTATATCAGCTCAGGAAAAAAATCTAAATGATAATCTGAAGATTAAAGAAAGGTAGAGTGTGGGAGAGTCGTGAATGTAAAGGCATCCTCTCAGGAATTTCCAGCCTCAGGAAGAGAGGCCTGGGGATCTTTGGGGCTGGTCTTGTCTAAAGGAATTGGGTTTGGGGGCTGTGGAGACACAGTTTGGTCTGCCTGACCTGGACCCCTGAGGATGGTGTGACCTGGCTTCTGTGCTGGTAGAACAATGCATGAAAGGTGTTTAGCACAGCACCTGGTACAGAGGAAGTGCTTAATAATTGTTTGGAGTAATTGCTATTATATGGGGTGGAGGAGGGAGCTGGCTGCTAGATCATCTTGGTAGTGAGGTAGAGGTTGGGAGTCCCACTTGGAATGGAGGCAATGATGGGGAGCGGATTGATCCCTTTATCTACTTCTAAATCCTCCCTAATCTAGGCTTCAGAACCTTGGTCGGGAAAGACACGAGCATGCATGCTTGCATGAGTACGTGCGTGTGTTTGTGTGTATGTGTGTGTGTGTGTGTGTGTGTGTGTGTGTGTGTGTGTGTGTTGGGCATATAGGGTGGGAAAAGCTCAGGAAGCAGGAAAAATCAACTAATATTTATTAAGCCCCTGCTATATACCAGATACCATGCTGAGCATTTAAAAAGCAAAACAAAATGAATCATGCAAGAGAGGTTAGATAACTTGACCATGTTTGTCTGACTGACCCAAAAGCCTGAACAGGGACATCCCTTTCATTTTCTGTGGACCTGTAGAGAGATTTCCTTCATCAATTCAAGAGTTCAAGACTAACCTTGCTTCTGGTAAGGTTTCAAGAGGCAAAGTTTCCCCAATTTGAGAAAAATCAGAGACTCTCCTTTTTGGGGTGTTAAAGGGTTTTTTGCCAGTGATAGGAACCACACTATCACTGGCAGGGTGCTGGCATGGGCTTGCCAGAAACTTTCTCCAAGGCCACAATGGAAGCCGGGAGGCCTCCTGGTCCCTGCCTGGTCTGACACAAGCACTAGGTAGAAAGGAAGCAAGCTCCAACCTGCAAGCCAAGCCTGGCACACAGTGGGGCAGTGGGCAGGCTGCCATCCTTGGCACCACTGGGGCCAAATTTCTTGCAAAACGGGCTTGGGTTTCAACACGTTGAGAAAGCACAGGAGTCTGGGATCATAACTTTGCTATCAGCCCTGGGGCTGGGCCAAAGAAGACCCTAGAGAGTCTGGCAGCGCCACAACTAGAAGGGGACAGGCATGAGCACTGGGTTCCTGGGCATGTGGTCCTCCAGGGGGACTGCAGAGCACCATCTAATCTTAGGGGCCTGGGCTGGGACAGGGCATGTCACAAGTTATCCCAGGATGGAGGTGAGCTGTCTTCAGGTATCTTACATGGGAGATCTTCAAACTTAGACTGGAAAGGTTTCTAGAAGCGATCTAGTCCACAGATGATCTATTCTTGTTGAGCCTGAGTCAAGAGAAGAGATGAAACATAGTTAACAGATACTGTTCAAGAAAGCAAGATATTTTATAGTATATGTTAGAAAGATTTACATTCAAAATTATTGTAGTTCTTAATTTATATCCAAAATAATTATAGTTTTTAACATTTTGGCCCAGAGAAAGCTTCAGTTATCAGTACATCTTACTTAAGTGGAATTACCAGGTTTTGCTGGCTAATGGTAAGAATCACACTTAATGAATGTTTTCTGTGTTTTAGGCCCTAGTCTAAGTGCTTTACTTGTAGTAACTCCTTTGTTCCACATAACAACCTTATACAATGGTACAAATATTTTTGCTTTAAATATGGGAAAACTGAAACACAGAGGAGTATAGTAACTTATCCAAGGTCACACAGCTAATAAGGGGAAACTTAGGTTTGAACCCAGGGAGTCTGTCTGGCTTCTGAGCCTGTGCTCTTAAGCACTGTGTTCTAAGGCGTTCCAGATGATGAGAACTTACTTTCTGTGGGTGTTTTGCTAAGTGATCATTCATTCATGTAAGGTATTTGTGAGAACTGTCATGGTGAGAGTTTGGGGGACAGTCAGGACAAATTGGAAAGACTGGAAGCTCGACATCTTGACCGTCCCCACTCCCCATGCAATATTACAAATGAGAAAAATTAAAGCCCAGAGAAGTCTAATGACTTCTCAAAGGTTACAGCATGAAAACCTAACTAGAGTCAGAACTTAATGTCCACACTGGGCTTTTCTCAATATATCATTCTTTGTTCTTAATGAACTCTGTCTGTATCGGGCTCTTAGAGTTCTGAATCCCCACCCCCACCCCCTTTCTCTCTCTGTTTCACAGCCCAAATTCTTCTCAACTACAAAGGGTTTGTGCTTTCCTCTCTGATATGCATAATCCTTGGTGCTGATTCCATAAAAAATACTCCCTGTGGGGCGCCTGGGTGGCTCAGTGGGTTAAGCATCCAACTCTTGATTTCAGCTCTGGTCACAATCTCATGGTTCCTGAGACCAAGCCCTGTGTTGTAGGGCTCTGCGCTGACCCCGCCAGAGACTGCTTGGGATGCTCTCTTTGCCCTTCCTGACTCGTGCACACACGTGCACTCTCTTTCTCCCCGCCTCTCTCAAAAATAAATAAATAAACTTAAAAAAAAAAAAAAAAAAAACCTCCTTGGACTTTCCCATCCCTGTCTTCTTTGCTGGGGCTGTGCATGGAGGCAGAATACAGGATTTGTTTTGCTCTTAATCAGAGCAGAGGGACTAGGAAAGGAATGTTGAACCAGAGATCCAGACCACATGATTGGGGTGATGGCAACTGGGGTCTGGTAACAGCCAGTTGTGGGGGCCACACCCATCACCCCATCAGCTCCTTCCTCAGTCATTTAACAAATCCCCAACAATGCTGAAATGCCATTGATTTAAAAAGTGCTATACGAAGCAAACAAAGATTTAAGTGTCGTGGTTGAATATTAGAAATGCTGAAAGAGCTCTGGACTAGGAATCTGGAGGCCTGGCTTCCAGGTTTGGCTCTTCCACTGACCAGCTGTGTGGCCTTAGGCAAACTGACACACCTCTCTGGGCCTCTTGTTTCTCATGTATTAAATGGATTGATCAGCTGCTTTCCTATCTTCACAGGATTTCTGTGAGGCTAAAAAAAGAGAACAAAAGTGAACGTGAATGTGCTTTGGAAATGATAATGTAGGGTAAAGATACAAGGGATTACTGTTGTTGCACTGAGCTAGATCCAAACAGACAGCAGCTCTGGTTTCCCTGCTTTGATGATACATGGTGGTGTGAATGACTTTATTCGCTTCCTTCTACCATATCAAGACACGTTCTTGGAAGGGATTTGGGTGATGGGAAAATAGATCCCAGCCTGGAGTTGCTTGCAACCCCATGTGTTAGCTCTTTGGAGCTCTGTGCCAGGAATCAGGAGCCTGGGCTCTGGAGCCCACCGTCCCACCAACAAACTGTGTGCCCTTTGTGCCTCTTGCCTCTCTGCACTGTTGCTGGCTCTGATGCTGATGCTACATCAGGAGCTTAAATGCACGGAACTGGATAAGTTCTGGAATCTGAAAAAGGAGGGAAATAGGAAATATGCCTACTAAGTGCCAGGCCCATCCCATGTCATCTATTTCAGGCCATGATTGTGCCAAGCTCTGTGCCAGATACTGGAACCAGTCATAATCAAGACAGTCCTGGCTTTCTGGAAATGCCAGGGTAGCAGGAAGATAAACATGAAGCAAATGCTCACACAAATAAGGAATGACAATTGTGGAAAAGGACAAGGAGGAAAAGAAGAAAGTGCTATTGGGAGGGGCCAAACCAGCCTATTATAGACTAGAAACTTGTCAGATAACAAGGAGGTGGCCAGCTAGAAGGGGACAAAACTTTCATGTAAAGGGAATAGGTCTGAAGGCCCTGAAGTTGGAAGGGGGAGGGCACAGCCTGGAGACTGAGGAAGACAGCAAGAGTGTGCAAGGAGTGGTGAGCAAGGGCTGGCTCGCTGCTGGTGCAGATGCCCAGAGGCTGACCGAGCCCTCTGTTGTAGGCCATGGTGAGAAGCAGAGGTCTTTATCCTAATCTTGGCATCTGTTTGTCTTAAATATGAACTTCATTGGCTTTGATCTTCTGAATTCAATTAGAATTTCTTACTTTATGGGTAATCTGATTGATCACATTCAGCAAATACAATAAACATTCGCTGTACCCGGCCCTAGAAAAACAGGACCGAAAAAGAGACTGTCCCTGTCCCTCTGTTCCCCATCTGGAAGACAACTGGGGAGAGGGCAGCAGGTGAGCACTTTATTAAGTAACTAAAGCAAGACAGACTGAGATGAGTCTGCAAAAGAAACTCAAGGGCCAAGGTTCAGTGACCATATCTGACAGTTACAGGAACTTGTCATGTTAATGGCCACATCTTTGAAACACTTGTCACATCCATTGGGAGTGTTTCCAGAAAAGAAGTATAATTTAAGCTGAGCCTTAGACCACGATACGACTTTTTATTTTTAATATTTTTTTCCAATTTAAAAATAATATATGCTCCTAAAAGAAAATTTCATAAATACATAAAAAGGTAAGGAAGATAATTACAGTCACACTTAACCCAGAGAAACCACTGTGGACATTTTAGTGAGTAACCTTCCCGGCTTCTTACCTAAGTTTAACAACATTGAAATCGTTGTGTAGATACATTTGGCAGCACTCTCTTTTTTTCATTTCATATGTTAAGAGTTCTTTCCCATATCATTAAATATTCTTCAAAAGCATAATATTGAATGGCTGTTCAGTATTCTGTTCTTCAGATTTGTGTAACCACTTCACTATCATTGGTTGTCTTGGTAGTTTGCAAATTTCTTGCTACTATGAATCCTGCTAGGGTGAGCCTGTTTACCTAAAATGGCATCTGCGTCTTCCCTGAGGGCAGATTCTGAGTATAATTTCTGGGGAAAGAGTGTGAACATTGCTGTGACTTTGGACACCTATTGACCCCTCACACTCCCGCCAGCACCAGAGCCGCTCTCCTATCTCACCATACTTTTGCCAACACGGTTTTCTTTTTTAAATCTTGGCCATTTTGATGGGGTAGAGCCATGCTCTCTTGTTGCTTGAGTCCACCTTTCTTTGATTAAGGAAGAGCCCAATTTTAACCAGCAGAGCTGGGGGCAGGGGGAGGTGGGGAAGGACACAGAGAGAACGGTTGGAGGAAAGACCTGGCATGATTCCTCCCCAGGTGGCTCTATGGAGATGTCTGGAATGTTTAAGGGGATCGCACAAAGGTTACCTCATGATATTGATAACTCCTCCCAGCTCTCGTGGGCACTTGGAGTAGCCGTGACTCAGGATACTCCTACCCCTGGGGAGGACCTCTGAGATACAGTTCTGTATACCCCAGGATGTGCCTGGGAGGGAAGAACCCTTAGCCTCACCCACTGTGCTACTCTCCAGGACAGATCCTTCTCCATTAAATTTCCCTAATGAGAGAGGGAGTTTACTTTCAATCTCTGTGAAAAGTGAGATATGGGGAGGTAGGAATTGGAAATAATTCTTGAGAAATGCCTTCAAAAACAAGACTTTATATACTACTAGAAGGAGCATGAATTGGTTCAACCTTCTGGGAGGGCAACCGCATAATATTAAATTGTAAAGTATGAATACTCTCTCAATATTTTAAAAACTGTATCTGAGTAAACAAACAAGAATGCAAAAATGTGTGCCTCAGGATGTATATAGAAAGAAGTATTTTTGGTATTAGTGGAAAAAATATGAAAACAATCTAAGTGGGTATCTTCTACCTGCTTGAGAAATAGAGACATTTGCGTGAGAAATTTCATGGCATTCTAGGTTGAGGAAGGGGCCGATACCAGCTAGAAAAAACTGGAGAATATCTGAGAGAATTCCCCTGACCAACACCCAGGAGGAGCTCTTCTTCCCAGTCCATGTTCGGCATCAACAGCTTGCAAGGCAAAGCACGGCTTGTGCCTAACTCGGGTGGTCCGACAATGTGGGAAGGGTACTAGGCCCACGTACTTCAATTTGTGCCACACTTATGAAAAATAAGTCATTCCTCCAGAAAGGTAAGGGCCCTGTCAGGCAGCAGTCCCTTCTGGTGGCTCTCAAGCTACTAATATTATGGCCAGTAGGACAGCAGTATTTCGTCTGGGCCTGAGCCATTCCAATAGAGAATTGGAATATCCCATTATTAGATGGGTACCAAACCCCAACCCCCAACATCATCATATATCTTTCATGTGCTTCAAAAAAATAGATAAAGGGGATCAAGGGTACACTTATCTTGATGAACACCGTGAGTAATGTACAGAATTGTTGAATCATTATATTGTATACCTGAAATTAACACTGTATGTTAATTATACTTCAAAGAAAAAAAAATCCTAATCAGGGGACCAGTCAGACTAAGTTTCTCTTTCATGAAGAAACCTATGGCAAAGAATAAAAGAAAATATTAGAAAATATTTATTTCCAAATGACAATGAGCTTTGAGAGGCTATGTCACTTATGTATTATAAAAAGCATGTAGTGAATGTCCACCCTGTGGTACAGTGAATGAGGCAGGCAAAGTTCCTGTCCTCATGGAGGAATTCTTCTAGGGTGGGTAGAAAGATCACAAACAAGGAAGCAAGGTATAAGCAGTGGGTATGGATTGAGCCGAATGCTCTGGAGTAAGTAAACAGGCTGGAGAGACAGTGATGAGGGAGGGAAGGTCTCTAGGCCGAGGGGATTGTGAGCTGAGTCCTGATGACTAAGAAATGAGCATCCCTAAGGAAGGGTGCTCTGGTAGAGGGCACAAGTACTAGAACAGAACAGAGGTGGCTTCAGAGCATAACAGGGAGACTGATGTAGGCTGAGGGTCATCAAGGTCTGGTTCAATGTGAGAGCAGTTGGGAATTATTGAAGTTTTGAGTCATCTGTAGGCCCAACTTGGGGCTCAAACTCATGATCTCAAGTTCAGGAGTTGCACACTCTACCAACTTAGCCAGCCAGGTGTCCCTACTGAAGAATTTTAAACAGGAGAGTAACGTATATAGTTTATGTTTTCTACTATTGTTGATTTTTTTTTCTTGTTTGTATTTCTAGTTTATAGGGTATTTTTAAAGATGGAGATATTATTGATATACCATAAAATTCACCCTTTATACAAGTCAGTGGTTTTTATTAAATTCAAAAGGTTGTGAAACTATCACTGTGATCTATTTTTAGCACATCTTTATCACCCTGAAAAGAAACTCCATACCCATTTGTATCACCCCCCATTTCCCACACTCCTCAGCCCGTAGCAACCACAAATCCACTTTTTGTGCCTATGAACTTGCCTATTCTGGATATTTCATAGAAATGGAATCATATTCCATGTGGCCTTTGTGACTGGCTTCTTCCACTTAACATGTTTTCAACTTCATCCATTTGTGGCATGTATCATTTCTCTTTAAGGCAAAATAATATTCTGTTGTATGAATTTAGAACATTTTATTCATCCTTTCCTCAGCTGATAGACATTTGGTTTGTTTCCACATTTGTGGTATTATGAAGAATACTATGGGCACTCAGGTACAGGTCTTTGAATGGATATATGCTTTCGTGAATAAATGCTCCCTGAATTGCAGCAAGCCTTTGGCTAATTTTCAGAGTACAGAAAAAAATTGATTCTGACAACTTTTGCCAGTATTTTCATTGCTTGTATGGAGAGGGTTTTTGGAGATCCTTACTGTACCATTTTGCTGATGTCACTCTGGATCACTTTTATTTTAATTAATTAATTAATTAGTTAAATGTTTATTTATTTTTGAGAGAGAGAGAGCACACAAGTGGGTCAGGGGCAGAGAGAGAGGGAGACACAGAATCTAAAGCAGGCTCCAGGTTCTGAGCTGTCAGTGCAGAGCCTGATGTGGGGCTTGAACCCACAAACCATGAGATCATGAGATCATGACCTGAGCTGAAGTCTGATGGTTAACCAACTGAACCACCCAGCCACCCTGGAACACTTTATTTTAAACCCTGTATTAGTATTTGATGAACCAAAATGAATTGAATTTTAAAAGTAAGTAACCCTGAGGTTTGTCTTCTAGATCACTGCTATGGTCAGCGACATCACCTGCCTTTGTTTTTTAAATTATTTGTTGAATAAAATAAAGGTCCAGCTTTGCAAGTTAGACCTTGAATCAGCCTCTGGATAGGGCTTCAGGGCTGAGAACAGCACAGTTGTATTTCTTGGAAAGATGGCAGGGTTCCCACAGAGCAAGCTGCTGAGATGAGGGATGACTTTGAGGTATTAAGAGCCCTTGGCTGCTGGGAGGTGGCCAGCTTGTGTACCTGACTGGCTCTTCTTCCTGGCCTTGAATACCCAGGTTTATAATTTATCATGGCCAGGGTTCCCCAGCAGCCACCATGGTGCTCTGCCATGAGAAGGCCATGGAGCCGTTAGAGACACTTGCTTCCACATCATGGCTTCTGCAGAATTTTCTGTTCAGATAGATTGGAGACACTGTTGTCCAACAAGAGAGGGATGTATGAGTTGACCTCTGAGTCTGTTGCTTTTGGGAAATGAGGTATGATACCTTCTTCTGGGTTGGTGAGCAGCAGGCATTACTCATGCCCGTATGGAAGATTGAGGAGCTGAGGCCAGAGCAGGGCCAGAACCATCTTACCTCCCCTTTACCTGCCTCTGAGTTCTCAAAAGGATTTGACTGGAGCTCTTTGCATTCCAGTTTCCAACTGGTTTGTCCTATAGATGGCCCCACAGCAGTGTAGGGTTTATCCAGGTTCAATTTCAAATCCTGTTCTTAGAGCTAAAAACCCAAGTACAGAACCCTGGCTCAACAGAGCTAAATGAGAGGAGGGCTCAGGGGATTGAATTGATGGTTATGGGTGAGAAGCATGAGGTGGCCATCTTCAGGGACTAAGGGGATCTCAGCCTGCACTAATGGTGGAGCAATGTCTAGATGGAGGGAGGTGAGTGTTCCGTGCATCCTGGACCCCACTGGACACTCTTGGGGTTTTGTGTCCTGGAGTATGTCTGGGGTGGAAGGGCAGCCTGGAAACTTGGTTTGAACAAGTGAAAGATTTGGGGGCTGTTCAGCTGAAGAAGGCCAGATTCAAGGGACATGTGCCTTGTCTGAAGATCTGTACTGGGCTATCTGGAGGCAGAGAGATCAGGTCTGTGAGTCCTTCAAGGGCAGAGCTGGGCCCAGTGGGGGAAGCTACAGGGAGGTAGGCTTCAGCTCAGCATTGGCAAGACCTTTATAATAGACTGAGTGTCCACATCAGCAAGCCTGAGCCCATGTCTGTAGGTAGTGATTCCCTGGTCAGTCGTAAGGGGTTAGGTAGAGAGAATTCCAAAGTGTTTTGCACAACATCCAAAATGATGTTCCTCAACAATATGTTGGCCAGGTCATCATGTGTTCAAATGTACCCCTCCTTCATTCTAACTTCTGCAGGGAAAGCCC
Source organism: Neofelis nebulosa (assembly GCF_028018385.1). Lineage (NCBI taxonomy): Eukaryota > Metazoa > Chordata > Mammalia > Carnivora > Felidae > Neofelis > Neofelis nebulosa. The sequence continues at coordinate 35,251,782 of NC_080793.1, read as the reverse complement.
TGCCCCAATCTAGCATAAATCAGAACCCAGGCATTCTGCTAGTCTCCTCCCCTTCTCCTGTCAAGTCAATCAATCAATCAATTAGTCCACCCACTGCTGCTGGCTTAATTCCAATCTTCATCATTTCTTGTCCTGGCCTTTGTTACAGCTTCATGTCTGTCCAGTGGCAATCTTAACTGACCGTCCTTAAATGCAGACTGATCATGTTAGCACCTTGTTTGGAATAGTTGCCATCTCTCCATAGTCTCAGGATAAAGCATAGACACCTTAACATGATATTCAACCACCTTTTCTACCAGGTTCTCCATGTTCCAGCCACACGTCACTGCCCCCTGGCCTTTGTTTATCTTGGTCCTTTGTTTAATGCTGTCTTTCCTGGCTTGTCTTTTTGTTTTTTGGGTTTTTTTCTAAGTTTACAGGTTTTCAGGTTTACAGAAAAATGAATCAGAAAGTACAGAGTTCCTACATATATTCCCTCTCTCCCCTGTCTCCCCCAGTGCTTGTATCTTGTATTAGTGTGTTATGTTTGTTACAACCGATGAACCAGGGGTGCCTGGGTGGCTTAGTCGGTTAGGTGTTTGGCTCTTGATTTTGGCTCAGGTCATGATCCCTGGGTTGTGGGATTGAGTCTCACATTGGGCTCTATGCTGAGCATGGAGCCTGCTTGAGATTCATTCTCTCTCTCTCCTTCTCTCTCCAAATAAATAAATAAAAATTAAAAAAAAAACAGCAACAACTGATGGGGTGCCTGGGTGGCTCCGTTGGTTAAGCATCTGACTTTGGCTCAGGTGATGATCTCATGGTTCATGAGTTCGAGCCCTGCGTCAGACTCTGCTGACAGCTCAGAGCCTGGAGCCTGCTTCAGATTCTGTGTCTCCCTCTCTCTCTGCCCTTCCCTGACTCACACTCTGTCTCTCTGTCTCTCTGTCTCTGCCTCTCTCTCAGAAATAACAAATGAATAAACTTTATCAAAAAACAAGTGATGAACCAATATTGATATATTATTATTAGGTGCATAGTTTACCTGAGGGTTTATTCTTTTGTGTTGTACATTCTGTGGATTTTGACAAATGCGTAATGACATGTATCCACTATTAGTGTATCGTACAGAAGAATTTCAGTGCCCTAAAAAGCCTGCATTCCACCTGTTTATCCCTCCCTTTAACCCCTCACAACCACTTTTTCTGGCATTTTATGTCAAAATCTACCCATCCTTTAGGGCCTTATGTAGATGCTACCTCCTCCATGAAACTCTCACTGATTCCTGTAGTTGAAAATATTTGCTCTCTTCTCTAAATAATCAGTAGCATATATGGCACATCTATTCTGCCCTGGGTACTATGTCAATCTCCTCTTCCATACACCAATTCGGCTGGATAGATTTTCTTTTAATTTTTTAAATGTTTATTTATTTTTTTTTTTTAAATTTTTTTCAACGTTTTTTATTTATTTTTGGGACAGAGAGAGACAGAGCATGAACGGGGGAGGGGCAGAGAGAGAGGGAGACACAGAATCGGAAATTGTTTATTTATTTTTGAGAGAGAGAGAGACAGAGAGCAAGTGGGGGAGGAACAGAGAGAGAGGGAGACACAGATGTGAAAGCAGATTCTAGGCTCTGAGCTGTCAGCACAGAGCCTGATGTGGGGCTTGAACTCATGAACTGCAAGATCATGACCTGAGCTGAAGTTGGATGGTTAGCTGACCGAGCCACCCAGGTTCCCCTCTGATAGATAGATTTTAACTCACAGATGAAAAAACAGAGGCTCATTCATCAAATGACTTGCCAAAGCCCACGCAACTGGCAAGCTTGAAGACTGAGATGTGAACCCAGCTCTGTCTGCCTCCAAACCTTCCCAGAGCCCTTTTGTTAAGTGCTTGACTTCTTTCAGTGTCTGCTTTCCCCTCTAGACTGAGAACCTGAGATAGGGACCATTTTCAATCCATCTCTGGATCTTTAGAACCCAACACAGAACCTAAAACAGATCAGGAGTTCAAGATAAATGTGAATGGATTGAAAAATGTTTTGTTCTTTGGAATTCTAATAAGCTACTAGCTAGAAGTGCTGAGGAAAAAAAGCAGGAGTTTTTGGGCTGTCTGCAGGAAAAGATATTTGCCCCATATGCTCCAGCAGACCCTCTGAGCCAGGCCTCTTGAGCAAACTTGTTAATTCCAGTGACAATGACCTGGAGTGTGTGTGCGTGTGCCTGCTAGTATGGGAAATCCTTCTCCCCCACACCTAGGACGCTCTAGAGGGAAATGGGCTCCTTTTTTATCTCAGCGTGGAGAGGGTTGGAGAGGCCCAGCCTTCCTGTTGGGCTCAGTTGGAGATGGGCCAGGCCCCAAGTGTGCTCACGTGTGCGCACTTGAACTCCAGAGCCTTCTCTTCGTTGGAGATCACACCACCAGACGCATAGTTTGCCTCTCCACTAATGCAATTTATATGTCTGAGCATGAACAGAGGATTTGTGAGGCTGGGGCTTTGGAAATTACCTTGGCAGGCTGGGGCCGATAGGTAGAGACTTGGGGTTTTAGGAGACTTTGGGGGAATTGTTTTCAAAGGCGCTGAGGCTCCTCCTGGCAGGAGGAAGAGCCATCCCTTCCCCACCATTTCCACCCCCAGCCCTTCCTAGGTTCCTATTTATTTATTTATAATAAAAAAATGTTAATTTATTTTTGAGAGAGAGAGAGTCAGAGAGAGAGCGGGGTAGGAGCAGTGAGAGAGGGAGACACAGAATCTGAAGCAGGCTCCAGGCTCTGAGCTGTCAGCACAGAGCCCAGTGTGGGGCTGGAACTCACAAATTACAAGATCATGACCTGAGCCAAAGTCAGAGGCTTGAGCCACCCAGGTACCCCATGGGATTCTTTTTAAAGCACAACAAATGGGATGCCTGGGTGACTCAGTTGGTTAAGCATTCGACTCTTGATTTCAGCTCAGGTCACGATCTCACAGTTTCATAAGTCTGAGCCTCACATCTGGTTCTGCGCACTGACTGAGGAGCATGCTTGGGATTCTCCTTCTCTTCCTCTCTCTCTGCCCCTCCCCCGCTTGAGCTTTCTTTGTCTCTCTCAGAATAAATAAATAAATAAAATTTTTAATTAAAAATAAAAATAAAACACAACCAATAAGACTTTGTGGTTTAACACTGAACAGGATAAGAGCTACACAAAGTGACAGAACAAAGACTCATTTAACAGATCAGCTGGGCAAGGAGGTGAGGGAGAATGGGAACAGGTCAGGCTTGGGTTCATTTCCAAAACTGGGCACTCACCAGCTGGGAGTGTTACTAGATTTTCAAATCTCAAAGTCGGCTCCTACCTGATGAGTTTGAAAGAAATAAATTCTGTCCACCAGGAGGTGGTATCTCCAGTTGAAAATAACACAGGCTTTTGTGTCGGAAAGACCTGTATGGCCTCTCTGAGTCTCTTTCTGTCATTTGGAAATTTGGAAATAACAACAGCTACGCTGCAGGATTGTTTGAAGAACTAAATGAAAGAATGTGCAGAAAGTGCCCAGAGTATTACCTGGCACCCAGTAAGGACTCAGTGATCACGGGCTCCTTCCTAACTCCTTAGTACATGCCAGTCACTCTTTCCTGCCCCCTTGTAGGACCTCAGCCTCCACCTCTGTCTTGATGGATCCTCACTCACATCCCACTGCAACCCCCATCATCTCTCTTGACTATCATGAGTTCGCAGACTTCTTCTGCTTGCGGGGACCTTACTGCCTTCCATGCCCACCTACAAAAGGCTTTTTTGGAACCATATTGACCATGTCATTTTCCTGCCTCAAAAACCTTTTATGACTACTCTTTGCCTACAAGATCAAACCTAAACTCCTTATCACCTTCCGCCTTTCCCGTCTTACTTTCTCTCTCTCTTTTTTTAAGTTTTTATTTATTTATTTTGAGAGAGAGAGAGAGAGAGAAGAGCACATGCGTGGATACACGCACAAATGCGGGAGGGGCAGAGAGGGATAAAGAGAGAGAATCCCAAACAGGCTCCTCACTGTCAGTGCACAGAGCCAGAGGTGAGGCTCGAACTCACAGACCATGAGATCATGACCTGAGCTGAAGTCAGACGCTCAGCCGACCAAGCCACCCAGGCACCGCTCACTTTCTTTAAGAAGGCTGGAGTATCAGATTTGATGACTACGGCTCCCAGTTTTAAGCATTTGTTGTCTATATTTCTTGTATATTATTATTGATCTTTCTCCCTCCCAAGATGAGGATGATTTTCCTAGTGAATCTTGAAAATGATGGTTTCTTGATCTAGTTTAAGAAATAATTCTCTGGAAAAACAAAATAGCAGTTTTTTTCTTTATGCCTTAAAACCACCTGAGTATTGCTACGGATTTATTCACTATTTTCCTAGGAGCCAGCTGTAGCCGTAGAATGATCAGAACATTCTATTTCTTTGTAATTTCTCTGTGCTGGGTTGCAGGCCTGGAAAATGATAGATGCCTAAAATTGATCAGGGTAATCGATGCTACGTGAAGTATTTACACATGATGGATGTATCATCTGCCAGATGTGAGTGTTGGCAATGGCTTACTTGTTTATAAAACCCCTGAGATCCCATTTGTATCAGTGACTAATGTTTGCACATGAGGCTATTTGCAGTGTTTTAGAAATGACTATTTATTCGACATGACCACCTTTCTCCTTTACTTCCCCATTTATCACAAGCCTTGCTGCTCTTCCCTACATAACAAAACCAGGGTTCTATTCAGTCTCCTCTCTCTTTGACCTCTGTGATATATGGGGGTGGTTTTGTTTTGCATTTCCAACTGGCTTCCTGTCTTGCCTCTCCCTCTAATTCAAAACTTACATGTTGCTGGTGTTTTCTCATGAGTCTTTTACTACCCATTACTGCACCTACAGTATAAACTCTAAACCCCCTCGTGTAATACTTGAATCTTCCTTAATCTGGCCTCAGCTGATCTTTCTAGCTGTACGTATTACTGAGGACCTCAGCACTGAACAGAGATACTCTTGTGACAGAAACCCAACCTAATTTTGCTTATACCCACAAAGGTATTTATTGAAAGGTCCCAGGATAGGACACATAATGAAGAAAGATCTGCCTGGACCAGCCCGGCTATGAGGATCTCAAGGACTGGAACCAGGGTCTCCAAAACCATCAGTAATTTTCATCACACCATTTCTGTTTTCCACCCATTCCTGCTTGTGTGGTGTGAGGCTTCATTCTCTCCTGCAGACGGGTTTTCCCTCCATGGCAAGGAATATGGGCACTGTCAGCTTAACTCCTTAATCGGGAAAGCATACCTCCTCCCACCTACATTGGGGGAGGGGCTCTGATTGACCTGGCTTGGGCCACCTGCATCCTTGGAATCTAGTGCCTGGTGAACGCTAAACAGCCCAGCTGGCATTGCTGCCCCAGCCAAGAGGGCAGGGTAGGCTCCTAGAAGAAGGGCGTAGGGGAGTACACAGAGCCATGGCTATCATCCCTGCTCCCCAGACTAGCCCCAGCGTGTGTTCCATTCAGTTAAGCGCTTACTGAGCACCAGTGCTGTGTGCCAGGCTCCTGGCCCCTCCTTCACCTGAACTGACAGTCTGGTGGAGGAAACAAATAACCAACAGATCATTACAATGCAGGGTACAGAGTGTGACAATAGAGACAGACTCAGAATGCTGTCCAAGCACAGGCAGGAGGCCTTGAACTCAACCTGCTCAGTCTAGGAGAATTCTTGGAAGAGTGACAGGACTGGGAGTCTCAGAATAGCAGGAGTGAGGGGGAGGGGGCATTGCAGGTGAACAACAGCATGAAGGTGTGAAACTGCAGGCCTGTGCCTAGAAGTAGCAGCCCAGGAAGGCTAGGGCATCGAATGTGAGGTGGAGAGGGGCAGAAAAGGCGGCCAGCGCTCAGAAGTGCCTCATTCTTTGCCTTCTCACTTGTCCCTCCCTCCTGTCTTCCACACAGTGAAATCCAACTCAGCTTCAAGACCAAACTCCAAAGCTGCCCTGTCTTTTTGAATCCCTCAGTGGCAAATCATAGCTTCCTCAGGGATTGTGCAGCGTCTTGCAGGCACTCTATGCTAGGCTTCTGTTCTACCTTGCTTTCAGTTATTTATTTACACATCTGAGGTCCCTTACTACATCAAAAGACCCTTGAATGCAGGAGCTGTGCCCTAAACGTCCTTCTCTCTCACACAGCATGGCTTAGCACAGGGCCATGTTCAATGTTCAAAAAATAATTGTTGAATCGTGAACACTTGGGCTAATTGGACATTCTTCGCCTCTTGGGAGCAACTGGCAAAATGATATTGGTTTCATGTAAGCAGAAGGAATTTGAGAAATTATTTATCAACATTTTCTCAGCATGGCCAGTTTTTTTTTGTTTTATTTTATTTTTTGCCAAAACAAAAAGAGCTTTGTGAATTTTACTGATTATAAAGTTGATAAATATGCATATAGAAAATGTAAATGATACATAAAAGCATAAGAATAAATTTAAAACAACACAAGACACCATCCCCAAGAGGCAACCGCTGTTACCATTTCAGGTAACAACCTTGGAGACATTTCACTATAAACCCAGCTATAATTAACATATAACTTTATCAGAAGGTAGTATTAAATGCAGCGTAAGCTAGCCTTCAAAATAATAAGTCCAAAAGAATTAAACAGCTGAATAAAATCTGCTTTTTTTCTATATAATCTGAATGAATTCTGGATGTTCTCTTAAGGATTAAACAATCATTCAGTATTTACTTTAGAAAGTTATATCTGCTCTCTCTTTCTCTTATTGAGATATAATTTACATACCATAAAATTTACCCTTCTTTTTTTTTCTTTTTTTTTTTCCAACATTTTTTATTTATTTTTGGGACAGAGAGAGACAGAGCATGAACGGGGGAGGGGCAGAGAGAGAGGGAGACACAGAATCGGAAACAGGCTCCAGGCTCCGAGCCATCAGCCCAGAGCCTGACGCGGGGCTCGAACTCACGGACCGCGAGATCGTGACCTGGCTGAAGTCGGACGCTTAACCGACTGCGCCACCCAGGCGCCCCTAAAATTTACCCTTCTAAAATACTTTTAAGGTGTACAGTTCTGTAGTTTTTAGTATATTCACAGATTGTGCAACTACCACCAATGTCTAATTCCAGGGCATTTTCATTACCCCCAAAGAAATTCCATAGCCATTAGGCAGATACTCTCCATTCTTCTTTCCCCTTCTTTTCCTCTCCTACTAATCCACTTTCTGTCTCTATGAAGTTGCCTGTTTTGGACATTTCACATACATGGAATCATATAACATGTGCCTTAAAAAAAAAAAGTTTATTCATTTTGAGATAGAGTGAGCAGGAGAAGGGCAGAGAGAGAAAGAGGGAGAGGAAGAGAATCCCAAGCAGACTTCACGCTGTCAGCACAGAGCCCAACGTGGGGCTCAATCTCATGAACCATGAGATTATGACCTGAGTCGAAATCAAGAATTGGATGCTTAACCAACTGTGCCACCCAGGGACCCCTAACATGTGCCTTTTGTGTCTGTCGTCTTTTACTTAGCACAATGTTTTCAAGGTTTGTCATGTTGTAGCGTATGTCAGTACTTCATTCCTTTTTATGGCTGAATAATATCACATTGTATGGATATACCACTCTATCCATTCATCAACTGATGAACATTTGGGTTGTTTTTACTTTTTAGCTATTATGAATAATGCTGCCATGAATATTCATGTAAAAGTTTTCATTTGAACATATGTCTTCCCTTCTCTTGGGTTATATACCCAGGAATAGAATATATGGGTCATATGGTAACTCTGTGCTTAACTTTTGAGGAACTGCCAAACTATTTTCCAAGGCAGCTGCACCATTTTACATTCCCACCAGCAGTTTATGAGGGTTCTACTTTCTCTACATCCTCAATAACACTTGTTACTGTCTTTTTTGTTATAGCTGTCCCAGTACATGTAAAGAGCATTTCCCTAATGACTGAGGCTCTTTTTGTTTCTCTTCATTCTTTCTCTCTCTCTCTGTTTTTTGTTTTTTTGTTTTTTTTGAGACAGAGAGAGAGCATGCATGTATGTGCTAGCAGGGGAGGGGCAGAGAGAGAGAGAGAGAGAGAGAGAGAGAGAGAGAGAGAGAATCCCAAGCAGGCTCCACACTCAGCATGGAGTCCCATGTGGGTCTCAATATCACATCCATGAGATTGTGACCTGAGCTGAAATCAAGAGTTGGATGCTTAATTGACTGATCCACCCAGGCGCCCCTTTCTTCATTCTTTTAAAATTTCTGTTCCTCAGTTGGATAATCTCAGTTGACCTACCCACAAGTTTGCTGATTCTTTCTTCTGATTGCTCAGCTCTGATGTTGAACCTCTCTAGTGAATTTCCCATTTCAGTTATAGTAGTTTTCAAATCCATAATTTCTACTTGGTTTGTCTTTATAATTTCTATCTCTTTGTTGTTTTTCTCTATTTGCTGAGATATCATTCTCACACTTCGTTTTTAAAGATTTTATTTTTAAACAATCTCTACATCCACTGTGCTGCTCGAACTCACAACCCCAAGATCGGGAGTTGCATGTTGTACTGACTGAGCCAGCCAGGCACCCCTTTCATACTCCTTGTTATTTTTTTCAACAGTTTCCTTGAATTCTTTGGACATATTTAAGATAGCTTTTTATAGCTGATATTAAGTGCCTAGGTTTCCTTAGGTACCGTTTCTATTGATTGCTTTCTTTCCTGCGTATGATACATACTTTCTTTTTTCTTTGCATGTCTTCTATTTTGTTTCTGTTGTTTTTGAAAATTGGATATATTTAGTAATATAATATGCAGCTTGGAAATCAGAGTTTCTCCCCAACCCCAGAATTTGTTGTTGTCGTTCCATGTCAGCGCATGTTACCTGATATGCCCTCACAGGTTTGGCTGTCCTAGCCCTGCCCCACCTAAAGCTCTCATCTGCACTCTGATTCTCCCTTCTAAGTCCTCCAGGCAGCTCAGGCACTGCAAACACTGGGGTTACTGTTACCCAAGGCTTTTCCCATGTTTACTGAGATCAGCACATCTTCACCACACAAGACATTCTGGATTGACTTCAAGGCTCATCTTGACATTGGACTTGAAACTTTTTCCAACTTTGACTTCTGTGACAAAGACTCTGTTCTCCCTTGGGCTCTGTCTTCTCCTCTCTGACTCCTTACTGGGCTCAGGGTTTGCCGTACTCTCCCTTCTCCCTCTCTCTCTTCTCTCTACTTTCAAGTGTTTATCTACTCTTACTTCTCCAACTGTAGAGATGTCTCCTCTGTAGCTCCTTGGTGATGGAACTGGAGCACTGTAATAATAGGAGTGGGCTTCAGAGTTTGGTGGCCTGGGTTTGCCATCTGACTTATTCATTTACAAGCTGAGGAGCCTGGGGCAAATTGATTCACAACTCCATTCTTCAGTTTCTCATCTGTCCAAGAAGGATAATGATAGTGCCATTTCAAGGAGTTCTCATGAGGCTTAAATGAGATAGCACCAATGTTCTGTTCTCGTGGTAGAGTAAATGCTCAAAAATATTAGCTATTGGGGTTCCACCATCACTTTAAATCCAACCTATCCAAATCAAGCTCATAATTACACTCCAAACAAGGCCTTTCTATCTTCTGCCTTCTCCAGCCCTCCAGCCTCCTCACTTTGGGGGTCACCTCTGACCTGGTGGTGTTCACTAATGATGATAACATCCAACATGGATCCAACATCACCAGAGCTTTTTCATGCCCAGGTTCCTGTTTTCTTCCATTGTGGAGCATCCTTTGCTTGATCCTGCTAACTTTTCTTTCAAAATATCCTTTTCCCCACTTTTTCTTTTGACCCTCACTGACTCTATTCTAGCTCTGCCCTCAGTGAATTCTGAGTGCAGTAACAGCCTCTGATGTAAGAGCTGCCTGCCTACCTCACTGGAGCTAGGATTCCAGGCACCTTCCTGTGCTGTCTCTGTTCTCTTTGTTATTTTTTCTAGCAAGGTGGAGCCCCACACCAGTCAGGCAAATGTGGGAGAGGGGTAAACTGTGGGATATGAAGGCAGAAGTTCTTGATTCTAGACTAGGCTCTGCCATGGCTTGCCAGAGAACCCAAGCAAGCCCTTTGTGTTTTTTGGACTTTGGTTTCCCCATCCATGCAGTGGGGATGAAGAATTTAATAATCTTGAAGGCCCCTGCCAGCTCTGACATATGATGATTTATCACTGTGGTTTTTTCAAATACAAGGCTCATTCATGGGGCTTCTGAAATGTTGTTGTTCTTCCTTCCCTCTCACCCTACCTTGACAGACTTGTCTTTTAAGGAAAGTTCTCCTTTTCCAGGTCCTCCGCAGACTTCATTTCGTGTCCCTGACTCACTCCACTTGGCTTTGTCCCCTGCTCTGCAACCTAGGATGTTTGTGCTGATGTACACATTTATTCTGATTATTGGCACAACTTCTACTTCTGTGTTCTTTTGATCTATTCAGAGAGACTCTGCCTTCTGTCTCTTCTGTTCCATTCCAGCCCCTACACTGAAGACCAGTGGGATCTTTCTAAAGCACAAATCAGAGCTTGTCACTCCCCTGCTGAAAAACCTTCAGTGGCTCTCTAGATCCCCAGGTTAAAGGTTACTTCCTTAGCCTCCCATACCCTCAATCGTTGAATCTCAACTCATTTTCCCTACTCAGCTGTTTCTGAAGGGATGGTCCCTCTATTCTCTTGCTTATTCTCTCTGTTTGGGATGCACTTTCCCCCCATACTTCTCTGTTCGTTAAAATCCTACTCACCCATGAAGCCTCAGATCAACTGTCACCTTCTTGGGAAGCCTTTCTTGATCTCCTTATTCAAAGTAAAACCCTGTTGCTTCCAAATTCCCACAGAATGTTATTCATTCAACAGAGAAGAATCATTTTCTTTCTTTTTCATATTCTAATAAAAGCAAAGACAGTGTCTGATTTAGGTCAGATGCTTAGCACATAGGCAGCCCTCAGAAACATGTATTGAGGGGCTCAGTCAGTTAAGCATCCAATTTCAGCTGAGGTCATGATCTCATAGCTCATGGGTTTGAGCCCCACATGGGGCTCTGTGCTGACAGCTCAGAGTCTGGAGCCTGCTTCAGATTCTGTGTCTTCCTCTCTCTCTGCCCTTCCCCTGCTTGTGTTCTCTCTCTCTCTCTCTCTCTCTCTCTCTCTCTTAAAGATAAACATTAAAAAAACACATTTATTGAAATGGGGAATCATTTTTCTCTTGGTCTCTGGCTTTAGACTCTCTCCTCTACCAGGCTACTTGAGAGATCCCTCCAATTCATATATCAGAGATCTTTCTGAAGGGTGGCTGGGTTCATCTGCTGCCAAACCCAACTACTGGCACAAGGAGCTCTGGTGGAATCCCCAGCCAATGTCCACAAAAGCAAGTGGTCAGTGATACCCACAGCTAGGATTCATACTGGTGGAACTAGGGAATCTGAGCTTCTGGATCCTTCCAAGTCTGGGTTGTCAGGGATGGAGCTGATGCTCAAGATCAATGTGTCCCAACCCCTTCATTCTACAGATACAGAAGCTGAAGCCCCAAGAGGGCCCTGAGCCCTTCCCTCTCTACCAGGCTGTGGAGTTTTATAAGAATTTTTGTAATTCTTGGATATCTTAGTTCATAAACAGGGATTTTCGTAGGGCTGGATTAATAAGACCTTGAAATTGGCATCTACCTTTTAAATCTAAGAGAAAATTCACTGATAGGATAGAGCAAAAGTGAGAAAGAGAGAGAGAGATGAGAAAAGATGGAGATGGAGAAAAAAAGAATGAGATAGGAACAGAGAAGGAGACAGAGGGACAGAAAAAGAGAAGCAAAATGACCAAGTCCAATAGACAAACCAAGAAAGAGTCAGAGAGATAAACAGTGTGAGAGAGACAGGAGGCAGAGGTAGAGAAAGACTACAATAACAGAGCCCTGTCTCTATACTGCCCATCTCCTTCGTCTACCCTACCCTGGGAAATACTTCAAAGGTAAGGATGGACAGCTGTTGCTCCCTTTGAGTTCTCTGGGGCTTTTAGGATGACGTGGCCCTAGAGGCCTTTGTCCCAAGACTTCTTTCTGGCAGCTGGGGCTTCAGCTTTTCAGGTGGTGCATGGGCTACAGCAGCTTTGTGTTTATGAGGAGGGATTTTGAGAAAGTGCTGAGGTTTATCTGGTAGCTTCTTCCAGGTTTTCTGTGGCTGCAGAAAGAGCTCAGGAGGGAAGGCTCATTGGGAACTCTGGCCCTGGTTTGGGGGTTTGGTCTGGCACTGCCTGGCTGGGGGGCTTGAGACGGTTTTCACACTAGGGTTTGGATCAACTGATCCCTGAGGCCCTTCTAGCTTTGAATTTCATGACTGACGGAGCCATTGGACCTAAAGACAAAGGGTTTCATCCCTTCTTCTTGGATTCTCACCCCCAGTTGTTACTTTGGGATCATGTCTACTGTCAAGGATGTGAACTGAAATCCATTCAAGGAGACTAACTTCACCTATTGATTTGTCCAGCAAAGAAATCTTCTTGGAGGAAATGTTAAATCACAGACTATCAGAGCAGGAGGGACACCAGACACATTTTCTTAAGTTTCTCATTGCTCAGATGGGAAGACGGAGACTCAGAAAGTCATTATTAGAACAGGAGCTAGAGGCTAGAACTTGAATCTGCTGGCTCCTGGCAATGTCCCAGGGCATCAGACTACATGCCAAGTGGCATGAAGGGAAGTTGGGAAGACAGGACTAGGGCTTTCTGGGGTTCCTGGGTGGCTCAGTTGGTTAAGCATCCAACTTTGGCTCAGGTCATGATCTCATGGTTTGTGGGTTTGAGCCCTGTGTTGGGCTCTGTGCTGACAGCTCAGAGCCTGGAGCCTGCTTTGGATTCTGTGTCTTCCTCTCCCTCTGCCCCTTCCCCACTCACACTCTGTCTCTCAAAAATAACATTAAAAAATTATTTTAAAATGCAAAAAAAAAAAAAAAAAAAGGACAGGGGTTTCTTAGCCAGTGAGAATAACTAATGCCCCAGAAACATCCCCCAAAATTGAGGTTGAGTGGTTGAGTGGTACTGCTTCTCTCTTCTTCTCCCCCACTTTGAATTAGGCTGTTATCCAGAGCTCTGTGGACAGCCCCACCTCATTGCACACTTCACCTTCATTCACCAGGAACTCAGACATTAAGCTCCTTTGTCTCAAAGCCTTGACAGACACCTGAGAATGATCTTAGAAGAGGTTGCTCCATGACTAGGCTTTAGAAGGTACAGGACAGTGGCTGAAGAAGGCAGCAGATAGGGGCAAATCAGGGAGATGAAAGGGCCATTAACTAGATAAAGCTTAGACATATAGATCTACCTACATTACATACCACAAATCACCAGTGGTGGAGCTGATTTCCTTTCGTGAACATTCTGAGGTTGTCTTTTTCTTTATCCCTTTACTTAATCATTTATACACACACTTGTTGATTCACTCATGTAACCAACCAACCAATCATTCATGGTGCACGTGCTCAAGAGTGGTCATGTTAGTGGAGGTGGGTGGCATTGGTGGTGGTGGTGGTAGTGGTTGGGGATACTTTTGTTCATGGTGGGAGGTAATGATGAGTGCTGGTGATTATGGTAGTGTTGATGCTGTAATGGTGGTCATGGGTGGTGGTGGTGATAGGTTGGAAATTTGGTGATGATGGGTGGTGGTGGTGGTAGATGGGGTTTTTGTTTTTGTTGGGTGGTATTGTTAGGCAGTGGTGATTGTGATGTTGATAGAGTAATGGTGGTGATGGTGATGGTGTAGTTGTGGTGGTGGTAGTATTGATGGTGGTGGTGATGGCAATGTTGATGGTTGTGGTGGTGATGATTGGTGATTGGTGGTGGTGGCTTTGTTAGTGATTGTGAGTGTAGTGATGGTGGTGGAGGTAGTGGTGATAATGTTGGTGGGTGGTGACAGTTGTATTGTTCAGAGGGGGAATGGTGTGGTGTTGATGGAGATGTTGGAGGTGGAGAGCTGGGCATTGGAGACAAGTCACCTAGTGATTGTCTGGTTGGGAAGGAGGTATGACCTGGAATCAACACTAAAACTACAGATGGGCATGCTCAGGGATGTGGAAGAAGGAAAGTAAAGAGATCTGAGGAAGAGATAGAACTTCTCCTTGGTTGGGGATTAGCAAGTCCTTTCTGGACCCTGAAGGGTAGATAGTGATAAGAAATGAAATCTACATAAAATTAATAGTTTTAGTGCTTTTATATTTGTAATAACTGCTAATTAAACAGAACCAAGAAGTATAGAAAAGTACAAAAAAGAAAAAAATTTAAAGTACACCAAATCTTACTTCCTAGACATAAACATTGGAGAGGAAGTTTATCTTTATATCAGAAATAGAGATTGGGTGGCTCAGTCGGTTAAGCATCCAACTTCGGTTCAGGTCATGCTCTCACGGTTCATGAGTTGGAGCCCCGTGATGGGCTCTGTGCTGACCCCTTGGAGCCTGGAGCCTGCTTCAAATTCTGTGTCTCCTTCTCTGTTTGCCTCTCACCTGCTCACACCCTGTGTGTGTGTCTCTCTCTCAAAAAATAAACATTAAAAAAAAAAAAGAAAGAAAGAAATGGAAGTTGAGAGGATCCCAACTCAGGACATTCCCTTCCAGATGAAGGAAGCTGTGTGAGGATGGAGTGAAGGTGCCTTTAGGTTGGAGATGTTCCATCAGCAGAGATGAGGGCCCTGCCCTCCCTGGGAGGAAGGGAAGTGTCACCTGGGGCAGTGAAAACGGACATACTGCTTGCAGAATGGGACAGGGGTGGGGTGGAGTGGGGTGGAGCAGAATGGCCTCTGCCTCTGCCTGCCCTTTGTCCTGTGACCCGCCTGGGTGAGCAGATAAGCTTTGCTGGATCTTTGTGTTCTGTGTGTCACTCCTGAGCACAGAGCGTATTGAAGCGTATCAGGCAGCCTGCTGTGGAATCTTAATGAGCAAGAGAGATCTGGAGAGGAAGATCAGGTTCCTTTTCTCTTCCCCCTCTGGCCTTACCCCTCCCCTTCTCCCAAAAACCCAACATTTCTGCCTATTTGTAGATTTATGTGAGGCAGAAGGAGCATAGTTAGCAGTGACATTGGGGGAAAAGACCTCTTTGGGTCCAACTGAAACTAAGGGTTACTTAGAATATTTCAGCAGAATTTAGGGGCCAACAATGTTTGAATGTTAAGAGTCCCTTTAAGATAATCAAGCCCAAGTGTTTTCAGTGCATCCTTCTTTGTTTACTTTTTAAGCTGGGCATCCTTTTGTCAAGCAGCATCTTCACTGAAAGCCCAATATGGACACCAACAAAAAAGAGGCTGCCCTAATTGAAGCAAAGAAAGAAGATTCTGCCAGTTGAGCCCTTGGTCAACTTACCCTTATGCCTGGGATTGAAGTTAAATGGGGATTATCATACTTGCCTTTCAGGACTGTTAGGACCAAATGTGGTGATGCATGTAAAGCTCTCAGGATTTCATAATGCTGGGAGGCGCTGAGGACTTCCAACAGGCTTGGGGTTCTCTCTGGGCTCTGCTGGGGATGAGGAGAGCTGGAGATGGCGCTTGGAAGATGACCCTGGAGGGTATCCAGGCAGGCAGGTTGTCATTCTGACACTTTGTCCTGTAACCGAACATGAGTTCACTCCTTGGTGAGTCACAGAGAGAAACTACACCAGGTAGAGTTGTTGCACAAAGTAAACTTTATTTGCAGCAAATAAGGAGGTCATGGGGAATAACTTCCAAGCCTATGACCCCTGAGCAAGAGTGATTGGTTCCTTTTATTTAGGATTAGGATGAATATTTAGATATGGAAGCCTTGTCATTCTATGTAGAGGTGGGCATAAGGTCGCTCACTCACCTTAAGGAAGCATGGCTATATATACATTGTATGTTATGTAAATGAGGTTTGTGTTCCTTCTTGGGCAGAAATTTTAGTATTATAGTGAGATAAAGGTAATTGCTGGTCATTCCAGAGGTCACTCCATGGTCCATCTATGCAGGTATGAGTTGGGGGTTTAGCTCAAACTGGACTGGGTGGTCTGGGCCATCAGAGCTCTTCCTTCAGGCAGTTATTGCTTGAGGGATGGTTTCTGTTTTCATCACAGCATGTTATGCCCTTCTTTTAAGAGGAAAGAGCTTTAAGGAAAACTGTGGGACCAATGTCAATGGGTACAAGCAGGTGAGCAGCAAAGGTCAGGTCTTGGAGTTTGGCTGGTGACAATCCTAGCCAACTCCTGCCTCTGCCAGGCAGCACTCAATTCAACATACTCTTCCTCTCTACCCAAGTCCCACCACCATCCTAGGTGACCTCAGTGTCCCTGGATTTACACTCCTCCTCAGCCTGACAATCCCTTTTATTTCTTTAATTAATTTTATTTTCTTTATTTATTTTCTTTAATTAATTAATTAATTTAAGTAATCTCTATACCCATCATGGGGCTCTAACTCACAACCCTGAGATCAAGGGTCGCATGCTCTTCTGATTGAGCCAGCCAGACTCCCCTGGGATCATCTTTTATAACAGTAGG
Source organism: Neofelis nebulosa (assembly GCF_028018385.1). Taxonomy (NCBI): domain Eukaryota; kingdom Metazoa; phylum Chordata; class Mammalia; order Carnivora; family Felidae; genus Neofelis; species Neofelis nebulosa. Next base: position 35,235,285 of record NC_080793.1, on the reverse strand, counting down.
AGTGACTAGTGTTTATGGCACCTTGCTTCATGCCAGGCACTGTTCTAAGGTCTCCACACATGTTATCTCATTTTATGCTCCAACAGCCCTTCAGAGGGAACACTATTATTCTACCATTTACATTTGGGGAAACTAGCATAGAGAGGGTAGATTATTTGCCCAAGGTGAGGCAGGTCCTAATTGCAGAGCTAGGATTTGATGCAGGCACCTATGTGTCAGGACCTGCACTCACCAGTGCTTTCCTCACCCATGACATCTCGGCTGTGACATCTCACTCCCCAGCCACAGCTTCTCTCTACCCCTGCTCTTCCATCTTACAGAGACTTCTAGGCCTTTTTTGTAACTTCCTATTTGCACTCAGTCCCTTAGACCCTCCTGTCTTTACTTCCTTATCATCCCAAATCCTTGAGCTAGTACTAACAAACTCACCAGCTCTCTGAAACCCTAGACCTGCAACCATGTCTGGTGAAAACCCAGCTTCACCTATCTGGAATGAAAAGAAAAATGGCTCTTTTGAAAGCTGGCTGCTTTGGAACCTTCTGGAAGTCTGTCAAAGTCTTCTAGAGAAAGTTGCTCCTTTGTTTAGAGAAGCTCCTTCTAGAGCCTTTAGGTGAGACACAGAGGTGGGCGGGGCTAAAGCAGAAGAGCAGGAGTGGTCAAGGGAGTTACTCCCCACATTGGTTCTAGTGAGCCTTCTGTGGTTTACTTACCATGTTGTGAAGGGTTTCCATTCCCTCCCACCCAGGAAGGGCCACAGTAGGGCGAATCATGAAGGACTTTGTTCAATATTCCCCATGGAGTATGAGAGGGAGTAGTTATACTCCTATCTTAAAATCCTCACCCACCTGTAAAATGCAATCCAGAGTCCTTAACTTGGACTTTCCTATAGCTCTTCACCCATGAGGATCACACTTCTACACACATACTAGCTTCCCAGTTCACCTCAAACACCAGGTACAGTCCGGCCTCAATACCTGCCTTTGCACCTATATTCTCCCTGCTGTAACACACACCTCTAGATCTCCAAGCAGTCTGCTCCTTCATTTCATTCAGTCTTTGGTCAAATGTCATCTCTCCAGAAGGCTTCCCCTGACCTGCCTGGCTAAAATTGCACCCTGTCACTCTCTATCTCCTCACTCTGCTTGAATTTTCTTCAAGCCCCGATCATTACCTGGTATCAAACAAAGCATAATTTACAAAGAGTCAAAAAAATCTGGCTCTCACACAAGCAAGCATCCAGTGGGACGTGTCGGTGATTTATTTAACTCATTAGTGAGGGCATCAGCAGGATGCCAAAGCTGGTTCAAAGGGGGTATGAGAACCTGATACATATAATCGATTGAAAAAGAGTGCTGGAATAAGATTGCAGAGTTAGATGCCAAATTGGTTAATGTCCCATAGCAAAATAAAACTACAGTCTTTGGGGTTATCTTTTCTTCCAGACAGAAATCATTTGCATCTCTGCTGGACAAAAATCATTTGCAGCTTATCCATCTTCTTTAAATCAACATTTCACTTCTTAGAGTCTGGACCCTAATAGCAAATAGCCAAACAAAAGTTACTCTTCTAGAACAGCACTGTCCGAAAGAACTTTCTACAATGAAAGAAATGTTCTATAGCTGGGCTATCCAGGATGATACCCCTAGCCTCATGTGACTAGTCATCTCTTGTGATTGGTGTAACGGGGAAACAAAATGTTAATATTTATTTAAAGTTCAATAAATGTAATTGAAATATTACAACATATTATATTTATGTATATGTTAATATAATATGGAATGTAATATAGGCATAGAATATAAATTAAGTAATATAATATAAATATAAATTATTTGTAAACATAATTTCTTGTATTAAATATATTTTATTAATTCATATAAAGTTAATATGAATTTTAATATAAATTTTAGCAGCTACCCTTTTGGACAACAAAGCCCTAGGAAGTCAGATGATATTAGGTAGCTCATTAGAAAATGCTGTAGCTGGGGTACCTGAGTGGTTCATTTGGCTGAGCATCCACTCTTGATTTCAGCTCAGGTCATGATCTCACGGTTTGTGAGCTCGAGTCCCACATCAGGCTTTGTGCTGACAATGCAGAGCCTGCTTGGGATTCTGTCTCCCCCTCTCGCTCCCTCTTTCCTGCTTCCTCTCCAACTCTCTCTCTCTCAAAAAAAAAAAAAAATACTGTAGTTCAGGACTTACTTTCATGTTTGGAATAATTTTCCTTAATTCTAAAGTCATATTATATGTTTACTTGTGTTGCTTGTTGTCTTTTGTCCCTACTAGAAAGGCAGCTTTGTAATGGCAGGGACTTAGTGTTGTTTTCTGCATCTCCCCAGCACTTAGAAGGGGTGCCTGGGGCATGGCAGGTGCACAATCAGTAACTGTTGAATGAATAAATAAACATAGGGAGGCTGGAGTCTTACCAAACACCAAAGCAATAAGGCTCTCCCCATGATTAATTTTGGCTGATGAACTTTAACTGGAGTGAAACCTGATATCTCATTTTAAATGGTTTTCTTAGGGCACCTGGATCACTCAGTCGTTTGAGTGTCCGACTCTTGATTTCGGCTCAGGTCATGATCCCAGTGTTGTGAGATCATCAGGATCTTCTGCATTGGGCATAGAGCCTGCTTAAGAGTCTCTCTCTCTTCCCCTTCACCCTTTTCTCTCTGTCCCTCCCCCGCTTGCACTTGCTGTCATAAATAAATAAATAAATAAATAAATAAATAAATAAATAAATAAGTAGTTTTCTTATTCTGTAAGGTAATTCCTTGCTGTGACCCTCAGATTTTCAGTGAACATATGTGGCTCTGGTTAATGGTTCTGTGGTGGGGGCAAGGTGAAGAGTCAAGGGGGCAAGGTGGGGGCAAGGGAGAATGCTGGGCCTGGAGGATGGTGATGAAATGCTGGCAGTGAGGGAGGATTGTGCTGGGTGCAGACATGAATGGCCAGAGTAGACAGAGGACTCCCTAGAGGAATAGGACCTCCAAATACCAGGGAGGACCTCAGGCACCCCAAAGTTAAAGAAAGGTGGATCTACTTGTGCTAGTGTACTAGGGTAGACAACTTGTAGTGAAAATAGTCCTGTGATCTTGGTGGTTGAATATGGTAGGTTCCCAGGCAGGGCCCCAGCCTTAGAGGACAGGGCCTAGTGGAGGTAAAACCACTTCTTCATCTATTTATATAGAGTGGAGGTGCAATGGAGGCAACCCACAAACCATTTTCTTCTGTATTTGGTCTGCTTTGGGGCCTATGTTTCAATGTGGGGGGTGTTTACTCATAATTTACATGGGGTCTACCAGAAGCTCTGATGCTCTGGGTACAAAGAAACTATGAGACCACAAGGCCAGACTCCCCTTCCTACTGCCTCCCCGTTCCTGACCCCATGCATTCCTTTATCCTTGGGGGCCACCTGGCTGACTCTAGTTCCCAGCATCTTTCCACAGCACAGGTGCCTATTCTTTTGGCCCACAACTTCCCTGGGGCAGGGAGGTAGGTATTTCTGCCCAAAGGCCTCTGACCCCACTTTTCTAGGCCACATAAAAGATGTGGCCTGTCTCCTAAGGATGGAAATGGTGGCAGGGCTGGCATTGGGAAGAGGCCAGGGTTTCATCTGTAAGGCTTCTTGGCTGCCCATGGATGGCTGAAGATTGTAAGTTGAGCAAAAAGGACTGTTTCTGTCTCTCCTCAGGCTGGTCATCGAATGCTCTCAGTAAATGAGATTATTAGGTTTTTGAGGCACACCATCCTTGGGAGGATGAGGACCCAGGGTCATTACTAGGGTAGTATCTCCCAGAAAGACAACATGTCAGTTACTAAGGATTTTCAGCAGTCACATGGTCTCACCACTCGTTGTGCAGAGGACAGACCTGGGCTTGGAGATGAAGGGACTGCCTGGGGCACAGAAAACAGTAGCAGAACTTGGCCTTGAACCCCCTTGAGCCCCTGGAACCCCCCATTCCCAAACCTCCCTTGAAAGTGCTGGTTCTTTGGACTTGTTCCCGGTCCTCCTGCCCTTTTCTCTACCATCAAAAGTGCCAGGGTGAAGTGGAAGGAGGTCAGATGGTGGGATGTGAAGAGATGCCTTTTTAGGCTGCAGGGACCTGCATTTTGGGGCTGGAGCTAGACAACTTGTCCATGAGGTCCTCATCTCTGGTGTGATCTCATCCCATGTCACTCTGCGGTCTGAGCTAAGGGGCTTGGGCAGGGTGGCAGATGTTGGTCTCAGGCTGTGCCTAGGATGGGGGTCTCTGTGTGCCATTAGTCTACACACGCCTGATGTACGTATTGCACTCTCTTCTCCCATCCCTGGGGATTCTCTGTACACTCTCCCTTTCCATCTAACAGGGGGGTCCACCAACATCAGAGTTGGAAGTGTCCTTAGAAATTGCCCAACCCCCTCATTTTACAGCCTGGAGAGAGAGGCCCAGGGAAGGGAAGGAGCCTGGCCACACAGCCAGTCAGCCAGTCAGTGCAGAACTGGGACTAGAGGCTGAGGCTTCTGAAATAGCCAGGGGTTTTCCAGGGCTTCAGGTTATCTCCTGGCCATTATCTTATCTTGTCTTATCTTGTCTCATCTCATTAAGAATAAGGGACTGAAGAGGCAGTCCTGAGATGGGATCTTCAAATCAACTTTAGAGAAGTTCTTGACTTGTACAGTATATCTTCTGAAATAGACCCTTCCCTATTTCCATGACCCTCTCCCAAGCCCAGGTGTGGAAACCACCCCAGGCCTGCCTCCCTCCCAGGTGCCCCTCTGCTGGTCAGGCTGCCTGTGTGGGGTCCTCAGACAAAGTCTGGGCAGGGAAGGAGTGAGTAATAGTGGGCACAGCTGAGCTGTGCTCCTCTGAGCTTGTGTTCCTGGAACCAAAGAAGATGGACAGGATGGGTCCTTTGGGATTTCATGGAATTCTCTAGAAGGGAAGGTGGAGGGAGATTGGAACAAGGGCAATGGCTGAGGCCTCTTGTTGCCCCAGGTGGATGAGGGAGTATAATGGGGCCTCATCCTCCAGGGAGTCTTCCAAGCTTGGATTCCTTACAGCAGAGGCAATTCTCAGATTGCATTTGGTTCATTCAATAAGAATGCTTTTGTTTGTCATAGAAACTGAACTCAAACAAGCTTAGGCAGTTAGTAATACGCCCATTGACCCCATCAAAGGAGGGACGCAGACACTAGGAGCACAGTGAGGCGAGGCTTTAATCAATGTTCTTGGAAGAGTGGATATCTGACGGACAAGCACACTTGAAGCAGTTACAGCAGACAATTTATCTCCTAGCATGCAAGTCCCTCCCCCCTGGTTCCTCATTGGCTGAATCCAGAGGTTATAGCCTTACCTGGAAGTTGCTTATGCCCATGTAAGGCAAAAGTAGTCAGATTGGAACAAATATACATTCCCTGAGGTGATGCAGAGACTTTCAGTCCATCCTCAGTTTGTTCTTTGGCTCATGCTCATTGCAAAGCCCAAGAAAATAAGCCCTCGAAATGGAGAGGAGAAGAAGAACCAGGAAGTGAAGTGTCTAAGGGTTTGAGATGCTATTGTGTGTGTTTGTGTGTGTGTGTGGGGGGGGTGTTGTACATATTTCTAACAGGTTGTAAACCTAATGTTAGACAACACAGCTTTTATTTGGTATTTCTGAAAATGAATATCTCCCTTACTTCCCACAAGGCCAAGAGAGAAAGGAGGTTATTGGAAAGACACTGGGCCTTCCCTGTCACTGAATTGTGGAGAAGCTTTTCTCACATTAACAAATCATGTACCTACTGACTTCAGGGACATGGGAATTTGCATGCAGCCAAGACCCTTCTCCCATCTTTCATTCTCTGCTCATCTGTGTGTCAGCCCCACTTTCTAACGGCTTCTTTCATCTTAGGGGACACAGTGCTGACCACTGCCCAGTGTCCCACAGTTCAGAGCTTTGCCCCAAGAGATGGATGGTTCCCTTTTCTCCAGGTTCAGTTGGAGAAATCCCTAAAAGGATTCCACCCAACCTGAGTTGGGTCAGGTGCCCACCCATAGCCCAGATTACAGGGTCAGGAACTATCTCCAGAAAACAGTGAGCCAGGGAATTTTTTAGAATGCTCATTGATGTCTCCTGCATGCCCTGTCCTGTCGGGGCTGAGCTGTGAGCAGCCTGGGACTTGGGGCAATCACGGTTGAACAGGAGAACAAAGCACAAGGCAGAAGAGTTCTAGGCCTAAAAGAGACAGATGGTGCTCTGGGATGTGACTTGTTTAATGATCAGCTAGAGAGAACAGAATGCACAAAAGCTTAGAGGGAACTGTGTGTGAACATCTAGTACATGAGGCAAGTAGCAGGTGGCAAGCCATAAGAACAAGGTTCTGGAGTCTCAGAGGGCACATTGTATCCTGGTTTTTTGTTTTGGTCACTTCATATTATATACATTTCTCATTTGCTATAATATTTATATTTGTCTTTTAAAAGTAGTTTTTAGGGGTACCTGGGTGGCTCAGTTGGTTAAGCATCAGACTTCAATTCATGTCATAATCTCGCGGTTCATGAGTTTGAGCCCCATGTTGAGCTCTGTGCTGACAGCTCAGAGCCTGGAGCTTGCTTCAGATTCTGTGTCTCCTTTCTCTGCTTCTCCCCCACTCACAATCCATCTTTCTCCGTCTCTCAAAAAATAAATTAAAAAAATTAGATTTTAAATTATAAAAGTGACACATATATATGTTAAAACAAAATGCAAACAATTCAAAAGGAATAAAAGATGAAAAGTGAGTCTCCATTTTCCCCCAGGCTGCCTTCTTCAAGGTAACTGCTTTTTACAGTTTTCTTGGGAATTCTTCCAAAAACTTTTAATGCATATATAATTGTGTATATGCATATATTTTTAGATAGGCAAGTGGGATGGTACAATGCATATTGTTTTGTACCTTGCTTTTTTCACTTGATGCTGTATCGTGGAGATACTTTTTTATTAATATATAGAGATTGCTCATTCTGTTTCAACAGTGGGATGGTGTTCTGTAGGGGAGCTGGAGTGGGACTTGTTCAACCAGTTTCCTGTGGCATGGACTTACTACTTACTTCCAATTTATTGTCAATAGAAACAATACTTCATTGTGCCTTTTAGCACATTCATCTTTGTGCATAGGTGGAACTATTTTTGTACATTCAATTCCTAGCAGTGGAATTCTTGGAGTATATCATAGCATATACATTTAAAGAGGATACATAGTATTAAATCAAATTGTTGCAGAATATAAGAGTATATGCATTTTAAAATGTGATAAAGACAAGTTGCTCTTCAAAGAAGTCCCATAAATGTTAATATTTCAAAACTTGGATAGGACCATTTTTTGCCCATATTTTTCTGTATGCTTGGATATTTAACACACATGCACAAGAAGTGACAATGTTTATACTCCCATGAACAGTAAATAGCATGCCCCATGCCAACAGGACATTAACCCAATTTTAAATCTTTGTCAGTCCGGATGGTAAAAACTGTGTATCTCTATTGCTTTAATTGCATTTATTTAATCATGAGGGTAGCTGATTTTTTTTTTTTTTTGGTAAATTGCTTTTTCATTTTGATTGAGTCACATTTTGTTTTAAATTTTTTTTAACGTTTATTTATTTTTGAGACAGAGAGAGACAGAGCATGAACAGGGGAGGGGCAGAGAGAGAGGGAGACACAGAATCTGAAACAGGCTCCAGGCTCTGAGCTGTCAGCACAGAGCCCGACGCGGGGCTCGAACTCACGGACCGTGAGATCATGACCTGAGCCGAAGTCGGACGCTTAACCGACCAAGCCACCCAGGCGCCCCTGAGTCACATTTCTTTAAAGCCTACAGGATATTTCATTTTATGTATGTGCCTTAATTTACTTAACTTTATTCTTGTGGATTATTCATGCTGTTTCTAAGTGACTGTGAACATCTTTGTATGTAAGGCTTTTTCTCTTCTTCTTTTAGACTTTTTTTTTTAATGTACCATTTCAGAAGATGAATTGCTAGGTCAATAGTGTGGACATTTTTATGACTCAATACATACTGTCAAATTGCTTTCTCAAATGACAGTACAATATATAGTATCCTCAATTTCATTCTACTCTGATCTACACTGGGTATTGTTAATAAAAATTAATTTTTGCTAATTTTATAGGTTAAAAAAATAGGGCCTTAACTTATTCATATATGTTAGTAGCAGTGAGGTTGAGTGTTTTAATATGTGTTTGTTAATTAACTGCATTTCTGCCTTTCTGAACTGCCTGTTCCTCTCCTCTGCTCATTTGACAGCACATTCTTATACAAAGAAAATAAGATGTGCTTTATCAGAAAAAACCCTATTTTCTAAGGCACTGGGAACATCAGGGAGGTTACTGACTGGTACCAGATTATCAAGTGAGTCTCTTACATGAGAACGTGGGGGTGGCAGTGAGAGAGTAGTGGAGATGGGAGAACTGAATGAATAGGACTCTGGGTAATGATGATTGGTGGCAGAGATGAGAGAGGTGAAAAGGAAATTGTGTCAGGATAAAAATTCATGGTAGCACAGAAGACATGCTGGGCTCAGAGTTCTCCGTCTCTGAGCTTCCAAAGGAACTCTGGGTGACCTGTGCAATCATGGCTGCATTTCAGAATTCCAACCCGGGTGTAGACACTGCTCCTTGCGGAGGCCCTCTTCCAAGGCCAGTGCTGCAGAGTAGAAAAAAGGTTGGGATGAGGGAGGATTATTTTCATTGTTATCAGTTATTGAGCACTCTCCCCCTTCTTTATCCAAATAGTCACTTAGTTTCAACATTGTAATGAACAATTTTTATTAATCAAGTGGTTATCTAGAATTATTGTTTTAATTAGTACTTCCTTTATTACTATTTTTCATATAGAGAGAGTTCTACTATTATATTTTATGTATAGGGATGTATTTATATACATATGTATACGTGTATGGTATATACCTATACCATTTTATGACTACTTATCATATCTGTGTGTGTGTGTTTCCTCTTTTGGAAGGAATTGACTGTTGTGTTCACTTTTTTTCCTTTGGGATGTTAATTTTCATTTATTAACAAATAATCTTTATATGTTAAAGTTATAAGACTTTGTCATACATATTTTTCACAAGTATTATTTTTTTGCTTTTAAGATTTTATTTTTTAAGTAGTCTCTACAACCAATGTGGGGCTTAAGCTCACAACCCTGAGTTCAAGAGTTGCAAGATCAACTGATTGAGCCAGCCAGGTGCCCCCCCCCCCGCAAATATTATTTCTAATTTGTTGCTTATCTTTTCACTTTTTGTTACTGAGATGCACCAAGTGTGTTAAGTTTGATGAATTTTGACAAATGCATATTCCTGTGTGACCCACATTTCTATCAAAATATAGAATATTTCTATTACCTGATAAGGTTTTCTTGTGTCCTTAGTCAATCCTCAGCCCCCACCTGCTCTGCCACAGGCAACCACCGCTCTGATTTCTCTCATCACAGATCAGTCTTGCTTGTTCTAGCGTGTTATGCAAATGGAATTACGATCTACACACTTTTCTGTGTCTGGCTTCTTTCACTCAACCTATTGTGTTTGAGATTTAGCCATGTTGTTACTTTCGATACACTTTGTTCCTTTTTATTATCTAGTAGTATTCTTTTGTATGAATATAGCACAGTTTGTTGATTTATTCTCCTGTCCATTGAGATTGGGGTTGTATCTATCTAGTATTTAGCTATTGTGAATAATGCTCTGATGAATATTCTTGTATGAGTCTTTTTGTAGATATGTTTTTATTTTTCTTGGATAAATATCTAAGAATGGAATTGCTACATTATATAATAAGTATATGTTTAATTATTTTAGAAACTGTCAAACAATTTTTGAAAGGGATTATATAATTTTACATTCCCACCAGCAGTATATGAGGTTCCAGTTTCCCCATATCCTTGCCAACATGTGCTGTTGTAAATTTTACAAATGTTAGTCATTCTAGGGGCTTGCAGTGGTATATCATTATAATAATGATTTTCATTTCCTTGATGACTTAGGATATCCAACACTTTTTCATGTGTTTATTGGCTATTCATAGAATAGTATATTTGACTTAGAGACTTTAAATTTTATGTAGTCAGGGGCGCCTGGGTGGCTCAGTCGGTTAAGCATTTGACTTCAGCTCAGGTCATGATCCCAAGGTTCATGGGTTCAAGCCCTGCATCAGGCTCTGCTCTGACAGTGTAGAGCCTGCTTGAGATTCTCTCTCTCCCGCACTCTCTCTCTCTCTCTGCCCCTTCCTCACTGATGCTTTCTCTCTGTCTCAAAATAAATAAATAAAATAAATTTTATGTAGTCAAATTCATAAATTTTTTCTTTTAGGAATTTTATTGCTTTTTTATTTTTTATTTTTGAGAGAGAGAGAGCGAGAGCTCTTGCAGGGAAGGGCAAAGGGAGAGGGAGAGAGAAACTCTTAAGCAGACTCCACACACAGCACAAGGCTCAATCTTACAATGAGATCATGACCTGAGCCGAAATCAAGAGTCAGATGCTTAACCGACTGAGCCACCCAGGTGCCCCGAGAAATCCTTCTTAATACCAAAAGCTAGTAAATATCTTTTATTTATATTTCCTTCTACTACTTTATTGGTTGAACTCTTAAACATTATATCTTTAATCTACCCACAGTTTATTTTGTTTAAAGTTGTAAGGAAACCATTTGTCCTCATGAAATTAACCAGTTGAACTATATAGTTAATGATCACTTCTTTCTTTTTACATTTATTTGATTTACCACATTTATCTGAAACCAATCATAAACATATTTGGATCTATTTCTATATGACTGTGTTACTATTGATTTTTCTACTAATAGTATATCGTTTTGATTATTAGAGTTTTAGAGTTTATCAAGTAAGCAAATAACCTTCATTACTTGTTATTTCTTCAAAAGTTTCTTAGCAATTCTGATTCATCTGTTTGTCTAATATAACAGTAGTAGGCTGAATAATGCCCCCCAGCCCCACCTCCCGCGAAGTCCATGTCGTAGTCCCTGGAATGTTACCTTGCCTGGCAAAACAATTTTGCAGATGTGATTAGGTGAAGGATTTTGAGATGGGCAGATTATCCTGGATTATCCAGATGGGCCCAATGTAATTACAAAGATCCCTATTAGAGGGATGCAGGAGTAACAGAGAAGATGTTGGGGGGCAGAGGTTGGTCTCATGGGGCCACAAGTCAAGGAATATAGGCAATGTCTAGAAGCTGGAAGAGGCAAAGAGAAAATTATCTCCTAGAGCTTTCAGAAGGGACAGGCCCTGTCAATACCTTGATTTTAGCTCCTTAAGACTCATCTCCAGTTTCTGACCTTCTAGAACTGGAGGAGAATTCATTTGTGCTGTTTTAAGCCACTAAGTTTGTGGTAATTTGTTATAGCATCAATAGGAAACTGATATACTGACTTAAAAATTCCTTTTTAAAACTGAGTTCTAAATGTTGTCCCACTGTGTTTTTTATTGGATTGTATTAAGCAGAGCATTTAATTTGGGAAGAACTGGCATTTTTATACTATTCAGTCTTGCGATCTAGACTTTTCCAGAAAAATGCCCCCTTCACCTCTCCGACTATTTCTGCCCATTGCCTGCTTAGTTTGGGGTCTCCAGAGATAGACCTGAGGCAAGGGTTTGATTGCAAGTAGTTTATTTGGAAGGTGACCCCAGGAAACATATATAGCAGAGTGAGAAAGTGAGACAGGGAAGGGAAGGCATCAACAAGCATGCACTCCTGGGTTCCCCCAAATCTTGTTGAGGGAGCAAATGTATCACATCAGCATTGGGAATGAAGGGGCATCCGGGTGGAGAAAGGCCACCAGACCTGGTGTCATCAGCAGGCATGTCCTGTGTCTACAGCCTTCCCTCCCTGGGGCCCAATGTCCACACTCTCCCTGCCTCTTCACAGGAAGGCAATATTACAAAAGGGGACACAGCTGGCCTAACTCTGCATAGGATGTGGTGTTCAGAACAGCTTCCTAGAGGAGGTGAGCTGCCTGCCAAGTGTCCGGGTAGCTATAGCAGATGGTCTCTTCACCCTTCCCATTGTGATGAACACCTGGTTTCCAAGTGTCAGCACCTGCATCTCTTTGCCCAAAGGTTTATCCTGCTGGCCAGTGCCCATGCAGGTCAGAGCTGCCACAGAACTAAAAGTGTCTTCCCCAGCAGCCTCCAACCCATGACCAGTAGTGTGTGCATACCTCAGCAACCTTGCCCTGGGAGGAGGATGGACAACTGTTATCGCTAAAATTCCCCAGTGGGTTGAAGCTTGACCACACACCCTTTTTAAAAAAAAACTTTTAAAATATTTATTTATTAAATGTTTATTTTTGAGAGAGAGAGAGAGAGAGAGAGAGAGAGAGAGAGAGAGAGAGAAACAGAGTTCTAGCAAGGGAGAGGCAGGGAGAGAGAGCGGGAGACAGAGAATTCGAAGCAGGCTCCAGGCATGGGACTCGAACTCACAAACCACGAGATCATGACCGGAGCCGAAGTCAGACTCTTAACTGACTGAGCTACCCAGGCACCCCTGACCACATATGCTTATTGGCTGCCTTCCTTCCCTGCCTCACCTCCTGCTCATCAACAGGTGTTTCCTGGGGTTACCTCCCAAATGTATATTTATGCTTGAATCCTTGCCTCATTGTCAACATCTGGAAAAACCCAAATAAGACAGCAGGGAATGGACCTAAATGTCCAGAAGTGTGAGATGGAGGCATTCCAGGCATGGAGATCAACAGCAGGCCCTGCTGAGCTGAAAGGCAAAGATTTCTGAGCCTGATCGGGCCATGGGCTGAGAAGATTTTGGCCTTCTTTCTACTTTATATGTTTATGGCTCCACTAGTATGGTGCTTGGCTGGTTGGGGTCTGGCTCTGAAACTGGGGTCCTAATAGTGATTCTGACCATTGGGCAAGCCCCTTTGAGATCCTGAGAGGATCAAAAGTGCGGTTCTTCATGTATCTGGAAAGTGGCTTGTTCAGTTTCATTGAGGCAACAGAATCCGCAAGCCACCTAGACTTCGTTTTGGCAGCAGAACTGACAACAAAGGCTTCTGGTAGAAAGAACTCTCCATTCAGGAGAATTTAATGTGTTCCTGGGAGGGAAGAAACATCAGTGGAGATTGAGCTAGTGCTCGAAGGAAGACGTTCCATTGGGCCCTCCCTCGTAACCATGGGGATGGAGAGCCCAAGCCTGGCAGGATCCATATCCCATAAAAACAGCGGCTAGATTGCAAGATGAAGGGCCTGCAGATACCCTCCAACACCATGTAATTTATGGGGTAATCAGAACTCCTCCTGAAGGGCTTTGAGGAAGGAGGAGCTGTGGTTCAGAGCCTCCAGGGCTTGGACGTTTAATGAGGCACTGGGAGCCCATAAAGATTTAGATCAGAATGATTTGCCCATTTAGGATGCCTAATCTATCTTAGCACCGCCCCTGAAGGATGCCGCTTCTCTGAAATGCTTGGAAGTCTGGATACAGAAATCAATGACTCTTCATTTGAGAGATACCATGTAAGGACCTGGCCAAGGAGTCCGTCTGGAGGCTGAAGAACTCTTTATCTTGAGACAGTCCCCTAACTACTGCCAAGGAACTGAAAGAAGCTAAGACTCTCAAGCTGGAAAAGCTCTCACAGAGGGAGAAGCTGAAGCCCAGAGAGGTCAAGTGACTTGTTCAAAGTCACACAGTATACCAGGGACCACTAGCACCAATGATAAGGTCAGCTGGGAGAAAAAAAGAACCATTAAGTCTATGCAAGCATCAGAACTGGCATGATTTCTTCTTAGAAGGCAATGGGCAATTTACAGGGTGCAACAGACATGAATAGTATCTTTTGGGCTTTAAAAAAATGTTTTGTTTTGTTTTTATTCACTTTTGAGAGAGAAAGAGAGAGCAGGGGAGAAACAGAGAGAGGAGACAGAGCATCCCAAACAGGCCCCATGTTGTCAGCACAGAGCCCAACGTGGGGCTCAAACTCATGAACCATGAGATCATGACCTTCATCAAGATCAAGAGTCAGACGCTTAGTCGGCTAAGCTACCCAGGTGCCACGGTATCTTTTGGGGTTTTAAAGCTTGAATGTTAAATTGCTTTTCTAAATACATGATATGTATTACAACATTTTCAGAATCTCTAATGATTCGTTCATCAATTAAGAGGGATCCTATTAATACATGGTGACTGCCTCATGAAATGGATTAAAAATAGTATCTGTGTGCTTTTAAGCTGAGACATTTCCAGTGTCTGGAAACACAAGGGTCTGGAACAAAATGTTGAATGAATGTTTGCTGAACAAAGGATGAATGAGTCTGGCCCTATCAGAGGGACGTGTCCCTGGTCAGGGAATCTTAATTATTTTTTTTTCCCTTTCAGATTTTAAGGGTAATATGTGTTTATTGTAGAAAATTTGGAAAGTACAGAAAATATGTAGAAGGAAAAAAAAATCACCCTTCAAGTACCCCTTCAACCTCCCTAGAAATAACCATTCTTAATATCAGGATATATACTGACAAGCCCTTTTTTCCCCCCTAAATTTAAATATTTTTAAAAATTGGTGTCGGTTCTATTTAGAGGATTGTACTTGCCTGGATTCTAACTTGCCACTTAACAGACTTCAAGAGATGAATTTAGCTGCATTATATTTCATTAAAAGGCTGTGGCATAATTTATTAACCCGTTTCTAGGTCATTTCCAATTTTTCAATATTATAAATAACACAATGATAAACATCTTGGTGCATAAATCTTGGGCGACCCCTCTGACTGTGTCTGAGGTCTGTTCCCAGCAGTGGGAGCGATAGGAGAAGCCTCACCCTCCCTGCATTTCTGGCACCAGGCGCCTGGAAGCTGCAGCTCCAGCAGTGCCCAGCCCAGCCCCCCTCTTGGCTCTACGGTCTCGGCGTCCTGGAAGATGATCTAACAGGGTGGAGTAAAAAGCCCAAGTCTGTGGAAACTCACTGACTGTGCTGCTGAGCTCTCTGCCTTTGGGCAAGGCCCTCTCCCTTTCTGTGCCTCAATTTCCCCTTCTGTAAAGGAAGGAGCATGAACTAGGTCACTGGATTTCAATTCTGTCTTTAAAAAAACTTTTGTTCAAAGGAAAAGTCAGTTATGTAGAACAGAAAAAGAGAGGAGCTCCCTTGGGGGTTTGAGCCCTGCCTGATTGAACTTTTTCCATCCAACAAAATTATTGATGGCCTATTATGTGTCTGGCTCTGTGCTAGGTACTGGGTATAGAGTATAAGCAGACATATTTGGCACTTCCCTACATGCAGACCCTTTGGGCCCCTTGCATGGGATACCATGGGGGACTGCTGACTGAATTGATATTGACACAATCAAGGGCCCACCTTTTTATGACACCTCTAAGTATACACTTGATAGGGTGGTCCCTGCATTAGTTGAATTGCTTTAGGCTTTGCTTCCTCCCTGCCTGATTTATCATGTTTAGTAGTTCCTGAGCCCTGAGGTAGCTCCTCAGAGCCCCAGGGCTTTCAGATTCAGTCTGAAACCTGAAGCCTCTGTCCATTCCACGGTTTACATGCTCATGCTGCTATTACTACTACCAGCAGCTGTCATTTACTTGGAGAAGGAAGCCTGGCTGTGATTTATGGAACAAAGCTACAGGAAATGGTATTCACAAATGGACTGTGAGTCCTTCAGGCCCTACTGGTGACACCAAATGCCCTTCTGGCTTCCAGAGCTTGGTGATTGTCCAGCAGTGACTCTTGCAGCCCTTTTTGACCTAAATTTCCTTGTCAGAAAGATAAGTCATCCTACCCTCCCAGACAGGGGTTGTGAGGATGAATGGGAAGGTGTTAGTGCTACCTCTGGTACCCTGTAGGTACTCAGCAAGTAGGAGTCCCCTTCTCTTCTTCCTCCCCTCTTCTCCCCTCTCCATCCTCCTCCCCTCTCCCCTCCTGCTCTGGACAAAAGTGCCTCACAATTCCAGCCTCTCTGGGTCCACCTCAGAGATTTGAACTGCAGCTCAGAGGCTTGGGTGAGCAGTGCTTGTTGAGGCCAGCCAGCACCCAAGCAGATGGCAAGGCCTTGGGGCTTTGGAAGCAGGTGTGAAGATCAGGCAGACCTGATCTCTAGGCAGACCCTGGTCTAAGCTGGGTATGAGAGCAGCAATACACCAGAAGTGTGTCCACTGTCCCTGTAGGCCGAGGGGTTGGGCATGGGGAACGGGAGCATTGAATTCTTTTGTCTATTGTTCCCCAAATGTCAGCAACTGCTGGGGAAAGCTGGTATTAAGTCATGGAGAATTCTACCTTCCAAACTTGGGGAAAGGGTGGGGTGTGAAGAGAGAGAATGCATGGGCTCCTGTCCTGCTTCTGTTACTGACCACTGTGTGACTGTGGGCAAGCCCCTAGCCCAGTTTTGGCCTTCAGTTTCTATCTGTAAAATCAAAGTTTGGTTCAGTGCATGCTTAACAGTTGTGATCTGTGAATCCGTGCCCCCCCACCTGGCACCTGGAGATGCTTTGCTCATGTCTGAGTCCTGTGTGTTAGTGGGATGGTTTTGTGTCTGCAGCTCACCATGCCCACTGGCCCATGAAACCCTCAAGGTCAGGGACCGTGTCTGATCTATCTCATCTGCACCCTCCAGGGCCAGCCCTGGCACTGCTCAGCTGAATGAAGGAATGAAGGGCCTTCTGGGTGGGGGTTGGCTAGCCAGTATCTCCATCTGCCTGCCCTCCTCCCCCACAACTAGCCAGTCTCCAAGTCTGGGGAGAAGGCTGGCTGTCAGGGGCACAGGCAGGTTTCCTGTGATCTCGTTATTATTTTCGCCAGTGTAATGCAGGGTTTGTCTGGATGATGTAGACAATAGTATACAGGGCTTCTGTTATCAGCTTCTGGATCTGTCTGCTTGGCCAGGCTAGGCTTCCGGAAGTCAGGGGCCTAGTTAGATTCCTCTCTGTGTTCACAGTGCCAGTGTAGGGTCTGGCACAGTGTCTGTGCCCAGTGAATGGAGAGAAGAGTCACCTCATTGCTGGGCTCCCTCCTCCCCCATTTAAACCTTCATTTGGACAGCCCCTCAGTAATGGTCACCTAGAGCCACGTCTATGGGGCCAGGGTGTGCTATCCGGGGACAGAGATAAACCTGACTCAGTCCTCAACCTCGGCTTGCTCCCAGTGCAACCTGGAAGAGTCTGACAGGTCAGCCTAGAGCTAGAGTGGACAGTGGACTACAGAGGCGATGGAGGAGAAACTGGGGGGGCTGTGGGAGCACAGAAGAGGGAGAGAACACCCAGGGACATGAAGCAAGCTTCTGAAACCACAGGCCCTGGAGCCACATTGTGTCATGTTCAAATCCCAGCTCTGTCCTCTATGAGCTCTGCAACCTCAAACAAGCCATTTTATCTCTTTGTGACTCAGTTCCCTCGTCTGTAAAATAAGTAATGCAGGTAGGAACTTAGAACAGTGTCTGGCAGATAGTGAGGAGTCCGAAAATGTCAGCTGAAGGAAGAAAATGAACAATTTTCATGCTTTACCAGCCCCTCCAGGAGGCAGGAGAGGAACCCCCTACTCACTCTCAGGTCTTTGTGGCCCCTGGGCACCTCTTCAGAATTCCAGAGCTCTGCCACCCAGTTTGAACACTGCTGATCTAGGGGGGAGACACACTCAGAGAGAGGGAGGGGCAAGAACTTATCTGAGGCCACACAGCAAGTGGAAAAGCCAGGACTGAACCCAAGAGCTCCTGCCTCCCAGCCTGAAGCATCTTTGTCCTTACCAGGCCAACTGCCTTGTAAAAGCCCCACTTCTGCATCCCTCTTGCATTGATCACTCAAAGGCCCCATGTGAAATGCTTTACAAAATTTGGCTCAAAGGGAGTGTGCAAGCCGGCTTTCACTGATCATGGCACCAATGAGAGTTGCACTGGTCTTTTTAGAATTTAAAAGGCTATTTCTTTTTAAATGAATAATTTGTCTGTTTTTTTCCCATTTAGAAATATATGCAGGGAGGTTTGAACAAATGCCTTCCTTTTCTTGTATATGTATCCAAACAAGACAGAACCTGGGTTGTCCTTTTTGAAAATTACCTCATCTCCTCCACTTCCCTTCTTAAAAAGCCACTCTTCCCTTCTCTGCCAGGATCCAAGGCCTTCATGAGTGTCCCTTCACCTGACCTGTCCTCATCTCTTTCCTGCATGATAGAAACAACCTCTTCTCTGTGTCTCAGCTTATAATTTTGCTTCTTCCCATTTCTTTCTTTACAGAGCTAAGGTGTATTAAAAAAAAAAAATCTGCTCACTCCTTTTCCCTACTCCAGACCGTCTCTGACTTCCCAGAATTTAGGGGTAAGAGTCAAGGTCCTTAGCTTGTCATTTAAGATCTTTCAGGGGCACCTGGATGGCTCAGTAAGTAGAGCATGTGACTCTTGATCTCAGGGTTGTGAGTCTGAACCCTAAGTTGGGTATAGAGATTACTTAAAAATAAAAATCTTAAAAAAAAAAAAAAGGTCTTTCATGATCTGACCTCAGTTTACCTATGCAGTTTCACTTCCTTCCTTCTTCCAAGGTGCAAATTGTACCCTACAGAAAAATCAGGGGCAACCCAATTATTCAAGTCTCTTAGGAAAAGAAGGTCGGTGCCATTGAAGTCACAGGGTCCTGGTGGTCAGGGCTTGTATTAGTTTCCTATGGCTGCTCTAACAAATCGCCTCAAACTTAGCAGCTTAAGACAACAAATTTACTCTCTGACAGCTCTGGAGGTCAGAAATTCAAGCTGAGTCTTAGAGGGCTAAGTCACATTCCCCGGAATGGTCTGGGGGAGGCCCCAGGTCCCTGCCTCTTTTAACTTGTGGTGGCTGTGGGCATCTCTTGGCTTGCGGCTCCATCTCTGCAACCTCTTCCTCCCCAGTCACACTGCCTTCCCCTCTTCTGCATAATGGCTCCCTCTGCCTCCCTCTTATAAGGACACTTGTGATCACTTTGAGGGCCCATGCAGATAATCCAGGATAGCCTCCTCATCTCCATGCCCTTAACTTCATCATATCTGTAAAGCCCCTTTTGCCCTATCAGGTATGTCACAGGTATGTCCCAGGTATGTCACAGGTATCAGTTATGTCTCAGGTTCCAGGGCTTAGGACCTGGATATCATTGGGGCCATTCCTGAGCCAACCATAGGGCTCAAAACTAAACAAAACCCCACGATGCATTTCAACAGCTCTCCTCTTCCTGATGAGACAGACTTCTTCCTACCACCCTGAAGATCATTACTTACCCACTGCGTACAGATTTCTATCCTTTTAGTTTGCATTTAAGCAATGGGGAGATAAGACTTATTCTTTTAAAGCAGGCTAGATTGGATTTTGGCCAACACTGATTAGCTAACAGACTATATTATTGAAACATTAACTGGTATCTTGTTTTGTTGGCTCCTGTGGGCTTTCCAGAAGGAACAAAAATACTTTCTCCCCAGGCTTCACCATAGCTCCCTACCCAGGGAGGAACCTGCCTGTGTTTCTAAAGGTTTGGGTCTTTTGTTTTGTTTAATTTTTCATTAAGGAAAGTAAGCAGATTTTCCGGCATCATCTGGCTGGTAAACTGAGGCCCACTTTAAGCGGAGATGGTTATCCTGGGTGGCCAGAGGGGAGGGCATGAGGCTTTGTGCTCTGGGGGTTGAAGAAGGGAGTGTTCAACCCCAGGTCACATTGTCTGTCCTGTTCCCCCTTCCCTGTCCTCTACTGTGGGAAGGACATTTTGCTATCATGAATAATGCTGCTACCAACATTCTCAGGCATGTCTCCCAGTGCACAGGGTTTCTCAGACATACCTCGGAGTGGGAGTGGTGGATCACATGGTGTGTGAACAGTCAACCTTGTAAGTTAAAGCCAAGTCAGTGACTGCTCCACCTGTGGTGCTTCCCTTACTCCTGGATCTTGTGGTCTCCCTCTAGCGCCCCCTATCGGCACAGGCTAAGAAGGCATCAAGTGGCCAAACAGAATTAGAGTCCCAGGTCCCGAATCACAAAGCAGAATTTAGAGGAGTAGGGTTAGAGATGAGAGGCCTATCAACTAATTTAGAAATATGTGATCACTGTGTTGACCAAATAAAAAGCAACTGGGCTAGTGTGGGCTGAAGGTCATCTGTTTATTTATTTTTAAATGTTTATTCATTTTTGAGAGAGAGAGAGTGGGGGAGGGGCAGAAAGAGAGGGGGCAGAGGATCCGAAGTGGGCTCTGTGCTGACAACAGTGAGAACAATGGGGTCTTGAACTCGAGAACTGTTAGACCTTGACCTGAATCCAAGTTGGAGGCTCAACCGACTGAGCCACCCGTCAACCGTTTAAAACGTCTACAGTGTAGCTTGATTTCCTACTGATCTTCCTTTGATTTGCTCTTACCACGGTGAATGGCCCAAACTAGATTATCTTCCACCTCCAAGTTTTCATTTCTCCTTTCTCTCCATCTCAATATCCCTCCTTATCTAAAAGCCCATTTCAGATTCTGCTTCCCTCGTGGTGTTTACTCTGATCTCTCAGGTGGAGGTAATAAAAATATCCTTCCCTTGGGTTCCATGGCCCCATATCTGCCCTCTGTTCAGGCAACAGTCACTGTTCACTCCACATCACAGTTGTGTTGGTCTATGATTCATCTCCTCACTCAGAATTTTTTTTAAGTTCAGGAAAAGCAACATAGCAGTATGAGAATAGAGAAAATAATTACTTCTATCCCACTGCTGGCAAACTTTTAACATGTTAATGTATTCTTTTCTACCTTTTCTGTCCACAAATTTTGAATTTGTAGTACATTTGTAATGTTGTAAATGGTTTATTTTTCAACCCTTATTGGGTCAAAAGGCCTTTTCCCCATGTTGCATCTATAGTCTTCATCGCAATTTTTTTTTTTTTTTTTTTTTTTTTTTTTTTTTATTTAAACCTTTCTTTTTTTTTTTTTTTTTTTTTTTTTTTTTTTAACATTTATTTATTTTTGGGACAGAGAGAGACAGAGCATGAACGGGGCAGGGGCAGAGAGAGAGGGAGACACAGAATCGGAAACAGGCTCCAGGCTCCGAGCCATCAGCCCAGAGCCTGACGCGGGGCTCGAACTCACGGACCGCGAGATCGTGACCTGGCTGAAGTCGGACGCCCAACCGACTGCGCCACCCAGGCGCCCCTTCATCGCAATTTTTAATAGTTACACACAGAAACTTAAATTAGCTGAAGCAGAAAAAGGATCTTTGTACAGAGGATATCAGGGCATCTCATAGTAGCCAAGTATAGGCATGTGGCAGGGCTTTGGGGACCCCTGGAACAGGGATGCAAATGCCATGAGGTGTATCTTATGTCTGTGTAAACTTCATTCTTTCCTTCCTCCCTCAGGTGAGCAACTTCCTCTGCTTTTCCTGTCCATGTGGCAGAAAACACCCACTGACCATGCCCAAACTTTACATGTGACAATCCAGCCACCCAACAGAGACTCTTTCTCAGGAGGAAACTCCTCTTGTGTTTCTAGGGACAGGGTTCTATTCTACTAATGTGAGTCATCCTTAAATAGTCAGGTAGCTGGTGTAGAAAAGGGATCCAGAGAAGAAAATTCCACAGTGAGATTTTATATTGCTTCCAAATAACTGCTAAGGTAGTAGTCTTGTATATTAGCATATAAACTTTTCCTTATTTGGATTATTTTCTTTGGTCCAATTGTTAGAAGTGGGATGTCTGGATCATAAAGTTTATACATTTTTATATTTGATATTATTACCAAATTGATTTCAAAGAGTTATTCAATTTTACCCTCTCACCTAATATCAGTGTATGAGAGTCATTTCATTGTACCATTGAGAGCACTGGGTATTATGACTTGAAATAGATATTTTACTATTTTAATAATCATAAAAAGATATCTCATTGTACTTTTTATTAGTATTTTTCTGGTTACTAGTAAAGCTAAGATTTTCCCATATATTTGTTTTATTAGAATTTATTCCCTTTTGTGAATTGTCTTTTCCTGGTTTTGCCAATTTATCTAGTGGAGTGCTAATTCCTGTTCAGCTATAATTGCCTTTCCCTTTTGTGTGTGCATTTCACTTTCTTTGAGTTTCTTTTGGGGCATGAATCATGGTCTAGCTGTATTAAAGTTATTTGAGTCCACCTCTGATTTTTCTTATTATATTGTAAGCTCCCAGGTGGAAGGAGCCAGGCCTGGTTACCAGCCTAGCATGGAACCTTGTCCTAATAAAGCCCTCAGTGATGGTTAATTGGATAAAATAAGCATATGGTTACAGTCTACATTATGCAGAAGTAATTGTGCAGCCCAAATAGTGCTGGGTACAGGCATCAGGGATGTGAGAAGCACAAACTTCATTCCGACTGAAGATCTGTTACATGCTAGGGTCTAGGAGTACCCCAGAACAAGCTTTCCTGAAGCAACAGGACAGTGGAGGAAAGAGAAACAAACAATGATTGCATAGCCAGTGAGAAATCCCGTTTATCCCAAAGAGTTCCAGACATCTCTATGAACTCTAATGGGGCAGAAGCATAGATCCAAAATTATCTAGATCAGGAATTGGCATACTTTCTAGAATAGGCTAGATAATAAGTATTTTAGGCCTTGTGGGCCATATGCAGTTTGTCACAGAGCTTCCTTGCAATTTTCTATTCTTCCTGCAGCCTTTTAATAATGTAAAACCAATTCTCAGCTCACGGGCTATGCAGAAACAGCTGTGGGCCTGATTCGGTGTATAGACTGTAGTTTGTCAACCCTGGAGTCACAGAACATGTTAGCTGGAAGGACCATCTCCCTCATTATTATACAGATGGAGGAACTGAGTCCCAAAGGGCAGAGCTGTGTGTTGGATCCCCTTCCTGACACCTGTGCTGAGCTGGGCAGCTGAGGGCTTTGCCTGGACCTTGACACATGGTCCCTTCTGCCTGTGTTCTAGGATAATCTGCTGTCTTCCTCCTGCTTGTGCTACTGCTGGGTCTGAAACCAGATCACAAGGCTCCCTCTCTAAGGGGTATTTCCTGTTTCTCCTACCTTGGGAATTCTTTAAACCTATGTCCTGTTGAATAGGGATTAGTGGTGATAGAAAAGATGGAGCAGTGACATTATTAATTAATGCTTGTGCATCCCCAGGATTTTGTTGAGTGTAGAAGTGTTTTCCTTATTAGAATTCATTTTTACAGCAAAGGTGACATTCTTTATTCAACTGAGTCATGTATGGGGCAGAAAATACTAAATATAATTGCTTCTTCTCTCTCTCGAGATAACTCTCCTGACAAGTACACACTCAGCAGGACCTGAAGCTGCTTGTTCTGTCTCCAGAGGCTTCCTGTAGCTCAGGGTTTCACCCAGCCTCAGAGCTGAAGGGGCTGTGGGGGTATCCCCTGTCCTCCTCTTACTGTGCAAAGGGAGGCAGGCCAGAGATTGTCCTACTGAAGCTGCCCCTGGTGACATGTTACCCCACGGCCACAGGGCTCCTTGTAGATGCCTGGGCATTCAAGGCATCCAGCCCCCACTTGATTACGCAACATCTGCTCAGCTGTGGGGACCTCTGGGTCCCCCATCTCTGCTTTTGTCAGGCTGTTTCCAGCAAGAAAAGCTCCCCTCTAACCTTGTGTTTTTACTACTCTCTCCAGGAATGTTTTGATACTCAAGCTTGGCATGGGTAGGACTTGCAAGGAACAAGGAATGATTTGACTTGATAATCAGATAGTTATGGGGCTGAGTTTCTGGCGTTCATACTGCTTCTGCCTACGATGTGATCTTGGGTGTTCCACCTCTCTTTGGGCCTCAGTTTTCCCTTTGGCACTAAGAGAGGACTGGTCATACATGTTCCTTAGTGTGTTTTGTTTCTGGCAGCCTGAATACCTTCAGAGTGTTCCTGGGACCTGTGCTGCCCTCGTCCTGCCTGGAAGGTCCCTCTGGTCTTTTCTTCTGACTCCTCTCTGCATTTCTTCCCCATTTACGCTAAATGATCAATCAAAGCACTCTCCCCTCCAAGCCTTCATGCCTACTCTCCCTCTTTCTAAGATGCCCCTCCTCCCCACTTCATGCGGCTAAGTCTGCCACCCTTGCTTGAGTATCCACTACTCCAGAAAGTGCCCCTCCAATGAGTTCCCTCTGCTTTTCCCACGCTGGGTTGCAATGGTGGATTTGAGGAGGGACATGGTCACCTTAGCTCTGATTCCTCTTGGTACCCCTGTACCTGTCATGGATCTGAACACCGGGCAAAGAAAATGAGCAGGACTGGCAGGAAGCAGAGCAAGCATGGGTAGAGAAGAAGACTTTTATGGAATGATGGAGCCATATTTTGTTTTCTGGAAAAAGGAGGTGCTGGGACTCTGACTGCCTCCCCTGCCTGCCCCTCTCCCTGTTCCCTTGCTTCTCTTGGTTCTGTTTCCCTGAGCTCCAGGAGGTCTAGGAATGTTGAGTCATTCGAAGGGCCTTCATGAAGGAGTGGGGGCGGTGGGGTGGGGTCATATATCACAGGCTGGACAGCAGCACATCTTGCCCTGCTTAACTATGTGGCCAATGTGTCACTGGGTACTCCTGGCCACTTGTTGCCACTATCTTGTGCCGTTCCCACCCTTGCTTTGCCAGGAAGGCCTAGCAGTAGGATCAGGGCTTGGGGAGAGGGAGGCTTCTTTTGGAGGGACATAGGGTAGAAGGGGCCCTGGCCCTAGATTCTGGTTCAAGTTCATCTCTGCCTCTGATTTGTTGGATGGTCTTGAGCAAATCCCTGTTCCTCTCTGGGCCTCAGTCTCCTGTACATTGAGGAAGTCAGAAGGGATGATCTTTAAAACACTTTTCAACTGAAAAAGGAGGTCCTGTGACTCACATGTAGGGAGATGGGGTAGAGACAGAAACCATCCCATGGCAAAATTACAAACACTGTGGTGATTCACTCATTCTGCAGCTGTTCTGGAAATGGGTTGTCACAGATAGGGGCAGAGTTCAGCATAATTCCAGCAATCTGGACAGAAGGATCTGGAGGTTGCCACATACTGGCCAGGATAGCAACACATGGCACATCACCACCCCAGGGAAATGGACCTTTGTGTGCTAAGAGGGCACCGTCATTGTCACCCCAGGCCTGCATGTGTGCATGAATACATGTGAAGATGTACATGCAGGTGAGTGGGCAGGTGTGCCTGTGAATGTGTGACTGCATATGAATGCATGTCACTGCGTGCATGTGAGAGTGTATGGGATATGTGAATGGGTGGATGAATGAATGAGAAAGTATACACATGTGTATTGAAGACAAAGCATTTTGTTTAGCTTGGCTATTTCAGGCAAACCAAGACCTTGTTTCTTTGTCTATATTCACATGCCTGTGTGCAGGCACACATAAGTGCACTAACACACACACACACACACACACAAGAGCTTCAAGGAGTCAGCTTTAAGAAACATTCCCTTTCTTAAACCCCTTTCCTTGGATGGTGCTTCTCAAATTTTAGTGTCCATAAGAACCATGTGGGAACCTTGCTAAAATGCAGATTCTGATTCAGCATGTCTGGAGTAGGAACCAAAGGCAACTCTGATATGAATTCAAGGGTCTGATTTGAGCCACAGATGACAGTGGGGTCATTTGATTTGGCCTTTCAGGTTTCACAGATTATCTTTGCCTTCTCCTGGAGCACTGGACTTTAGCTTCATTCAGGGATGGAGTGTATGGACGTCATTGTACCTTTTGTAGTTCTCTGGGAAATCTCAATACATTCAAGTTCATCATGCAAATGAGAACCAGAAATAATTTACCTGAGGGAAACAGGGCTCTTTTCTGTGTGCAAAATATAGTAAAAACCATATGCTTGTGGAAAAGTTGTTGAACTTGCAATTTTATTCTCTTTCTTATTAATATTCATTTCACCATTTGCCATTTATTCACTTATTTTGAAAAAGTAGAAAAGCAGTTGCAAGCACTAGGGTTGGAGAATTCTCCAACTGTCTCATTCTCTCTGATTCTAGAAACAAGTGTAACCCAAATTTCCTGGTTCTCACTCATTGCTGGTGCAAAGGAGGATATATTAACAATAATAACTTAAATTCTGCTAGGTCTTCAGCCCCCTTTCATATTCTCTCCAGGTTGTTCCTCGAGAGTGTCCCACATGTGTTCACACAATGGGATGTAAATAGAGATGGTGTATAAACCTTAAGGAAGTGACTTTGTAAGTAGGAAAAAATGCTCCTTTTCCTCACATCCTGCTTGCTGGAAAGCAGCTGTAATGGCTGGAGGCCTTGCAGCCATGTTGGGCCATAAGTTGACTGTTGGAATGGATGGTAGAGTAGTAAGATAGAGGGAACATGGGTCTGTGATTTTGTGGTATGCCATACCAGCCCAGTATTTCCTATTGTTGGATTTCTCTAAAGTAAGAGAATAAATTTTTATCTTATTTAAATCCCTATTACTTAGGATTTTTCTTTTCCTCAAAGTGAACCCTACCTCAACCAATAGTGATGCCAAAATTGAATTGTGTCCTACTCAGTTTTCCTGTCCAGAGCCTTGCTGTGTCTATTCTGAAGTGAGGACAATGTACTCCTCTCTAATTCTGCTGCCACTATTTTGCTTGGGATCCACAGCAAAAGGTCTCCAGCTTTCTTTCTCCTTGTTTTTTTTTTTTTTTTTTTCTCTTCTAACAATGAATTATTCCAGGGCTTCTCATACTTTAATTTACATACACATCACTGGGGAGCTTGTAAAAATGCAGAGTCTGATTCTGTTGGTCTGGCAATGGGGCTGGAGAGTCTGCATTGTCTAACAGTTTTCAGTTGGTATTGTAGCGACTGGCCTAAACGGTGATTTGAGTACTAAGGTGTTAAAATGCTCAGCTGTGAGCTTCTTGTAGGCATGGACCATGTGGAAATCTCACCTGTTTCCAAAACACTTTGTACACAATAGATGCTCAGTGTATGCAGGCTGAGTGACTGAATAATAATCATTTAGTATGCAAGATGCCAAGAAGTCCTGCAGAAAGGAAACTGCTACTGTTTACTATTCATATCTCAAATTTATTTTCACTGGAACCCTATTTTCAGAAATACCTATTAACATTCTGCAGAAATAGTGTTCTGAGAAACCCACTTTGGCAGCCCCTGATTTACAATGGGGTCTTCGTCAACCCTGTAACCAGAGTGAGCCAATCTCCATATGGGAGTCTCAAATCCAGGATTCTGTTTGGGTGTCTGCTTCAGCAATTAGGAGAAACTGTTTCAGCTCAGACTCCCTGTACCCCGGAGGGCCTGCAAACTCCTTGAGGGAACATATTTGAATACATTAAAATACAGGAGCGGGTGCTATTGCTAAGTTGTTCATTTCTCCTCTTCCCCTGGCAGTGCTCAACAAGCTTATGACCCCCTCAGGGCAACAGGATCCCGGCCTATCTGTCAATTAGCATGTTCCTGTGGATTTGTTCAAATGTCTTTGTTCCTAGGCTGAGGCTAGGAGGACCTGCTAGGGAGGAAGAGGAAACGGGAGGAGTTTAAAGCTGGGGAACAGGCTGAGTTCTCCTCCAGGGACAATGTTGACTAGGTGAAGCCCTGGAGCTTTTTCCTGTAAAACAGAGCCTTCTGGGCTCTGGAAGATCTGCCTTTGCCAGCTTCAAGAGAAGAGGGGGGAAGCTGGGAGTTGGGGCTTTGTCATTCCTCTGTGGAAGCATTCTCATGTCTGCTCAGGAATCCTAAGGGTGGCCTGCAGCCCCCAAATTGTTGAATTCACAGGATCAAGTCGTTGGGTCTATGTGGGCTGCATCCCTTGAGCTAGAAGGTGGACACCGAGCCCTTTGTCCTAATATGGGTCTTCACATGAACTCTGGATCAACAGGGGAAATCCTACTCAACATTGTGTTACATATGTCAGAATATACGGCCCCTATGAAATAAAGGCAGAAAGCCATAAGGAGTAGAGGGACAGACATTGTTTAAAAAGCCACAGAATGAGACTTAAAAAAAAAAAAAAAGATTAAATGAAAAAAGAATTAATGAGAACAGGAAACACGGTAAGAGAAACTAAAAATGTAATCACAGAATTAAAACTCACCATTAATCCCTTGGTGAGATTAAAGAATAGAATCAGTGCTGTAAAATATTAAATCAGTGCTGTAGAGGTCGAGGTCAAAACATCTCATCAAAAATTCAGGGAGAAGGGGAAATTAAAATGACAAGAGGAAAGTATGTAAGTACCAGAGAGTAAAGCAACGTTGTGCAGACACTCCTTGAGTCTGAGGGTGATACCAGATACAGCCATCGTCCAATAGATGAGAGAACACCACACAGTCTAGGGAGTGCCACTTGGAAGAGATCATTATGTGCCA
The DNA here is from genome assembly GCF_028018385.1 of Neofelis nebulosa. Lineage (NCBI taxonomy): Eukaryota > Metazoa > Chordata > Mammalia > Carnivora > Felidae > Neofelis > Neofelis nebulosa. Next base: position 35,207,029 of record NC_080793.1, on the reverse strand, counting down.
GGCAAAAATCAGACCTATACCTGACACCTCACAAAAATGTTTGAAGAATTGGGAGTCTTAAAATTTTGCAAGTATGCATGCAGACTACACAGGAAATCTACAAAGGAAGAGAAATCAGACCGGCTTCAAACTCCTGTTGCCCTTGATTTCAACGGAGAATGTCTACAGAGTTTTCAGAAGAATAAAGAAAAAGATTGTGAGCCAATAACTCGATGCCCCACAAAGGTACATTTAATGTTTGAAGTCTCAAGAAAGATCCCTTCAAATATGCAAGAGTTTAAAAACATACCACCATGTACCTTTCTAAATAAGGAACTTGGAGAAGTATTCAAGATCATCACAAGATGAAGCAAATTTAGGAACTGAGTGAGGAAGCCCTGGTACTAAAGGACAGGGGGCACGTGCCTGCTAAACGGAGAAGAATCTTAGAAGTTGTAGAACTGGTCCAAAACAATGAAAAGTTTAAAAATATTCTCAAAGAAGAGGCAAAGAGAACTCAGGAAGTACTGATCTACTCTTGACTAATAGGAAAAAATGTGAGTTAAAACATACTTTAAAAAAATGAAATATAGCTATTTGTTGAATTATAGGCAGAACATATATACTAATATATGTAATACAAGTACATTATAATATATAATACATAGTTACATTGTATGTAACGTAATATGTATGTATATATACACAAACATATATTCTCTCTCTAGATAAGATAAAAAGCAAAGAAAACATGGTCAACACATCATACAGCAAACCCTAAAAAGAGCAAGAAGGAATTAAAATTATCTGTAGGTGATAGAATGCTAAATATATATTGTAACAATTATCGTAAATGGGTTACATTTCTTTTTTTTTTTTTAAGTTTATTTATTTTAGAGAGAGAGTGCGAGTGTGAGCTAGGGAGGGTCAGAGAGAGAGGGAGACACAGAATCTAAAGTAGGCTCCAAGGTCTGAGCTGTCAGCACAGAGCCCAACATGGGGCTCAGACTCACAAACTGTGAGATCATGACTGGGGCCAAAGTAGGATGCTTAACCGACTGAGCCACCCAGGTGCCCTGCAAATGGATTACATTTCTTTAAGACAAAAATTCTTAGATTGTGTGCTGTCTACAAGAGAAACTTTCAAAACAAAGTAAAAAGGGAATGTAAAATAAGATCCAGCAATTCCATTTCTAGTTTTTACCTAAAGGAATTGAAAGCAGGGACTAACGCAGATATTTATACACCAATGTTCATAGCTGTATTATTCATAAAAGTCAGAAGGTGGAAAAAAATACCAGTGTCCATCAACACATGAATGAATAAACAAAATGTAGGATATACATATGATGGAATATTATTTAGTCATAAAAAGAAATGAAGTTCTAGCACATGCTACAACATGGATGAACCTTGAAGACCTTATGCTAAGTGAAAGAAGCCAGACACAAAAGAATAAATATTCTATGATTCCACTTATATGAGGTACCTAGAATAAGAAAATTCATAGAAATACAAAGTCAGTTAGAGGTTATCAGGGGCTGGAGGTAAACAGTTTCTGTTTGGGATAATTAAAACGCTTTGGAAACTGGGTGACTCAGTTGGTTAAGCGTTTGACTTCAGCTCAGGTCATCATCTCACAATTCATGGGTTCGAGCCTCACATCAGGCTCTGTGTTGACAGTTCAGAGCCTGGAGCCTGCTTCAGATTCTGTGTCTCCCTCCCTCTCTGCCCCTCCCCGACTTGTGCTCTGTCTCTCAAGAATGAATAAACGTTAAAAAAAATTTTTTTAAACATTTTGGAAATAATGATAATGGTTGCACAACCCTATGAATGTAATTAATGCCATTGAATTATATGCTTAAAAATGGTGAAAATTGGGGCACCTGGTTGGCTCAGTCGTTTAAGCATACGACTTCGGCTCAGGTCATGATCTCACAGTTCATGAGTTTGAGCCCCATGTTGGGCTCTGTGCTGACAGCTCAGACCTTGGAGCCTGCTTCAGATTCTATGTCTTCCTCTCTCTCTCTGCCCCTCCCCCACTCATGCTCTGTCTCTCTCTTTCTTTCAAAAATAAGCATTAAAAGTTTTTTTTAATGGTGAAAGTGGCATATTTTACAATAAAAAAATACAAGAAAGCAAATGGATGGGCAAGATCATATCAAGCACACACAAATATAAAGAAAGTAGGATCCCAAATACTAATTTCAGGCTAAACAGGATTCCAGGCCAAACAGGTTAAATGTGACGAAGAGGTTTAACTTTGATAAAGGGTACAGTTTCCTTGAATATATAGCTATCATAAATCTTTGTGTAATAAAAAACACAGCATCAAAATATATAAAGCAAATGTGCGCACACACACACACACACACACACACACACACACACACATTAGTTATTATTAACCAGGGAAAAGATAATAGGCTTTCCTAATTAAGAAACAGCTGCCTTTTCCCATCTCCCCTGTCTTTGCCCCAACCCAAGAGAGAAAACAGAATAGAAGAATGGGGTATGTGAGGAGCAAACCCTTACTGCCATCCCTCCACATTTACCAAAATCAGGATATTAGCATCAGTACATTATTACCATCTAATCATCAGATCCTACTCACATTTCACAGAATGTCCCTTTTAGCAAAAAGAATCAGTTCAGCATCATGTGTTACTTTTAGTGATGAGTTTCTTGTCTTTTAGTCTCCTTCATTTTGGAACAGTTTCTTAGTCTTTCCTTGACTTTCATAACTGACATTTTTGATGATTATGGGTCAGTTATTTTGTAGAATATCTTGGGGGCCGTCTGATATTTCCTCATATTTAGATTCAGGTTATGCCTTTTAGGTAGCGATTCACAGGAACAATGCTGTGATGATCTTCTCATTGCTATCTTTCAGGTGGCTTGGGATTCTGATTTGACCCATTGTTCATGAGGTTCATGTTGATCACGTGATTAAGGTGGTGTTTGCCAAGGTTTTTCATTGTAATTTGTGATTAATAAGTATTTTGTGGGGAAATATTTTGAGAGTGTGTAAATATCTCATTCCTCATTAAACTTTCAATTTATTCATTTCTTAATTTATGTCAGACTCATGCTTTCCTGTTTTATTCAATAAGTTATAGTTTACTACTGTTTATTTTGGTGCCTAAATTGTCTCAGATTTGGTGTTCAGTAGCCCTTTTACGCTGGTTCCTGTGTCCTTTTTGACATGTCTCCATAATTCTTTGGGTACTTCCTTGCTTTCTAGCATGACAACGTGTTCCAGGCTCATCTTGCACATTCTCTTTTTAATTTTATTTTAGAGAGAGAGATCATGAGCAGGGGAGAGGAGGAGAGAGAGAGAGAGAGAGAGAGAGAGAGAGAGAGAGAGAGAGAACCTTAAGCAGGCTCCATACTCGGCATAAAGCCCAATGCAGGGCTCAATCCTACAACCCTGGGATCAAGACCTGAGGCAAAATCAAGAGTTGGATGCTCAACCAACTGAGCCACCCAGGCGGTCCCGTACTTTCCCTTTCTAAAACTGTAGTCAGCTATTTCTTTAAGGACTCTTATTTCTTTCAGTGGAGAATGGTATTTAGAAGCCAAGATCTGGGCATTAGGTGTCCTCATTGCTATTGGGGTATTGCTGTTCCCAGGCCTTTTCAGGAATTAGGGAATTAGCCTGGCCTCTCAACAGTAGGGTCTGCAATGGGGCTGAATGTGATAGAAATGGAAGAACATGCACTGAAGGAGCTTTTTTCTCAATCCCTCTTTACCCTATGAATGGAACAATTTAGGCAGAAACCTCCATTTGAGTTACCACTAAGGAGAAGACAAAAACCTCCTAGGTCACCACTGGCTATTAAAAATGCCATTTGACTATTCTACTCACCTTATTTACTCATCCAGCAGTGGCCGAATATCTTGTGTTAGATAAACTCTTTTCTCTTGTAGTTGCCATTCATAGGACTAAAGGATGGCAGGCCTCCTCCCAGTGGGCATAGGGAAGTGGGGCAAAGGCAAGGGTGCTCCCATCAGGGAGCTCATGTTCCTCAGCAAGTCTCCATTCCAACCAGGAACAAAGAAAAGAAAGAAATTCCAGCTCTGAGGTTTCTGGTGCTCATTCCCATTTCAGGGAAGCTGTTGGGATCTGGGGGCCTACAGCACAACCAGGACCTGGAAGAAGCTCTGTATTGAAAATTCCAAAAGAAGCATAACTTTTCTAAGAAAGGGCCCTTTTGCTACCATAGGGATTTACCTGCAGACAATGTTATTGTTTTTTAAAAAATTTTTTTTTCAACGTTTTTTTATTCATTTTTGGGACAGAGAGAGACAGAGCATGAACAGGGGAGGGGCAGAGAGAGAGGGAGACACAGAATTGGAAACAGGCTCCAGGCTCCGAGCTGTCAGCACAGAGCCCGACGCGGGGCTCGAACTCACGGACCGCAAGATCGTGACCTGGCTGAAGTCGGCCGCTTAACCGACTGCGCCACCCAGGCGCCCCTGTTATTGTTTTTTTTAAGAAACAGTCTGTCCTTTGTCTCCCTTCCTTGTCCCCAGACCAGAACAAAGTAAGTTCTTCCCAGAGAGAGGAGGACAGGAAGAGGAAGGCTGTGACCTGGGGGAGAGGTCTGTCTTCATGCCTGAGTACCCTGGTAGTTACCTCCTTCTCCCATACTTCTGAGGACCTGATACACCATTGATTCAAACTTTCCCATCTGTGCCTCCTGCATGGATCCGATGGCCGTTTTGAATTCAGACATCTCACCTAAGGAACTGCAGATAGGGACCTATTGCACCTTAATGCATTGCCTTTCTTGCATATTCTGTAGTTGGCAGTCTCTCTCTCTCTCTCTCTCTCTCTCTCTCTCTCTCTCTCTCTCTTTCCCTCTTTCTCTCAATAGGTTTATTGACATATAATCCACATATCATCCAAGTTATCCACTTAAAGTGTATACAATCCAATGGTTTTATGTGTAACCATCACGATAGGCAATATTAGAATATTTTTATCACCTCAAAAGAAGAAACTCTGTATCCTTTAGCTATCATTCCTTTTTCCCCCATCGGTCTGTCCTCTACCCCTAAGCTACCACTAACCTACAATTGGTGCTATAGATTTCCCTATTCTGGACTTTCATATGAATGGAATTATATAGTATGTGGTCTTTTGTGACTGGTTTCTTTCACTTAGTATAAATGTTTTCAAGGACTGTCCTTGTTGCAAGCATGTAGCAGTACTTCCTTTCTTTGTTACTTCTCTGGAGCTCGGTGAGCAGACCACATGTGGCTCCATGGAGTGGAGACCTCCAAGTTCAGGCTCCTGGTGAATGTTGTTGCTTTGTTTCCAGCTAGGGCATGGCTTATTCCAGAGCATTTCACTTGTTTCCTCTTTAAGTGGTGGGTGGACTAGAGACCTGTAACTTCTGGTAAATTCTTGCTGGCCTGTTGTGGATTGTCTTTGTATTATGTAGATAAGCACCTGCTCAAGGCCACAGTTACCACTTTGTTCTTGACATGGGACATTGGCTGTTTCCAGGCTTTCTGGATGCCCTTAGCCTGCTGTCATTCATGCTGCCTGTGGAGAGGATCTAAAGCTATTTGTAGTGTCTGCACATTTCTGAAGCTTTTCTGTGAGGTTCTATCTGAGTTCTACATTTTTCTTTAGCAATCTTAGGTAAGGAAATGTTCCTTACCTAAGACATGCTTAAACCTGCACATGTGTCCATGCTGTAACTGGAGTTTTAAACCAGTGATAGATTGGCCTGGACTTTTTAGTAACTGAAAGTGACCAGGAAGCTTTGTAGTGTGTTCCAATGTCATTATGGGGTGGGAAGGAAAAATTTAATAGAATTTATTTGAAGGTAAGCAACTGGACCAAAACATAAAACCATTTTATGTTTATACCCTGCTGACATTAGACTGTTCAGTAAACTGGTTACACACTTAAGAACGTAGAGGCAGGGCACCTGGGTGGCTCAGTTGGTTAAGCACTTGACTTTGGCTCAGGTCATGATCTCACAGGCTGTGAGTCTGAGTCCTGCATCGGACTGTCTGCTGTCAGTGTGGAGCCTGCTTTGGATCCTTTGTTCCCCTCTCTCCCTGCCCCTCCCCCACTTGTGTTCATGTGTGTACACGTTCTCTATCTCTCAAAAATAAATGAACATCAAAAAAAAAAAAAAAGGGAAGAACATAGAGGCAAATTCCCACATAAAATAGTGTTCAATCCAGTAGTATGTTAAAAGAGCAATACATTATGACCAAGTTGGTTTTATTTCAGGAATGTAAAAATGGCTCAGATTAGTAAATTCATTAATATAATATATCACAGCAACAGATCAAAATAAAGATTTTGGCAGGAGTTCAGGTACCCGTTCACACAAGGCATTTTTACTCCCCTAACCCAGGTGCCAAACAGAAGTCAATAGGACAAGGGCAATGTCTGTTTGGGATGGCTATTGATGCTACTTTGAGAGAACTATGCTCAAAGAAGACATTTGGTTTTGGGATGGTGACAAGTGTGCTTCACGGAACTAAAAAGCCACATTGCTTCATTCTGTAACAGCAGAGGAAGTTCAGCCCTGAGGGAAAAATTTCTTGAGTGTGTCAGAGGGTACTGAAGTTCAAGGTGACAAGACTTCCATTTAAGAAACTCTTCAGGCTCCATCTGTAATTCTCAATGGGGTCTATCAAGGTGCTGCTAACACCTGGAAAGGGAAATCGCTAAAAATTGTAGCAGCAAAAAAATGTAGTTCAATGAAAATAAGACCAGACATTCTTAGGGCATCAGGGCAAACATTGGGCTCAGCTTCTAAACATCTCAGGACCACAAGTGATTTTGCTGTTTGATTCTTCAAGATGGCTCTCAGTCATGTATTTTTTTTAAACAGTCCTATTGAGATAGAATTTATATATAATATCACCAATTTGAAGCATACAATTTAATGGGTTTTGACAAATGTCTTCAGCTGTGCAACCACCACCACCACAATCAAGATAATAGAACTTTTCCGTTGCCTAGAAGTTTCCTTGTGTTTCTTTGCAGCCAGTTCCCTTTACACGCACTCTGTCATAGGCAGCTGCTGATTTGTCTTCTAGATGTGTTTACTGTGGGTCTCTGGAGCTCCCTCTGTGTGGCTCCCTCATCATTGGCTTTCTAATACTACAGATTCTAGTTGGCTTTGCCTCCTTGAACTCTAATCTGTCCCTCAACTCAATAGGTCTGCTGCGCTCAGTGTGGGCCCTTCTCCCTGTGATGTGGCCTGACTCTAGGCAGTCAGATAGGACAGCCATAGATCACCTCTGGTTTTTCCTGTAATCACAGTTCTGATTTTCCTGAGTTCAATATCTGTAAATGATGCTTTACTCATTTTGGTGGTTTTTAGTTGCTTAGGCTAGGAGGGCAGTTTCTGTAGCAGTTAATCCTTTTTTTGAGAGAGAAAGAAGAGAGAGAGAGAGAGAGAGAGAGAGAGAGAGAGAGAGAGAGAGAGAGAGAGAGGTGGAGGGGCAGAGGGAGAGGGAGAGAGAGAATCTTAGGCAGGCTCCATGTTCAGCGTGGAGCCCAACTCAGGGCTTGCTCCCATGACCCTCGGATCATGACCCAAGCTGAAATCAAGAGTCAGATACTCAGCCAACTGAGCCACCCAGGAACCTCTATGGCAGTTAATCCTTATGAACAGAAATGGAAGTGTTCTCACTCATGTTTGCTATTTGCCTGATGATCTCATGTTACCTGGAGTCCCCAGAAGAAAATGCTTCAGGTACATGGAGGCTGGTGGCCACTCCCTTGAGGGAGATGTACAGTAACCCATTGCTTTCTCAAGGCATGAAGAAATATATGAACACCTTTTAATGATAGTAATTCACTTTGAAATAATTTCAGATTCAGTGAAAAGTTACAAGACCAGTTGTACAAAGAGCTCCCATTATTGTCAACTGCCCCAGCAAAGTCTCTGTTCTGTCTCTGGTCCAGGACCAATCCAGGCCAACATGGTTCTTTAGTCTCCTTCAATCTAGAGCAGTTCCCACCCCCCCCCCAACACCCCCGTCTTTCCTATTCATGTGATTCTCTGACAGTTTTAGAGGGGACAGGCCTTTCATTCTGGGGTGGGTTCCTTAGTCTGGGATGGTCTGATTCTACTTGTGTCCAGATTCAGGCCCTTTGCCTTAAAGAATAACAACAATATAATAATAGCTAATGAGCATTTACATGCCAGGCGCATGCTAAGCATTTTACATATCTTAACATAATTTTCTTTCTTTTTTTTTTAATTTTATTTTTTAATATATGAAATTTACTGTCAAATTGGTTTCCATACAACACCCAGTGCTCATCCCAAAAGGTGCCCTCCTCAATACCCATCACCCACCCTGCCCTCCCTCCCACTTAACATAATTTTCAAATGCTATGCATTAGGTACCATTAATTATTCCCTTTTACAGATGAGGAAACAGTATTTGTGGTAATAGTTTTGGAGCAGGACACATTAGACCGACCTATTCAGATCCACCTTCTTGAATACTTAAAATCTTTTACAGTTACTGCAAAATATAAAAAATAAAAAATAAAAACCTGTAAAAGACATTAGCCAAGGAAGAGTTAAAGGCAGTCAACAAAAGTGGTTTGGATTTTTTTTTTTTAATTCTGTTTGTGGCAACTAATGACCCAGAGGTTCCATCTGATGCTTTAGTAGATAATGCACCTTAAAATCTGCAACCATTTTAAAATGGGTCAAAGACACTTATTTAAAGCCACCAAAGTTGTCAAAAATACACTCCGCTAAACCTCATTATTTCTACCCATCTTAGTTCAGGTCATGAAAGGAAAATGAAAAGTAATGACTAAAAATGTCAACCCAGTCAAAGCCATCTGAAAATTTGTCAGTGCAAGGCCCAACCCCAAAGAAACCTAGAATATGATCTCTGTGTATAAAGAAAAAACCTACCACAGGCATTATTAAAATATGAGAACTAATGAAACAATTTTGATACTGGCCAAAAATTATGAGACTAAAATATTTTCAAATACCCCTGAGAAAGACCATAATTTTCTCATGTATTAATTATAAATTAAGCACTGTCTATCAGTCTGTTTCAATTCTTAATGAGTATTTTTATCTGAGTTCCTTTTTATTAAATCTCTCTTGGGAGAGGAATGGTGGATTTACAGATATTTTACTACGGCCCATTTATTACGGGCCATTTGCTATGGTCATAAATTTTGTGGTTGAATGATGAGTGAGGAAGGAGTGAAGCAAGAAGTGGCTGGAGCCTGAGAAACAGGGTGAGATTAAAGGTGGGCTTGCACAGAAAACAAATAGCTCTTATATTTTGATACAGCTCAGAATGAGCTGTGAAAATACCACATTAAAAGGTCCTTTGAGGGGCACCTGGGTGGCTCAGTCGGTTAAGCATCCGACCAGCTCAGGTCACGATCTCACGGTCTGTGAGTTCGAGCCCTACGTCGGGCTCTGGGCTGATGACTCAGAGCCTGGAGCCTGCTTCCAATTCTGTGTCTCCCTCTGTCTCTGCCCCTCCCCCGTTCATGCTCTGTCTCTCTCTGTCTCAAAAATAAAATAAAAAACGTTAAAAAAAAATTAAAAAAAAAAAAGGTCCTTTGAATGAAAATAGCAGCACCAAAACGGACTGCTTTACCCATACATTTATCACAACATTCACTTCAGTTCACAGGATTTGTAGCACTCACAGGCATAATTCTGCCTGTGTTGGCTTCTTCTGAAGACCCTAAAAGCCATGGATTAGAATCCTGAGTTGTGAGGCCAACATGCTGAACCAAGATCCTGAGCTAGTGAGTGAACCTAGCAGTCTGCCTGGCATCCAGCTCTCACTGAGGTTGGGGGTTCTCAATTCATCACTTAGGGAATGACTCTGCCTAAGTGATTAAAACTGTTTTTATGTTTTGTTTGTTGTGGGTGTATGTGTGTGCACTCTTGGTGCAATAAATAGAGATTAACAAAACTTTAAGGAAATCTTCAAAAGACAGTTAAATAGTAGTGGTGGGAGTGAGCAGAGGAAATACTAGTGTCCTGTTGGGAATGTGATTCCAGAAGTCACAAGCCTACCTGTTTGAGTTCATTATTTTGGTGGTTCAGCAATGTTTGGGAAAGTATGGCAAAAATAGCTGATTTCCCTTTCTTCTTCCCTGAGTTTTTTCTGAGCACATGGCTGCCCAGAAGAAAGACTTTATTTCCCAGAGTTCCTTGCAACTAGTTATGGCTGTGTAATAAAGTTCTTCCCAATGGGGTATAAGCGATGTGTGCAACTTGGAGGTTGTACCCTAAAAGGGAAGGGGCATGTTCTCCCCTGCCCCTTCCACCTGGGCTAGGATATGTGCATATGGTTAGGCATCTTGGGCCAGGCGTACAAGGGAGCCCCACGATGGCAGAGCAATAAGAAAGAAGACTGTGCCTCTGATAATGTGACAGCCAGAGCTGCCATACCAGCCCAGACTTTTTGTTTCTTAAGTTCATTTATTTTGAGAGAGAGAGAGAGAGAGAGAGAGAGAGAGAGAGAGAGAGAATGTGAGCCAGGGTGGGGGGATGGAGGTGCAGAGAGATGGAGAGACAGAATCCCAAGTAGGCACCACACCATCAGCACAGCGCCTGATATGGGGCTTGAACTCACAAACTGTGAGATCACTACCTCATGAGATCGTGACCTGAACTTAGATCATGAGTCGGACACTTAACCAACTGAGCCACTCAGGCATCCCCAGCCTGGACTTTTATACACAAGAGAAATAAACTTTTCTTTTGTTGAAGCCATTGTTAGTCTGAACTTCTAACACATGTATGTAGATCTGTGTCTTAACTAATACTGTAGGTAAGTCAAGGATTCATTGTAACTCTTTCCATGCTCAGCTCCATCACCAGGCTGTGAGTTCCTTCTGATGATCTCTCCCTGTGTTTCCCTCCAGTTCCTCACGGTAACCCCAGCACTACCCTGGACCCTGACACAGAATTGGTGCTTGTGAATATTTATTGTATGAGTGAATGAATGAATGAATGTGCTGTGATGTAAACCAGCTTGTGGTGGGAGCTGTGATACATGGATCAGAAGAGCTATGGAGGGAGAGCTGCCTCCCAGTTCGGATTTATGTCTTAGGAATTTGTTGTGTACACAGAAAACCTAAGTAACCACATAGTGATTGGTTTTCTTCATGTGGTGAAGGTCTGGGGGTAGGTGGTTTCTGAACTGGGTTTGGGGGTTCAGTGGTGTCAGACCTAAGTTTCTACCATTACTTAGCCTCTTTCTCTTGGTCACAAGATGGTAGCCAAACTCGAACTATCATATCCATGCTTCAGGGAAGCAGGAAGGTCAAAATGGCGAAAGGGAAAGCCAGCCAAGCTTGTGCCCTCCTAAAGGGCTCAGGCTGCTCCCAATAATTGCAGGGCCCCAGGACAAGAGTACAAAAGGAGACTCAGCTGCCATGTGTTTATCTATTTAAAAGCTGTAATTCAACCCAACGTACTATTAAATAACATATATTCGTCTTCCTGCCTTGACAAATACACATTCAAAATGACAAAAATCAAGAATATATGTCAAGCTATAATTTTTATATGGCTGAAACTCAACAAATCACCAAAGACAATTGCATTTAATTATGACTGAACATATCTGGGTATACTGCTGATGAGCTGAACAAGTCTGAATGAATAATAAAATCAAGGTACACATAATTCATAAGTTATTATATATTTATTTCATAAAATTTATTTTTCTTTCATCTCAACAAAATTCAATAATTATATTATCAAGATTTTCACAAATTTGGATTCTATTGACAATAAAGGTCTGAAGCAGAGTTTGGCAAACTGCAGGCCCACTGCCTGTTCTTGTAAATAAAGTTTTATTGGCACACAGCTATGCACATTCTTTTACATATTGTCCATGGCTGTTTTCATGTTAGAGCACCAGGGCTGAGTAGTTGTGACAGAAACTGAATGGCCCACAAGCCTAAAATATTTACTCTCTGTCTCTTTAAGTAAAAGTTTGCCAACACTGATCTAAGGGATTAAAACATGAAATGTAATTATAGTGAAAGTATACAGGATTTGAGCATATTTCCATCTCTAAGTGTAAGTTAAAAATTAGCATAAGTTAAAGTGAACGTGAAAACCAAAGAATTAAAGCCATTTTTCATATACATTTTCTAGAAAAGTTATTTGTCTTCTAAAGAAGCCATAATTATCTAACAAATTGAAAGATAAAGTACAAATTATAACTCATGAAAAGTAACACCATTTAAATACATTTATTTTGGAAAATTTAATTAAATCTTATTAAATGTTTCTCTGAAAGTAAAACTTGGCATGCTATCATTCAACATCCACATGATTGCCAAGGCACATGCTTTATATCATGCTTTGTGCACATTCTGTCTAGACTTGCATATATGCAGATTTGAGAGTAATGTGAAGTGTTGAGGATGGCAACATGTTCTTCAGCTACCATGTACAACCATTGTGAATGCCCTGCTAATAGTGAGTACTTCCAGGAAGGGGACTGGAGCTGGGAGAGAAGCAAGAAAATGGATGCTTGGCTCAACAGGGAAATGATATTTTGTTGTGTAAGAATCTAACATTCATTCTATGTGCTGGGAAGGAATTAACAAGGTAACTTGCTTTTTATATCACCTGAGCTCTTCTGCCATTCAGTCCTTCCTGATTCCTGATGCAAGGACTCACTCATGTTACCTCAGGCTTCCAGGCCTGTGCTCCCCTAGTCCTTACCATGACTCCGGAGGTAGGACATGCTCCTCTGCTCTAAGCAGTAAGGAAACCGGGGCTCAGATGGATGAAATGGTTTGCTGGAACTCATTCAGATGTTAAGTGGGAGAGGCCCTTTATATGTTCAAGATGGGTGAGAGAGGGATTTAGCAAAGAGCTGGTGTGGAGCAGGGGACAGAATTGCACTGGGTATGGGGAGACCTGTGTTTAGCCATGGCTCCATACAAACTTGTTGTAAGACTTCAGGCAAGTCACCACACCTCTCTGGGCCTCAGTTTCCACATAGTTACATGAAAGAATTGTAGGATAGTATTTTCAGTCCCCATGTTCCATAACTCCAGGCAAGTGTGTGTGTGTGTGTGTGTGTGTGTGTATACATATATATACATATATGTACATATATATGTATACACACACACACACAAAGTAAAACCCTGGACTGTGAGTAACTTGTTCTGTGAGTGTTCCGCAAGATGAGCAAACATTTCTAATAAATTTTAACTTGATAAACGAGCGATGTCTTGCAATACAAGTAATAGGTGACACTGAATGTCACATGATCACAACTGAGCCAATGGTTCTTGAAATTTGCTTTGATATACGAGTGCTTTGGATTACAAGCATGTTTCGGGAACAAATTATGCTGGCAAACCAGAGTTTAACCTCAGTGGTTTACTAAGACTTCAGGAACAACCAAGAAGGCAGGAGGCACCACTCTCCCCCCACCCCTTGCCCCTACTTCCTGCCTTTATGTCTACATTTTGCCTGGGGCCAAACAGGCTGGAGGGAGGCCCAACTTTGTCAGCAATGCTGAGGGGAGAAGAGAGTCAAGTAGTTAGCTAGGATGTGAAATTAGAGCATGAGAGAGTGCAGGGGAAGGGAAGACCCCCGGGGGGAAGTGTCTTCCCACTTCCAACATCCCTGAGATGCCACCTGGGATTGTTCTAGCTGTGAAATTTTGATGGCAAGGTTGGTTTTCACTGGCAGTCATATGTACCCAGGAAACAACCTGATTTCCTTCTAATACCTACTCCCAGTGGGCTGGTGGGTTCCTCACAGCAGTAGGCAGACAAAAGGCCTGAACTTAATGTCAGGAGTTCCAAATCTACCAACCTGCCTAGTCACTGCCTCTCTGGGCTGCTGGGAAAATCGAACGTCCATTGTATTTTACTCAAGTGGCAAAGAAGACTCCCAATGGCTACTGTAGCTTCCATGTACCCAGACCTGAGCCTTGTGCTTTAGTCCCTTGCTACCCCTACTGTGGTCTGTGGCCTGGTAGCCTCGGCATCCCCTGGGAGCTCATTATAAGTGTAGAGTCTGCTGATTCATGTGCACACTCAAGTGTGAGAAGTTCTACTGCAGAGCCCATAGTTCCTCCCCACAGGGCTGAGGACCCACCTAGAGTCTGACTACTTCTGGATTTCCCTCTGGCATTTGCCATTTGGAGATTTCCTGCCTAAATGGACCAAGCCTACTTCCAGAACCTGTATTGGCCTCTTCTGCAAGGCTGTTGCACCTCTGGCCAAAAGGGGTGCTCAAAGAGTGACTGTAAGAGTTGCCAAGGAGCTACTGGGGTGAAGTAGACCTTGGGCATGGGGGCTTGAAGGTCTATACTTGAGTGCACAAGACCCTCACGGTGCAGGATGGAGTCAGGGCAGGAGAGGTGGAAGGAAAGGGAGCAGGTGCTGTGAGCTACAAAACTCCCCTTTTACTTGTTCTGGGTCCTTCAGTTGTCAGAGATAGGCTTGTGTGATTTTTATGAAATAATGTTTCTAATTATAGGTTAGGTAGATATCTATGGCAGTCTATGATTCCATCCCCCCTCCTTTTTTTGTTGTTATTAAATGATCCTTTATTGAAATATTTTCCTTTGTAGATTTTAAAAAAACATCTATTTATTTATTTAGTTAGTTATTATGAATGGGGGAAGGGCAGAGAGAGAGGGTGAGAGAGAATCCCAAGGAGGCTCCATGCCCAACACAGAGCCCAACACGGGGCTTGATCCCATCACCATGAGATCATGACCTGAGCCAAACCAAGAGTTTGGACACTCAACCAACTGAGCCATTCAGGCATCCTTTCTCTGTAATTTTTAACTAGTTGGGAATTCCATTGCACCACTGTTGATGTCATCATCTATGATGTCATAAGGGTGGTGGCCATCAACACTGTAGATTGGGCAGACCCAAGGATTTCCTTAATGGTTCCAGAGAGTTCTCTGGCTAAAGATAGGTGCTGCATCCGTCGGGCAATGTTGACAATCTCATCAAAAGTGATATTTCTGGAGCTCCTGGGTGGCTCAGTCAGCTAAGCATCTGACTTTTGATTTGGACTCAGGTCATGATCTCACAGTTTGGAATTAAGCCCTGTGTGGGGCTCTGTGCTGACAACGTGGTGCCTGCTTGGAGTTTTGTCTTCCTCTCTCTCTGCCCCTCCCCAACTCATGCACACACACACTCTCTCTCTCTTTCAAAATAAATAAATAAATAAATAAATAAACATTTTTTAAAAAAGTGATATTTCCACTGTTATTAATGTTTTTCTGCTTCTTTCTGTCTCCTGGCAGTTCCTTGAGGGCTTTGATAATCAGGGCAGATGCAGAAAATACCACTTCAATTGGGCCTGTCTGTTCTGAATTGTCAGTTTCACTGTACTCCTCAGACCCTTATAATCACTGGTTGCCTCGTCAGTGTCATCACCAACTGTTTTTGGAGACAGACCCAGGGGGCCAATCTTCAGGGGCAAGGCAGACATGGCACCGACTTCCCCACCAGTGCACCTCAGATACATGACTTTGATCTCCTTGGTGTTAAACTTAGGCAGAATGGTGGAGGCAACTGGTGTGAGATGAACCCAGATTTGGTATGACTGAAGACAGTTGCACCTTTGCCTCCTCCAAGCCAAAAGCCAAAAGTATGATTCCACTCTTAAGGTGGGCATAGGTAAAAGGTTTCTTAGAGGAAAGTAGAATTGGAGCTGGGCTTTGATGGATGAGTAGGAGTTCAGCAGGTAGAGACTGAGGGGGATAGGACATATGAGCAAAGATGTAGAGGAAGATAAGTATGAGGCATTTGTGGGGAAAGTTGTACTTTATGCTGGAGTATCTTCAGTGTAGTGCCAGATCATTCAGGTGAGACTTTGGTGACAGGAAGTCCTCGAAGGTAATGAGAAGGGAAGCTGCAAGTAAGAGCAGTATTTTAGGAGGAACTTCAGATGGAAGTATGGGGAGTAAGTTGGAGGAGGGGAGAATATCAGCGTGGAGACCTGTGTTTGACCTGATTTGAAGCAGAAACAGTGGAACTGGATGTAGAAGTGGATTCCAGGGATATCAGGCAGATGTCTGCCAGGACTTGGTGAGCAATTGGATGGAGGCACAGTGTGAGTGAGCAAGAGATGCCCTAAACCTTTAAGCCGCCGTGACCAAGGAAGGTGCCCTCACAAAGGTAGGAGATGTTGAGGCTGAGGTGCCCAGAATAGAGGTGGGGAGGCACCCAGGTGAGGAGCCCCAGAGTGGCCCAGTTGGGGGATAGATTTGGAAGCCATCAGCAGGTAGATGACCAAAGGAGGGATGATAACATGAAAGGAGAGAGGGTGAGGAAGACCCTGAGAGAGCAAGGGAGAAGACTGTCCTTTAGTCTGCACAGACAGGTACTCAGAAATGAGGGCCTGGGAGGTCACCAGCAAAACCTGACCTCTCTTGTATTAGGGCACTAAAGAGGCCTCTAGTGCCACAAAGACAACCCTCACCTCCCTGGGGAGGATACCAGACTGGTCACAGAGGGGCACTTGTGATCTCTTGAGGGGGCTTGAGAGAGGGTGACTTGGAGGCACAGGTGCAGTTAATAGCCTCCCCCTGCCCCAGAAACCATCAGGGCTCTTTTGGCTACAAGCCACTGGAAACCCACCCAAAGTGAATGTATTGGCTCCTGTAGCTGGATATAGGGCTCAAATAATGTTATCAGGATGCGTATCTTCCCTCCTTCCCTTTCTTTCTTTCTTTCTTTCTTTCTTTCTTTCTTTCTTTCTTCTCTCTCTCTCTCATTTCTTCCTCTTCAAGATTGACTCGTTTTCTTTTTTTTTTTTTTAATTTTTTTAACGTTTATTTATTTTTGGGACAGAGAGAGACAGAACATGAATGGGGGAGGGGCAGAGAGAGAGGGAGACACAGAATCGGAAGGAGGCTCCAGGCTCTGAGCCATCAGCCCAGAGCCTGACGCGGGGCTCGAACTCATGGACCGCGAGATTGTGACCTGAGCTGAAGTTGGACGCTTAACCGACTGAGCCACCCAGGCGCCCCAAGATTGACTCGTTTTCAAACAGGCTTTGCCCTTTGGTTCTCAAGATGACTTTTTGCAATGCTTGGGCCTATAACCTCTCACAAGCAAAGCAGAAAGGGACAAGAATCTTTGCTCAGCATCCCTAGCAGAAGTTATGATGTTCATTCTAATTGGACCGCGTTAGGTTAACAGCACTCCAACCCAATCACTGTGGCCCAAGGAATGTGATGCCCATCACTGGCCAGAGGGTAGAGGTCTACCCAGACAACCTGGACTAAGAGTGGGGGCTCATGGGTTGTACCTTATGAAGAAAGAATATTGTGGAAGCAAAAATAAATGTCCACTCCATCTTCCTTTCCCAAGAGAGTGCTCCTATAAGAAAGAAAGAAGGAAAATTTCCAGCAGCATAAGCAAGTTTGCAGGGCAAAATGATAGTTTCATAGTTATTTTTTTAAATAAGGAACAGACGTGATATAATAGTTAAAAATATTTATATAAAAGGAGGCGAGAAACCACTCTGAGTGTGCAGGAAAACACCTGCATCTAGAACCACAGAACTGTATTTAGCTTTGAGCTTCCTGGTGGCAAAGCAAAAGAAACCCCAATAACTCACAGAGATCTTGTTGGCTGAGAGAAATAGATGCACTGAGCACTAATGCTGCACCCAAATAAGGGACGTTACATAACGAAATCACAGCATACCTTGTTAATTTATTTAATGTTTATTTATTTTTGAGAGAGAGCAAGCAGGGGAGGGGCAGAGAGAGAGAGGGAGACAGAGTATCCGAAGCAGGCTTTGTGCTGACAGCAGAGAGCCCAATGCAGGGCTCAAACTCACAAACCATGAGATCATGACCTGAGCTGAAGTCGGGTGTTTAAATGACTGAACCACCCAGGCGCACCCATACCTTGTTGATTTTTATGTAAGATGCTGAATGTTCTTCTGTGGCTCCCCTTATACATTTCCTCTTGCTAAGTGGACAGCGTAGCATAAGCCAAAGATCAGGGGGGTTTTACAGACCCTATACCTGCTTTCTGCTGATTTATTTAGATCCAGGAATTTAGGCTGAGAGAATCAGGTGAATGGCTGGGTCACCATCGGATTCTCCAAGCTGCTTGGACCATTGGGGGTTGCTCTCTCTCTATTGGAACATTAATGCAAAGGGAAAGGTCTCATTTGTAATTAATCAAGCAGTAGTGAGAGCAAGTACAGGGAGCTTGCATTGATTCCTAACACATCAAACAAAATGGCGCCCAGCGATCGCAGCCTTGGAGAGGATTGCCAAATTGGATTAGCAAACCAAATGTCGGTTTTAATGCCTGAGAGATGGACGAGGCACTTATTAAACAGTCCACAAGCAGGGATGTTTCGAGTACTTAATCAACCCTTCATTTCCCTCCTCCAGGGAACAGGGAAGCCTCAGTGCCACCCATGGTGAAAAATTACCAATCCCTGCAGGATCTCTCCCTGCCATTTTCACTGCAGAATGTGCATGCATTATAGCAAGAGTCCAAGGAAGACAATGTAAGGATACTCAGCCAGGGCAGTGGAAACTGCATAGGTCTGAGGGCAGGGGACCTGTCTACAATCCCTGCTTCTCCCACCTCTCACTGTGAGGCCTCAGGTCTGTCATTCCCCACTCTGGGTCTCAGTGCTCCCTTCAAGGCCTTTCCACCCTGACAAGCCTAAATTAGCTTTTTGAGGATGCTTACAGGAGGCAGTGGGCAAAGAGGCTTGTGTAGCCAGTGCTTTCCCTGGAGGAAGGACTTGCTCCGTGGGGGAGAGAGGTGGGGTGCCATTCAATTTTCTCTTTGAGGTTTTAATGCAACCTCTGCCTTCAGGTTAGAAAGCCCCCTTCCATTCTCTCAACCTTTTTTCTCATTTTGGAGTCTTAAATTTAGAGTCAGAGAGCACCAAAGAGGCATTGGGGACCCCTCTGTTGGAGTCTTGGAGGCATCCCTCTGTATTCTCTGGTAAGATCTCTTACAGGGTGGCTTTTGAGGTGGGATTCCTCTCCCTTGCCCCTATTTCTACATCCTTGATGTATTCCACTTTTCCCCTTAAGGAGAAACAAGGGTTAAAGGGAAGGGTCCTGTGTTAGACTTTGCATCAAGTCCCGTTACTGCTAGTTACATGGTGACTTTGGCCTTAGTTGGCCCAGGCTCTTCCTTGTACAGTTTGTAAAACTGAGGTCCAGACATGGCAAGAGCTTTGCCAAAGATCCCAATATGAGTTTGCAGCAAAGCCAGGGCTGGTCTTCTTCAGTCACTCCTCCCCTTGGCTCACTTGCCTTAGCCCTGCCAGCCTAAGCCAGGGGTGGGGCCGCCACCAGGCCTGGTCAGCAGGGGACACATTCTGGTCTGAAGTGGTGCCCACATTCCCAGGCTGAGGCCTCAGATCCCTTTTTGGTCACGTGGATGTTCTTTTTGCGGGCTTCTGTATGTACCAGGAAAGCATCCTCTGTTTCTTCCCTTCCAGGAAAGAAACTTTCCTCCCTTGTTTCCTATAATCAAAGCAAACACCCACTCCCACCCCCCAGCATCAGGAGGCATTGTGGTGGGACCCACCAGTTTCCAGGTGGTTCTACTTTACTTCAAGGAGGCCTAGCAAGCCTTCCCATGCCACTCCTTATTAAATTAAAACCCAAATGCAAACATTAAACAAAGTATGATAAAATCTTTGGAAAAAACCGAACCAAACAAATCCTATAAACTTCTAGTTAAAATGTTGCTCCCATCACTCTAATCCATCTAGTATCCATCTGTGCTGACTCTACTCCTGCTCTTATCACCACACTTCAGTAGAACGCTTCTTTCAAGCTGGCCAAAACACTGTTTTCAGGGTCCAGCATTTTACCCTTGATATTCCTGCTGACAGGGCCCTTCTCCTTACTCTCCATAGATGAGATGCCTGGCTTCTACTATCAAGCCTCTATGACTCTGCAAGAATGAGGGATAAAACAGCTGGAAACCGGAGTGAGTAGTGCCCCCCTCAGGCTACAACTGCCCCTCCTTCCCCATCAAAATATCAAAGGGAGGGATGAGTTATTGCCTCAGCAGGGTTGGGGTGGTCTTGCCCTTCCTGGTAGGAGCCAATTTCTTAACTGATTTATTTACTTCCCTGGCCCTTTCCTTATCTTTCTGATTAATAGTTTAGTTGGGGGTTCTGGGAAATTTATATCCAATTGTTACCATAGCAACCAGCTCTCTTGCACAGAATACCACAGAAAATGCATTTGGGGGTCTTCTGAAGGCGCTGGGTTTGTAAGGATCTCAGAGTATACCAGGGCACAATGGGCAAGATGATGTTCAACTAATAGGAGTAAGAATTATGAGCAAGGATATGTAATGGTCTCACCACACTGTAAATATGGAAGGACAGTTTTAGTGTCTTTCCTCTCCTTTTCTTGTCTCTCTTTCCCTGAACACATCTCCCCCTCAATGTTTTTTCCTAGGTTCCCCCAAATTAGTTCCCCACAGTACAAGGGCAAGGAGTTCTGGAGAATCTCATTTACTTTTGGCAAAAGGAAGAATTTGTAGCAGGCAGAACCATCTGAAGATGCAATTGTGGCCACCTTGGGATGTAATGATCTCTCTATCGCTGGAGGTGTGTGAAGGGGGCCTGTCAGAGGGCCCTAGAGAGAACTGCACAAAAGATGGAGTGAGGGGTGATAGTGTGGAATCTCTGGGTCCCTCCTGGCCCTGGGATGGAGGAGTTGAACTGAACCTGCTTGTGAGCCCGTCTCACCATCCCCCAACTAAATGGAATGTCAGAGTTGGGCATTTTAGCTTCCTGGGCACCTGGGATGTCCATTGTGTCCCCATAAACTCAATACCTAGCATCTTGCCTGGCCCATGTATGAATGAATGAATTCCTTAGGGTTTTATTAAGTGCAGTGGGCACAATCTATTGTTTGTATTCTTTTATTATGATAAAAAAACCTACTTTTATTTTTTATTTATTTTTTTTTTTAATTTTTTTTTTCAACGTTTTTTATTTATTTTTGGGACAGAGAGAGACAGAGCATGAACGGGGGAGGGGCAGAGAGAGAGGGAGACACAGAATCGGAAACAGGCTCCAGGCTCCGAGCTGTCAGCACAGAGCCCGACGCGGGGCTCGAACTCACGGACCGCGAGATCGTGACCTGGCTGAAGTCGGCCGCTTAACCGACTGCGCCACCCAGGCGCCCCTAAAAAACCTACTTTTAAAAGAAGTTTATTTATTTATTTTTGAGAAAGAGAGAGAGAGAGAAGCATGAGCAGGGGAGGGGCAGAGAGACAGGGTGAGAGAGAGAATCCCAAGCAGGCTCCATACTGTCAGTGCAGAACCTGATACAGGGCTCAATCCCACAAACTGTGAGATCATGACCTAAGCTGAAATCAAGAGTTGTATGCCTAACCAACTGAGCCACGCAGGCATCCCAAATCTACTTTTTAAAACATGGCCAAATAACAACTTGAGCTAGAAGCAGAAAAAAAAAAAAAAGATGTTGCTTATAAAACCCGCTCCCACCTGCTGGAATCATTCCCTGAATTATAGTTGAGGCATAAAAGTGTTTGTTCTCTATAACCATGTGGAGGCCATGTGGCATAGGGAAAGCTCTCCATGGACAAGTCCCTTATTCTTCCTGTGCCTCTGTGTTATCTTCTGTGAAATGGGAGTAATGGAAGTCATCAGGAATGAACAGCTGATGGGTAGAGCTTCCTACAGTGCTATGTCCAGAAGGATTCAGAAGTTGCTTCTGGGCTAAGTTGAAGAGTGTATGGTAATAGATTAGCAATGCCTGCCCTGGGCACCAGACGGGAGGAGGGGGCTTACGTATTGTATATTTGTCATCCTGCTCTAGGTGGTCTTGAGGGGCCCTGATGGCTCTAGATGCCAAGACTGAAGGTCACGCCAGCCATTCTAGGTCTCCTCAATCATTCCTCTTTGCTGATTTTGGCTAAGCTGTCACATGCTTGGGGCCTTTGCTGGGACAACTGGGCTGACTCATTACTTCACCCTCCAATAGCCTTGCCTGCGCTTGTCCACATGGTGGGGACAAGGGTCCCAAGAGAGCATGTGGCAGGGTACAAGGCCTCTTGAGGCTTACGCTCAGAAGTAACATAATATCACCTTTACTATAGTCTATTGGTCAGAATTAGTCACAGTCTCCAGAGGTGGGAAAATAGACCCCCATCTTAGGAAGAGCTGCAAAATCACATATGCAAAACAGCATAGATACAGGAAGGGAAATAATTGGGGCTATTTTTGCAAACAATCTACCACAATTACCTTGTTTTAAACAAAAAGCAGAGCCTTGAGTTTATTACCTATGTGCCCCAGTGAGCAAGTGGGGATGAATTCTGTTCTTTTCCACTGTCTGGTTCAAGTCTATTTTTAGATGTAGTCTAATAAAATGAATTTCACACCTGGGTTACTCACCCACTAACAAACATTCTGTTCTTATCAATGCCTGGGACAAACACCTAGGCGGCCTAGATTTGTAGTTCCATTACCTCCGAGCACAATAATTGTTAATTACTTGCTTTATTTGGTTCTGTTGCGTTTGCCAATAGTCAATTACCTATGTTAGGTTTTCTTGTGATCAGTGGGGCTTATCCAATATTGCAGCTCAGTTCTGTTTTTGTCTCAGAGATGTCTTTTCCAAGAGAGTTAAAGAAAACCCTTGTTCACTAGTTTATTGAATATTAGCCTTTATCTGCTTATTTCAAAGTCTCCTTATTCACTGCTGAAAGCACCAAAGTGCTCAGGCTGAGCTCTTAGAATCGAACAAAAGACTAAAGATAAGCCCCCCTTTGCCCCATCTGGCTAAAGCCCAGCACGTGGAATAGAAGAAAGAACAAATTGTGGGGTCCTAGGGGCATTCGTTTAGTTCATGCCTGAATCTCGGAAACTGCCTTACCCCTTGAATCCACCCTCTGCATTGAGGCCAAGGGACCTAATGCAAAGATCTGATCACATTACTTGGGTTAGAGTGCATTGATGGACCCAGTTCTCCAGTCCTCTTTTTACCCATGATCTGTGTCGTATGACTTTGCAGGTGCATGCCTTTGAATCTGGACCAGGCCATGTGACTTCCCTTTACCAACAGAATGAGGTGGAAGCAACCATGTGCCATTTCCAAGCTCAGGCTTCCTGACACCTTGCATGTCTCCTTTTGTACTCCGTGCTTCTGCCATTGCCATGATCAAGACACCACCCATGTTGGCCCGGTGGTCCCAAGAGGAAGAAAAGAGACTCATGAAGAGCCAGATTGCCTCAGCAAAGGTCCACCAAAACCATCCCCCAGCTGAACTCAGATGGGTAAGTTATGAACACTATTATTTTATTTTTTATTACTTTTTAAAGATTTTATTTTTAGGGGTGCCTGGGTCGCTCAGTCAGTTAAGTGTCTGCTTCAGCTCAGGTCATGATCTCATGGTTGATGAGTTCAGTCCCCATGTCAGGCTCTGTGTAGACAGCTCAGAGCCTGTAGCCTGCTTCGGATTCTGTGCGTGTGTGTGTGTTTCTCTCTCTGCGCCCCTCCCCCCAACTTGTGTGCTTGCTCTCTCTCTCTCTCTCTCAAAAATAAATAAACATTAAAAAAATAAAAAATAAAGATTTTATTTTTAGGTAATCTCTACACCCAATGTGGGACTCGGACTTAATAATCAAGAGCTACTTGCTCCACTGACTGAGCCAGCCAAGCACCCCAACACTGTTGTTTTAAACCATTGAGATTTGGAGTGGTTTATTATGTGGCAAAAGCTGATTCATCATGCTTGTGTGTAATCCCAGTGCTGGTCTCCTGTGCCTGGAGGTATAACATCCAGACAAAACCTTCCAGCATTTGGGCCCAGCTACTTTTCCTGTCTTGGTGCCTCCAGATTTCCCTTTTCACTTTACACTTCGGCAATGACCCCAAATGACTTGCAGTTCCTCAAATGCATCGTCCTGGCTCACATTTCTATGCCTCTGCACTGGTTGTGCCCTCTGCCTAGAATGCCATTCTCTTCTCCTTTGTCCAGAAAACTCTTATTCATCTGTCTAAACCCAGCTCAGGCATTGTCTCTTTCAAGAAAATTCACTGTATTCTCCTCTCCCTTGTGGTAAATCATTCTCACTTCTGTGAAATCTCTGGATTCATGTATATATCTATTGTTACCATGTGACATGGTATTATGGCGTGCGTTCTTTTTATTTTGTTTTTTTACCATCTTTGCTTGAGGACAAGGACAGCTTTAATTCATCAATGTATTCTTAGTGCCTGGTTCCAACAATGTTTGATGACTAAGTGGAATGTTGGGATCCTTTCTTGCTGGGGAAATTGTCCACAATGGGAAGATGGTCATTTCTTGCTCCCTTTCTTCCTCCCAAGCTCATGTAGTAGATTTGCTTACTTTGTATCCTTGCACTTACGGTCTGATTCCACTGTAGGGGACACTCAGAGCTTTGTGAAAAAATGAGTCCTGGGTCCTATGCGTGCCCCCGCTGGGCTATGAGCCCCTCCAAGGCTGAATCTGGGTTTCTTCACCTCTATGCCCCTGGGGCTGGCACCAAGCCTGTACATGAGCAGTCTCAGAAAATCCATAAAATTCAAAATATTTATATTTCTGGAACATCCATCAAGTGCCAGGCACTGTTCTAGGTGCTGCGAATAGGTGGTGACCAGATAGACATGGGTCCCTGCCCTCCCAAAGCATGCACTCCAGCTGGGGAGACAGGAAAGACAGTAAACAACTCCGTTAAGGAAAATGTCATTCCTGTTTCTTCCCACGGCTGGAGGAATTCTCTTTGCACTGGAAGTTATGTTTATGAGTGTCCAGATTAAAAATTAGCCATTTGTGAAGGGTGTTCAGGAAGGTAGGGGATCTCAAAGAGAGCAGTTAGTTGTTCTCCAGAAGAGTGAATGCTGAGACACAACTAGAAGTTAGTGACAGCAGACCCTACACCTGACACCAGCCAGGGGTACACTGTGGGTAGGCAGGGGCATTTTAAATGAGCCCTATTCCCAGTAGCTCTAGGGCACATCCCAAATCGCAAGCACTGATTTGCAATTGAGCTATTTTTCAGTTGGACAACTTTATATATCGTGCTCCAGGGTGAGCAGTAACAGAAATGTATTTAATTAATGATATGGGGGAGGCCAACCAGTAAATAAATAATTACAAAATGTGACAAGCACGTTATGAAGGGACCTGAGATGAAATTGGGAGGAAGGCAGGGGCCTTGAGGCTGTTGTAAGTGCTTTGGATCTTATTGTGAGTGCATTGGAGACCAGGGGAGAGATGGGATCTGATCGGCGCTTAAAGAATATCACTTCCGCCGCCATTTTTATTTAATTGAATCAAATATTTCTGGAGAGCGTCCCAACAAACTGCCTTCTAGTTCTTGAAGCCATCAACTCCCCATGCTGAATTTCAATACCACCTCCTAGAACTTAGGGCCCTAATTTTCCAAGGAGACAAACACTCAATTTTTGGTTTAGATTTGCATGAGAAAGAGACCTTAATTACTCTGATCTCTAACACCTCTGAGGAGCTGATTTGAGCTTTTCAGATGCAAAGAGTGTTAATTGGCTAAGGGGCCCAGCTGAGCTTACCCGCCATCTCCAAGTGGGTAGGGGGTGGGGATGGGGCTGGGAGATGGGGAAGGTGTTTAGAGAGGAGGGGGCACTTCCCGTGGTCAGTTTCCTGTAGGTCTGCAGAGGGCAAGAGATCAACATAGCAGTTTTGCCTACTTTACCCCTTCAAGTGTCCTCCCATGTGCCCTTCAAGATCCAGCTCATCTCCTCTTATTCTAAAGCTTCCCTCAGCCCCACTCCCATCCCAGGATCTCTCTAACTGCTTCCTGGAAAGCTAGTGCCTCCCTGGGATCCTGGTTTCTAATTACAGCACTTCCCACACTGCATTGGATGGTCTGTTAACTGGGCCGCCCTTCTACTTGGAGGACAAGGACCCATCTCATGCAGCTTGGCCTTCTTGCAGAGCTCAAAGTGAGCACCCAGGAAATGTGAAACAAAGGAGTAATAGAACAAGTAGTAATAATAATAATGTTAATAATATAATTACAGAAGTCATCACTTATATAGGGCTTCCTGTGATTCTATGCTGTTTGGTCTTAAAGTTAGAAAACATGTAATCCTCTTCTCCAATTCCTGCCAGAGCAGATGTCCTGTATGAATCATTACTGATAGTTATAGATTTATTTGTGGGATTATTTAATATTGACCACCATATGAGGATAAGAAATCTGTTTTAATCACTGTACTATCCACAGTGCCTAGCTCAGTGTCTGGTATATAAAGGCTTGATAAATATTTGTTGAATGAGTGAATGCTTGCATACCTTCAGTGATGGGAAGCTCACTATCTCCTGAGGAAGTCTTGCTCATTTTTAGCACCTTTTCCTGTTAGCTGTTCCTTCTGTTGATGCTACATTTGTTTCCATGGAGTGTTCATCTAGTCCTGACTACTGGTCTCTCCCAAAGACAACTTCCCCTCCTCCCCAGAGGCTGGAAGGTTATGACCTATAAATGTCTCTTCTTAACTGCCTCTATATTTTCCTGGGTACAGCACATCCAGATCCTTCCTCATAATGACCTAGCATCCAGTCACTGCCTGATCCTGGTCACCCTCTGTGGAATAGTCCAGATTGTCTAGTTCCCTCTCACAGTAAAGGCCTGCTATATATGTGAAGATGGGACTCTCGTTCCCCACGTTTTGGGAGTTACGTTTGTATTAATACAATTCTTTCAATGCACTTACCGCTACTCTAAATTAAGAGACTTGGCACATATCCAATGTGGAAGGTGGTTAGAACAAATGAAGTCTTTCCTTTTCTACAGAAACTGTTGATAGTGGGTATATGGGTGTTCACTGAAAAACATTTTGAAAAATTTGGTATGTTTGAAATGTTTCATAATAAAAATGTTGAAAAGAGGAAAAAACCCAATAGAGTAATTAAAATGGAATACTAAAAAATTTTTGTTAACTCCAAAGAAGACAAAAGAAGAAAGAGAAAAGGAAAACAGGATGAATAGAAAACAAATAACCAAATGGCCATCCTAAAGGCAGCCATATCAAGAATAATATCAAATGTAAATGAACTAAACATTTCAGTTAAAGACAGAAACTTTTGGGCTGGTTAAAACAGCAAGAGCTAATTACCTTCTGTCTACAACTGTCTATTTTCTGTAGACACTGCTGTATACAATATGCAGAAGCACTAATTATAAGAAAGCTAAAGTGGCTGGCTATATTAATATCAGATATCATACTTTAAGACAAGAAGTATTATCAGAGGCAAAGAAGTAAGCTCCATAATGAAAACTGGGTCCATTCTTCAAGAGGACAAAACAGTTATAAATGGGAATGTGTACAAAAGCAGAGTTTCAAAATACATGAAGTGAAAACTGACAGCACTAAATGAGGACATAGATAAATCTATAACCATATCTTTACTCTCTTGGTAGTTGGTAAAATTATTCTCACAAAAATAGTAAGGACATTAAAGAGCTCAACAACATTATCGTGCACTTTGACACTGAGTAACTACAGAATACTTAGGTTTTTCAAGTGCCCATGGAATGTTCACCAGGATAGACTATATGCTGGGTAGAAAACAAAACAAATGTTAATGAAGTTTAAAAGTTGAAAACATGCAGAGTGTGTCCTTTGATGACAATTAATGATGAATATAAAGCTATAGATTTAAGTTCAATGAGTCCCAAGAACAAGAAACATGAAGGAAAGGATATCAAGGATACCAATTACATATGGTAATGTAATTGCCCGAAAGCATTGATAAAGAGAAACTTCAAAAAGCTGCAAGAAGCAAGCACACACACACACACACACACACACACACTCACACACATATAGAAGAAGAAGGATGAAGATAACAGCAGATTTCTCATCAGAAACAGTGCAAGCAAGGGGCACCTGGGTGGCTCAGTTGGTTTAACGTCTGACTCTTGATTTCAGGTCAGGTCATGATCTCACAGTCAGGAGATTGAGCCCTGCATCAGGCTCTGCACTGAGTGTGGAGCCTGCTTGGGATTCTCTCATTCTCTCTCTGCCCCTGCCCTGTTTGCATTTGTGCATGTGCGCACTCGCTCTCTCTCTCTCTCTCTCCCAAAATAAATAAACAAAAAAAGAAAAATGCAAGCAAGAAGATTGTGAAGCCATACCTTTGATGTACTGCAAAATAAAAAAAAATCTGTCAACCTAGAATTGTATATTCAGCAAAAATATTGTTTAAGACCAAAGACAAAAGAGACTTTTTTAGATATAAAGACAGAAGGAATTCATTGTTAACACATCCATACAAAAAGAAATGCTAAAGGAAGTTGATCAGACAAAAGGAAAATGTCACCAAATGAAATTTTAATTCCACAGGAAATAATGAAAAGTATTAGAAATGGTAAATATATATACATATATTTTTAATGTTTGTTTATTTTGAGAGAGAACGCATGACCTGGGAAGAGACACAGAGAGAGGGAGAGAGAGAATCCCAAGCGGGCTCCACATACAAGATGGAGCCCAACACAGGGCTCAATAAAAATGTGTAACAACAAT
Organism: Neofelis nebulosa; assembly: GCF_028018385.1. Taxonomy (NCBI): domain Eukaryota; kingdom Metazoa; phylum Chordata; class Mammalia; order Carnivora; family Felidae; genus Neofelis; species Neofelis nebulosa. The sequence goes on along the minus strand of NC_080793.1, from coordinate 35,178,481 downwards.
CACAAATGTTGATAGTGGAAAAATGGGTATGTACTATTGTAAAGTTCTTTTTTTTTTAATGTTTATTTATTTTTGAGAGAGAAAGAAAGCATGAGCAGGGTAGGGGGCAGAGAAGAAGATGAAGAATCCAAAGCAGGCTCCAGGCTCTGAGCTGGTCAGCACAGAGCCCAATGCGGGGCTCAAACTTATGAAGTGTGAGACCATGACCTGAGCTGCAGTCGAACACCTAATTGACTGAGCCACCCAGGCGCCCCATGTAATGGCACAATATCACTTGAAGGTAGACTATGATAAATTAATATGTATTCTATAAGCTCTAACTACTGAAATAACAAAACAGAGGGAAAGCAGTGATAACTAATAAATCAACAAAGGTAAGAAATAGAATCATAATCAAAAGAAGTAAGGGAGGGGTGCCTGGCTGGTTCAGTCAGTAGAGTATGCGACTCTTGATCTCAGGATCATAAGTTTGAGCCCCATGTTGGACACAGGGTTTATTTAAAATAATAATAATAATAAAGAAGCAAAGGACAAAGGAAAAGGGGAACAAAGTATAGAAAACAGGTATCTAGATGATAGATTTAAACCTAATCACATCTACAAGCACAATAAGTGTACAGAGTCTAAATGCCCAAATTACAAGGCAGAGATTGCCAGACTGCATAAAAAAGCAAGTCCCAACTATATGCTGCCTATAAAAAAAACACATTTTAAATATAAAGACACAGATAGGTTATAGTGGATGGATGGGAAGAAATATACCATTCAAACACTAGTCAAAAGGTGGAATGCTATATTAATATCAAAGTATATTTCATAGTGAAGAATATTACCAGAGGGGCACCTGGATGGCTCAGTTGGTTAGGTGTCCAACTTTGGCAGAGGTTATGATCTTGCAGTTCATGAGTTTGAGCCCTGTGTTGAGCTCTGTGCTGACAGCTCAGAGCCTGGAGCCTGCTTAGGATTCTGTCTCCATCTCTCTCTGCTCCTCCCCATCTTGTGTTCTGTCTCTGTCTCTCACAAATAAATAAACATTAAAGAAAAGAATACCAGGGATAAAGAAGGTCATTTCATGATGTGATAAGGGGGCAGGGTTGAGTAGTCAAGATAACATAATCCTAAATGTTATGTGCCTAATAATAAAGGTTGAAAATACATGAAGCAGAAATCATAGAACTAAAAGGAGAAATAGAAAAATACACAATTATCATTAGGGACTTTAGTAACCATCTCTCAAAAAATGATAGAATAAGTAGACAGAAAACTGGTGAAAAATATAGGAGACTTGAACAATACTATCAAGCGACTTGTCCCAATTGGCATTTATTGAATACTCTTCCTAACACTGGCGAGATACGCATTCTTTTTAAATTAATGTTTATTTATTTTTGAGAGAGAGTGTGTATGTGTGTCTGTGTGTGAGCAGGGGAGGGGCAGAGAGAGAGGGAGACAGAGAATTCCAAGCAGGCTTCATGCTGTCAGCACAGAGTCCAACGTGGGGCTTGAACTCACGAACCGTGAGATCATGACCTGAGCCAAAATCAAGAGTCAGACGCCTAAGCAAAATATGCATTCTTAACAAGTGGATATGGCACATTTACCAAGATAGATTATATTTGGGGCTACAAATGAGTCTCCAAAATTTCAAACAATTCACTTCATAGAAAGTTTTTTCTTATCTCACATTGGACTTAAATTCTGAATCAATGACAGAAAGTTCTCTGTAAAATCCTCAAATGATTGGGAACTAAATAGCACTTCTAAGGAACCCATGGATTAAAGAAAAATTGAAAAATGAAATTAGAAAATATTTAGAATAGAATGAAATGAAAATGCAACATCAGATTTTGTGGGGTGCTACTAAAGCAGTACTTATGGGGAAATTTATAGTACTAAATGGCTATATTAGAGAAAAAGAAAAGTCTCAAATCAATGACCTCAACTCTTACCTTAAGAATGTAGAAAGGGGAGAGCAAAGTAAGTAGCTTTGCTTACTTAGCAAAGCTTACTTACTTGCTTACTTAGAAGCCCAAGTAAATTGAAGAAAGGAGATAGTAAAGATCAAGATGAAGATCAATGAAATAGAATATAGAAAACAGTAGAGATAATCAATGAAATCAAAAGCTGTTTTTTTTTTAAAGAAGATCAATAAGAATGATAAGACTTTAGTTAGACTGACCAGGGATAGAAAAGAGAAGACACAGTTTTTAAAAAAAAATTTTTAATGTTTATTTGTTTTCGAGACAGAGAAAGACAGTGTGAATGGGGGAGGGTCAGAGAGAGGGAGACACAGAATCTGAAGCAGGCTCCAGGCTCCAAGCTGTCAGCACAGAGCCCAACGCGGGGCTCGAACTCATGGAGTGTGAGATCATGACCTGAGCCAAAGTCGGATGCTTAACCGACTGAGCCACCCAGGCACCTCTGAAGACACAGTTTTGATATCAGGAATAACAGAAGTAGTATCATTATAGATTCTCCAGATAATAAGTGGATAATAAGAGAACATTATGAACAACTTTATGCCCATAAATCCAACAACTTAGATGAATTAGACAAGTCTTTTGAAGGACACGAATTACCAAAGCTTACTCAAGGAGAAAGAGTTAAGCTGAATAACCTGAATAGCCCTTTATCTGTTAAATAAATTGAATTTGTAAGATATATATGTATATAATATGTAAACCTTCCCATACTGATGAATTCTACAAAACATTTAGGTAAGACATAATACCAGTTCAACACAAATTCCTCCAAAAAGTTTTAAGGAGTAGGGGACAGGGGAGGGAATATTTCCTTTCATTCTAGGAGGTCAGCATTAACTTGATACTCAAAGCAGACAAAGTCATTACAAAAAAAGAGAACTACAGTTCAATAAGTCTTTAAGAGAACAGATTGAGTTCAACAATGGACTACAATGATAATACATCATGACTGGTAGACTTTCTCCAGAAATGCAGGGTTGGTTTAACATTCAAAAATCAATTAATGTGATTCACCATATTAGCAAACTAAAAAAGAAACAAACATGATCATCTCAATTAAATAGAAAACATTTGACAAAATTCAACAATCATTCCTGATAAAAACTGTCAGCAAACCAGTAATGAAAGGAAATTACTCATCCTGATTAAGGACATCTACAAAATCTTGATAGCTAGCATCATATTTAATTATGAAAGACTAAATGCTTTCCTACTAAGATCAAGAATGAGACAGAGATATCCATTCTTGCCATTTCTATTCAATACTGTACTGGAGGTCTTAGCCAGTGCAATCAGGGAAGAAGAATAAATGAGACACGCATATTGGTAAGTAAAAAGTCAAACTGTTTTTGTTCACATTCAACATGATCATCTGCATAGAGAATCTAATAGAATCTACAAAAAAGCTACCAGAATAAATAAGTTTTACCAAGTTGCAGGATACAAGATCCATTTATAAAAACTCAATATATTTCGCATACTGGCAACAAACAGAAACAGAAATTTAAAAATTACCACTTATTATAGTATCAAAAGATATAAGATACTTGGGGATAAATCTGAGGAAAGTTGTGAGAGACCAGTACCCTATAACTGTAAAGTACTGCTGAGGGAAATTAGAGAAAACCCTAAAAAAATGAAGTTGCAAGAATCAACATTGTAAGAGGTCACTTCTTGCCAGATTGATCTGTAGGTGCAACCCAATCCCAATCAAATTCCCAATAGGGCTTTTTGGTAGAAATTGATATGTTGATTCTGATATTCATACTAAAATGTACAGAGTCTAGACAAGCCAAAACAATTTTGAAAAGGCAGAACAAAATTAAAGGACTTACACTGCCTGATTGCAAGACATAAAGTAACAAAATATAGTAATAAGAGATGTAGTAATAAAAAATGTAATATTGGCATAAAGACAAATAAACAGAATAGAGTCCAGAAATATACCCACACATATACGAACAACTGATGTTTTACAAAAGTGCAAAGGCAATGCACTGGAGAAAAGATAACTTTTTAGGAAGGGATGGAACAATAGAAATGCAAAAAAAAAAAAAGAAAGAAAGAAAGAAAGAAAGAAAGAAAGAAAGAAAGAAAGAAAGAAAGAAAGAAAGAAAGAAAAAAGAAAGAAAGGAAGAAGAGAAAGAAATGAAAAAGAAGAAAAAGAAAAGCCAAAAAACTGAAAGCACCAAAAACTTGGACCCATGCCTTGCACTATGTATAAAAATTAACTCAATTGGGTCATAGACATAAATGTAAAACCTAAAACTGTAACTTTTTTACAAGGAAGCATAAGAGAAAATCTTTGTGACCTTGGATTATGCAAAGGTTTCTTAGATATGTCACCAAAAGCACAATTCACAAAAGCAAATTTGATAAATTGGACTTAATCAAGTTAAAAACTTTTCTTCAAAAGACATTATTAAGAGAACAGAAAGATAAGTAACAGACTAGGGAAAAATATTTGCAATTCATACATTTGGTAGAGGACTTGTGTCCAGAATATATAGAGAACTCTCAAAATTCAACAATAGGAAAATAAAGAATCCAATTGAAAAATTGATGAGTTGAACAGATACTTCATCCAAGAAGGAATAAGAATGAAAAATATGAACATAAAAAGATGTTCATCATCATTAGTTATCAGAGGAATGCAAATTAAAAACCACAGTAAGATATACCACTAGTTGCTATTGAATATAATACCTGCTGGTTTGAATATAAAATGGTATTTTGGAAAATAATTTGGCATTTCTTTAAAAGGTGTATCATATGATCCAGCCACCCTACTCCTAGGTACTTACCCAAGACAAATGAAGGCATATGCCCATTATAAGACTGGCACACAAATGTTCACAGCAGCATTATTTGTCCATCAACAGGTGAATAAACAAAATACTGTATATCCAGACAATGGAATACTATTCTATAATAAAAAGCAACAGATTGCTAATACAAACTACATGTCTATCTCAAAATGAATCTTAAAATAAGTGAAAGAAGCCAAACAAAAAAAGAGTATATATAGTATGATTCTATTTATAAAATTCTAGAAAACGTAAGCTGATTTATAATAGTAGCAGATCAGTGGGGATGGGGGTGGGAGGGAGAGATTACGAAGAACAGAGGAAACCTTTTGTGGGGTGATGGATACGCTCACTCTCCTGATTGTGGTGATGGTTTTGTGACTATATATATATAACCAAATCTTATAAAGTTGTATACTTTAAATATGTATAATTTATTGTATATCAATTATATTTCATAAATCTGTTTGAGTGTATTTGAGCTTTAATAAGGTACACACACACACACACACACCATTCCTGAGCCCTATCATAAATCTACTGATTCAGATTATGTAAGGAAGTCTAGGATCAGTTTTGTAATTCTTATGCACTCAGCTTGAGAGCCATGGTCCCATGGCCCCAGTGATGTTGAAATTCCTTCCTATGGCCTGTGAGACTCCTGTTCTCACTTCTCTTGAAGTTCTCCTGGGGCGCCTGGGTGGCGCAGTCGGTTAAGCGTCCGACTTCAGCCAGGTCACGATCTCGCGGTCCGTGAGTTCGAGCCCCGCGTCAGGCTCTGGGCTGATGGCTCGGAGCCTGGAGCCTGTTTCCGATTCTGTGTCTCCCTCTCTCTCTGCCCCTCCCCCGTTCATGCTCTGTCTCTCTCTGTCCCAAAAATAAGTTAAAAAAACGTTGGAAAAAAAAATTAAAAAAAAAAAAAAAAAGAAATTCTCCTTACCCACTCCCCATTTCATCCTCTGACCTCTAGCCAGCCCAGGCCATCTGAAGGTCCCTAATGGTACATGCTCTTTTGACCCTGAGCCTTTGTAGGCATTGTGCCTTTTCCCTGGAACACCTTTGTGCTCTCCTTCAGTTGACTAAATATACTGGTTCTTCAAAACCCTGCTTAGGTGGCACCTCCTCTGGGAAGCCTTCCAGGTTCCCTGCTCTCTGAGGCTCCCCTGCATATGCTTTTGTTCCCTGGAACAAAAGCTCCCTGGACTTTGGTTTCCTGACCTGTAAAATGAAGTTAAGAATGATACCTCAGAAGAATGTTTTGAAGACTCAGTGAGATAACAAGATAATGTAGTACAGTTCTTGGTGCATATTAGAATTCAACAAATGGTGGCCATTGTTGTGGCTGTTGTTATTATTTCTCATCACTGTCTTCAGAGCCCTGTGAGCTCTGGCATACCATCTAACACACTGGTGGCTACTGTTTGATCTTCCCCTAGATTGGTTTTCCTGAGCATGCCACAAAAATTCAGTTAGTTCAGCCACAAACAGTTGTTGAGTATCCTTTGGGTATCAGCTCCTATCCCAGGGGCTGGGGACAGAAAGATTAAGAGGAAGGGAATGGATATCAGAGATGAGAGCATCAGAGAGGTACCAGAGGGGAGTGTGAAGAGCACAGACTTCTGAGCCATCTGCTCTATCATATACAGCTGTGTGACCTTGGGCAATTTACTTAACCTCTCTGTTCCTCGGTTTCCTCAAGCTTAAAATGGGGATAATAGAATACCTATCTTAGTAGGCTGATATTTTACTTTAACAACACATAAATAGTTTTGTTCAAATGAGCTGATATCTGTGAAACAGTCAAAACAAAGGACACTGACGATCCACTGGATTTGGCAATTAGCGGGCTATCAGAGATGTAGCGAGAACTGCTTTAGAGGAGGCAGATGCCAGAGTGCAGGGATAGAGGAGTGAGTGTCCAGGAAAGTTGAGAAAGGGAAGTGGAGACAGCGCCTCAGAGCTATTTGGGTGAGAACAGGGTGACTGCTCCAAGTGGAGGTGTTCAGGGGTTCTGAGAGACCTGTGTTACAGGAAGGTGCCTGTAGGGTGGGAGTGACTGCAGATAAGGGAGAGAGCCAGGAGGATGGAAGTCCAGAGGGAGGGAGAGGGATGCATGCAGGCAGGTACAGTGGGGAGTGGTCCACCAGGGAGGGAGCAGCTTCATCATCACTGCCCTCTAGGCTCTCAGTGGGGCAAGCCCTTCTTTGGGAAGAGAGGGTGATGTGTGGAAGAGGAGTGTTAGGGAGGGTGGAGAAGTGTGAAATAGCTCTTGCCAGGGAGTGGGGGGAAGCTATAAAAGACTGCAGACTGTGCTAAAAGAGATTAGAATTTGGAAGTGTGCCAGTCTGCCGGGGTGGGGGTTGATTCACCTGTACCTGCAGCCACAGAGGTCGTGCAAGTAAGTGAAGGGTAGCATTGCTTCAGGATTGGGCTAGCTCGCCATTAGAACTAATTTGTCTCTGTTTGCCTTGGACTGTCCTGATTTTAAGGCCGAAAGTCCCATGTCCACCTATTCCCTCAGGACTGTCAGTTACCCACCCAACAGTAGTAACAACATGGGGATCCAAGGGCTATGAGAATGCTGGTTCCCATGAGCGGTGACAAGATGGGGGCAGCATGCAAAGGGCATGAGGGTGGCCTGGACACTCAGGATATGGGAGTAAAGGAGTTGAGGGGTGGGTAAGGACCTCAAGGTGTTACACACCTATCTCCCCAGTGCCTGAATAATGCATGGCCGTCTACTGAGGCACTAAATATTTCTCCGGAGCCCGAGTAACTGGACATTTACATGCCACTTTTAATTTTTGCCATAGCCATACAGCTTCTGCATTAACTTAATGTTCTTTCAAATCAGCTCCTTAATAAATATGGCTTAAAAGGAAACAGTCTCTACCCTATATGGAGAAAAACAAAGAAACCACACACACCCGCACCAGATACTGGATTTTAACTGGGTATGCTGCCTGACAAAGGAGCCGAGACTGAGGCTGCTCCTTCTTTGTTAACCTGGGAGAGGGGCCAGAGTTAGAGAGGCACTTCAAATGTGTGCCGCCAAACAGTCCTTGTGCAGCTGCTCAGGGGGATGGAGACTGGAAAGCGGACACAGCTTTCCTGTGTCACTAATTCTGTGTTCCTTTACTACCTAAAATCACTTTGCCTTCCTCATTTTGGAAATGCTGCAGTAAAGTATTAAGACTGTAGGCTCTCAGTGTTCTCAAGAGTCAATAACAGCGTGCATTTAAATACCAATATGTCATTTTTGTGGCGTTTTTCTGAGATGTCATATATAGGCTCAGGGAACCTTACAGCTGAAAAGGTCCCTGAGGACTTCTGATCTAATCCCCCATCCTTCCTGCTTCCTTCACTTTTTTTAAGTTTATTAATTTATTTTGAGAGACAGAGAGAGAGTGTGTGTGCAAGCAAGTGGGGTAGGGCCAGAGAGAGAGAGGGAGAGAGAGAGAATCCCAAGCAGGCTCTGCCCTGAGAGCCTGATGCAGGGCTTGAACTCACGAACCATGAGATCATGACCTGAGCAGAAGTCGGATGCTTAACCGACCGAGCACCCAGACACACACACAAACACACACGCACATGCACACAGGAACAAGCCCAGAGAGGGCAGGGACTTACTCCCAGCTCTACCATCACACCTAGTTGGCTGCTTTTTTCAATCCTTCCCCACTTTGCCTTCAGAGACAATTTTGCTTCTTGATTTCTGACTTCTTGTCAGCTGTGATTAATGAGGAAGGCTCCTGCATACACGATTTTCAGCTGTACCCAGTTTACGACAAACAGATTAGACCATTTAAGTCAGAATAATGCTATTTAGCAAAGCCGGATTTGGAGCTGGCAGAAATTAAGAAGATTAATTTAAAGCTAAAAAAAGAGTGACAATCATACATCAACACCTGAAAAATCTCGCTGCCTGTACACAGCCCTAATTGAGAAGTATGTGGAAGATTCCATCCGTGAAATTCAATTATCATGCAAGCCAGAGGAAGCAGCTTCCCTGAGGAAGAAACTAGGCAGCCCAAATCAAAATGCCTCCACCTGTCTGTTTTCGTGTCAGAAGAGTGAGAAAACCTGCCTTGATGACGATGAAATATGGACAGTATGCATCAGTGTAATGAAACTTTCCAGGGGTGCCTTTCCATAATGGGATTACCTCCTGAGCGCCTCCATCAGAGGTCAGCCCAGAAAAGCCTCTGAGGCTCCATAAAGCCTTTGGATATGGAAGGCAGAAGACACTGACACCTCATTCCTGATACCCTTCCCTCCAGCTTTGAGCAGGACTGGCTGGGGCTCAGAGACAAAAGGTGTTCTCAAGCCCCTGTACCCCTTCCATGGGTTAGGGGCTTCTTAACCCAGGCAATAAGCAGAGAAAACTCGAGACAACAACTGTAATGATTATAAATGAGCCTATGGTAATTGATCCGCCTTTTAACTGTAGGGACAGATGCAAGGGGAGGTGGGGGGCGGGGAGTGGTTGGTGGCAGATTGATCAGTACTTGCATTGTCTCTCCCATTTGGCTGAGGTTCACCCAGGAGCACACAGTAACCCCTGATCTGCAGAAGAGCTGGATGGAGTTCCTTTTTGGTAAACTGCTTTGGGTGGTCATCGTGGTAAATAAAGGCACATTCCCCACTGATGCTTAGAGGTGTGCAGTTTGCAAAGTGTGTTCACAAGCATCAAGTCAGAAAACTGGACTCAGGAAACCCTGAGATAATGTCTCCCATTACACAGATAAAGATGCTGAGGTTAAGTGATCAGCCTCATCTGTTTGAAAGATTGTTGTTGGATTCTGATTTCATGTGTTTGGCGGTACCCTGGCTAATGTAGAGGAAGGCATAGGCTTTTAAGAGCTCGTGTTCTGGTGTGCAGGACTAGACACAGGAAAGATTGTTACTGAAGGTCAAATGTGATCAGATCATCAGAGAGGGTGCTCAGGGCGAGGTCAAAGACGGAAGAGACTGCATAATGAAGAAAGCCTCCAGGGACAGGGGTCAAGTCTGTCTTCATCACTGTTGTAGCTCCAGTGCCCAGCAATATACTCTGCAAAAAGCATGTTTCAAAAATATCTGTTGAATAAATAAATGAATGATGAGATAGACCTTGAAGGATGTAAAGTGTTTTGGGAATTTGGGGGAAAGCAAGTGTGTCAGGAATATATTGACCAGGAGAATAGAACATGCAAATTGTAAGATATCAAAATGGCAGCTCTGGCTGATGTTAACAATGTGGTTTTGCTAATCTGTTAAAGTCCAACAAATCTTTGCAGCATTATCTCATGGAGGGTAACAGGTCTCTCCTTCATGCACATCTCTTTTCTCTCAAAGTCACTAAGAGCATTGCTTTGAGGACCGTATGTGCTTCTTCCAGCAACTTAGAGGTTCTGAGTTAGTTTCTCTCCCAAGAGAGACTAGTGGCCCTAGTGGCCAGTCCCAGATTGGAGCAGGACTCAGGGGAGAGGAGAAAATTCAGTGGGGAAGGTCAAGGTCTGTGTTTAACTGGAGACTCGTGTAATTTTCAGTGTGCAGTGAAAATCTATGAAGATGGCTCTTCATGCTGACTCTGCTTTGAGTCCCCAGAAACACTTTTAGGAAGGTTCCAGTCTGAAGGGAAGGTCTAGTGTCACAGCAGACTGTCTGGCTCTCTGTGGGAAGAGTCCTCTCAGCTACCCTCCCTGAGCTGGAACATGACCTCACCTCCAGCTTGAACTGCAATCTTCAAATATTGATGGTCTCAGACAGTGGCCTGGGTCTGATCAGGGTCAAGGTGAAAGTCAGTAATTTCATAAAAGGGTGGAAACAATGAAGAAAATCTACCTGTCCCTAACAGTAGAATTCTCATTTCCAACATGTGACCTAAAAATAACTGGATGTGTTAAGCCCTGGTCAGGAGGAGTTTATTGGAGAAATTGGATGGTCACATTCCAGAGCTGGCTGGTTCTTCTCCATCGTGATTCACTTCCATTCCAGTCTTTGACTTTCGCTGCGCTGCCCTGCACCTCAGGGATTGCACTGCCTCCTTTGCCCTTGGACATCTGGTTAAGTTCAGCCCCGGGGAGGCACCACTGGAGACTGGAAGGCGGTAGGAGGGAGAGGCCACGGTACTTCTTCCAGGCTCCCCTTCCACTCTGGCATCGTGTTTCTGGCAGGGCCTGCATCGTCCGTGACCACAGTGAGCGAGGCAGCTCACGCCACAGCTTCAGCCCTCATGAAGCTCTTAGAACGTGATGTCTTCCCCTTGCCCTCTCAGGCCTGCAAGTGGAATGAGTCCCACTGTGACTAGTTTCTGGGTGCCTCGTCATCCTGCTCACATCTCTGCAAGTGGTCCCTTCATTGAGTGGGTTTGCATTTCCTGCCAAGATGCTGACAGAGAGATTTGAGGCTGGAATCAGGTTCCTGCCTTGTTCACCTCTGGACACCCCTGATCTGATTGCAAAGCCTGGCTTTAGGACCCTCAGTAAACAGGTACAGAAGTCTCATCCTCCAGGAATCCACACAGTTTGAGGGAATCCTCCCCATTCCCCCTTCTCACTCATCTCTCAGCCTGTTAGGATGGCTCTCTTCCTGGGCTTCTCTGTCACAGGGAGCCTGGGCCCCTCAGGATATGAAATGCTCACACATCCATGGTCTTGGTTGCTGGTCTGAGGATGCTGTGCCTCTGTATTTCCCTGCCAGGAGCCCAGCCCTAGAGTTTCTAGAAATGACAAGTATACTGCGTGGCTCACGTGGGGGCAGGTGAAGAAAGCTATGGTCAGGGAGGAGAAAGACCTTCCCTTCCCTTCCCTTCAAACTTAGCATGTGCAACCTGTTGGGATGAGCACTGGGTGTTGTATGGAAACCAATTTGACAATAAATTTCATATTTAAAATTAAAAAAAAAACAGCATGTGCAAGTGGCACTTTTATTTTTTTTAATGTTTATTCATTTTTGAGAGAGAGAGAGAATGAATGAGTGGAGGAGGGGCAGAGAGAGAGAGAGAGGGAGAAACAGAATCTGAAGTAGGCTCCAGGCTCTGAGCTGTCAGCACAGAGCCTGATGTGGGGCTCGAACTCACAAACTGTGAGATCATGACCTGAGCTGAAGTGGAACACTTAACTGACTGAGCCACCCAAGTGCTCCAGGCAAGGGGCCATGGGCAAGTCACTTAATCTCTGAGTCCCTGTTCCTACATCTAACACAGGAATGATGATGGTCTCTGAGGAGTGCCTGTGGTTTGGGGGGGAAGAGCTGGATATGGCCGCCCCTGTGCTCATCCTCTGATGCTCCCCACTCCTGAGGGGAGTGGAGTGCTTGTGGAGATGGCAGGTCCCCCATCCTCACCTTTCTCTCTCTCTCCTATGAAATCACCTTCATAATACGGTATCCCAAATGCAGTCTCTTATGTTACAATAGACTTAAACCCCCAATCCCCGTCTGAGAAAAATGCAGTGCTCCCCAAGATTTCTGTAACTTCCGAGGGGAGGTCTTTTCCCATGGTCACCTTTGCCTCCCAGTTCATTCTAGTTCTGAATCATCTTTTTATCTCACTAATGTTGTTTCTTTCCTAAATTAAAAAGGCATATAAATGCAGCCCATTTTACAATTTTTATGAAAACAAAACAAACCTCCCCAGATTAGAACAAAACTGAACACTTTGCCACTGCAGGCTCTAGGCTTCCTCTCCCCATTCCATCCCCTCTCTCACTCCCTTCTGCCGATTGCCCTCCCAACTCCAGATTCTCTTGCTCTGCTGTGCTGAGCGCTGCAGCCTGGTCCCACCCTGCTCCCCAGTTCTGCTGCAGGACACCTGTGCCGGCCTGAATCCCTCAAGTGTGCCTGGAGATGAAAGGGCCTTTCCTCGCCCACTCCTCGCCCCTTTGAAGGCAGCCGCCCACGCCCATGTAAACAGAACTATTTTCTCTCCATGACACAGCCAGGGTGGGCGCCATAGGAAGTCCCAGAGCTCTGCCTCCAGTGTCCTATTTCTTTCCTCCGCCCATGTTCCTTCTCATGGACTCAGAGGTGGAATGGGAGCTGCCCTCTCCAAGCCTCCAGAGTTGGGTCAGAGCCCTGATGCTGCCACTTATGTGCTAGAGACCTTGGGATGTTCTAGGCCTGGAACAGGCCTGAAAGCCTGCCTTGAGTTTTTAGCACAGGTATGTTGAGGCTAAAGGTAGAATTCTGTAAAAACGTATGGTGGGGATCGTGAGGGTGGGACATTCCCCAGGGAGCCCATCCACAGACATCACACCCCACACTGACAACAGAGTGTAGCTGGGACCTTGTGGAGTCAGGCATCCTTTGAGTGGCTGACCGGGTGACCCTGGGCAGGCTGCAGCCCCAGTCTGAGCCTTGGTGTCCTCACTGTCAGGTGAAAGTGTGGGGCTGGGCAAACTAGAGCCCTGGCCCTGAGAGTTTCCAGCCCAGCGCCCAGGGGCCTGGCTAGCTGGCTGGAGCCCAGAGACCCTAACACAGGAGCCTATGTGCACACGCTCTCACACAGAGCCTGCATTTTCTCCTGATCACGCTTTCTCTCACCTTGTCCTTGTGTCACTGGATAGGAGCCCATCTGTCACGCTGAGCCATCTGCTTCCTCTCCTGCCATCTCTGCTGCCCCACTCTAAGTAAATTAAAAAACAAAGAGGCAGGAAGCCGCTGACAGCCGCATTTATCCTCATTTCTGTGGCTGGCAACAGGAGCTGAAGGGTTGGCTTCGTGGGTCTGAATTAAAGATTAGTTAGTGCTGGTGAGAGGGTGAACAGTCCCATAGCTGTGGCATCCTGACACTGGACATTAGCACAGGTGGTAGTGAATGTGGGCCGGGGCTGAGGAGGAAGGGATTTGAGCCAGCATGAGCAGCAGTGGCAGCTTGGGAGTTGGGCAGAGCTGGTTTGCTGCCTTCTCTGTGTGTGACCTTGGACAAGTCATTGACCCTGTAAGCTTTGGTTTCCTCATCTGTGAAAGGATATGCATAAGCAGTGTTACTGACCTCACAGAGTGGTTGAGCGACTATGTGAGGAACATATAGACTGATAACAGATGTGCAGCAGGGGCAATGTAGACAACAGTTATTTCTGAGGCAGTCAGAGTAGAGAAGGAAGAAGATGGGGTGGGCAGGGAGCCCCTTGTCCAGGGAAGGCCGTCAGGAAGGAGTTTGCGACCTGGGTCTCCTCGGTGAGCCTCAGTCTCTGCATCTCTAAAATGGGACTAGAACTGTGGAAACCCTAGGGACATTGTGGAAGGAGCAGAAGGAATGGGATGAACCAGATGGCGGGTGAGCCTGGAGGTGTATAGGTCACAAGAGCAGGAGACCCAGAAGGGAGCTGCCTCTGTGGCTTCCCTGTGGGATGGCTCCATGCTGCATTGTGTTAGTTTCCCTTGTTTTCTGCCCTCCTTGTGAGAAGATTATAATTGCCCCACCTTACTGATGTCAGATTTAGCCACATAACCTGTTTCAGCCCATGAAAGTGCAAGAAAGTGCCATGAGCCTATTCTGAACAGAGGCATTAAGAGCCAGCCCACACTTCCATGATTGCTCTTTCCCTTCTTCCAAGGGACTGAAATACAGTGTTCTCATCTAGTCTGGGTCTTGAAATGAAGATGAAGTGGAACAGAGCCAAAGCTGACCCACGGTGGATATGGGTGTGAGCCAGGAATAAGTGTTCATTTTGAGTCATTGACGTTTTAGGGCTGTTAGCAAACGCTGGCTGATTCAGGCCCCTTCGACTCCAAGCTGGTTCCCACCTGAATCTCGGAAAAGGGATGCAACTTCTCCTTCCTTCCTGGACCCCTGCAATTTCTGGGTTTTGCCAGACAAGGTGCCTTCTATGACCCCCTCTGGGCCTTAGTAATTTTGTCTGAAGAATGATTGGGTTGTGGACACATGAAAGTCAGTAAGGAGGAGGAGGGTGGGGACCATACAACCATGGCATCCTCAGCCCTAGGACCCAGGTGGGGCACCATGAGAAGGTAGGCAGGTGTGTGGCACAGTTGTCACACCCTGTTCCCGCTGTCAGCCACATGGCTTTCCTATCTTCTTCCAGATCACACAGCCGTGACTGGGGTGGGGTGGGTGCAGGCCCGCCTCCTCCCATGCTGGGGCCACACAATTTGAGAGAGACCTCTACGACTCATTCGGAGGATTTGAACTTAGACCTCCCCACACATGAGAGTCTAAGTTGCTCCTTCCTGGCCTACCACAACAGAACTCATGATCAGGGAATGACCAGGCTCTAACTGAGTCATGGAGAAGCCCCAGGCAGGTGGGTACTTTAATTCAGCTTCAAAATGAAATCCTTGACGTTTATTTAGAGAGAGGAAGTAGCAACGGCAACCCAAATCCTGTTTCTATTCTCCTGAGATATTTACTTCTGGCCCCAAACATGGTTATTCTGTTCTTTTCCATTCTATTCCATTCTAAAGACCAGAGCCAGGGAGGCAGCCAGGTCTTCCTGGAGTGGCCATTTGTCTGTTGGGAAGTATCTTAGCATCTGAACATCCTTCCTACGTTGGGTCCGGACTCTCGGAGAAGCAGAAAAAGCTGGAATCTCCCTTTCTAGTAGGCTTGCAATAGTAGGCTGCAGTTACTCAGACCCACCTGCTCCAGTGACACAGAGAGACAGTGGGGACTCCATCCGGATGCAGCGGTATACCCAGCCTGTAGGGGCCACAGCAGCAGTGGGGCAGGTGGTGGCACCTAGTGCCCAGTACCAGCAGTACTGCCATGTGAGTCGTTGCCCGTGGGATCTGGGGCCGGGCATGGGTTCCTTGATACTCTGCTTGTGCAGTGGCTGCGGTCCTGGCCCTGGCCCATTTTCTACTACTAGTTCTGTATCTGTCTCAGCCGTTCTGGGAGTTGCTCCCTGTGCTTTCGCTAAATTGACTTTCTGCTTATTATCAGCTAGAGCCTTTTTCTGTTGCTTCCCAGCAGGAGCCCTGAAGCTAATACCACACCCTCCCTCCTGAGAAGGCAAGTTAGCATCTTGGTCCTGGACAAAGCAGGATGTTAAGGGATGTTTTCCGGGTATGCGTGGTTCCATCTCTGAGGAGTGTTCTGGGAAATGCGTTTTGTTTTATCTCCTGGAATATTTTAGTTCTCCTTATAAATCACCACTCCAGAGAGCAGTCCTGCTGGTCTGTCCCTTAAGCTGGTTCCAAGCACAGCTGACCCCATCCTCAGGAGGAAGGCATTTCAGGGCACCGCATAGTTGTGGTCCCAGTCACAGAGAAGAACCAGCTCCAATCTGAGCATTGGAGAGGAGCGGGTGTCTGTCATTTCATAGGTGTCTCTCCCAGAAGGACGTCTTGAGATGTTCTTGTTGGGTACTTTTCAAAATGGTGCTGGCAAACCAACTGCCTCAGGATTGGAAGTTTGTTGAAAGTGCATGCTCCAGGGACCCACCTACTAAATCAGTGAGGTCCAAGGGGCTGCATTTTGATGCTCTGCCTGACTCCCTGGCCCCATTACACAGATGGGGAAAGAAGACCCTAGGTTTCCTGACCCTCAGGCACTTAATAGCCCCTTGGTAGCACTTCAGGTAGATGCTCTCCTTCTAGGAAAGAAAGCATGATCCAGGTTGACTGCCAACAAGGCCAACCTGATGGGGAGGGGATGTTGCTTCTGGAAAAAAACCGTGATGAGTATGGAATTTATAATCCGGCTATTTCAGCAAATATTTGCGTGCTTTGCTGAAAGGTGCACTTTCAGATCAATTCTGCACTGCGTCTTTTTCAAATTATTATTCTAAGCTTGCAAAATTGAGTTTATTACTGATGTAAAAATAATAAACTCAGGAATCATTCATTATTTTCCTCCCTCAGGAGTCAGCTGAGTTTAAAAAAAAAAAATCAGAGAAGTCCAGGATGACCCTGGGTTTCTTGACTAAGGGACTGTGGGGATGAGATGGGAACTCAGCAGAGGGGCAGGTTTGGGAGAAGTAGGACATATTGATTTGTGGTGCATGTGGAATCATCATAGGAATATTGGTGAGCAAAGGCCAAACAGATCTGGAGCTTAGAGGAAAGGTCTAGTTTGCAAGCAAAAAAATTAGAACATTTTAGCACAAATAAGGTAGTTCAGGGATAGTGTTTTCTGTGAGGAGTAACAGACCACATCAACCCCTTTGTCCTTCAGTAGAAAATGGGGGTAGGGTATGGAAGGAAGAGTGAGTGATGAGAGGGGCTGGAGCTAAACTGTTTATAAGTCTAGCACAACATTCTGTTGCTCTGCGATAAACATTTGTGAATTCAATTCAATTAATCTCAACTCAATTCAGTTCCATTCAACTGTCCCAGTCACTGTACTGAGCACAATTCAATTAATCAACTATTTTTTGAAGACCTACTATGTTTAGGGCCTGGGTCCCACCAGTAAACCCTCAGATGGTCCTCATTTGGAGTGGACTTCCCAGTTGTCATATTTGGCAGTGAGTCAGGGTGTGATGTTTAAGGTCAGGACTGAATTCCACAGAGAGGGGAAGACATTCCCAAGGCCATAGAGCAAGATGGTCAGAGGGGCCCAAACCACAATTCCTGACTTCCAGCAGAACAAGGGATTTCTTTGAGGCATGGTATAGTCAGGAAAAGGTGGTAGGGTATGAAAGGACAGTGTGAAAATGTGATTAGCATTTAATTTATTTTTAAAAATTTATTTATTTAGAGGGGGATAGAGGGAGTGCATGAGTTGGGGAGGAGCAGAGAGAGAGGGAGAGAGAGAGTCCTAAACAGACTCCGTGTTGTCAGCACAGAGTCTGATGTGGGGCTCAATTCCCTGAACTGTGAGATCATGACCTGAGGCAAGATCAAGAGTCAGATGCTTAACCAACTGAGCCCCGCAGGCGCCCCAGTATTTTATTATTTGCACAGTGTATGGACAACTAAGTTGAATCCTGTTGAAGGCAGCAGCACAGTTTCTGGGCTCACTGCAGTGATTACTGTCTCTTGAGCTGGCTAAGTGGGTGAAGAGAATCTCAGGATTTAGGGGTCATCCCACTGGATCTTGTACTATTTAAAACAGTCTTGCACATCTCCAGTGATGAGGAGTTCACTGCCATCCAAGATAGCTCTTCCCTTATTCAGACAGCTCTGATCGTTGGAAATGTGTCTGTTTATAGTGAAAGGAGATCTCTCCTGCTATGGTTCCAATCCATTGATTAGTTGTAGCTCAGTTCCTGGGTACCACAGATCATGTCTGCTCCCTTTGTCCTGTGACAGCCCCTTAGAGACTTGGAGGTGACCATGTCCCATTGAGCCTGTCTTCTCCAGGTTGAGTGCCCCCAGATCCCTCAGCCACTGGGTCCTCTCTGCATCTGTTCCTCTTACTCCTGACATACTGTGGCTGACCATTGCCCTCTCACAGAGCTGAGCGCAGCACTCCAGAAGTGTGGGCTGGACATATCCTGTGATGAATGTGTCCTTTGAATGCTTATTGCAGGACCAGGAGCTGCATGTATATCAACCTGAGACACATGACCTTGTGACCCACTGTCCATCTACCAGTGACCCCTTGCTTCCACTTAAAGACATAGGCACCTTTTGATTCATCTGTGTACGTGAGGCTGTGGTATGATCAGTGGGGCCCAGGGCAAATGGTTTTAATCCTTTGTAAGTGAAAACCTGAGAATAAAGAAGGTGTTCTATGAATTCATAGCACCCATTAGTGACTGGGCTAGAAAATCAGCTTCATTCCCTTGCTACTCAAGGTATGGTCCATGGACCTGCAGTGTCAGCATTAAGTGGGAGCTTTTGGGGATGTGCACAGTCACAGACCCCATTCCAGACCTACTGAATCTGAAGCTGTGTTTTAAAAAGAGCTTTGGACCCATGTGTCCTTTATTTGCCTTTTATGAACCCTTACTCAAGTTGCTTGGCTCAGCCTCCAAGACCCTTGGATCATGCCGGGATGACCTTCCTAAAACTCCAATCTGGCCATGTCACTGTGCTGCTTACTCCTTTCAAAGGACCCCTGTTGCCTTCAG
Organism: Neofelis nebulosa; assembly: GCF_028018385.1. NCBI lineage: Eukaryota > Metazoa > Chordata > Mammalia > Carnivora > Felidae > Neofelis > Neofelis nebulosa. Next base: position 35,159,728 of record NC_080793.1, on the reverse strand, counting down.
GACAAAGTCTAACTTCTCAGGCCTCATAATCTGGCTTGTACCAGTCTCTAGAGTCTACTGCACTATTCATAACTGAATGCCCAGTCACACCAGCTGACCCGTATTTCCCTAGAAAGGCCACACTGTTTCACACCTCCATACTTTCCTATATACAGTTTCCTCTGCCTGGAATTCCGTCCCTAGACTTCCCACCTCAGAAGCTCCTCCTCAGCCTTCATCTCAGCCTCAGTATTACTTCCTCTAGTTGCTGCCTGATTTGTGCCTGCATCAGATCTGGCCCTTCCCTCTAGTAAGCGCTTCCTATAAATACACTAGCTATTTTCACTCATCCACATGTGTCCTCCTTACCAGACTGTGGTTTTCTTAGGGGCAGAGTCTGTGTCTGGTGTATCTCAGGGCCTAGCACACAGTTGGTGCTCAATAAAGGCTAAATTGCTGAGGCAGTTCACAAGAGCCACAATGTCCACAGGAGAGCCCAAGTGGAGGGGAAGGCTTATGTAGAAAGTTTATGCCTCATGGTTATTTGCCTCCCTGCTTCCCAGCACGGGGGCCCTCTCTGTCCATGAAGGTCCTCAGAGAATGAGCCCCTTATCATTCCAACACTGCTAAGTTAAAGAGCAGTCAGTGCCACCACCAAGAAATGCCATGGTCCTCAGAGAGTTTCCTGGATCTTAGGCCTATCTCAATTCGTTCTGCTTTTCTGAGCCCATTGTGGGCTGGGCTTAACTCCTGGGAAGCTGAGATGGAACAGATCTATTCTGTATCCTGGAGAGTATATGGTGTGGTCAGGAGTCAGGCCCAAATGACTTCCAAACAGTGCTCTGGAGGTTTGTGGGAGGGAGTGCCCCACTGGGTAGGATGTCACTAGGCAGGGGCAGGGCAAGGATGGCATCCAAAGCAGAGAGAACAAAAGCAAAGACATGGTATAGGGAGTGGTTATTGGCTAAAGCAGAGGCATGTGAAGTGGGAGGCTACTAAGGTAGGTTGCGGCCAGGTTACAGGAGGAGGGATCTAAAATGCTAAGAAGATAACGTTGCTCACAGGCCTCCCATGTGTGGCTGTTCATGTTGTGCACTGCCCAAAGTTTTCATGTCTCAGAATATCATTTGTTTTGCAAGCAACCTCATTGTTTTGAAAATTAGAAAATATTGGGTGCCTGGGTAGCTCAGTTGGTTAAGCGTCTGACTCTTTATTTTGGTTGAGGTCATGATCTCACAGTTTGTGAGATTGAGCCCTGCCCGTGTTGGTGTCTGCACCGACAACGTGGAGCCTGCTTGGAATTCTCTCTCTTCCTCTCTCTCTCTGCCTCTCCCTCTCTCCCTGTCTCTCAAAATAAATAAATGAATTTAAAAAAAAAAAGGGGGGGGGCTGCCTGGGTGGCTCAGTCGGTTGAATGTCCAAATCTTGATTTTGGCTCAGGTCAAGATCCCGGGGTTGTGGTATCAAGCCCCATGTTGGGCTCTGCATTGAGCATGGAACCAGCTTGGATTCTCTCTCCCTCTGCCCCTCTCCCTCACTTGTGCTCTCTCTCAAAATAAACAAACAAACAAATTTTAAAAAGTAAGTCAATGTGGTTTTTTAAAAAAGAAAATCAGAAAATATTTTTATTGTAAATGTTTTCACTCTAAAGATGGGTAACATACACATTTATCATGACAATTTTCTGGTGGATGGAAGTAATATATATCATCAGAGTGGTAACTATTATCCTATTTCTACTTTTGAAGAAGGAATATGTTTTATAACTGAAAGACCTAGTGAAAAAGTAGACTCTAGAATGCAAGCTGAGACATACTCTCAAGAATAATTCACTTTTAAATTAATTTCCTTAGTACCAATTTGATATGATGTTTTATGCAGAATTAGTAATGTAAGTATAAGCAGGAAACAAAACCAGTATACAAAATGCTTTGAAAGCATCAAAGGAATTAAAACGTTCTCTAAAGAGAAATTAAATGCTAGTGTTTACGAATAATTATTCTTAATGCTAAACAAATTGGAAATCATTGATACTAGCTTCTCTTTCTCTCTTTTTAAGTTTTATTTATTTCTTTATTTTTGAGAGAGACAGAAAGAGTGCTTGCAAACACATGTTCTGGGGGAGGGGCAGGGACAGAGAGAATCCCAAACAGGCTTCAGGCTGTCAGTGCAGAGCCCGATTTAGGGCTCAAACTGGCAAACCATGAGATTATGGCCCGAGCCAAAATCAGACACTTAACCAACTGAGCCACCCAACCGCCCTGATGCCAGCTTCTCTTAAGAAGGAAATGTAAGACAAAAATTCAGAAGAAAAGTCATTTTACTTCTGTGACTCTGTGATTAGCCCATTTGTGACGTACATAAAATTTCAAAATCAATTTCTACTTAAAAATATTGGATACAACAATACATTTAAAAAATTTTTTTTTCAACGTTTTTTTTAAATTTATTTTTGGGACAGAGAGAGACAGAGCATGAACGGGGGAGGGGCAGAGAGAGAGGGAGACACAGAATCGGAAACAGGCTCCAGGCTCCGAGCCATCAGCCCAGAGCCTGACGCGGGGCTCGAACTCACGGACCACGAGATCGTGACCTGGCTGAAGTCGGACGCTTAACCGACTGCACCACCCAGGCGCCCCAACATTTTTATAAGAAAGGTTTGTAGTGCTGAAAACTGTCCTGGTCTTTCACTCTTCTAACTGACATACATAATTTGAAGAATTGGGATGAACTTGAACAACTGTAACTATGTGAAAATTTACAACTGAAATTGACCTCTGTGCTATTGACAAGGCATTGATCTGTGAGCAAATAAAACCTTAAACTGTTTTCTAAACTCTCCTCTTGACATTTAGCAATACACTTGCCTCAATAATTTACTGGACGCCTTTCTGAATATTTCTGTAGCTCTCAGAATATATTTAACTTTGACAACATTGGTTGCCAATGGAGAACATAGCTTCTTGAAATTAAAATGTATTTAAAATTGCTTAAGATTTATAACCTGTCAAATCTAGCGATCTTTTCTAGAGAAAACAAGATATCGGAGCAAGTAAGCGTTAAAATGATCATCAACATTTTGTTTCCATGAAAGCAAGAGGCATGTCTTAGTCTAGGTTCCCCTAAAAGGTAAAGGCTGAGACAAGGGTTTTTGTGAAGGTGGTTCATTTTGGGAAACTTGCGCCAAGGAACTGGGAAAAATGCAACAGAGAGGAAAGTCAATCCATGTCCCTGTTGTGCAGCTGGCTGTGCTGTGAGCACCTGGGCTCCATCTGGCTGGGACACTGAGGAGCCATGTGGAATGCACCCTATGGGGCAGAAGAATGGAGCATTTCTCCACTGGAGCCCATCCCCCATGGTTCAGGGGTTGCTGTTCTCTGAGGAATTAACCCCCTTGCTTCCAAGTTTGCACATTTGTCAGAATGTGCTATGGGACCACAGTAGAAAAGCCCCAGGGCAGAGAGCAGGAGATACGGGAGGCAGCTGAGGTGAGATGTTCTCAGGTTACCCTTGCGCCACAGCTGGTTGCTTTAGAAACAGCTGGAGTAAAACGGTGGCCAAGAGAATATGAGGGGGACACAAGAGGTATCTGATACAACATACAATGATTTAAAAACAAATAATTATATTCCAGTGCTAATTCTAGTTGAGTAAAAGCTCAAAATTTCTATTTTATTTCAAACATTTTATTTTGGTTTAATGAACGTATGGTACACACATCTTACTTGTACAGCTCATTTCAAGTGTTCTTTTATATTCTACAATTGATTTATTTTATACAAAATGACTTCATTGTAATTATTATTATTAAGAACTTTAAACCTTTATTTGGTAGGGGGAGGTTTGTTCTAATTTGTATTAAGATGCCCTGTGGACTAGCACTTGGGCCTCGGAACAATAGTGCGGTGTGTCCTTGCAGGACAGAGTCGGGCACTACTTTACCTAGTTGGGTGAGGCTTGGAAAAGTTGTAGCTAAACTGACTTTATGTAACCTGAATATTGTTTTCAAACCTTACCTAGGAGAATGTGCCATTTTAAAGGTCCTTACAATAAGAAGGGGACCTCTTTAGGGGCGCCTGGGTGGCTCAGTGAGGCTTCCGACTTTTCTCCGGTCATGATCTCATGGATTGGGGGTTCGAGCCCCGTGTCAGGCTCTGGACTGACAGCTCAGAGCCTGGAGCCTGCTTCGGATTCTGTGTGTCCCTTTCTCTCTCTGCCCTTCCCCTGTGTGTGCTCTCCCTCTCTCTCAAAAATAAATAAATAAACATTAAAAAATTTAAAAAGCAACAATGAAGGAGACCCCTTTAGAGCAGGAAAGGCTGCATGCTTAGTTTTGGGAACAAATTCCTTCCTTCCTCCTTGACCACCTTGAAGGTGTTCCCACTAGAGAACATTTGGAATTGCATAATCTAGACTAACACCAAAGCATGGAAAAACAGGGCTTCTCAACCTAGATATGATTGAAATTTGAGGCCAAATAATCCTTTGTTGGGGGGTGGTTAGGAGAGCTGTCCTGTGCACTGCAAAAAGTTTAGCAGCTTTACTTGCCTCTGCCCACTAAATGCCAGTAGCAACTGGCTCACCCCAACCCCCACCCTATATAACGACCAAAAATGTCTCCAAACATTGCCAGATGTTCCTAGGGGGCAAAATAGCCCCCATTTGAAAACCACTACTTTAGAGGGTGAAGGATCCATTTGCACAACTAACTACTTCTCTCCAATATTTCTTTCCATAATCTTTGCACGTTTCCAATACTTTTCTTTAAAAAAAAAAAAAATCAGATGGTATAATACTTCCCCGGTAGGGAGGATTCAGTGAAAAGCACAACTCAGGAGCCTGCGTGACAAGGCAGCCATGCCAGTGTCTGAGAGCTGGTGAGTGGAGGTCTGGGAGGGGAGTCAGGAGATTTAGTGACTGACAACTTCACCCTGAAGATGGTAAAGGGGAGGTCTGTGGTGCCCAGTGTGTCGACATCAAAGGGCAGCCATGATGTCAGCATTCGTGGGGACCCTCTGTGAAGCTACTACATCTAACTGCCACCATAGCCACTTCCATGATGTCCTGAGAAAAATGGCTTCTGCTTCACTTCTGCCTTCCAGATCTTATGTGACTTCTCCTCTGACAAACTCTAATCCTACAAACCAAATAGGGAAGGGGATTCTGGGAAATGCAGTTCTCAGCCTTATACAGGAGCAGTGGTGCCAAGATCCCAGAAGAGTCCACCCCTTTGTTAACTTGGCATTCATGCAAACCCCTTCCACGAAGACTGAATTCTGAATGAAAATAATAATAATGACACACTCTCACCTAAAATGACTCAACTCTTCTTAGTACATCTAAAAATGTGTTAATTCCCCACTCCCCCCTGCCCCCCCAAAAGAGGAAACATGACATCTCATAGGTCACTTTATCTGTCTCTGGATATTAACTCATCTGGCTGGGTCACTTTCCCTTTTTGCACCCTGTATCTTAAATACAGATATGTAGGATTAACCACTATTAATATACGTACTTCATATTAACCAGCAAAAGAATGGGAGTGGGGGGAACAGAAAAGTTAACACATGTTGAAAAAGCAAGGAACAAGAAAACAGATGGCTCTCATTTTGGCAACTGGTGGTGTGGTTGTAGCTGGAATTTTGACTTCTTTCTTCTACTACCCATTCCTTAATCTTCTTTGCTTTTAGCATGCACTTGGCTAGTTATGTTTCCCTGTCTGGTGGAATAACTCACAACTTCATTCTTAAAGAGTCTATGTCATTAGATTGTGCTGATATTTTTCATGAACTTTTACCATGGGACATGGGAGCATTAGGAAACATCCGGAAAGTCTCCTGGGTCCTAGAAAGACTCCTTTTTGCCCCTGTCTTAGTCTGTTGAGGCTATTGTAACAAAATTTCAGAAACTGGGTGGGTGGCTTATAAACAACATGTACATCTCACAATTCTAAAGGCTGGGAAGTTCAAGATCACACCACCAGCAGATTGGTGTCTGGTGAGAGCTTGCTTACACATTGATAGTGGAAAAGCCCAGGGAACTCTGTGGAGTCTCTTTTATAAGGGCACTAATCCCATTCATGAGGGCTCTGCCCTTAGGACCTAATCACCTCCCAACAGTCCCATCTCCTAATACCATCACTTTGGATGATTACTTTCAACATATGACTTCAGAGAAGGGGGGGACACAAACACTTAATCTATAGCAGCCCCCACTGTATAGTAATCACTCCGGTGAGTACTGAATGGAGCACTGTGTGTCCATTGATGGAAGTAGTTTTCCCTCAGGAACAAAGACTTCTATGTCAGAGAGCCTGAAGCCACAGGGACGGAAACAAAAATGTTGCTAGTACAGCATTAAGGGTAATAGTGATATGAGCCACTTCTATTTCCTCCCTTTGATTCTTGGACCCTGGAATCCTAGCCGTGGGAGAAACAGTACCACACATTGGTTACTGAGTTAGAGAATATATCCCAATACCCCATTCTGTAGGACATTACCCCAGTCCTGCAAAGGTTTGTTATCCAGCTGGTGCCAAAAATTAGTATTCAAAAGGCCACTCCACTGTTCTGTCAGGTCCACTATTTCAGACTGATGGGAACATGGTCAGATCAGCAAATTCTGTGAGCTTGGAGAATTTCCAGGGCAGTCACCAAAGCTTTACCTTTTCTTACTCAGACCATGAATTGGGAGCTTAAAACCTGGCCTCACCATTTTCTTTCTTTCTTTTTTCAGATTCTTTAGCACAATTAGAAGTAGTCCTTATGATCTTTACTTCCTAACTCCCACTGTCCTTATGATCTTTACTTCCAATATAATGTTCTATTGCAGCTATTTGATGACCTTTCTTTTTACAGATACCTAACTTCAGATTACTACAAGTAATGATAATTTAACATAATTTAGATGTTTTGCCATGGACTATCATGATTCAGCAGTGGTATAATTAACATTCTTTAAAAATTTTTTTTTTAACATTTATTTATTTTTGAGAGAGAGAGGCAGAGTATGAGCAAGGGAGGGGCAGAGAGAGAGGGAGACACAGAATTCGAAGCAGGCTGCAGGCTCCGAGCTGTCAGCACAGAGCCCGTCGCGGGGCCCGAACTCACAAACCGCGAGATCATGACCTGAGCCGAAGTCGGACGCTCAACCGACTGAGCCACCCAGGTGCCCCAGTCCTTAACATTCTTAATTCTAATATTAGTGAAAGAATTTCACATTCCCATTTAAGGATATGTTCCCATGAACTACTAGTGGCTTTAGTCAGGAACACAGAGTGTTTACAAGTATTACAGGAATGAAGGGTTTAATATAGGAGTTAGGGCTTATGCATATCTGGGGGTAGCAGTGGGAGCCAGGTTCTAGAGGGAGAAGTTGAAGGGTTCAAGAAGCAGTTGCTAACCATTCCACCTGAAACACAGGTGGTACAGGTGGTGCAGGTGGCACAGGTGGGAAAGATGAGCTTGTGGGAAAGTCCGAGAAGCTGCATGCATCTGGCTAGCAAAGTGAGGCCGTGGAGTAGGAGCCCATGGGAAGATCTGCAAAGCCACTACATGTGTCCAAACTGCCTGGTGACGCCATCACCATGGCTGACAGCCATGCATTCCCAGGAACAATGGCTTCCCTTTAGCTTCTTCTTTTCAAAATTTGCATGGGTCCCACTCATCAGCAGTCTCCACTATTCTGGAACCATTCCAGAAACTGTATACTGGGAAGTATAGCTCCAGCTTGAAACAGGAGGGATAGTGCCAAGTTGACAGCAAGACAATCCAGCACAGTGTCCAAGAGTAGACAATTGGTTACATAAATTATGGTGTAGCCATATAAAAAAATCCTATGTAGCCTGTATCAGGGTTCTGCCAGAGAAATAGCACCAGTAAGAGATACACGTATTAGGAGATTAATTGCAAGGAATTGGTTTACATAACCATGGGGGCTGGTTAGGTAAGTGAAATTCATAGGTCAGGCTGTCCGGAAAGGCAGGCTGGAACTCGGGCATGTCCACAGGGAGTTTCTTCTCCAGGGAAGCTTCAACTCTGCCCTTCAGGTTTCCAATTGGCTGAATCAGGCCCATGTAGATTATCTAGGATGATCTCCCTTACAGTCAACTGATTATGGACTTTAATTGTATCTACAGAATACCTTCACGGCAATATTTAGATGGAAGTTTGCCTGAATAACTGGGGGTCATAGCCTAATCACGCTGATGCATCAAGCTGACCATCCCATGGTGTTTAAAAGAATGAAGTAGCTGGGGAGCCTGGGTGGCTCAGTTGGTTAAGTGCCTGATGTTAGATTTTGGCCCAAGTCATGATCTCACACTTCTGAGTTCAAGCCCCACATCAGGCTCCACTCTGACAGTGTGGAGCCTGCTTGGGATTCTCTCTCTCTCTCTCTCTCTCTCTCTCTCTCTAACTAAATAAACTTAAAACAAAAGAACGAAATAGATTGATATGTATAATGTGACAATGATGCTGTAGAAGAACATTTATTGATACGGAAGAGTGTTCACAAAATATTAAGTTGAAAAGGAAGGTTTTAAAACAATATACAGAGCATTATTCTCTGTGTAGAAGATGTCTAAGCATAGAGAAAATAGACTAAAATAGCATATGAGAATGTTCAGAGTGGTAATTACCGAGTGCAGAGAGAATGGATGCTGAGAATATTCTCCTTTTTGTTTTGTGTATTTCCTGAATTATTTACAAATTAAATAATGGAAATTAGAGAACAGTACGCTCCTCCCAAGGTGAGGGAGGGCCTTCCTCTCTCCTTCTCATTCTCTCTGCCTTTCCTTCCCTATATACTTAGAGACACCAAAGTTATTTGCAAAATAGGAAGCTCTCAGGTCTTAGAATTAAATGCTTCCCTCTTATTCCTCTCTTTAACAAGTAGGAGGTGGATGCTGTGGGTAAGATTCAAAAGCAAGCGTTTAATTTAAAATACACAGTGGAGAGAACCTTTAATATAATATTAATTCCTCCTGCAAATTAGTGAGGTTTAATAACCATGTGAGCCATCGGGAATCCTGGTGTGACTCAAAATGACATCTACGTTAATGGTCTAATTAATAATGTATATGTTAATAAGAATCTCATTAAAACCAGAGTACAATTATCAATGTACGGTGCAATTCCTTAGCATCTGTGGACCAATGTAGTGTTCCGGTGATTCCAGTTGCAATTTCCAATGATAAATGGCCTTTTAAGTCTCATTAATTGATTAAGGAGGCAGCGATTAGTGTAAAAACTCAACTCCTTTGGAAGTACAAAAACCACTGGTAAGACCATGTTGATTACAAATCAGGAAGAAGAGGGTCAGCTCAGGGCAGGCAGCGGGGGGGTACAGAGTGAGTGGTAAGAGAAAGCAGACAGGTGAACCAAGCCCACTCACCCATATCCCCACTGCACCCCAGGCCTGTACGTGTGACTCTGCTGTTACCAATATTTTCATAAGAATTATATCAACACTGATTCATTTTTATAGAAAAGAATATTTTTCAAGACAAATACCATAAAGTTCATTGATTCCTTTGGTGATTTTTCTCTTCAATATAGTTGATCTCTTCTCACTCTTACTGACATTATTTCAATCAAGGCTGTTGTTCACCAAGACTTGTGTATCAATCAGGTTTTGTGTTGTTGTTTTTTTTTTAAACTTGACTCATGATAACATCTGCCATTGTGGTTTTTCTTATATTGGCCACTATTTAGACCAAGCATGAGTTTCCTGGGCCATATTTAGCAAATCAATGTCAAGAAGATTTGATTTTTCAGTCAATTTTTAGTCAATGAGAATTTCCACTATGTGGGGTTTTAGCCCTTGTCAAATGTATTTCATGCTGATTATTGTTACAAATCATCTTAGTCATACATTAGATGAATGACTGAGGGCTTATCTTTATTTTAAGCTAACCAATAGGGGGGAAAACGTGAGCATGTTTGTGACCTACAGGCAGACATTGGGGGAGAGGGGAGAAGAGAAGAAGTGGAGAAAGGAGAGTGATAGACCCAGAGAGGGAGACACAGAGAAATGGAGACAGACACCAAAAGGTTACAGCACTTCTAGCTATTGGCTGTCTGCTTTTGACTTTTCATCGGGGTCAAAACATCTTCTCTGCTCACCTAATCCCATGGTCTCTGAGATCCTACTCTGAGCTGGACCCTGTGCCATGGGGAGTGGAGTAATACAGGGGGTCTGCCCTCAAGGGAGCCAGGCATGGAGGCTGAGGGTGCTGGGCAATGGAGGTAGTGATCCAGGGTGAGGGAGCCCCTCAGATGTGTCTCTGTACCCCCGACACAGGGCCTGGCCACAAAACATACTCATAAACAAAGGGACCTATCCTCTTGTTAACAAGCATTTATTGAAACTTTACTACGATCCAGGCACCACGTTACAACCTGAGGGTGCAGCTGCTGAGCAAGCAGTGCAGAGGGAGAATGAGGAGAGGCTAAAAGGAAACAAGCATGTTGAACATACAAACCCAGAAAGTAGGCGGGAATTAAGTAATTAATTTTTAAGACTGAAGCCAGTGCTGCTACACTAAGGGCTTGTTTGGAAGGCAAGGAGCACCTGCCACAGGTGAGCAGAGTGCCTGGTGAGGTGATGTTTGACCCCATACTTGCAATCGTTTATTCCTTCTCAGCTCTTGGGTCTGTGTGCCTGGAGCTGTTATTCCATCCTTCCTCTTGGTTTCCTCCCTTGGAAGGTGGTGGTAGGACTCAGGAAGCTCTGGTTCTGGCCCTGCCCCTGAGTGCTTTCCTCCCACTGGCTGTGGCCCTCAGTTTCTCCATTTGTAGTTTCACTCTACCCAGTGCCCCTCCTCATGGGGTCACTAGTCCTTGCCATTGGGAAGTGCCAGCTTGACCCTGCTCAGTCTGGGGCTCTGCCCATTCATCTTTGACCCCTGTAACCTAGGACCTGCCCACTTAGGGACGGTTCCAGATAATTGAGACAGTTCCTTGGAAGAGAGCCCACTGGGACTCACAATCTCACATTCAGTGAGGGATTTCAGGTTCTCCAGCACCTGACCCAACTTCTCTTAAATTCTCCCTCCTGCATTCACCATCCTATGCCCACTTGTCCTGCTAGGATGATTTCCCCTAAGGCTGTATCAGAGTGGGGCTGAGGTCTTTCTGTTGAAGATCAAACCAGGTTCCTGGAGTCTGCAGAACTGCCTGGGCCTGTGTACAAAGGTTGACCTATTTATATCAAAGTGAGGCTCATGAGACAAAGACCTCAGTTATTAGGGACCTGCCATGTGTCAGGGTTTGTGCTGGATTTTTAAATGTCATCATTTCAGCTACCCAGAATTAGATTTATTATTCACATCTTGCTCATGAAGAAACTGAGGCTCAAGGAGTTTTGGTGGAAAGTTAAAGGCCCTGCAGGTACTATTTCAGCCCTGCTTCTCATGGCCCCAAGAAGAGTCTCAGGGTCTGCACATTGCCTGATTTCTATTGTCCCAGACAAAATTTGAGGCTTAGAGAACTTCACCAAGAGATCACCTCCAGGGAAAGTGGGGGCAGCTGTGTTAGTGGGCTCTGGGCAACAGCTCCTGGCCTTATCCTTTCCCTGCTGGAGCCCCATCAGAGAGAGACCACCAGAAAAGTCAGTCCCTGAAACCTGCAGATTTCATTAACACTATAAATCCCCTTGACTGCCACACAGATCTTATTATCTGAGCTAATGCAGAAGGAAGGGCCCTAGGAAGTGATCTGGTTCTGCCCCTTACTGTTCAGAGAGGGAAAAGGCACCTACCCCACGTCACATCAGGGCAATCCTGGACCAGCCTGGCTCTGTCTCCTTTTTTCTATGACTGAAAGGTCAACAAAGGTCTGGCTCCAGAGTTATGAGGGCTTTTCTTCCTTTCTGGTCCTTCCTTTAACTTTCCCTTTAAGAGTCACTTTCCACTTTCCCCTTGATAAGAATTTCACAGCAATTCACACACCCTGAGGGATGAATGCATAGCAGATTGCTAAAGCCAGGCTGTAATTATCCATCCTTCTGCTCCAAAGGAGGAATTTACTTGCACAGGGATGAATGCTGCCTGAGCCCTCACCCATGCTAGTGTTTCTTGAGCATGTGCTCTGGCCTGTCTTTTTGGGGGCCCTGCATTGTGGGGCACAGAGAGGACTCAAACAATGCCATCCCTAGTAGTTCCCAGCACAGCAGAGGACTGGAGATGGCACCACGAGTAGCTAGGAGCAGAGGGGGTATGGCAGGTGTTGAGGTACAGACCCTTAAAGCCCTATGTAGACTCCAGTGGCATGTGGACAATGCCCGTGGCAGGGGTGGCGCTTAGGGCAGGTGTTTTCATGTACAAAGTAGCACAAGGTGAGGTGTGGAAGTGGGAATTGAAGAGAGGGATTTGGCTGTGTAAGAAGGCAAGCCAAGGCTGGAAACACGAATTGGGTCTGACCATAAGCCCCAAGTATCTGTGACCTTGGCCTTGCCCAGAGGTTATAAACAAGCTGCCTCAGAACAGACCGAGGCCTCTGATGAGCTTGTTTGTATTTTTGTTCTGTTTTTATTTTTAATATTTCGTATATGTGACCAACTTTGTAAACCAGCAACTTTCACATGAGAATGGGTTTCCAACTTGCTAGAAACATCCAAAGAACTGGCAACCTTAGGCCTGTCCTGCCTGGTAGTATGACTGGTGTGTATTCGGGAATGTGCATTTTCTGGGGACAGGGTCTGTGTTTCCATTGGATCTCTGAGGGGGTCCATGGTCCCTCCAAAAATTAGAGCCACAGTTGAGGAAGAATATTGAATGACATGGAAATTATAAACAAAAGAATGAGTAGGGAAAAAGGTACAAAGGAATAATTATATAAAGACATTTTAGAAAAACATATATATTCATAGAAACCTTAGTTACTTCTGGGTAATGTGATTAAAGGTGATTAAATTTAAATGGTTAATTTTCTTTCCTTTGCTTGTCTCCATTTTTTACAAAGAAAAAAAAATATATATGAAGATAATTATTTTCTGAATTTATTTTTAAAGTAGGTCTGAGCTAGTCGATGGTATTTAAAGACAAAGTTTCCCAGCCACATATGGGAAGAGGCATTGGCTCTCAGTCTGCTGGCCTGGCCCTTTCTGCCCTGGGTCACAACTCTCCAGCCTCATTTTCTCTTCATCTCTGTCAGGGCACTTGGGAACCTCTGTCCCCTCTGCACTTTCTGGGTGTTTGGTGGTGACATATGTCTGCCTCTTCTCCCATTTCCCTTTCCCACTAAGCTCCTACTCATCCTTCTAGGGTGAGACAATGCTAACTCCTTCACAAAGTCCTCCCACCTCTTCTTCTAAAGGGGTTGTTTATAAAGTATGTGTCTGACTCTGCCACTGGATTCTGGGCTTCTAGAGGGTGGACAGCATGGCATATTCATTTGTTGGCCTGTCCATTGAGCCCTGTGTGTATTATAGGGTCAGAAAAATGCTTGTTGGAATCAACTGACAGGAAAGGAAGAGAAAAAATGAGGGCTTTAGTCGGAAAATAAGGATTCATGTCTCTGCCCTGCCTCATAATGCCAGTGTGACCAACCGTGGACAAGTCTTAAACCCATTTGTCTACTTATCCATCTATAAAATAGGCACACAGACCTGCTCTGAAGACTAAGCAAGATGATGTGTGTGGAAGGTCTTTGGAAACTGTGAAGTACTAAATGAATGATAATTCTGCTGTCACTCATGTCCATTCCTTTAAGGCAGTTCTTTCTAAATGTTCTGGGTGGTGTGGACTGATTCAGTTAAGGTCACATTCTGAGTCAGTGGTGGAGCTAAGACTGAAATCTAATCCTTCTGTATTTATAGGCCTTTCACTGCCCTGTTACAATGTGTTGAAAGAAACTAGAAATTGCAGTCAGGAGATCATCATTGACTTCTCTGTGCAGATGTTGTGGTTCATTTGCTGCTGGGGGATAAGAGAGGCATGGTTCTCACTCTGACTGAGCTTCCCCCCCAGCCATTGCCACATTGCAGCCATCATCTTCCCTGCCCAACTTAGAAGCAGGTGTGAAATGTCTGGTTTAGCCTCTTTTTGCTCTTTTCTTTGAGTCCTAAGTAACCCTGTCAGGTCCTGAGCTGAGGGATAGAGTGAGGGGAGATCCTTTTGCCTTGTGACTATAGTGGGATGGGCAGTGAGGACTCTGTTCAGAGGTAAAGGAGAGTAAACTGGCACCAGACACACTCAGGCCTGTAAACCAGCAAACCCACAGGAGCCAAAGACAGAGAAGATGCTGGGTGGCCGGAAATGTGCCCCCAGGACTTATGCAAGCCTTGAATGTTGGACACCATCACCCCAGCCCTTGACAAGATGTAGTAAGTAAGCAGAGGAGCATAAAAGTGGTTGGCATATTTTGGGGCATAAATTCTGCACAAGGTCAGACATTGCATGCTGAGGGGATCCCTCAGTTCTGAAGCCCCAGCTTTGTAAACATGAGAGAAACTCTGTGGCCTTCCTGAGTCTCCCTTTCCTTTCTCTGTGAGACAAGAGATTCCTTCATGGAACAAATACTTATTGAGCAACTACCATGTGCTGAGGAAACCTCAGTAAATAAAATACATGGGATGCCTGCCCTTAGTCAGTTCAGGTTCAAATGTGATGGCCATAATTCCTGCCCCACCATCCTCTCAGTGAGGAGACGGCAGATGGGAAAGCTTTGTAAACTGTGGGGCACCTGTGAGAGGCTGTGGTTGAGCTCTGCCTGGGCCCGTAACTCAGTTGGTCTCTAGCCATCCAGAAAACTATGTTCCTCCAGCAGTTAGATAATTGAGGATAATGTCAGGAGGGAAGAGACCTAAATTAATGAGGTTCTTCCTCATGCTTCAGTTCCCTTCTAAACTTTGAGTTGAATTAAATTGGTAAAGGCCACAAGTTTGGAACAAGAATTAGCTATAGGTCTGTTGAGCACAATCTCCTGCTGTCACTCATTCAATATTCTGCACATATTTGGTGGACACCTACTGGGGATACAAGGTGGATATGGAGGGTGCCTATAGGACCATCACAGTCTAGTTGGGAATCAGACAATTATTTAGACAATTAGAATATCCCATGATGAAGGGCAGGAGACAGTGGGGACAGTCAGGTACTGTCAGGCTCTTAACCTGGGCTTGGGAGGGGGTGGTCGGGGAAGGCTCCCTATAGGAAGTAAACTCTGAGTTGAAGCTTAAACTTTGAGTAGGTGAGAGTGGAGGGTGCAGGGGGAGAGACCACCATGAGCCAAGCTTGGAGGAGGAGCTGGAAGTCCTGAACTGAGAAAGGAAGAGCAGGTATTGCTGCCCAAAGGAACTATTGTGCACGGGTAAAAACATGTATGTGTATTAGACAATACAATCTCCAATGTGAATTGGAGAATGTGACCAATCTCCCATTAAATTTTTTAAATATTTATTTATTTTTGAGAGGGAGGGACAGAGAGAGAGAGAGATTGAGAAAGAGAGAAAGCATGAGCGGGGGAGAGGCAGAGATAGAGGGAGACACAGAATCAGAAGCAGGCTCCAGGTTCTGAGCTGTCAACACAGAACCTGATGCAGGGCTCGCTCTCATGAACTGTGAGATCATGACCTAAGCTGAAGTGGGATGCTTACCCAACTGAGCCATCCAGGCGCCCCTACCAATCTCCAATGTAATAAGCAGAGAAACTGAGGCCCGAAGAGGTCTTAAGCATTCTCAATGGTAAAATTGATGTTACGTGACCTAAATATTAACCAAGATCCTTTGAACTCTAATAATCACAAGTATTTTGGTCTCAAGAGGTTGTTCATATTCCCATTTACTTTGAGGGAATTGAAAGAACAAGTGACTGGACCAAGGCCCTATAGCTAGTTAGTGGTGGAGGCAGGATTAGAATTCATGCCCCAGATACTAAAATGCCATGTGAGTTCTACTACGTACGTTGCCTTCAACACACGTCCTAAAGACCTCTGAAGCTGTCTCCACCAGCAGCCCTCAGACTTTGCAGCCTATTAGAACCACCTGGGTCGGTTTCAAGAATCCATTGCCCATACAGAACCCAGGAGAATTATATCCAAGTCTCTGGTAGCAGGACCCACCATCAGTATTTAAAAAAAAAAAAAAAAACCCAACTGAGCCCAGTGTTCCTATGCTGTGTCATTTGGGGATCTTGTTAAAATGCAGTTTCTAGACTGTGGACTGAACTTCAGAAAATTTTAAAGGTAATGCTGCTGGTCCAGAAGGCATCCTTTAATTAGCAAGGGGTCTGTGCAGCACTGTATATTCCTGCAGAGCCCTTTCTCTGCCACCTTTCTGTCTTATTTGTCTCTCTAAAACACACACACACACACACACACACACACACACACACACAGCTTCCTGGCCTAGGGTTTTAAATGCCCTGCTTCTGAGAAGGCTAGCTAGCAATGGCACTGTTGGGCTGTTGTTAGGACCACAGGAGCATGGCTGGGACTGGGGAGAAGTGAGCCAGGCCCTAGGGTGCATTTATTTATTTTTTTTAATTAAAAAAAAATTTTTTTTAATGTTTATTTATTTTTGAGACAGAGAGAGACAGAGCATGAATGGGGGAGGGTCAGAGAATGAGGGAGACACAGAATCCAAAACAGGCTCTAGGCTCTGAGCGGTCAGCACAGAGCCCGACGCAGGGCTCGAACTCACGGACCGCGAGATCATGACCTGAGCTGAAGTCGGCCACTCAACCGACTGAGCCACCCAGGCGCCCCCCTAGGGTGCCTTTAAAGAGACTCCCTCTCAAACTGCCGATCCTGCACCTGCACGAACCTGAGAGAGAGTGTCTCTTTAAGTTTTGCTCCCTAGTCTTGCCTTGCTCCACTCTGAACCTGCCCAGGACCCTGTCTTCCTTCCCCTCCCCCATGCTGCCCTCCCCTGAGGCTTGCCATCATAGAACCTTCAAGTTATTTACATTCTGTTCTGTTTCCTTCCAGAAGGCAGTTGCTCTCTGTCTCCTCAACACCATATTCTTAGGCTCCACTCCCCCTTCCTAAGCACAAGGCTGTTTCCTAAAACAATGGTTTTCAAAGTGTGGTCCCTAAGGAGCATCATTAGTATGTCTGGGAACTTGTTCAAATGTAAATGCTCAGGCCTTACTCCAGACTTGGAGTGGGGTCTGTCAATTGCTGATTAAATGAGCCCTCCAGGTAACTGTAATGCCCCCTCAAGTGTGAGACCCACTGTGTGTGTGTTGGGGGAGCGGGTGTCAACAGATTCTGGGACTGGCTGAGTCCTTACTCCCCATGACCCATGACCGGGGCCTCTGGGCCAGTGTCCCCCTCTCCAGATAAGGAGGTTGATGAGGGAGACATTTGCAAAGGCTCCTCCAGCCCTGACTCAGGATTTGGGATGTGCTTGCCAACCTTGCTCCACTCCATGATGCAGTGCCCCTGGCAAACTGCTCTCCCCGGAACAACTCCTGGGGCGAGGCTGTGCATTACAGCCTCCACTGTCTCCATGGACATCATTACCTGAAAAGTGTCCTGGCCGAGAAGGTCTGACTTGGGAAACAGAGTCTTAACAAAGAGAGGGATTCCTGTGGCTGGCAGCAAGAGAGGTGCCGTGAGCTATGGAGGAACAGCTCCACAGATGCCTGCAGCTCACCCTGCCAGGGTCAGGGCAACCGGGAAGGGGTTTGGGAAATACATGTTTATGTGGCCGCAGGCAG
The DNA here is from genome assembly GCF_028018385.1 of Neofelis nebulosa. Taxonomy (NCBI): domain Eukaryota; kingdom Metazoa; phylum Chordata; class Mammalia; order Carnivora; family Felidae; genus Neofelis; species Neofelis nebulosa. The sequence goes on along the minus strand of NC_080793.1, from coordinate 35,142,086 downwards.
GGTAACTCCAGAATGCTTCACCTAGACCAGCCAGCCTCCCCTCTTCTCAAGTTTTGCATCCATAGAAGGCAAGGCTTCCAGTGATCTGAATGCATTCAGTCATTCAGCAAACAGTCCCTGGGCACCTTGCATCCTTGGACCAGCTGTGTGTGAGGGGTGGGGAGGGGAAAGGGGGAAGTACAGACAGAAGCTGGACACAGGGACACAGGCCCTGTGCCCTAGACTAAGAGGGAGACCTCATGATAGCCAATGTTTATGGAACATATGTCAGCAGGTATTGTGTTTTACCTGTGTTTACCCGTGTACCTTTAATTCTCACAGTGCCTTATAGTACTAATGCTTCATTATTAACAATATAAGACCTCTCAGAATATTCATTTATAGATGAAGAAACCAAAGCACAAAGAGGTTAGGTAACTTGCCTAATATTAGGTATGGAATCAGGATGGGAACCCGGGCAGTCTGGCTCCTGAACCCAATCTTTTAGCCATCAGGCCTCACCCCCCTCCACAGGTGAGAGTTCAACATGAATTACTATGTTCAACAGCTGGACAAGCACATAAAGAGTCCCTGCCTAGGGATGTGACAGATAGATCCCCTGCTTTCAGTCTCAATTTCCTCCTCTGTAAAGGTTAATAATTCCTAAGTAGCCACCCTCCTCCCAAAGCCAAAGGGAGGATTATAGATGATGACTGAATTTAGTACAAATTCAAGGGTGAGGGGGTGGCCCTAGGTGACAGGAGGGGCTTCTTTTCACCTGGGCTCCCCCACTCCCAGTAGCTTGCCTGCAGCTCTTTGCAGATAAGAAACCTAATGCTCAGATGTTAAGTATCTCATCCAGGGCACCAAGCTCAGGTTGTCTGGAAGAGAAAGAGCTCAGCAGAGACTCCTCTCTCTGTTTTACAATATGCTTGAAATTTCTCAATAGTAGAATAATTATAGATGCAATAAGAAATGCCTAGAGGACAGAGTCAGGACTGGAGTCTGGGTGTCCATGTTTGATGTCTACATTCTAAACTCCTATGCGATAATATGCTCAGGTGAAGGCTGACCCTCATCAAGCCGGAGAGCGCTGGTGATCTCTTGGTGATGCCTCACAGTCATCATGGGGAGACGGGGGTGTAAAGCCTGGATGGGCCAGGGGGTTGGTTCTGGGCCAGGCCCCAGGGAGTTCAGTTTTTTACCCCTGCCCCTGCTAAGCTGAGTGGGTCTGAGAAGAATGCAGTCTGGTGGCCATGGGTGGTCAGCCCTGCTGGTAGAACATTTGGGTTCATTCAGGGCCTACAGCTTAGAGACCAATGTTAGTGCTTGATTTTGGTCCTGTCGGTTTGCATGAGGAGCCTGGAGGTCCCTGGAAGAGTGATAGGGACATTTATAAGGAGGCAGGGGCTCCTGGAACAAAAGGGATAGAGACTAGCCCTTCCCCTTGAGTGTTACTTACAATCACTGAAGCATACTTGGAGGGGTCCAGACCAAGGCCACATGGTAAGGATGAATGGGGAGGAGGTCTCCCAAGAGAAAATTCACCATGAAGGGAGGGTGATGACATCAGCAGGCTGGCATCTGCACTGGGACAAAGGATGGGAGGGGACACAGGCCTGATCATGGTAGGGTCTGGGAATGAGCACTGCTGGGTCTTTCTTATAAATCTGACCATTAACCTACCCTATAAACTAGCAAGTCCAGTCTTAGGTATTTACCCAAGACAAATGAAAACATGACTTCAAAAAGACTTGTTTAAAAAAATTCATAGCAGCTTTATTCACAAATGGACAAAAACTAGAAATATCCCAAATATCCATCAACAGGAGAATGGACAAGCAAACGGTGGAATATCCATATCATGAATAGAATGCTACTCAGCAAAAAGAAGAAACAAACCACAATGCATAATATGGGTGGGTCTTGAAAACATCAGACTGAAAGAGACCTGCACAGCAGGACTCAATTTATATAATGTTTTAGAACAGAAAAACTATGTTCTACTGGAAAAAAATCAGTACAATGTTTTCCAGGGGGAGGTGAAGGCAGTGTAGACTGACTGGAAAAGGAAGTTTGTGGAGCAAAGTTTATCCATTATGTTAACGTTCTATATCTTGATGGTGGTTTGGATTACACAGGTGGACGAATTTGGCAAAAGTCGTTGAATAGTAGACTTAAGGTTTGTGTATTTGATTACATGAAAATTTACCTTTCAAAAAAAGTCTGTAAACAAATATGGAACTCTAGTTAATGATATACATGTTGAAACGTGTCTGGGTGAAGCATATTGCTGTCTGCACCTTATTTTGAAATACATCAAAAAATAAGATAGATAGACAGATGGATAGAGGGATAGATGCATGAGAAAGCAAAGAAGGCCAAATGTTCACTTTAGTCGGTTTATGGGTATTCATTTTACATTTTTTTTTTCAATTTTCCTGTATGTTTGAAAATGTTCACAGCAGAATGTTGTGGGGGGGAAATAACTGGTGCAAATTCTCTTTTTTGACTGTACCCTGACAGGCACAGTCTACTCAGGTACTATGATTTATTCAAGGATGCTTCTGTTGATTGACATTGAGATGGACATTGTTCACTGTTGCTAGCAAGGTTGCCATTATTTGGATCTCTTTGTGCACATGTGAGAGTGTTTTCTCAGACAAGCACCAAAAAGTGGCTTTGCTGGGTAAAAGGCTCTCCTACAGTTTATAGAGGGGGGCAGGGGAAACTGGGTCTGGAGAGGGAGATGGTTTATTCAGGTTCACACAGGAAGCCCACAGTGGAGCTGGATCTGGGCTCCTGCTCCCATGTTTTTGCTACAAAAGGTAGAGTCCTCTCCTTGCTTCTTTGGCCTCCAGTCGATGCCCATCTCTGCCTTAAGGGAGATAGGAATAGGGGTCTGTCTTCCAAGAGTTCAGAGTTAGGTCAGTGATAGGGTCCTTAGAGGAAAGTGATCAGCAGGGGGAAGACCCACAGAGAAGGTAGCTGCTGTCACCCTCAACCTCTCCAGGGCTTCTACCCCAACTCAGAGGTGCAGCAGAAGCAGAAGAGCAGAGAGGAGGCTGCACGTCTCCTAACATACACATTCTTGCCAGTAACCACCAACAGTAAGTCTTCAATAACTGGGCTCATGGAAATATATTGCCATTTTAGATAGGAAGCTATGACTCAGACCTGGAAGGGCCATCTGCTATCCAGAGGCAAGGTGCTCAGAGACTCTCCACAGACTTCTGGGGCTGCCAGGGGGGGCAGCAGTTGTAAAGGCAGCCAGGGCCAGGCAGGCTGGGGCTCCCCACCGCTCTTAGCAATGTCTTTGTAATTCTTATAATAACTGAAAAGAAAGAGGAGCAGAGACCTGAGGCAAGGAGGCCCCCATGAGGTGGATGAGTAACCTGGGGGAGTGAGTCCTGGGGGGGTAGGGGTAGACAGGAGGAGGGCAGATCTCATGCCATGAAGGGGATCTAAGTAACAGGGAGCTATTTAGATGTGCAGAGGAAGGAAGGGAGGACAAAGTGCCCCCAGGACCCTCATCTGGGCATCTGAGTGCTGTTCACCACTCAAGAACCAGTTTGGGGTGGAGAACAACAAAGGAGTCCTTTTTAGACAGTGTTAGAGGGAGTTCCTGATGATTAGGATAATTTTTTTTGATGCAGAAAAATAACAAATTTTAAAACCTAAATCTTTAATTTCAAATTTTGTTATCCTCATTGTAAATCCAAATTCCCTTAAACAGTCTTATTTATAATTTATTTTATTTGATTCCCTTAAGCTTTTTAAAGTGTGTTTAGGGGCACTTGGGTGGCTCAGTTGATTAAGCGTCTGACTTCGGCTCAGGTCATGATCTCACAGTTTGTGGGTTCAAGCCCCGCATGGGGTTCTGTGCTGACAGCTCAGAGCCTGGAGCCTGTTTCAGATTCTGTGTCTCCCTTTCTCTCTGCCCCTCCCCTGCTCACACTCTGTCTCTGTCTCAAAAGTAAATAAACATTAAAAAAAATTTAAAGTGTGTTTATAAATTTGATGCATCCTATTTTGGCTCAGAGCACTTTGTGTGCTTGATCTAACAAGCAAAACATTTCCAAGCACCTAAATTACTCTTATGAATTTAATAAATCAAAATCATAAATATGGCAAATCTCAACTTCTCATAAACATTCAATACTGTTTACAAAACTAATCAAATTCTCTTACAACTTTTAATTTAAAATCACAAGTCTAAAATCAATTACTCAGTTACATATTACAGAGTAATCTCAGATATGCCAAATTCTCTTAAGAAATCACAAACTCTGCAAACACCAAACATGTGCAGATCATTCCTAAATTTAAATACAAAAGTATTCACACTTTTGTTTAATGGACTTCATTATTTCTGTATTTAATTTATACCTTCCAAAAGTTAAAAAGATTCCTCTTCGCAAAGGGGACTGCTTTCTTGTCCCAAGAGAATTGGAAGTCTCCTCTCCAGGAACAATTATTTCAGTTGAGCTGAGGTCTCGGGCCACTCATTCATGGCCATGCTCTGGTTATTACCTAAAAGGGAAGCCATTGCTTGTTGTCCAGAGGTTGTGGCTGTCCCTGGAGACTTAGAACCATAATCATCCTGGGTGATACCTCTCATGTACTTTTTAATGTGACACCAAAGGATTCCAAGTCCATAGTGTCCAAATTGAGTTATACTTACAACCCAGCTCCCCTAGGTGCAAGTTATACCATTACCTAAATGATTTATCTGATTTGAGTCTGCAACACCCACCCTACCCCACCCCAACCCTATTGCATCTACTTGCATCCAGTGAATTACTTTGTTCAATACCTAATTGAATTCCCTATTTTTTCTCCTATTTTTCCTTTCTGACAGTGATACCATTTATATTAAAATTTAAAATAACGTCCAACTGGATTCTGTGTGACTTCATGCCTTTGCCTGACTCTATGGTTAGTAAACTAAATTAATTTGGGGAGCATTATATTGAAGGTGGGACAAACCAATGGAGATGTAATGGTGGCAATGGAGGTTCCTTTAAGAGAACTTTTCAGGAGGGCACAGTTGGCTGTCAGTCTCCATTGCCCACCTTTGAATCCATCATGGCAATCATTCTGAAGCCACACTGCCCCAGGGCTCCTTCTAGCCACAGATCAAACACAGCTGGGATACTGGTATTGGCCCCTTTTTTCCCAATCATGCAACACCTCAAACCTTTGCTTGGGAACTCCCCATGGTGCTGGCCAAAACCATTTTAGTACTGCATTGGAGGCTGACAATTTCCTTCCTGACAATCCTCCCTCTCTCTCTCTCCTTCCACAGATGGCAGACCTACACCATTGCCTATTCTCTACTCCATCCCCTTTTGCCCTTCTCAGGTATTTCTCCTAATAATTCCCTTGCACATTGAACCCTTTATTGGTGTCTATTTCTCAGAGGACTCAAACTAACAGAGGTATGATATGAGAAAACAGGTAGTACGACGGTGGGATATGGGGGCCTGGCTCACTCACTGGCTGGCTATGTCAAGGAAGACCCATCCCAAATGGCATGTGGGACACCGATAGTCCCACATGGTGGTAACCCAACCTCTAAAGATTTCACAAGAGGTGATGTGGGGGCCTGCATAGGGATAATAAGAAACAGAGGGCAGTTATCAAACAGTTAAAGGTTAAGTGTGAGATTAGGGTGCCTGAGTGGCTTAGTCAGTTAGGCGTCCGATTTTGGCTCAGGTCATGATCTCACTGTCTGTGAGTTCGAGCCCTGCATCGGGCTCTGTGCTGACAGCTCGGAGCCTGGAGCCTACTTTGGATTCTGTGTGTGTGTGTCTCTCTCTGCCCCTGCCCCACTCACGCTCTGTCTCTCTCTCTCTCTCAAAAATAAATAAATATTTAAAAAGAAAAAAAAAGGTTAAGTGTGAAAGCCAGAGTTCTCCTTGGTAAATTACAAAGAAATTGGTATCATTGCAATGAAAGCAGAGTCAGGACTTACTAGAGTTGTGGAGGGCCATAGATGTTTACATGCTTATTTAAGCTTGATCTGTTGTGCTAAAGATCCTGGCTAGGAAAACCTCAGACTTTGAAACATGGGTGGAGACTTCTGGGTGCTGTCCCTGAGAATTCTGACTGTTGACATACCTGAACTGCCAGAGCTTACAGAGGTGGCTGACTCCTCTGGTAGTAGAAGCTAGCACTTCTTCCTTTCAGGAAACCTTTCACTCTCTACCCCCGACCCCTAAAGAAACAGGAACCCTGTCCTCAGGAGCTGCCCCCTCTTCCTCAGCGGGCCACCAGGTTGATAACTGGAGTTAAATCCCAGCATAACCATGGTGAGTCCCAAGGATGAGGTGAAAAATTAGCCAGCACATTCCAGGGGAAGCCATGGGAGTAGCCCTGGGATTGGATTTTGAGCATGCTTGACAAGGAGGCTGGAAAAGGAGACTGAATAAGAGGGAATTTATTGACTTGGGGGCACTTTTTCAGGACATTAACATTTCACACTCTGGCAAGGACTCCAGAGTTTGGGACAGCTCTTAAAAGCCTGGCAATAGTGATGGCCACTCTGAGCAGGGTGGACATGCCTATACCTCCCTGGGAGATAGTAGAAGAGGGATAGAAGGGGTCAGGGAGGTGGGGATGCTGGAATGGATATCTCATGTGAGACCGGAAGACCCACTAGAGGATTGCATTCCATGGGAGGCCCTGAAGACTTGCCATTCACCAACCATGAGGTTTGTGCTGGTAAGCAGGGCCCCTGCATCCCTAGGTGGTGGCTCTCCTCTGCCAGCCAGAGCTGGCAGTACAAAAGATGGTCACAGGGCTGGGTTTGTAAACAGCCATGGGGAGCATGGGCCCTGAAGTAATAGAGGCCAGGTAGCAGCACTATTCCCCTGCAGGAGAAAGGGATCCAATATGGTAACAATTGGTCAAGTTGAAGCAGCAGCTAAGTGGGATTGACCCTCTGGAGATGTAAATAGAGCAGTGCATCTCTTATGGGCTGTATGTTTGCTCCCCAAATTCAAATGTTGAAATCTGAACTCCCAATGGGACGGTACTAGGAGGTGGGACCTTTGGGAGGTAATGAGGTTTAGATAAGGTCAAGAGGGTGAAGCCCCCATGGTGGGATCTGTATCCTCATGAGAAGAGGAAGAGAGTAGAACAGACTTCCTCCCCCACCCCTGGCCCCCAACTGTGTGACAATATAATAAGAATACAGCTATCTGTGAGACAGGAAGGGGGTTCTCATCAGGAACCAAGCAGCTGGCACCTTGATTTTGGACTTTACACCCCAGAACTGTGAGAAATAAATGTCTATTGTTTAAGCTTCCCAGTCTACAGCATCTTGTTATAGCAGCCCAAGCTAAGTTGGCATTCCTAGGGGCAAAATAGAGTCAGCCAACCAGGGCACTCTTGACATCTACAATCGGAAGACAAGTCTAAAGGGAAGACAAGGCTGAGGGTGGATGGCTGCCCCAATAAAAAGGCATTCATATTTCTCAGTTCATAGACCTGAGCCAGTTCTCATACCTTGAACCCATTGATGGAAGAGGAGGCTAATCCTTAGGAGGAATGATCCCAAACCACCACAGCAAGTTTATAGGGTGATGAGTCCCCATTCCTCTTCCAAGGGGTCTAAGCACATTTACCGAGGTGACTGTACCCTGGGGCAGTACCGCACAGTCTCTGTCGATGTTACTTGAGTCTGTGATTGTAGTGCAAAATCAGCCATAAACAATACGCAAACAAATAAGTGTGACTGGGTTCCAAGAAAACTTTATGGACACTGAAAATCAAATTGTATATCATTTTCACATGCCACAAATTATTATTCTGATTTTTTTCCAAGCACTTAAAAACATAAAAACCTTGCAGCCAGTACAAAAATGAGCAGTGACCCACAGCCCATAATTTGATGACTCCTGATCTAGTGTGTTAACATTTGTCCACTTGACATCTTTAAGAGTCTCCAGCTGACTATATCTCCCTTGGCCCATGCTGCTCAGGTTTGTTCTTCTTTGGAGACAAAAATCTTTTCTTATGTCTTCTCTCCCATGTCTGAAATTCGTCCCCCCCCCCTCCAATCTTGTTTTTGAGCTTTCAAGAAACCTGGAACCAGTTAACTTTATAAACTCTCTACCAAAGTATGACCTAATTTTACTTTATTACATGGAGCAGCTTTGTTTCCATTCATCCATCACAACATTTACCACCATCCCCCACTCCCCAAAACTAAGCCCTGGGCCTTGCTTTTGATAACAAAGATCCAATAGTGTGTTTCCCCAAACAAAGCAATCATCCACTAAGGTGAATTTAGCTTTCATCCCTAAAATGCAATCATTTTGGCAAGCAGCTTTTAGAATAATATATTTAATCCCTACCACACACGGCCAACTTGAACCTCATCACAGTTCTATGTGGATGGAGAATAAGGAACTTGAGACTTTGTAAAATTGCTTAGGAACTCTAGCATCACGCTAAACACTTCAATGAATGGAAAAAAACAGGAGCATAAAACAAGTGTGACTATTATTTTTTTAAATGTTTATTTTTGAGAGAGAGAGAGTGCATGCACATGAGACGGGGAGGGGTAGAAAGACAGGGAGGGATAGAATCCCAAGCAGGGTCCACACTGTCAGCACAGACCCCAAAGCAGGGCTTGATCCCACAAACTGTGAGACCATGACCTGAGCCAAAATCAAGGGTCAGATGCTTAACTGACTGAGCCACCCAGATGCCCCACAAGTGTGGCTATTACTGTCTTCACTGTCACTATCCTGTCTGTAGAAAATGAGCTGCACACTCAGTTGTCTTCAGAGGCCAGACTGGTCCTAAAAGAGACTAGGTATAAGAAAATAGGGAATGATGGGGACTGGGCCAAACTGAAACATGTACTTCCGTTTCAGCACATTCAAAGCATAAATATATCCCTACATAGTAGTATGCTTGTTAAATAAAAGCCATCCATGAGGCAGATGCACCTCTCAGGCCATCAGCTTGCAACCGATGCATCTGTGTTTATCATTTATCTAGCTCATTCATGCACAAGGCTGTGAAAAGCAACATCCTGAAAAGTGCCCCCTTATACTTCCTGAATCCAGTCCTTTCACTTAAAGACCAGCAAATTGAAGCTTGTGTCAGGGAAGGAACTTATCCAGAGCAATACAACCAAGCTGTCATAGCAGGACTGGGATTCAAACTCAGTTCTTCCTAAGTCCCAACCCAGTACTCCCCCATTCCTCGCATCCATCTAAAGAAGTTTGAAACAAGAGGATGCTAAGGGTAGCAGAGTGAAGCCTGTAGCTGTTCATTCTGGCTGCATCACTTAATTAATTCACCCACCAAAAAAAGTGAGTCAGCTGGCATTATGAGTAAGCGGCTCCAGCTGCCTCCCGCCAGCCAGAACTGCCCTATATTTGAAGGTCAGACATCAGAGGCCCAGCTTTCCACGTGGAATTTAACCACTGGGGCCCACATGATTAAGGAAGGGAATGGATACTCACAGACTCTTGTTCCCAGGCGATCAGAGCCATGTAGCCATCTCCCTACCCTCCCACATAGGGCTCTGATGATTTAAATATCACAGCCACAGGAACCAGACACACTTTTCAATGTCACCCCAATTAGGGGGCTTGCAAGGTTGGATGGGCCCTTAAGGGAAGCACTAGGGACGCCTGCTAGATGAGAGAATGAAAGCCCCACAGTCACAGAGACCCAGCACCCAAGTGTTCTAAGGAAAATGGGAAACTTTGGAGTCCAGCTGTGCAATGGGATCTCAAGCAAATCCCGGCCCTTGTGTTGGCTGCTGCCATTCAATGGACTTATAGGCTCCTTACCGTGCATACTGGACTGTGTTCTCATGAGAAACAAGAGCCATAATGAAGGTGAAAATATCATGTGAATAGGAAAGCAGTGAAGAATTTTGGCTCTTACTACGAAGGGCCCATAAGGTGGCAGTTGAGTGGGGAGGGCTAGTAGAAATCTTTCTTGAGGAGTAAGGTTGTGTTGCTATTATTGCCATCTAAAGGGCTCTTTTCCAGGAGAGGGGAACAGTTGTGCCTCATGGGGCCCCAGAGGTAGACTGAGGAAGTTGAGTGGCAGGCAGTTTGGAGAACAACAGGAGGAAGACTTTGGTAACAGAGCTATGCAAAGACAGGAAGGACCAGCACAAAAGGCAATGGCTCCTCTGTGGCTGCGAAGGTCCAAGCTAAGGTTGGCTGAGCATTTGCTCTGAGAGCACTGAGGCATCTGATGGCAGGAGAAGCTATGCAGTGAATCACCTACGGGGTCCCTTCTAAGGCCTCATGCTCTGAATTTCAGATTTGGTCAGAAGTAGTTGGAGGTGGGGAGAGTGGGGGCAGTGAAGGAGAGGAAGTTAAACCAGGAACCAGGAGCTCTGGGTCCAGGCCAGGCTCTTCCCCAGCTTGCTGGACCCTCCCCTGCCCTCTGTCCCCCTTCCCCACTGGGCTTTGCAGCCTAAGAGGAGTGGCTTTGCTGGGCCAGGGCATCTGGGACTCCTTTCCAGTTGCAGATGCCTTTGCAGGTGGCCTGTAATGTGGCCAACCCCATACTCATGACTGGGGCAGAGTTGCTTGCCCTTTCCCTCCTGGGGACCTTGGTGGTCCCTTCTTGCAATGTTGGGTTGGAGGAGCACTGTTTGGAAGCCATGGCTTGGAGACCAGGGGCCCTTCAGCTCTGGAAGTCCATGAGTTTTTAATAGGATTAGCATTGGGTTCGAGGATTAAGTGGGAAGACAGAGCCCCGTCTTCAGAGATCCTCAGTTTTATCACTTAGAGACAGCCCTCTCACATTCCTAGCCCCGTTCCTCCCCTTTGCCCATCTCCATTGCCCTGAAAACCAAAGGTGGGGGTGTGGATTTGCACAGGAAATGACTTGACTAACATCCTGGCTCTGTCAGAGATGTAGGATGAAAGGAGGATTTTAGAATCATGAAAACATGTCCTTGTCCATGGGGAAATCAGTCCATTTTGATATCCTGGGCTTGCAATTAGTCTGTGGGGAGCCAGAGCCCTGTGATTCCTGCCTTGTCTTAACCATCCTGGAGCAATAGCACAGACAGCAGCCCCAACTCGGGGGTGGGGAGTGAGAGATGCAAATCAGGCTTGATAAGGCAAGCTCACTCCCTCCCAGTACAAAGCACACTTCAGTTCCCAGCTTGTAACTCCCCACTTTGCAGGTGATCTGTGGAAAAGTGGAGACAATTAATCACCGCAGATCACCTGTTGGCATATATATATTTCCCTCTGTGAGCTCCTTGAACACAGGAATGTTGTAGTCTCTGAGGTGGAGGCTGGAGGGACTCCACCCAGTGCCCCTCAGAGGCCTTTTACCCGTCTGTGCACTGCTATCCTCCCCTGCCCTCCATGTGCTTTTGCTTCCAGTGTCTACACCTGTGACTCCCCTTCAGTAGCCTGCCCCAGGCTACTGGAAACCCTTCCCAAAAGTTCAGACAGACTGAAGTGTCTGGGAATTTAGCTTTCCCTTAGCTAATGACTGGCAGTTGCCCAGCTCCTTGGTCTTGGGACAGGACAACCCAGTGGCGTGACTTACATTCCAGAGCACCCTGTAGGATCAGGTCCAAGCTCCTCTCTGTGGCATAGAAATCAGTCCCCATGCCTGAATACAGTGCTGCCGTTGACCTTTCCTATAGAAATTCTGGAGTTGCCACTATCGAGGTGCACTACCACAGATGGCTTCTGGGAAGAGGTGGTGTAAAAGGGAGGCCTTGTAAGATGAGGCATGAGCAAAAGGAGTGGCATGTGCAAAGGCATGGAGGCCTCGGTGGGCGGGGTACAGCTTGTGGGCAGTGAGAAGACATAGGAAGGCAGGTGTAGAGGGATGGAAAAGGCTGAAGACTTCAGATGCCAGGGTGAAATATTTTAGATTTATATTCTAAGCCAGTTTTTTGCCCTAAATTCCTTAGCAGCCAAATCCTTTAGAAAACAGAACATCTTATTTCAATCCCTTATTATAAAACAGATAATGAGGGCACCTGGGTGGTTCAGTCGGTTAAGTGTCTGACTCTTGATTTCGGTTCATCATGATTTTATGCTCGTGAGATGGAGCCCCGAGTTCCCACGCTTGGAATTTTCTCTCTCTTCCTCTCTCTCTGCTCTTCTCCTGCTCATTCTCTCTCTTGAAATAAATAAACATTAAAAAAATCGTAATAATGGCTAAGAGTTATCAACTAGTTTATATGTGACTTACGTGGATTGATTCCCTAAGTTCTCATAACATCCCTACTCGGCAGACAGTATTTACCCGTACCTGGTTTACTTTGGTAAAAGGGGGCAGGTGGGCTTTGAACCAGGCATCTCTGTGCTCAAGCACTGTGCTATGTCCCACTCACCGTCTTTGTTTGCAGTGGGGTTGGAGGCTAGCACTTTGTTTGCTCAGTCTCCCCTTTCTCGGATAGTGGGCCACCAGATTCCCCCATATGACATGGCGGCTCCAGGGAGAAGGGTTTGAAACTGCTGTTCTAATCCACCCCAGAGTTGGAAAGAGGGAACTTAGTCACAGCTTAGCACTTCGTGGAAAGGGATGGATGGGAGAAGAAGGGAGAGGGTCGAGGCAGGAGGCAGAGCTGGGTCTCTTTATAGCTGGAAGTCAGGGGATCTCCCTTCTAAGCCTAGCCCTGCTGCCGACTCTGTGGTCCTGAAAGAACAAGCCTCTGCTTCTCTCTGGGGTCTGTTTCTTGATTGTGCCACCACGGGGTTGGACTAAGTCAACAGTTTCCAACCATTTCAGCAGTGATAGTCAAACACATTTGTCAGTGGAAGTCCATTACATAAACTGACAAGAGTGACATTATTATAAATTTATGTTTCATTTCAAATGTATAAGCACTACTTATTATAAAGTCAGCCAATGAGAATAATAAGGCTATTTCAATAATAACCCAAATAATTTGAAATCAGGCATTATAAATAATAGTTGCAATCCAGTATCCGTATCGATATCCAATTTATTTCAGTATTTAGATTTGGTTTCACTGTATTATTAAAATCCTGTTCCACCCAGAAAAGTAGTTGCAAATGGCAACAGATTTTCAAAACACTCTACCTTCCAATCCCAGAATATTCTCCAATTAAATTGATCCAGGAACTTCAAGAGGAATAATAGGCAATTATTTTGTTTCAGGGTTGAATTATTAATAATACCTAAGCCCTGCTCTCATTCCTTAAACAGTAAGTGTTAAATTTGGAGAGAGATGATGAATAGGTTTCTTAGTTTAAATATTCATTGTTTGGTAGAAAAATACTTTTCAAATGCAGTTTGAAGGATGTTCAGGGTTGTCATTTAAGAAAATCTCATGCCTCAGTGCCCATCTCTGACAGCTCTTCACCCAAACTTTCCTGACAGTCAAATTGATTTTGTTTTGCATGTTAAATCCATGCTTTAGGATTCAGTTTTATCTAAAACACATTATCTAGAATAGTAAGCAGAGGAACCATGGGACCATACTGAGCTCATTGGAGTTAACAGATTAAACAAGAAGTGCCCAAACTGACACCCAGCAATAGTCCAGTATGATAGTATCAAGACTTCTGGCACTTTTACCCACTCCCCTGGGACTCCTCAGCCCATCTGTGGTGCCCAGAGCAGACCTCTAACTGTGTTGGACATTAATCACCTGGGAGTGGACTCACATGACAATGTGCCATGTGAACTTAGGTCCAGGCCTGAATTACCCAAGGGGTGCAGTACAGTGAGGGAGGTGAGCAACCTTCCCAAGCCATGGTGCCATCTGCTTAGAATCCACCGGAAGCCCAGGCTTACCATGGAAGCTTTATCCTGAGGGTAACAGAGAATCCCACTGTGCATGTTGGCTAGCCCCCATGGACTAAAATTTGAAAGCATGCACGGCATTTTTGTTTCAAGATTTAAAATAGTTTAAGATATATATTTAGACAGTGCTTGGTAAAGTTAGTAAAGGTCTTCTTTGGATCTTTGCAGGCATTAAAAATCCCAGTTTGGAAACCATAAGCCTTGGCAGTCTCTCAAAGGCCCTTCCTGGGCCAACATCTGAGCGCCGTCCAGCACTGTGAACACTCTGAGGCGCAGGGCCTCACTAAGCACTATTTTATCCCCCCATCCCCCAACCTCCAATGTTTCCAGGAGTAGAAAACCAAGCCCTCCTGGTCCTCCCCACCCCCAGCCTGTGGGATTCCCTTCTAGGAAAGTCATTACTGCCTCTCTTGGTCGTCTGCCAGCTCTAAAGTGTCTTTTTAATTGCATCTAATTTGGCCTCATCTCATTAAATCCTTAATTTAAACCGGAGCGATCCCTCCAGCTCTGGCTGCCTAATGACAAAGGGGCCCGCACGCCCTTCCCCCCACCTCAGCTAGGCTCCCCCGGTCAGGGCTGCTCTCATTTCCAGGTGGTCTCTCTGGGAGGCTTCTGACAAGTGGCTGTCTTCCTCGCCATGCTGAGTGTGGAGCTGAGCCAAGAGGGCTTCCCAGGAGCAGTAATTACTGGTAAAGGCTCAACCCTCCACCCCACTGGTGCCCCAGCTCACAGGCCCAAAGTCACTGCAGTGACAGCATCCAATTCTAGTGGTGCAAGAATAGGAGCACAGTGAGGAGAAGACACTGAAGTTAAGCAATAATAAACCCATGATAATTACAGTAGCCAGGACATCATGCTTTAGATACATTATCTCATCAGGGAAGATGTCACTGGCTTCATGGAGCAGGTAAGGAAATTCAAGCTCAAAAATGGAAAATGAAAGCCCTCAGGATATAAACACCACTCTGCCTGGCCTCAGTGGGTGGCCATCCTTATTTCCTCAGGTCCGACCCCATCTCTTACTGGGCTCACCTTTGATCACTCCTTTTCAGCCACTTAGCCAGCTCACTGCTCCCCAGGGCCTTTGCACTTGCTGTCCTCACTATCTGAGGTGCTCTCCCCCTGTGTATTTATCTGGCTCACTTCTTCTTTCCATCAGATGTCAATTCAAACCTCTTCTGGTCAGAGAAACTTTTCTTGACCTCCACCATCAGCCCTTCTTCATTTGCCATCTATGCCCTCATCCTGTTTTGTTTTTATTGTTATTTTTGTTTTTGTTTGTTATTGCTGGTAACACTTTTATGACTACCCCCTACTTAATCATATATTTATCTTTTAAAATGAAAGCAGAGAGGTTTTCTGTCCCCTTTACTGCTCTATGCCTACTACCTAGAACAATGTCTGGCACATGCTAGGTCTTCAGTTTGTATTTACTGCTTGACTCCCATCATGGCAATGTCTAGCCACTTCAGGAGCATATACACATTCCAGCACTTCTCAACTCCAGTGGTTAAGGGTTGAGGTCTCCCCTCTCTCTGAATTGATTCTACCAAGGAGAGGTCAAAAGAATATTTCCCTGGGAATAACCCCTAAGAATGCAGCCTAGGGACCCTCAGGTCAGGTTCAGTGTTGAGGCTTGCTGCATTGATGTGGACCTTGGGAAGCTGGTTGCTATAGAAACACCTATTGTTTCCTAGATTCTTGCCACAAAGTGGGCTTTAAGTCTGCTCTGAGCTCTCTGCACTGCTGGGATCTGAGATAGATGCACCAGGGCTGACTGAGAATAGATTGGTCCTCTAATTCAGTCCATTCTAGGTGAGTCCCCTCACCTGCCTGAGCCTCAGTTTCTTCATCTGTAAGATGGGGTTTATCATACACACTTCAGTGAGATGATGTATATAAAGGACTAGCACCCAGTTCAACAAATTCCAGACCCACTCCTGGTTTTATAAAACTACAGGAAAACTGGAAGCTGATTTTATAAAATTCAATATTTCCTTTGAAATTGAGAGTCCACCTCTCAAGGACTGTGAAGGTCTGAAATTTTATCCTCCCTGAAAGCTAGCAAACAAGCCTGCCACAGTTACATGGAAGGTGGCAGAAGACATGAGACTCCTGGGTCAGAGACGAACGACTTTATTACCTCTTGGATAGCAACCAGCATGCATTTCTTGCTCACACCAGTTCCCTTCCTCCCCAAGTCCTACAGGGGGATCAGAGCAGCCTCAGTAGTTATTACATGCATAACGGATGTGTGCCAAATCCGAGGATGCCCAAGTGTAGATAGCCCAAATATTTTACAATAGCTCATACACAAATCTATCTTCACCCCAGAGAGAGACATGACCTTTATTTACAATAAAGAGGACAGCAAATATACCTGTCCTCTGCCCAAGAGGGAGAAATGATCTCTATTTTCCAAGGCTGTTCCCTATACAAATATCCATGAAAAGAGAGATTGGAGTGAAAGCTGACAGTGTTTCTGTTTGTAAGACATGCAGAAACATGAGATCTGTGGAAAATTGTCTCCAGTAAGGCCATGTACAGAAGAGATCTACGGGAGTGGGCAGTTGTGGAGAAGAGGTGTACACCGGGTAGCAGTGGCTCTTGCATTTCTAGTTCTTTCCATGTTGTTTTGAGTGAGCCTGTATGGCATTCATTGCAGGCCTCCTCACTTCCCACCTCACCCTCCTTGGGTAAACACACCTTCTGGATTGCTAGGTGCGATGAGAAGGAAGGAAAGCTGGGATGAGAAGCAGAGTGCTTTGGACCTTGAGAGCTTGTTTGGAGGTTCTAGCAGGGGAGCGCAGCTACTCGTATACCCTTGACCGAAGAACGGTCCTCCTCTATCGGGGAAGGTCGTCCTCTTCGACCGAGCGCGCAGCTTCGGGAGGGACGCACATGGAGCGGTGAGGGAGGAAGGGGACACCCGCCTAGCCAGCCAGATCAGCCGAATCAACCCTGGCGATCAATGGGGTGACAGATGTCGCAGCCAGATCGCCCTCACATCCAGAAGCAGAGTGCTTTGGAACCAAATTGCCTGCTAAGGGGTTGGTGCATGGCAGCGGCCATCTCGGAGGAACCTGAAGAATCTGCTTGAAGGCCATTGCAGCCTGATTCATGAAAGTCCCCATTGTGATCTGCCCATCAGCACAGGGAGCAACAGGGATGATAATACCCCAGAGATAAGCAGGCCTGTCATGTGTCCCCACTCCGGTCTTACCATCTGTAGGCATGTGTTGGGGGAGGAGCACTGCCTACCTCATCCCCCTCAGAGGGAGAAGGAGCCCTGTGTACAAAGAGGAAATGACCCCAGTTCTCCACAGCTCATTCAGCAAGCATTTAATCAGCACCGACTATGTGCCCAGGCCTGAGCCAGAGGCTGGGGGTAGGAATTAATTAGACCTGGTCCCTGGATTGTGGCAATCTTAGGCTGGCTGGGGAGAGAGAACATGGACATGAGCACTGCAGTGCAGGATCATGAGGGCCATAGCAGAAGTAGGTGAGGAGGAGCTGGCTCTCCCTCAGTGGGCATTTCTGAGTTTGAATCTTGAAGGATGAATGGCCAGGGGAGGCAGAGCACAGGAAAACACAATGGTGTAGAAGGAGGGGAGATTTGGGAAGCAGGAAACACTTGAAAACTATGCCACACAGTTTTTCACTTTTAGCTTGCAGGTAATGAGAGGCCACTAAAGGCGTGGTACATCAATTCTAGTTATTTTTCTTACTATTGAAGTAAAACATCCTACTAGAGAGCATTTTTGAGAGATCCGCTACCAAAAGAACAGAATACCAATCCCTCTTATCTCTTTCACCCAGGGAAAACTGTGACCATTTAGTGAATTTCCTTCTAGTTATTTACATACAGGCACCCAATCCCACAAGCTGGAGCCTGGTATGGCTTATCCTTTTACTATCCCTCATAACCTGTATCTTCTTTCAAACTCCTGAATCAGTATGAAAAATCATGTTGCTTCACTTTTTCTAGCTCACACTCCCAGCCTCCACCTCTTCCCTACCCCTGCCAGGATGCAGGGGACATTCGGACTCAGGCACTTAGGAAATTGAGTGATCACCTCACCCTCCCTGCAGGGAGAAGGGGATAATGGCTCCCTTCCTGGCCTGCATGTGGTCACTGCCAGCTGCCCTGTGGTCTCTGAGCCTGGGCACTGTGCAGGCAGAGTCCAGCCTCCTTGAGGGCACTCAGCCATTTCCCTCTGAGGACTGCCACCTCCTATGGCACTTCAGGAAAGTGGGTCTGGGGCTCAGCCCCTCACAACCCTGCTGGAGCATCTCCCCTCTCACAGCCAGCTCCTCTCTCCCTGCCTCCCTTGGTGAATCCCTCCAGTAGCTCAGGGTTTTAGAAAACAAAGGCCAAGTGGGAACTGATGCCTGTAAGCAGCTCCTCCAGAGTCAATGGAGAGCAAAGGCCAGATTCCTTCTTGGAACCAGGAGGGAAAAGACAGAAGAAACACAGGCAAATATCTAAATGCATTATCTTCCAGAAACATGCACATATAATTTATATATATATATATATATATATATATATATATATATATATATATATATATATAAACACCCAGAAGCCTCTGACTCAATTCCATTGACAGTGCAGAGAGAGCTTTCTTCCTTCTTGCAGGTGGGTTAATACTCAGAAAATCCTCATCTTTCCTTGATCCTCCTGTTCTAGGGGGAGCAGAGATAGGGCTCTCCCTCTTCTACAGGCTGTTGAAGAGGCAGGTAATGAGACTCTGGGAAGCAGCCTCGCCTTCACACTTATTTCTGATAATTGGTCACCCCTTTCAAGAGCAGGTGGGTCCAGATGCAGTAATTGGCAGGGGGCAGGGCCCATCCCCCAGGGATTGGAAAGGTGTTAATTGCTCTTCCCCTTCCTCAGGTGCATCCCTACTAAGGAGGGAGCCTTAAGTCAAAGTGATGTCCAGGAGAGGCCCCAGGGATGCCAAGGGCAAAGGTTTAGTGCTCCCCAGGACACCATAAAGCGAATAAGTCTGACAGGCATTCCTGAAGAACTTGCTGAGGTCTCTAGCTGGTGAGAGGGAGAGCTGGTGAGAGGAAGAGAGAAGCCAGGGCTGTGAGACTCCACAGCTTGTGGCTTGACCACCCTGCTGTCCTGTTTCTTGCTGAGTGGATCGAAGGGAGGGATGTAGCTCAGGTGACTCTCACAGTCCTTTCCAGTTGAGGTCTACAAATCTGCCAGCCTGGGGAACTGGAGCAGGACTGGGGGCTGAGTCTCTTTCACAGTGGGCTTTCTTGCAGGAAGTGTTTGTTCAGGGCATTGTTCTCTCTTAATGATACTCCACACCCAACACATTTTATTCATTGAAAATTACCTTCAGTCCAACATTTTATCAGCCTGACCCACAGAGTAATTGGAAACAGGAGGATTTCTCTCCAACAATCAGTGCTAGAGAAAATAGATTATATACCCGTCAGAGGGCGCGGCGGCCTGGGTCTGCAGCATGTGAAAATGCCCAGGCAGTGTTCCAGCAGCAGCTGAGCGTTGGTGTTCCGTTCTTCAGGGGGAGCACCAGCCAGGTCTAGAGTGGGGCAGCGGGCCCTGCTTCAGTCACCCCAGGGCCTGCAATAGGTGGGTATACAAACATGCCTGTGTATGCGCAGCTCACAGTGGCCTGAGGCTGTGGCCATCCTGAAGGAAGGACTTAGACACAAGAGGCTTCTCTTAGGGGCTCTGGCTCTGCTCTCCACCATCACCAAAGCCAGAGTCCTGGGGTCATCTAAGCCTTCTTTCCTTCACATCCTCTTCCCAATCAGTGCCAGGTACCAGCACCCCACCTGCGGCCTCTGAGAATTCTTGTCCCCATCAATATCTTAATCATTTCAGATCTCCATAGCAGCCTTCTTGCTGGTGTTTCTGACCTCAGTTTCCCCCCTCCTATCAATACTCCCTTTCTAGCCAGAATAATCTTCATGAAATTCAAGTCTGATCTGACTGCTCCCTTGTCTAAAACCTTTCTGTGGTTCTGCATCATCAAAGCATGGCATGCAAGGCCTTCCAAATGCTGGCCTCTGCCTCTCTCTCCTGCCTCACTGCTCATTTCCAGCCACGGTTTTCTGTAAACATACTACACCATTTCCCACCTCCAAGCATTTGCTGCTATTGTTCCTATTGCCTAGAACATTCTTCCTCCTGCTCCAGAAACCCAGATCCTACTTATGTTTCAAGGACCACTTTTGATGGTACCTTTAAGCCTTCTGGGGAAGAATGACCCCTAGTCTTCTTATTCCAGCTTTGGAACTTTTATGTCTGTGGTAGGTAGAATAAACCTGAAACCTTTGAATATATTACCTTACATGGCAAAAGGGACTTTGCAGATGTGATTAAGGATATTGAGATGGGGAGAATAGCCTCGATTATCCAGGTGGGTCCAATTAATCCATATAAGAAGGGGACAGGAGTGTGAGGTACAGGAAAGGTATGTGACAGTGGATGCAGAGGTCAAGTGATGATGGGGCTAGGAATGCAGGCAGCCTCTAGAATCTGGAAAAGGCAAATAATTGAATTTTCCCCTACAACCTCCAGAAAGGAACATAGTCCTCCTAAGACCATGATTTTAGCCCAATGAGACTGGTGTTAGACTTTTGACCTCCAGAACCGCAACATAATACATTTGTATTGCTCTAAGTCACTAAGTTTGTGGTCATTTGTTATAGCAGCCATTGGAAATTAATACAACATCATATTGGAGGTGGTTATTCATGTGTCTGAGTCCCTGGAGACAAAGGACAAAGGCTGGGACTGGTCCTCCCCTATGTCTCTAGCTCCCAATACAAGGTCTTCCATAAAGATGATGCTTCACAAATACTGGATGAGTGAGTGAGTAAGTAAAACATTTCCTACCCCTGGCACCAGCAGACCCACTGTGGACACCAGGCCTTTGAGACTTCTTGGGCTGAAATGAAATGGAATTGATTGCATTTCACACCCAGAAAGCATAGTTCCTTGTGTTACTAACCCTAACCTCTATCCTGCCACATCCAAAAACAATTATGTTGCCTCAAAGGCATCCTCCCTTGGCTATGAGATCACTTAGCCTTCCAGCCCTGGCTAACTTGTAGTAACTCCAATGTACATCGACAAGAAAGTTAGGCTCCAAGGTTTATGGAATATTAGGACTACAGGAACCTCTGCAATCTCACTTCCTATCATTTACAGATGGAGAGACTGAGGCTGAGAGAGGGAAGGAGCCAACGTGGTCAAACTGTGGCAGTGTAGCACCAAGGGTAGAACACAGGCCAGGCCTCTTTCACCTGCCCCTCCCCAAAACCCAGATGCTAGTATCAACATCCCCATTTTACAGTGAAGAAACTGAGGCACAGAGAAGTTAAGGCACTTGTCCATGGTCAGCTAGTTAGTGGTGCTGATCTGAACAGATCATTGCTCCAGAGTCTCTCCTTTCCCCATCTCTGCACTATGCTGACAGATGGGGAAACTGAGGCCCAGATGGGTCCAGACAGTGATACTGAAGAGAAATCAGGTTATGGCTATGGTTCAAATCAGAGCCCTCCATACTCGCAAGGTGGGAAGTGCCTGGGCTAAAAGGAGGCCTTGGGTGTTTGCTTCTCTGAGTCCAGGGGATAATTTAACTAATGGTGCCGGTTTTCTGACACTATCGATCGGTGAAGATTAAATATGTTTGTCACAGTCAAGTGAACTAATCACTTTATTGTATTTCAAATACTAATTTCATCAGATAGATGTCGGGGGGTGACCCCGGGGAGGTGCAGGGAGACAAGCACGTGTGCAGGCCCAGACGGGCAACAGTGCAATCGATGCAGCCGATCTGCCTAGAGGTATCTGGGATATCAGGCTTTTTCGATGCCTGCAGCTGTGCTGCTCAGACAAGAGGAATCTGCATTTTCCCTGGCCTCCTTCATCACTGTTCGAGGCCCTCGTGAAATTTCTCAGGAGAGGCAATTTCTCAAGCATTATTGGAAAATGGTAGATGTTTCCAAATAGCTATCCTAAATCACCCCCTAGCCACTAATCCCACAGCCACTCTGACATTGCTGGATGCAAATGCTGCTGCTCTGAGCCATTAGCCATCCCAGGAACCACCAATTCACGGCAAAACCTGAAAATGAACTAATCTGTCTTTCAGGTTTGGAAAGGCTTTGCCATTTCCATAGCTCAGCATGTTGGACAAGGAGACCCAGGGCTTATTAAATCATCCCCCTGGTCCTGGTGCAATTGAACAAACCTCCCTCCTTTTGACAGTAAGTACATACACTTGGCCAAACACACACTCACATGCATATACACGCAAACACAAGTTCATGTATGTGCATGGACATAAATACACATGGATGCAAACATTTACACATACACACCCATATAAGCACACACACATGCCTTCATGAACATGCACATAGACACAAAATGCACACCCCACAGATGCACACTCATGCACATGCACATACACATACATGCACACACAAGATTCAGAAGTTCCCAAGGGGCAAGATGTTTTCTAAACACAGGAGACTGGCTTGTCCCCCTGCTCACAGAAGCATCTGCAATCACCTGACTGGGTGATAGTGAAGATGAGGTCAATTTCTCTGGACATAAGCCCACCACCAGATCTGTTGTCTTGCTTTGGTAGATTTAATCCCACCAAACAGAGGCCATCAGTTATAGCACTTGCAGCTAAAGTATCTGTCTTGCACACTTGGGTTTCTGAGAATTCAGTCTTATGTCGATGAGACAAGGGAAGGGGCTGGTTCCCAGCTTAACTTCAGGTGCTAGTGAGTGACCCATACAATCCTTGTAAGCACTCACATAAATGGCCTCAATAAGAGCCCTTTTCAGAGGAAAACACATGCTTCTGCTTGGAAGAATCTTCCACAGCTGCTCATAGAGCACGCCAGGTGTCTGGACGTGCTTAAGCAGAGCCCCATCACCAGAGGACAGTCCTTTTATATGGGCTGATGCTTCACATCTATACGGTTTTCAACAGCAACTCTGAAGTAGTTAGGCTTTGGAATTTACCATCCTTATTTTATAGATGCAAAAAGTAAAGCCCAGAGAGGGGAAAGGGCTCACTAAACGCATACAGACAATCAGTGGCAAGTCAGAACTAGAATTTGGGTTTCCAACTCCAAGACCAGCACTTTGTAAGTCTCTGGGCACTCTGCCCAATCTTTCATAGCCTTACAAAGCTCCACCTTTTATCACATCCTTATTCTGTGTCCAGTCTTCTACTCATGCTAGATTTTCTGATTACAGTTATGCCCTTGAGCAGAAGCCCCATATACTAACACCTTCAAGCCTGGTATCTGCCTGTGGGGCTGGGTTAAGTATGACAAGACCTGTGTTCTTGCCAGGCAATCTCTATTTTTAGAAGCTTATTTTTGTGACTTAGAATTTCTGAGATCTGGAACTTTCATGGGGATATTGTTCAAGCTCGGGGAGACACATCCTTCCCTAAGAATCCTACTGGGTTAAACAAGACAGAAAAAACTAGCAGCACCTCCCCAGGGAAACATTGAAAGTCAGAGCAACAACAAACAGATTTGCTGAACATTCTGAATCTTTGAGCATCATTAAAACCCAGAGAGCTGTGTACTAAGTGTGTAACCTGGCCTTCAGTTTCTTTTCATGCAATATAACTCCAGATGTTTTACCCCCTAAAAAGATGTTTTTCTACATGACGGAGTACCCAATTTGCAAAAAATATCCCAGTACCTACCCCTAGCCAGCAAAACATTGGCAGCATGCCATCCCTCCAATACATTTGTTAAAAGCCACACCTAGGAAATGTTCCACGCGTGGGTTTAGAGGCCTGATGGATTTGTAATCGGAAGACCTGAGCTCTAGGCTCTGTTCTGCCTTCAACTTGTCGAGTGAATTGCCTGGGGCCTACAGTGCACAAGGCAGAGCTGGTATTGAACACCTATCTACATGTCCTTTGAGCAAAGAAGAATCAAATCTAACAAGATCAAGCGCATCTGAGCACAGGCTGGGAACAGGGAGAAAGCGCATGTACAGTAATCATGTCCAAAGTATCTCCTGGTCACCGTGTCAGGGAAGGAAGTATTCTCTGTCCATTGTCTTGTTGTCTGTGTGGACTCCTGGGAGCTGCAAGCCTGCGAGGTGCCAACAGTCCTACAGCGAGGGTCTGTAGGACCCCTTGGGCAGATGGGCATTCTGGATGCCAGATGGAATTTTCAGGATGGAGTAATCAATGTTGTCTCTTCAGCTCTTGTCACGATGGCCACCAAGTCCCCTTCTCTGCTGTCGGCCACTGGCCCTCTCTGTCACATGTACTGTTGACCACTCATCACTTCCAACGTCTCTGACCTCCCTTGGTTCCCAAGACTCTACATGTTCCAAGTGCCTTCTCTCTCTGGCTGTTCCTTTTTTCCAGCCTCTTCCTTGAAGGTTGGTGTTCTCCGGGACCATCTTTCTTATCAGTCAATCAATCAAGCAAGCAAGCATTTATCTATCTATTCCCTGAACTATCTCACCCACTCCCATTTAATGCACACTTCAGCTCCAGACTTATCCATCTACCTATTTAACTTCTCCATTTGATGCCCTGCAGGGATGAGTCCAGAAGCAGGCAGCATCTGACATTGACTCAGCAGCTCCAGCATGTCAGAGCTGATGTCTCTGTGCTTCTCTTGGCCTTTCCCTCATGCTTGCATGAAGGCAGCTGTAGTGCCAGCCATCCCATCTGCATTCTAGATAGAAAGAAAGATGTGAAGAAGGGCCAAAGGGCCCCAAGAAGAGTCTTCCAATAAGCCCCACCCAACAGCTTCCACTTACATCTCCTGGACACTCCCTCTTCAGGGTGGCAGACCATCCTATCTGCATATAGTTTTAATGGACATTGTGTCATCCCCATTGTGGGAAGAAGAGGAGGAAAAGGAATAACAGGAGACCTCTCTCCTGACTGCACCAGGCTTCTCCCCACAACCCCTCATCTGTACCAGCCCCTCCAAAGGATCCCCATGCACACCCAAAATGACATTTCTAACACGAAAGACTGGTGCCATTACCCTCACCAGCGCCTTCAGCAGGGGTCTGCCCCACCCTGGATGCCCCTACAGACTCACTGGCCTGTAGGCAAAATTCTTGGCTTGGCATGTGAGATCCTGGAGAATTGGTATAATCTTCAGAAACTGAAAGTTGTTTCTCTGCTGTAGTGTTCCTGGTGGATTTCAGACAAAGATAGTACAGCCATCCTTGAGGGGGAAGGGCTGATAACAGGGGATTTAAAAAACAAACACATTAGCTCTGGCCTGCCCAGATAATGAATAGAGGAGAAGGTTATCTATCTCACTGATTTATACTGTTACGGTTCTGGTTCCTTCCTTAGACCGAAGTGGGAGCGTCTTTACATCTCCCGCCCTCTACATTTGCTGCAGCAAGGAAATCACATTTTTCATGAACCATGGGAATTACTGAACGGCAGTGGTTTTATTTGTTAAGGGTTGAACTTGGCCATTTCTTCTACCGGGGGCTGAGTCCTACTGTTATGCACAACTTCTCATCCAGAGAGACACCATGGAGAATAAATCAGGACCAGAACTCAGTGTGACAGCTGCAGTCTGGCAGGGCCCTGGGGTTTGGGGGCTAATGGGGTCTCACGGCAGGGAGGAACTGCTGCCAGCCGACTTGGGAGGAGAGGTGGGGTTTTTCATTGAAAAACGAATGAAAGAATTTGCCACTTCATAAAACCAATGTCAGTGGGTGAACCATAGGCTGTGCAGGCTGAGAGGGCTGGCAAGGTCTTCGTGATCGGTGAGCTCCGGGTTCTTAATCTGAAGATGAAGCTAGGTTTTATGGGGGTCTATGAACCCATGAAATTGCGTGTAATTTTTTCAGGGCATATGTGCCTTCCCTGGGGTTACAATTCATAGCTTTCATCAGTTCTCAAAGGTTAAGAACTACTGGTCCGGTTCAATCCACTCATCACACAGAGGAGCATACTATGGGGTCCTTGGAAGAGAAGGGACCAGTTGAGTTCCCTTAGTAGGAAAGGGGCAGAACTGGAATTAGGAATCAAGAGACCCAGGTTCTAAACTGGCCTAGCCAGATTCTGGCTGTGTGACCTTGGGCTGGTCACCTTACCTCTCTGAGTGTTTTATTATTTTTTTTATTTTTATTTTTTTCATATAATTTATTGTCAAATTGGCTAACATACAGTGTATAAAGTGTGCTCTTGGTTTTGAGGGTAGATTCCCACGGTTCATCGCTTACATACAACAGCCAGTGCTCATCCCAACAAGTGCCCTCCTCAATGCCCATCACCCATTTTCCCCTCTCCCCCATCAACCCTCAGTTTGTTCTCTGTATTTAGGAGTCTTATGCTTTGCCTCCCTCCCTCTCTGTTTGTAACTATTTTTTTCCCCTTATCTTCCCCCATGGTCTTCTGTTAAGTTTCTCAAAATCCATATGTGATTGAAAACATATGATACCTGTCTTTCTCTGACTGACTTATTTCACTCAGCATAATACCTTCCAGTTCCATCCACGTTGCTGCAAATGGCATGATTTCATTCTTTCTCTTTGCCAAGTAGTATTCCATTGTATATATAAACCACATCTTTATCCATTCATCAGTTGATGGACATTTAGGCTCTTTCCATAATTGGCGATTGTTGAAAGTGCTGCTATAAACATTGGCGTACAAGTGCCCCTATGCATCAGCACTCCTGTATCCCTTGGGTAAATTCCTAGCAGTGCTGTTGCTGGGTAATAGGGTAGATCTTTTTTTTTTTTTTAATTTTTTTTTCAACATTTTTTATTTATTTTTGGGACAGAGAGAGACAGAGCATGAACGGGGGAGGGGCAGAGAGAGAGGGAGACACAGAATCGGAAACAGGCTCCAGGCTCCGAGCCATCGGCCCAGAGCCTGACGCGGGGCTCGAACTCACGGACCGCGAGATCGTGACCTGGCTGAAGTCGGACGCTTAACCGACTGCGACTGCGCCACCCAGGCGCCCCAGGGGGTAGAGCTATTTTTAATTTTTTGAGGAACCTCCATACTGTTTTCCAGAGCGGCTGCACCAGTTTGCATTCCCACCAACAGTGCAAGAGGGTTCCCGTTTCTCCACATCCTTGCCAGCCTCTGTAGTATCCTGAGTTGTTAATTTTAGCCATCTGAGTGTTTTATTATGCATACAGTTAAAGAGTTGTAGAGGGGCACCTGGATGGCTCAGTTGGTTGGGCATCTCTTGATTTCCACTCAGGTCATGATCTCACAATTCGTTAGATTGAGCCCCTCATCAGGTTCTGTGCTGACAGCATGGAGCCTGCTTGGGATTCTCTCTCTCCTTCTTTCTCTGCCACTGTCCCCTTCTCTCTCTCTCAAAACACATAAATAAACATTACAAAAATAAAGAGTTGTAGAGAGGATTAAATAAAAGAATTAATAGACTTCAACACCTACCCACAATGTTAATACGTAATTAATTGTTAATAAGTATTCTGTGAATCACTGTGTAACTTTGAAAATCATTCTTTTTAGCTTTCATCCATTCAGCGAATATTTATTATCCCTTATATACCAGGACATTGGATGAATAAATAGGCACAGTAACTGCCCTCATGGAGCTGGGAATTAAGTAGGAGATCAAGAAAACAGGCCATTGCTATTGCTATAACAATGAACTCTGACATTGTCCAAATAAATGTTGTAGTACAGTGTGGTGAATGTCCTAGCAGGGTCAACACAGAAGCTGGGTAGCATAGGGGTGGGGGTAACTAGGGGTGGGGGGAATCAGGAAAGACTTCCTGGAGGAGGTAGCAACTAAGCTGAGACGTTAGGGAGAAGAAGCAGGAGTTGGCCACACAAAGAGAGGGCTGGAACATGGTGCAGAAAACAGCCTATGCAAAGGACCAGAGACAGAGACAAAAGAAAGCTTTTTTTTTTTTTCATTTCTTTAGGGAGGTAGAAATAGATCAGACTTGCTGTTTTCAGCTGCTGCAGGCAGCCAAGAGAAGCCACGCCAAAATCAACAAGCATACCCAGCACATCTGCATCCCCTCACCTTTCATCATCTATTTATCTTTCCATCCATTTGTTTCATGTTGGCACGTTTGTACATAATCATCTTCTCCTCCCTGTTGATCCAAATGGTACAGCCTTTCTCCAGCTAGCCTCAGGAACTCTTTCAGCGTCCGCTCAGTGGAGATGAGGACGCTGGATGTGTAACTGATTTACATCAGGTGGTGCTAGAATTAGAACTCAGGCAGAGAAGTCTGGTGAGCTCATGTTATCAGAGGCAGACAATCACTGTGTGGCTTGCTGGGCTGTCCTAGGCTGGCCAAGCTTCCTAGGTCGCTGTCCTGCCAGGGACAGCCTGAGTGATCACCCTGGAGATGATTAATTCCTGCCTCTCTCGGCCAGCCCTGGGTCTGCAGCCAAGTGCTGCTGTCATCTCTTTATTCTTCTGCTCCACCGTTATTGAAAATCAATAAGCCGTCTAAGCCAAATGAAGTTCAGTGACTGGGACCAAGTCCATAAATCAAATAAAAACTAAATTATATTTAAAAAGGGAAATAGGAATAAGAAGGCTGCTTTGAGGTGGAGCTGGAGTCCCTGAGCTGGAGGCAGAGAGGTGAGCAAGAAAACTGGTACTGCCTGCCTAGAGGGCATTGTATTGAGGCTGAAAGTGCCTCAGGGAGCACCCCTCCTTTCTCCAGATCAGAAGACTGAAGCCCAGGAAGGAGAATTTCCCCTCTGGTTGCATGGTGAGTGGCAGGGCTGGCTCCAGACCCAGAGCCCATCGATATTCTCCCTCTACCAACTGGCATTCAAATTAATGAGAAACACAGCTGAATTGAAGTGAATTCAAGAGGAAACCAAAGAGAGAGGCTTCAAATTTTTATGTTATCAGATCTATAACTCTTTTCCTTAACAGTTTTTGCCTTTCATGTTATGCTTTAAAGTCCTAAGCAAAGATGGCTGTTTCCAGGCAAGGGAATGGTTCCAGAATACTTCCTGGAGCTCACATGGGGCTGGGCGTTCTTCATGTTCCCACCAGCCAGAGTGGATAGACATCCTTAAAACATGAGGCATTGAATAGGGTCTTCAGAAAGGTAATGATTTAACAGTGAAGCAAAATTAACCCTAGATCAGGGGGTGCTCTGTAAATCTCAAAAGGATCTAACCGATGTGTGCTCCAGAACAAAATCCAATGGTATTTAAAGGAATACAACAAAATCCAGCAATCAACAATGTAAAATTTATAATGTCCAACATCCAATAAAAAATTACCAAATAGGCAAAGAAGTAGGAAAATGTGACTCATCACCAGATGGAAAACTAATCACTAGAAACAAACCGAGAAATGATAGAGAATGGTATATTTAGCAAAGAACATTAAATAGCTATCACAATCCACAAGGTTCAGAAGGTAGAGGAAAATGTGACCATGATGAGGAAAGAAATGGAAGTTTAAAAAATTTTAGACGCAAGTGGAATTTCTGGAAATGTGAAATATAGTATCTGAAATGAAAAAAACACATGTGATGGTATTAATAGCAGATTGAACTTTGAAGAAGAGAAACTAAAACTTTAGCAACTATCCAAAATAAAACATATGCTTGCCATATGATCTGGCAATCCCACTCTTAGGTATTCACCCAGGAGAAATGAAAACACTCAGATGAAGACTTGAATATTCACAGCTTTGTTCATAATAATAAAGAACTGGAAACAATCCAAATGTCTATAGACGGATGAAGGGATAAACAAAATGTGACTATCCATACGATGGGATACTATGCAGCAATAAAAGGAATGAACTACTGATATTTTCAACAACATGGATAGCTCTCAAAAACCTTATGCTGATTGAATTTCTATGAAATTCTAGAAAAGGTAAAACTACAGGAATAGAAAACAGATCAATGTTTGACTAGGGTGAGGTATGAGGGGAAGGAATTGACTGAAAAAAGTCAAGGGAGAACATTTTGGGGTGATGGAAATGTTTTCTGTTCTAATTGTGGAGATGACCGCACAACTGCATGTGTTTGTCAAAACTTATTAAATTGTATGTGTGGGGGGAGATAGGGTGTAGTTATATAACAGCACCATGGGGGGGGGTCTTTGTGGTGATGCAACTGTTCGGTGTCTTGACTGTGGTGGTGGATACACCACCCTACTCATGGGATAACATTATATAGAACTAAATACACACCTACAAATGAGTACAACTAAAACAGGAGATATGAGTAAGATCAGTGGATGTTATCAATGTATATATCTAGGTTGTGATACTGTATGCAGTGTTATCATTGGGGGGAGCTGGGTAAAGTTTACATGGGATCTCTCTGTAATGTTTGTTACAACTACATGTGAATGTACAATTATCTCAATAAAAATTTCAATTAAAAACTCATACAAATAAAATTGCTAAATTTGATCATGTGTAAATTATTCCTCAGTGAAGCTGATATTTTAAAAGTTCTGTATGGTTCTCTAAAATAAAGTTACACTGGGGACCTGGGTGGCTCAATCTGTTAAGTGTCTGACTCTTGATTTTGGCTCAGGTCATGATCTCATGGTTCATGGGACTGAGCCCCATGTTGGGCTCTGTGCTTACAGCGTGGAGCCTGCTTAAGATTCTCTCTCCCTCTCTCTCTGACCCTCTCTCCCTCACTTTCTTCCTGAAAATAAATAAATAAACATTTATAAATAAATAAAATAAAATTACATTTCTCTTTATAACCTGCTCTTTCATGAGAGCTTCAACAGCACTTTTGCTCTATTTGTATAGAAAACTATAAATTAGGAATATTTAGGAGTTCTGTATGTTTTTTCCTAACACACCACAAAAATAATTGATGATTTATTCATTGCTAAACTAATAAAGATATTGTCTTAAATAAGAGTCCTAAACTACTGCTAGGAAAATGTAAATGCCCACCTATATTTTCTTGTCATTTCATGTTTTCCATTTAGATTTAGTCTACCGATGAAATTTATTTTGGTCTCTGTTATTACAAAAAAAGTTTCTATTTTTCTAAATGGTTAGCTGGTAGTCCTCACACCACTTTAGTGTGATCCATTTTCTCCAACTCCCAACATATGTGTTTAAATGGTTACCTTTATCATATACTAAATTGTCACCTAAGATTGGCATGTTTGTACACTCTCTACTGCGTTCCATTGAGGTGAATGTATCAAATTTCTTTACCAGTGCCTCCCTGTTTTCTTTATTGTGACTTTGGAATATGTTTTAATGCCTGGTAGTAAAAGTCTCCTCATTTACTATTTCTTTTCAAAACATTCGTAACTATCCTTGCACTTTTATGAACTTCAAAATCATTTTGCCAAGTTTTCAAATGTCCTGCTGGATTTTAACTTATTAAATTAACAAATCCATTTGGGGAAAACTGATAACTTCACATTACTGAATCTTTCCACTCAGGAACATGAGATGTCCAAGGCCACCAAACTACATAACCCCACAGGGCACCATTAACATTGGAGTTGTGAATGTTCAGCCTGTGTGGCCATAGACAAAGGGCTGTAGATTTTTTTTTTAATTTTTTTTTTAACGTTTATTTATTTTTGACACAGAGAGAGACAGAGCATGAACGGGGGAGGGTCAGAGAGAGGGAGACACAGAATCTGAAACAGGCTCCAGGCTCTGAGCTGTCAGCACAGAGCCCGACGCGGGGCTCGAACTCACGGACTGCGAGATCATGACCTGAGCTGAAGTCGGCCGCTTTTACCGACTGAGACACCCAGGCGCCCCAAAGGGCTGTAGATTTACCCTTCCATTTATTCAGGTTGTCTTCACATGTCTCAGTAAAGCATTGTCGTCTTTGTCACATAAATTTCTTGTTACATTAATTTCTGGGTCATTTATATTTTCGCTACTATTGTGAATAGACTCTTTTTATCCTCTGGGTTTTCTCCCATTTTATTGCTAATGTATTGAGTGACTGATTCTTGTTTTTTTATTTTGTAACTGATCACCTTACTGAATATTCTAGTTGATGCCTTTGGATTTTCAAGCTAGAAAATTATATCACGTGCAAATATTATCTTTGATTCTTTTTTTGTGCTATTCATACCCTTGGTTTAAGAATCACTCAGCTACTCTCTGTCAAATGAGAGTGGTAATCACAGGCATTCATGTCTTGTTCCTGCCCACAACGGGGATGTGTCTTTCACTTTGGGTGTGTTACTGGCTTTTGTTAGGAGATACTCAGTTAAGGCAATGTCTTTTTATTCCAAGTTTATTCAGAATTTGGAATTAAGGTTGGATTGTGTTTTTGTTGTTGTTGTTGTTGTTGTTGTTGTTGTTGTTGTTGTTGTTTCATTTTAAGATAATCATACGATATGTCTCATTTGGCCTATTAATGTGAGGAATTATATAAGTAGATTTATATCGAACCATTCTTAACTTCTTGAAATAAACCTTATTTGATAAGGTGTATTATCATTTTTTTTAATGTTCATTTATTTTTGAAGGAGAGAGAGACAGAGTGTGAGCAGGGGAGGGGCAGAGAGAGAGGGAGACACAGAATCTGAAGGAGGCTCCAGGCTCTGAGCTGTCAGCACAGAGCCCAACGAGGGGCTCAAACTCACAAACCACGAGATCATGACCTGAGCCGAAGTAGGACGCCTAACCGACTGAGCCACCCAGGTGCCCCATTATCATTTTAATATACTTCTGAATTTTATTTGCCATTGCCTTATTTAGGATTTTTAAAAATCTGTGGGCAAGCATGCTGTATTGTGACACTTCCATTAGGCTTGGGACTCAGGGATATGCTGGGTTTGTACAAAGGGTTGGGAAGATTTCCATATTTATCTTTGGTCTGGAACTGTTTAAATAGCATGGGAATTATTTGTTTCTCAAAGGTTTAAAGAAATTTGCTCATAAAACAGTGTGAGCTCTTGACCTTATTTGGTAATGGTTCCTTAATAATTGTCTTGTCTCTTTCCATAGTTTTTTATTTTCTTTCTTCTGTTAACTTTGTGAACTTATATTTTCTTACAAAAATTATCAATTTCTCCCAGTTTTAAAGATATTTAGCATAGATAAATACATATCACACATACATAGCATAGCATAATGTCCTCTTACAACTGCAAAATCTCGTAAGTATCTGGTTCTGTCACCCTTCCAAACTTTAATGCCACATTTTCTGTTTTCCCTTTTTTATCTTGATTACTTTTTCCTGAAGTATGTATAATTTACTGGACTTTTGGAAGAAACCGCTCTTGGTTTTATTAATCCCTCTATTGGGTTCTTGTTCCTGAATGTGTTCAGTTTTATTTTAATCTTTATTGCTTTCTTCTTCTTATTTTTCACGTTTATTTTGCTGCTTTTTTCCCCTGACTTCTTGAGTTAAATGCTTAGATAGCTAATTTTTATTGTTTCTTTTTAAAATATATAATTAAATTTTCTCTGAGGACAACATAATTAACTGTAATTTTTAATATATATTTTCATTTTTCTTCTTTCCTTATAAGGAATATACCTTATTTCTAATTTTTTTTCTATTCAAAATTTTTAATTTGAAATTATTAAATCCTTTGTGGGGTGCCTGGGTGGCTCAGTTAGTTGAATGTCAGACTCTTGATTTCGGCTCAGGTCATGATCTCATGGTCTTGGGATCGAGCCCTGCACTGGGCTCCACACTGGGCATGGAGCCTGCTTAAGATTCTCTTTCTCTCTTCTTCTTTCATAAATAAATAAATAAATAAATAAATAAATAAATAAATAAATAGTAATAGGGACTCCCTATCAATTTGGCTGAAGCCCCCAAACCTGGGAATTAAACCCCACATTCTGAAGTGAAAAGCCAGACCATCTCTATAGGTCTTGCTAAGGAAGAATCTGGAAACCGAGTTTTACCATCTTAACCCCATATCCACCTCAAGTTTATAAAAGGGTTGACAGTGAAGAGTCTGTCGGAGAACATTTCTCTGAGAAAGTTGTTGGAGGCCTTTACCCTTCCCTCACCTGGGAGAGGCTGGTAATGCTTCCCTCTCATCTCCATATGTGTCTCGTAGAGTCTGGGAACATTGGTCTAGGAATGACTGACTACTGGAAAATTCAAAGGCCTGAGGCCAAGGCCATCCACTTGAGGGGGCAGAAAGACAGAAGACTGCAAAGAGAATGAGTCACACTTCTGCCAAGGGATCAAAGATGAATACATTTTCTCATGGACCTACAGTGGGTCACACGGGGAGGCTGGACCTGGGCCATCTTGATAAGGACTTTGCCCCAGAAGTCCACTTGGAGGGTTGATGAACCCAACAAAGATAATGTGAGGGAAAGGGACCTCTAGACAGCCCAGGGATCGGGGTTGGGGTCAGTTGGAATTAGTTGGAGATCTAAGTTACCAGACAGAGACAAGTTTTATCTGTCCTGGAGATTATAACTGCAGGGTCCCAGGTGGGGAGATTTCTGTGAAACCCACAAAAGTGCCAGGGAACACCAACACTGACCCAGCACCAGCCACATCAGATTGTGCAATTGCCCCTGACACTGGCTGCCTCCGGGACCCACCTGAAGGGGTCAGTAGCCCTGGGCCGAGAGGCTGGGGGTGGGGGAGGCTGGAGGAGGGGAAATATGACAGAGGTGCTCTATGCCACCTCCCCTACCAGAGGTGTCGCAGCCCTGACTGGCCAGAGCAAGGAAGGGGAGAAGCTTTAACTGAAGATAGGGCACATTTTCCTTACTGAAAAAGATAAGACAGTCTTTGTGACTAAAGGTGAGGCTTTTCTTGGCTTGTTTGTTTTATCCAAGGATGACTGGAAACGTTGTGGGAACACCAGAGATTTCATCCAAGGATTGGAGAAGAAATAATCTATACAGAACCAATTTGAAGGGACAGCAGGGAGAAAGAATCAACTTCTTTTCAGAAAACAATTCCATACTCTTGAATTTGGTCTGTTCAACCAGACAGCTATGGTTTATTAGATTATGATAAGAGAAGATTGTACAATTCCAACTTTCTGGAAACCTTTGGGCTTCCTTCATGGCCTGGTATACCCCCATGTGGTAGACATTTTTCTTGGCTGCTCAGTGTCTGAACCCCCTTTCCATGTTTGGCATTGAGTGTGCTAATGCTTGCTTTCCTGACCTCCCTTGCTGCTAGGGCCTAGATTCAGCCAAGTCAACAGAGCTGCCTTGGATAGGGTCTATTGAGGTAAAGAAGGAAGAACCTGGGGCGCCTGGGTGGCTCAGTCGGTTGAGCATCCGACTTCAGCTCAGGTCACGATCTCACGGTTCGTGAGTTCGAGCCCCGCGTCAGGCTCTGGGCTGATGGCTCAGAGCCTGGAGCCTGCTTCCGATTCTGTGTCTCCCTCTCTCTCTGCCCCTCCCCCATTCATGCTCTGTCTCTCTCTGTCTCAAAAATAAATAAACATTAAAAAAAAAATTTAAAAAAAAAAAGAAGGAAGAACCTTAAAAAATCTACTTCTGGCCATTGATGGTGACCATACTGAGTTTCCAGGCTGAGTAGGGCCAGCAGCAGTGGCCAAGGCCTATTGCCAACTGCACAAATGGCACATTTGGGACTCAGTGGTGGTAGCTGTGGGGACTTCACAGGGCTGGTCTTACAGCTGAAATCCTGGCTTCTGCTTTGTCTTCCTTTTCCGTGCCTGTGTTCCAGTCCTGACTGAAATTCTTCCTGACAATGTGAGTGGGGGAGAGAGATAATCAACATGATAAATAAAGACATTACATATTACATTTGAAAGTGAGAAATGCTGTAAAGAGAAACAAGGCAGAGTAGGGGGAGTGAGGAGGTGAGGTAGGGTGGTCAGGGCCCCATTGAGAAGGTGATACTGAGCAAAGACTTGAAGGAGGTGAGATAGTGTGCCACATGGGTATCTGGGGGCCTGCAAGAGTAAAGATCCTAGGATAGGAGTACCTGGAGGCTTCAAAGTACAGCAGAGGCACCCATGTGATAAGTGAGTGAGTAAGGGGGAGAAGTAGGAGGTAAGGTTAAAGAGGTAAGAGAGCCAGTTGCAGTGACCTTGTAAGTGATTATAAAGACCTTGACTTTTGCTTTGAGTGAAAAATGACACGCATGGTGGGCTTTGAGCAAAACAGTGCCATGATCTGACTTCCATTTTAGGAGGACCACTCAAGGAGTGTGTGGCTGACAAGTTGTAGGGAGACCAGGGTAGAAGGAAGGAGGCTAAATCACAGGTTGTGGCTATGTTCCAAGCAAGAGAAGATGGCAGCTTGGACTTGGGTGGTCTCAATGAAGGTGGAGAGAAGAAATCAGATCTGGAATATTGTGGGAAGGAGAGCCAACATGATCTGTTATAAGAAGTCCAAATTGAGTCTGAGGTCTCTGGCCCAAGTCACCAGAAGATGGAGTTGCCATTTACTGAGAAAGGGAGGGTAGCACAGTCTGGGCAATGATTAGCATGTCCGTTTTGGACTTTAGAAGTTGGAGACTACTCTTAGATATCCAGGTAGAGATGCTGAGTTGGCCATTGGAAATCCAAGCTGGAGGGTCTAGGGATAAGTTTGGGTGTGGATATAAACTTGGGAGCTATTAGCAGCTAGACGGTGTTAACTCTAAATTGAGACCAAAGAGATCAACTCAGTGTGGAGAGTGAGGGAAAAAGGTCCAAGGAGTGGACCCTGGGGCATGTCAGTGGTAATAAGTCAGGGGAGATGAGTCAGAAAAGAAGACTGAGAAGCAGCCTCCATCAGGGGAAACCTGGATGTGTGGTTTCCTAGAAGTCAGATGAAGAAAGTCTTTCCAAGAGGAGGAAACATTCAAGAGCTATTGGTAAGTCTGGAAGATGACAGAGAATTCACTATTAACCTTCAAGGTGTGAAAGTTATTGGTGAGGTCATATCCTCCCCCAGTAACTAGTACTGTCGAGCTTTTTCCCATAATCTGGTGGGTGTAAATCATATCTCACTTTGCTTTACTCTCCCTTGAGATTTACAAGGCTGTTTTCTTTGAGACTCCAGGCATGAATTAAGTAGGAAGATGGTATCCTGTAGGGTTGATGCTGAAATTGTGGCCACCCCCAAAAGCAACCCTCACTATTCTCATGTGACTATAGGTTTTTCAAGGATCGGATGATGGGGGAAGTTTGAAGGAACTTCTTGTCTGTTTTCAGTAACTCTGTGTTTCCTGAGATGAACCTGAGAAGGTTTTTTTTACTTTACTTGTCTTATCATTCATTGAGTGCCCTCTCAGATTTGGAGAATAAGTTTCTGTCTACCTTAGTCTTTGTGTGTTTGTTTTCATCATTGTATTATCAACAATATGGAGGTGGGTGGGAAAGGGAAGTACTAACCAGGTTCCATTTTAAATGGAAAATCTCACTTAGAAATATTTATTTTTATTATTTTCTTAAGTTTATTTATTTATTTTGAAAAAGAGAGAGAGCACGCATGCATGCAGTAGGGGAGGGGCAGAGAGAGGGAGAAAGAGAATCCAAGCAAGCTCCCTGCTCAGTGCAGAGCCAATGAGGGGCTTGATCCCATGACCCTGGGATCATGACCTACACTAAAATCAAGAGTCAGAAGCTCAACCGACTGTACCACCCAGGCACCCCAGAAATATTTAAATTTTTTAAAAAGTTCAAATCACCTCTCTCCAAATTCCTTTGTGTTTCAAGTATCCACCTCATAGACCCACCCCTGCTTGCTTAACTCCTGAGAGGTTTTTGACTTTCACGAGTATGATCATTAATTTTATGTATCAACATGACTGGGCCATGAGGTGCCCAGGTATTTGGTCAAATGTTATTCTGGGTGTTTCTGAGATGGTGTTTTTGGATGAAATTAACATTTAAATCACTATACTGGCCTTTTTCCTTCTGCCATCTTGGAGCCTGTGGAGGCCTCCTGGGAACAGGACTCTTGAAACAACAAATATGTCTGGAAGGCTGTAGTCCGAGACCATTTTTTCTGGCTATAAGCAGGGTCTCTGGAACCAGAAGGAGCACATAACTTTTCCTAAAATTGAAGGTGTTTATACTCGAGATGACACTGAACTCTGTCTAGGCAAGAGATGTGCTTATGGGTACAAAGCAAAAAACAACACAGTGACTCCTGGTGGCAGACTGAACAAAACCAGAGTAAGCTGGGGAAAAATAACTCCTGCTC
Source organism: Neofelis nebulosa (assembly GCF_028018385.1). Lineage (NCBI taxonomy): Eukaryota > Metazoa > Chordata > Mammalia > Carnivora > Felidae > Neofelis > Neofelis nebulosa. The sequence continues at coordinate 35,104,208 of NC_080793.1, read as the reverse complement.
ATGGAAACAGTATCATGCTTCATGCCAAATTCCAAAGCAACTTTCCTGCTAAATCCATTGGCCACAGAATCCATATGATGCTGTACTTCTCAAGGATTTAAACTTGCTGAAAAGTAAATAAATAAAGATGCAGAAAAATAAATAAATCACTGGACTGAGTAAAGCAAATTGCTCTCCCTATTGGTGGTGGGCCTCATCCAATCAGTTGAAGGCCTGGATAGAATAAAAAGTTGACCTTCCCCTGCACAAGAGAGAATTCTCCTGCCATAGGGCCTTTGAACTGGAACATCAGCTCATCCTGGTTCTAGAGCAGTGAGCTGGCCTTGGAATTCAAACCGGGACATCAGCTCTGCAGATTTTAGACTTGGCAGTCTCCATCATATCCATCCTACTGGTTCTGTTTCTCTGGGGGAACCCTAACTACTACAAAGAGGAGAATAGAAGAGACCCAAGACCTTGCCAATGCAGGCACTGCCAAGTGACCTAGATGCTACAGGGCTCCTTGAGGTGCCTGGCACAGGAGGAGTATCCATCTTGGCCTCTCAGGGCCTCTATTTCCCTATGTCATCAATGAGGAGTTGGACTGGATGATCCGTGAGGCTCTTTGATTCTAACATTCTGGGGGCTCTGGGATGCCAAGTCACTGAGAAGTGAGGAGAACCATGCCTCACACCATTTCCCACCTACCAGATCAGCAATGGGCAGCACCCCCCCCCAAAAAAAAAACAACAGATAACAGTGGATGTTGGCAAGGATGTGGAGAAATAGGCAGGAGAAGGCTTTTTAAGCAGAGGGAAGAGCAGGAACAAAGACATAGTGGGGGAAATTACTCCTTATATTCAGGCAAGGAAAGATGGTTTGGGGTAATAGGATCACTAGGTATGTAGAGGGAGAGATCTTAATGTGTGAGCAGTACTTTGAGGTTTCTGAAGCCTTTTCACACCCTCCTCTTAACCATACTGTGAGATCAACATTTTATGCTTATTTTACAGGAAAGGAAACTGAGGCTGAAAGGGCAGAAGCTACTTCTCTAGGGTCAGACAGCTGGAAATCAGCAGGGCTGAGATTTAAACCCAAAACCACAGAGCCTTTGAGGCCGTATGACTGAGCATGTTTAGTCACCTATTTTGCATTATCCTGATGACAAATGAGTATGTAATTCATTAGACCAGCCATACAGTCATTCTGATTCTACTGTCAAAGTGGGGGGAAAACAAATCCATCATTTCTTGATGTGAGGTGTTTTTATTTTGATTCCCCCTCCTGCTCACCCCCTGCAGAGCCTGGGGAGGAGACAAAATTCGATTCTAACAGCCTGTGTACATTCGTGCCCACGTCCGCCTGCATGTGCACAAGGTGAAGGAGAGATTATAACTTTATTCTCGCTTGGGGGCAACTGGTTATGTCTGGAAACATTTGAACACCCCATAAAGCTCATTTCTTTTGCAAATGAGTCCGATAACACAGAACACTTCAAAGTGAAATTCCGTTGGGCTTTCCATCTGGCTGGCCTCTGGGGGCGTGCGTCGCGCGTTGCCTTTGTTAACCAGGTCCTGGGAGTTGGAATTTTATGCTGAAATACAAATAACTGTGCGGATTCAGGGAACAAAGCCAAGATATGATCTCAACTGCATTTGGAGTGCAATGCCCCATCTCCCACTAATGCTCTCCATCTTCCGCACGAGAGCAAAAAATATTTTCTAGCTGCCAACAGCTGTGCTTTTTCATGCCCTGTACCTAGGAAGGCAGGCATAGTTGAGTCACGGCTTATCACCCTGTCTCTGATTGCCATGTGCTCGTCGATAAGACACTTGTCAGTGTGGGCCTTACTCCTCCATGCGTGTGCTTCCAGAGCCTCCCACGTGCCCCAGAACATTTACCGGGAACATTCTGTGGAGGGGATCGCTCAACCTCTATTCCACCCTCCGACCTGGAGAGCTTGGACAGCTCAAGGCCGCATTTCCTACACCTGTCATGGTGAGACTTGTGGATGTGAAGTAGGTGCCATCCTTTCGGTGCACTCATGTGAGTTTTGGAAGCCAGAGGGAGGAAGATCCATTTTGCTACCTGCTGCTTGCTGGAAACACACAGTCTCCCTGCAGCCATGTTCCCTGTCTATTATTCTCCTGTTGTCTGGTCTCTAGAGCCTTTGCAGCAACAGTGGTAGTTTTAGCTTTTTTATGCAAGCAGAGCCCCACTGGTGTTCTCAGAGGCATTTATAACCCCTGGGATTCAGTTCTGTGTTGTCTTCTGTGTTGTCCTGAGGGTTCTTCCTGGAGACCAGCTTGGAGCCTACTCCTGCAGTCATGCCAATGACGGGGTAAGCACCCTGTGCTCTGGGGCAAATCCCTTCCCTTCAGGAGTGCCTGGAGTGGTCGTGTCTCCTGCACTGAACCTGCTTCACATACCTATAGCCTGGTTTTGATAGGAAACTTGGTTGCCTCCTGAATATTTCTCAAGATTTTTATGTGAGGGATGGGGAATTCACGTGTCCGTGCTTTTGCCTGCCATCTCTGGTTCCAAACTTAGATAATAGCTTTCACTTGCCCACCTCTGGTTACTTCTTCACTATGTTAGAACCATCAGGAGGAGTGTGTGTGTGTGTGTGTGTGTGTGTGTGTGGAGAGAGAGAGAGAGGAAGAGAGAGAGAGAGAGATTTCAAAATCTGTAACATAAACTGGCAGGCTGAAGATCCAGGGATGAGTTTTGATTTGAATCTGGAGGTAGTCTGCTGGAAGAATTCCCTCTTCTCTCAGGGGAAGTCAGTTTTCTTCTTAAGATCTTCAACTGATTGGATGAGGCCCACTCTATGATGGAGGGTAATCTGTTCCACTCAAAGTCTAGTGATTTAAATGTTAGCCTCATCTACAAAATACTTCACGGCAACATGTTTGATCTAAATACTGTGGCTCACCCAAGTTGACACATAAAGTCAACCATCACACCATGTCTCCATAATTTTCCAGCACTCTTTGGACAACTCCAGTCTCCTGTACCCCATCTCTTTCATTCCCCAAAGTACCACTAACATAAAAATTGAAATGCTATCACAGAACAAGAAACAACTTAAAATTACCTGCCAGATGTTACTGATGCTCAAGTTCGTTGACCATCCTTGCCACAGAGAGGCCCTTCCAAGCCATCTCTCTCCTTGACTTGTACCCACTGTCTTATTGATGAGACCCACTTCTCCCAACTTAGTCCTTCCCTCCTCTCCACACCCTCAATAAATTAGAAATTCCTATTGCTTTCTAATATAGAGAAATTTTGTTCCCTTAGTCTCAACTTTTTCATTTTGGATAATGCTCTGGGCTTTACTTTTCATAAGCCAAAAACTTAGTACCATGTCCCCTAGGCAAGAGGAATCTACTTAGTAGGACACCTAGTAACAATTTAGGAATACAAAAATGGACATAATCTCTGTAATTACCAGTTTCTTTCATAATTCCACCATCTCAGGCATGCCCAAGCTCAGAATACCTATGCTTCCCTCCACTACCTACAGCCTCAAGAAGCAGAAAGCAATGTTTTAGACTGTCTCTGCTCATTTTGGCCAAAGCCAACACTGGGATTTATTCTCATATTTGTCCTTTTTTTTTTTTCTGTTTTCTTTCCAAAATCTCTAGAAAGTTTTTGTTCACAATCTCTTTCTTAAAGTGTGGTTAGGAGGAAGCAAAAGCACAATATATAGTTCTGATATTGGATCCTGCTCCATCTGGTTATAAATATACACACCAAGTGATACCTAGCTACCTAGCACAGACTCCTTGACACACCAGGGGACTTATAAGGTATCAGCGACATGGGGGCACATGTTTGGGTCCCCTCCACCTTGTCTGGCTCATCGGGAGAGGGATCCTGTGTCAGGCTGAGCTCAGCCCAGATAATCTGGGCATCTCCATCAGGTCCTCTGTGGCTGAAGAGTAGCCCTGTGCTGGGGCTTTTGTGACCCAACAAGAAGAATGGGGTCCTTGCCTGTGCTCCTCGCTGCCTCTGGTTCATCTGTGATCTAAGTCCTTCCTGGGTCTAGCCCAGTGAGAGAGGGTGACCTCTGCTGCTGCTATTGGCCCACCCTTCCGCCTGCCCCACCCCCAGTCCTGTCTGGGGTCCAGGGCATGGATATGCACAGAGAAGTCCTCCTAAAGCCTGTCCAGAGCACACTGGGTGGGTACAAAGCATGGGCAGCACTGACCCACCCTCTGGAGCCTTCCTGGCCTCTCTCCTCTCTCCCTCTACGTCTCTGAGCTTGGGGAGGAGGGAATGCCAGAGCTGGCTGAGTTTTCCTGCCCCAGAACTGCTCATTTCTACCTCTGTCTCCCGTCTTATCACAGCTTCTCCACCACCAAGGTCTGCCGAGAAACCTTCCTACCCACAACCACAAACCCTCGAGTCTGCTACTCTCCCTTCCTGCTCTCTTTCTTTTCCTTTTCCTCTCCCCCTACTCCACCAGCTTCCCCATGAGCACTGTTGCCCACTTTGGGCCCTGCTTTCCCTGGCTGGCAGCATCCACACCGTGGCTCATGCTGTCCAGAGACACGAGTCCTGGTTGCATGGGGTTTCTTTGAGCTGAGGGCTCCTAATGAGTCACAGCTGTCCTCTGTGCTTCTGCCATCCCTGCTCCTGCAGCAGAATACTGGGTGTATTCAGTGGACCCTGGGGCCTTTCAGGGGAACTTGACCCAGGACCTTGTTGCTCTCCAGGCTCCGGAACCTTGAATGCCAGAGACTGACTTCAAGATGGGGAATCCTATCCCCCGAAGCCTTCCAACACATGCCACCTGGGCTCCCACTGCTCATTCTGGAGTCGTTTAAAGTCCTCTAACACCTCCCTGCCTCCCTCCCCCCGCCAGTGTCCTGTGAGAGCCCCTTGCTCCTACATACAGCCTGAGCTTTTTGGGGGGCTCCAGCAGCCCCCACTCTGGGCAGCCTGACCAGCAGCCTCTGCTCCACCACCCTCAGGATAGCCCCCTGGCAGGCCCCCTCTGGCTCCCATCTGCCCAAGTTTCTTCCTTCTTTGCAGGGCTGGGCAGGAGTGTGGGTGGCTCACGCCCCGGATGGGAGCGAGGGAGTAATCAGGTAGTTGACTTGTCTGTAGGAAGCAACTCCAGGGGAGGTCCTGCGGGGCGGAGGGCCAGAGTGCCAGCAGGTGGTGCCAGCAGAGTGGCGAGCAGGCAGAGCGCTGCTCTGTGCACTCCACTCCACTCTCTGACGTCCTGCATGCACTCTCTTCTTGCATCTCAGCATTCCAGTCCTGACAGGTGTCATGGTAGTATGTTGACTTACAGTTGGGGTTCAGTAGCCGACACTGCCGGTGGATGTGCGCAGTGGAGTCTGACCTTGCCCACACCTGCTGCACTTCGTGCAGTGTCCTCGACACAGGCACCCTCAAAGTAGGAAGGACCCCACTGTTAACCCCAGCACCTCGGGGGGTTTCTCTAGGTGTCCTCCTGCTACTGACACCACCCCCCGCCCCCACCATCTGTCTTATAGTCCACAGGGACCAACTCCTATCTGATGTCTGACTTCACTCAGCCTCTGACCATCAAAGCCATAAATGTTGAGTGCTCTCAGAGACAGAATGGATGGTAAGAAGATGCCTGGCCTTCTGGTACTTTCTCCTTGAGAGGCAGAGTGCTGGGGTGAAAGGGCACAGGTCGAGAGTCCAGCAGACCTGGGTTTGAATCCTGGCTGCAGCACTTGGAATCGTGTGGTTACACTCTTCTGCCTGGGCCTCAGCTGCCTGATCTCAAAGTAGGTAGCCAACTCCCACATGACAGGGCAGTTTTGTGGATATAATGGGAGGGGCTTTAAGGAGGACTCCATTGTGGGGCGCCCAGGTGGCTTGGTCAGTTAAGCGTCCCACTTCGGCTCAGGTCATGATTTCAGTTTGTGAGATCGAGCCCCTCGTCTGGCTCTCTGCTGTCAGCATGGGGCCTGCTTTGGATCCTCTGTCCCCCTCTCTCTCTGTCCCTACCCCACTCGTGCTCTCTTTCTCTCTCTCAAAAATAAATAAACATTAAAAAAAAAAAGGAGGACTCCATTGTACATGTCCACACCCTGGACCCACAGAAGCACACAGCACCAGATGTAATGAGACAACGCATATAGCAACTACTTGGCATGTAGTAGGCATTTCAACACTAAGTGGGAAAAGGCTGTGAGGCAGAGAGAACCACACCAGGCACCCAGGTCCCCCATGCCCAGGCCAGAGCTCATTGCTCTGCCTGGCCGTGGGTGCCTTGCCAATGTCAGCATCATTTACCAAATGGTAGACAGCAGACATCACATCAAATGTGTGCTGATCCAAGATATTCCCCACCCACCCATGGACAAGCATCTTCTTGGTCTGTTTCTTGGCCCATGGAGTCTCCTTATTCCTTAGCTCCTCCTAAATGGCCCGGATTCGAGGCCTCTGTGGTAATAGTACATTCCCTCTGCTTCCTGAGCTCTGTGCTCCTGACAGTCCTGCTCTGCCTTGAGGCTTGAAGAGGAAGCCCCAAGAGGCCACATGGTGGGGCAAGGAGAGGAGCAGGTCAGGCCAGACCCAAAGCTGCTACTCTCACTTTGCCTCTGACCAGATGTGGGACCTGAGGCAAGTCACAGCTCATGCCTCAGTTTCCCGTCTGCCACTGGAAAGGTTATAGGTCTCAAATACCAGCCTATGGGGTATTTGGCCCCCTTGCCTCCTGGACACAAATAGAGAAAACTCACCTGGGTCCTCAGGAGTCCTGCTTATATTTACACACCAAAGTTACCAAAATATCGGTCTTGTGACAGCTCCTGTTAGCATGGCCTTTGCTTCACTATCCCTCCATTTGTCACAGTCCCACTTAGCATGCTTGGTCCAAACTGCCTCATGAAAACCTAATTCCCAGGACAAGGAGGTGTAGTTGAGCAGAAACCCATGTGAAAAGACTGAGGTATGTGACTTGACTATGGGTGTGGGTTCAGTGAGAGTGGTGCCACTCATGACATCCTCAAAGCTCGGGTCTCTAAATCCTGGCTCCCCTGGCCATCAGTGTGGACATTTACATGCTCATGCAGAACCATTCTGCCTTTTCCAGCCATGCTACAATGTGAATTCAGGACTTCTGGCCATCTCTACCTACCTTATTAGCTCAAGAGACACTATTAAGCTATGAAATTACTTTATAATTAGAAATAACAAAGACCTATAGATGCACTGTAATGTAACCCACAAAAGGAGCCATGTGCATTTCGTGGGTCTCCAGCCTTAAAACAAACAACTCTTTCCCCGTTGCTTTGATGCAACCATTTTACTTTCCAACAGCTGCTTTTACGTATGAGGAACATTCCAGCAGGTCAAAGCTAAGCTGAATGGTTTTCAGGCACAGAGGATGAAAAGGATGCAAAATGTGGAGGGGGTGATCAGAGGCCCCCAGAAGCTGGCCATATCATCTGGCTCTGTAGTTTGGGGGACATTGTAAGACAAAGGGAGGTGTCTCCTATAAAGCCTGGGCATTGGAACTTTCTCCAGCCCTGACAGGATCATTTTGCTTTTTCATAATCAGCCTGCCAGAGGCAGGTTCACAGACTGTGGGAATGGGAAATGAGCTTAGAGTCATTGGGTCCAACTTACTCATTTTAGAAACTGAGGTGCAGAGAAGAGAGAAACTTGGCTTCGAGTGTCAGTATCCAAAGGCTTCCCAACTTCAGACCAGCTTGACACCAAAGCCCTCCTAGAACATGCTCCTTGTCCTACATTTCTCTCCTTGGTAGTAACTTTGTGCTCCTCCCTAAAAGAGAAAACTCTCTCTCACACTGCCAGGTCCAGGGTCACTGAAAGACAATGCAGTGACCCTCTACCAACAGCCAGCACCTCTCTCATTACAGTACCCAGCTCTGGCTTTTGATAAAGGAGGTAAAACCCAGGAAGGTAGCATCATTTGTCCCGACAGTGTCATGAATATGATGACCCTCATAAAGGAAACCAAAGGGCTCTTTCTGACAACTTTTTCTTTCTTCTTCCCCTCCTTCTTTGTTCTGTTTCTTTCCTTCTTTCTCTCTCATTTAAAAAAAAAAGTTTAAAAACACATTTCAAAAATATTCATTCTTAAGAATTGCCCAAGACATCTGGGCCTTTTAAAAAGTTATTACCATTTCAATAAATGGGATGTATTTAAAATATTTAAAATGAGATTCCATTTTAAGATCAGTAATTCATTAAGTCGTCTTTAAGATCATTTCTATATTATGATATTTTTAGCCAAGGTAAATTTCTAAGTTTAGTTGTAATCATTTCCATATGATTCTCCATAATTAAATACACTTGATGCTTTCAAAAGCCTTAGTAAATATCTCTGAAGATATTTGCCCCTTTTTGTTTTCTAAGTGTAGCGTATATCCAGCAAACATCTGGCAAAGACTGTGTGTACATTTATGGAGGCAAATAAAGCTTGGATGACACCTCTGAGAGGCTCACTAGCTAAAGGGGGTACAGACAGGTGAAAAAAAAAAGGAGGAACCAGGTATGGCAGGTGCTGCAAAGAGGGCACAGGGGAGCAAACAGAGGCAGGTGAATTCCTCTGGCAGGGAGCAGGAGTGCAGCAGGAAGAAAGGGGCAGAGATCCACATGGAGCTTGGCCTGAATCTTGAAACAGACAGGAGTCAGGAAAGGGCAGCTTGGGCAGCAGGAGCACGATGGAAGGCCTAGTGGTGTTGAAGAATGCCTTATGTCTGGGAAACAGCATGTGGTTCCTTCACGGGACTGGAGCATGAGGCAGAGAGAGAGAGAGGCAGGGAAGGGGACGAGGAACGAGGAGCAAGGAAACTGAGACACTATTGTCGCACAACTGAGCCGATACTGGAGTCCAGAACTCAGACTCTCCAGCTTTTCTGCCTCTTTAAAAATCCAAAAGTCCTGATCAAGCTACATCCCACTCCCCTGTGATCTGCACCCACAGGGGTCCCCAAGGAGCAGAAAGTTAGGGCAGCAGTACTAACCACCGCCCCCCCCCCCCCCCCCCAGCTCCCAGCTGGTGAGAACAGCCTTCACAGAGCCCATCTCCTCTCTGGGCTGCCGTGATCATGTCTGAATGGTGTAGGGCTGGACTAGCCTCTCTCCAAACCCTCTCAGCTCTAAGTCTCGGCTCCAGGATTCAAAAGGCAAGCAAAACAAAAACTTTATGCTCTGTGGGCTGAGCAGGTGGCCGGTTTGCCAGCCAGCTGCCCGACCTGGCATCAGTGAGTGGCTTGTCCCGCACTAGTGCTTGGCACCGGTCAGGAGGGTTTGGGAAGAGGCTCCGGCAGACTGGCATGCCTGGCCTCCCAGATGACTTCCCAGCCCGAGTCCCAGTGGGAAGCCAACAGAGGCGGGTGGCTGGGGTGGGCAGCCCAAAAGGCAGAGCAGGTGGCCCTGGCACAGCAGGTTTGGGCAAGTCATGCCTGACTGGGGACTGTCAGGCTGCTAGAGCAAAAGAGGGGAACACAGGCATGGATGTGCTCAGTGTGCAAAGGGTAGTTGGGGGTCTGGGGGTGTTGGATCAGACAGGCTCTGCAGAGGCCTGGGATTGCTGCCTGCAGACTGGACACAGAGCGTCCGAGGCCTTAGCCAATCCCCAAGTCAGGTGCCAAGCCCTGTAGTGTGGAGGGGAGGCTGGCCCAGCACAAAGGAGGGGAGGGGATGGGAGACGGAAAGCTCACCCACCTGAGGACAAGGAGGGTGGTGCATGGAGAAGACAAGCCCTGAATGGGAAGGGAGAGGATCAAGGGTCACACCTGCCACTGACTCCCTGAGTGACCCCTCCTCTCTAGGCCCCACTCTCCAAAGAAATGTGATGGGGTAACTGTTACCAGTTCTACCTTACCCACTGAAATCTTATGAGAAGACAGAATCATGAGCCAGATAATGGATTTGAAAAGACTCATCCAGCCCTTGGCCTCACTGAATCCAGTCCAAGGCCAGGCCACAATCTCTGTGACAGGATTTCATGGTGGCAATACTTGGGGAGGGGTGTGTGTGGCAGTGGTAGCCTATCTCGAAGCTGCATTTGCATACCACTTATAAGGAAGCATCGTGAAAGTCTTTTTTTTTTTTAATTTTTTTTTAACGTTTATTTATTTTTGAGACAGAGAGAGACACAGCATGAAAGGGGGAGGGGCAGAGAGAGAGGGAGACAGAATCGGAAGCAGGCTCCAGGCTCTGAGCCATCAGCCCAGAGCCCGACGCGGGGCTCGAACTCGCGGACCGCGAGATCGTGACCTGAGCTGAAGTCGGACGCTTAACCGACTGAGCCACCCAGGCGCCCGAAAGTCTTTTAAACTGGGCAATAAAGAATACTGGATGTCCTTGTAGAAACTTCTAGATAATTCTTATCTAGTCCTTCTAGATGACCTTTTCTTTCGGTTAATCTGTTCCTGTCATTGTTTTCAAGCTGTTTTGCGACTTTATAAATTGTAGGAAATGGATAGCAATGTGGTGATTCCTGCCCATAGAAATGCAAATGAATTTTGTCCATTGAAGTTACAATGATTATTGCTCTGTGGATATTGACTACTTTTGTAGCTATTTTAACATTCCACATGTGCAATTCCGTGACTCCTCCTTTGAACGGGTTGTAACAGCGTACAGAGTACCTCATGAAATACATATGAGTGAGTGAAATACAGTATTTGACACATGTTCCTTTTATATCTGTATGAGAATCATTGTATTAGTTTCCTGTTGCTGTGTAACAAATTCCCACAGCTATTGGGCTCACAGTTCTGTAGGTCGGACTTCTGTACAGAGAAAGGCTAGACTCTCTGCTCTGGGTCTCCTGGAATCAAGGTATCAGACAGGCTGCATTCCTTTCTGGAGGCTCTGGGAAACGAATCACTTCCGAGCTCATTCAGGTTGGGCCAACTTCAGCTCTTTGAGGTGGTAAGACTGAGACCCCTGTTTTCTCTCTAGCCATCACCTGGGGACTGCTGTCAGCAACTGGAGACCACGTCTCTTACTGGCAATTCACAACATAGCAGTGTGCTTTCTTCCAGGCCGGCAGGAGCATGTCTCTCTGGGTTGTTTCTCTATGACCACCCAGAGAAAATGCTCTGCTTTTAAAGAGATCTCCTGATGGAAGTCAGGACCACCCAGAATGAGCTCCCTTTTGCCACATAACATTACGTGATCACAGGAGTGATATCATATGTAAAGTTTCCACCCACACTCAAAGGGGAGGGGATTATACAAGAGTGAGGGTGACCGAGGGTCATCTTGGAATTCTGGCTGTCACAGATGATTTTACCTAACAAAAAAAATGCTTTAACACAACTTACGAAAACTGAGAGACCATCAAAGAATGGGAAGGGGCTGCTTAGAGATTATGAGGATGCCAAAACTCTCCTCTACAGACCATTGTTTGGTATTGCCACTGACCTAAGCCCTGACCCACTTTGAGGCCAGCGCGTCACTAATGTTGAATTTGGCTATCTGTCTCCCCAACCAGACCAGGAACTCCTCCAAAACCAGAACCTAGTCCTACTTAGGTCTTACCTAATCTGCTGCCCATAAAGTAAGTCCTAGTGAGTGATTTGGTGTCAGAGTATAAGAGGTTTTCCTCCCTATCTTGATTCTCCCGTTTGCTGGTTTAAAAACAGAATACCCACTAACATACAAACACTTCTTGGGCCTGGGGTAGAGTACAGTGGAGAACGGGATGCCTAGAGACTCCAGCAATGACCATAGTGTTGGTTAAATGGGAACCAGGGACTCACAAGGGCCATCAGACATGTACCCTGAGGGTCAGAAGATGGGACAGGAGTGGTTCTGATTCCCACTTGCTGGGAAGGTTCAACTTCAAGGCAGGCAGAGAACGAGACAGAATCACTGAGTGTTCCATCTGGTCTGTCTCCGTGTCCTGCACCCCATCCTCCTCTACTGGAGGAAACTTCAGAAACCCAGAGCTCCACCAGCTCCTCCCCGCCACCCCACTCCCAGACAGCCCATTCCATCTTTGCCTCTGGGCTCTAGTGGCACACACTGTTTACTTTGCCTGTGCTTCCTCCTTCCTAACCTCCACAAAAGGACTTCTTTTTGTTCTTTAACATTCAACTCAAATATCAAGTCTTCTGGGAAACCTCGAGGCATCACAGCAGTGCAAAGAAAATGGGCCTGGAAATTAGTTAGAATTTTGCTTCCAAGCTGCGTGGGCTTGGGAAAATTACATAAGCTCTCTGAACCCCTGTCTCGCCTGTAAAATGACTACAATGCAATGTTTATTTTTTTTAACGTTTTATTTATTTTTGAGACAGGGAGAGACAGAGCATGAACAGGGGAGGGACAGAGAGAGGGAGACACAGAATCCAAAACAGGCTCCAGGCTCTGAGCTGTCAGCACAGAGCCCGGTGCGGGGCTCGAACTCACGGACCGCGAGATCATGACCTGAGCCAAAGTCGGCCACTTAACCGACTGAGCCACCCAGGCACCCCTACGATGCAATATTTAATGATAAAGCCTATCTTGGTGACTAATCACAGAATAATAATAGAATAGCAATTATGTATCTCATGCTTGCCATGTGTGGGATGCAGCGCTAAGTGCTTTACGTGCATTTTTCATTTAATCTCCCAACAACTCCGTAAAGGAAGTTCTATTTTCTTTTGCAGATAAGGAAACTGAGGTTAGAGAGGTTGAACCCTGACTCCAGAGCTCAGGCTCTTGATTATTATGCCATATTGCCTCCTAGAAGGTACTCAAGAAATTGTCATCCCCTTTCCCCTCTCTGTTCCTCACCATGTTCACTCCTGGACTATCAAAATTGTTTACTACTTCCTGTGTCCTCACAGCCTTTGTCTATCCAGTGCCTCTGTAATACCATGGAGGAGACAGTATTAGTTTTTTTCATATGTTTCTGTCTCCTCCAGCCCCTAGCATTGCACCTGGCATAGAGCAGGCATAGACTACCTGCTATTCAAGTGAATTAATGAATCATCTTGAGTCTTTTTAGGAAGTGACCGGGGTACAATTTATATAATAAAATGCTTATGAACCATACATAAATGAAAAAGAGAGAAGACTGCCCATTCCACTCCATTCCCCTTCCCTCATGCTATCTCAGCTGAAGCAATGGGCCCTGCAGGGACCCAGCAGCAGATAGATAAAAACATCAAGGCCTGTTCCAGCTTCACACCAGACCCTGGAATTTAATTTAACTCGTACAGACATCAGTGTTGACACTCTCGGGGGCTCCGGGAGCAGCCTCACAGAACAGCTGGTAACAGCTGCGATGGGTTTGCCTTCACACCTCTGATTAAATCGCAAGGGAATCCCACGAAGGCAGGGCCCTGGAAACCATTTTACAGAAAGATGTTCATAGGCTCCTGGGACCTCAGCTTTGGAAAGAGCTGCCAAGATCACCCAGTGACCTCTTTGTTTTTAAAATAGCCAAACTGAGGCCAAGGGATTTCCCCAAAGTTGTATGGCTTTCCCAAGTTTTGATGAAGCAGCATTAAGAATGTAAGTCACAGCATTTTATAGCTTGAGATTTGCAGTCCTTGCACTTAAAACTCTGCCTCTTGCTCTCTTCCCTACATACCCTGGGGTTAGTGCACGCTGCCACCAGCTGGGGGTAGACACAGGGTCGTTTGCATGGTTAAAGTGGTGCATCAAGCACAAGATTTGCTTGAGATCCAGATTAGCATTTGAACTCCCCGCTTTATGATTTTTATGTTAAATTTTGGCTTTTTGTATTAAGCTGTGACTATTTTTATATTAAACTATGGCTCCTATTAAATTCTGATTCTAAAAGCAGATAATTCAGTGACAAAAACAAGCTTTTAGAATGAAACATAGAACACACTTCTTGTGATCCTTTTAATAATTTTCTGTTACCAGCTGAATTTAACCCAGATCTTATTCCACATATTGATAGAAATTACACTTTCTACCTCACCGTGCATTTTGGCTTTTTCCTCAACTTCAATCTTGGAATTAAATTTTCCATGCTTGCTTATTTTATAGCACACAGAACTCTGTCAATTCAATAAAAATTTAAAATGTGTTTATTTATTGAGCATATATCAGAGCCAAGGCTGAGGGGTGAATGATTTCTATAGTAGGATCTACCAACATGAGTAAGAGGTAGCCTCTGCCTTCGAAGAACTCATGATTAACTAGAGAGTAAAATCATTAACAGATCATTGAAAACAAGGAGGTAAAATGAAAATAAGGCCAGAAATCATGACAGAAAACATTTAACTACATAAATATTTAAAATTTCTGTAAGGCAACTGATGCCATAAAGGAAACAAAAGTACAGATTGCAAATTGAGGAAAAACATGTTCAACATTTATTACACACTAAAGGTTAATAGTGTTAATATATAAAGAACTTTCTACAACTCAGTAAAAAAAAAAAAAAAGAAAAACACCTGAGTAATAAATATGCAGAAGATTTGAATTAGAAAGTCTCTTGAAAAGAAATAGAAATACACAGTGCTTAAACTAACAAAGAAATATGGACTAAAACAACAAAAATATATTTTCACCTATCAGATTGGCAAAACACTTTTAAAGATGGATAATGCTTGACATTAGTGAGATGGTAGGGAAATATGTTCCCAGTTGGGAAGGGGGTAAATTGAAAGAACGTCTTAAAGGCAATTTGGCAGAATCCATCAAAGATTAAAATGTGGATATCTATTGACCCAGACATTCCATTTCTACAAATTTATTCTGCACATTTCCTCACTCAAATGCACATATACACACCCAAGGTGGTTCGCTGCATCTGCTTGTACAAGTGGCAAGTTTGAAACATTTTTATGTCCATTAGGAGATTTGTTAAGTGAATTAGGACATAGTCATATAATGCATTATTATGCACATGTTAAAAAAAAAGAAGTGATATGAGAGGTGCCTGGGGGGCTCAGTCCATTAAGTATCCAACTCTTGAATTTGGCTCAGGTCATGACCTCATGGTTCGTGAGATCGCCCGTGTCAGGCTCTGTGCTGACAGCACAGAACCTGCTTGGGATTCTCTCTCTGCCCTTCCCCCACCTCTCTTTCTCTCAAAATAAATAAAATAAACATTAAAAAAATTTTTAAAAGATTTGAGGGGCACCTGGCTCTGCACTGACAGCAGGAAGCCTGCTTGGGATCCCCTCTCCCCCTCTCTCTCTGCTCCTCCTCCCCTGCTCATGCTCTCTCTCTCTCTCTCTCTCTCTCTCTCTCAAAATAAATAAATAAATAAATAAATAAATAAATAAATAAAAAGAATTGATATAAAAAGACATCAAAGTATATTAAATGAAAGAAGCAAGAAACTGGACTGTTAATATATTCACAATTGTGCAACAATCTAAAATATACATACACCTATAAATATATATGGATTTAAAAGATCTGACAGGATGTACATATTAGAATGACTGAGGAACTGTAATGTTGAATGACTTTTAATATCTACTTCTTTTTGTTTGGATTACTTGTTACTAGAAACAGTTAACAAAAATGGAAAGGAATATGATCTAAGTCTTCTGCTGGTTCCTGTCCTCCAAACCTTTTCCCAAATTCCACTTGTCTTGCCATGTTGATTTACCACGCAAAGGCCTGTGGACATTGGACTACGGGCCACTTGAAGACTCCTGGTTTTCTAGCTTGGGTGATGAGTTGGTTATGAAAGCCTCACAAAGATGGGGGACTAGGGGAAGAAAAGTATATTTGTGGAAGACGTGTGGGTGAGGAGTGTGGCTTTGGGCATGTTGGGTGTGAGCTGCCTGGGGACACTGATGGAAATGGTCAGCAGACAGTCAGAAATTCTGGGGAAGAGCTCTGGGAACTACTTCTTTATAGGTGATTACAGAGGTCAAACTGGATAGATGACACTGAGAAAGGATATAGAGTGAGAGAAGATGGGGACAGTTTAGAGCCACCTTGGTCATCTTTCTGTCCCTTCAATTCACCAAACTTGTCCCTACCTTAGAATTTTTATGTGATTTGAAAATTTATATGTTTCTTATCAATTGTTCCTTTTAATATTTTGTAATAACCATCTTTATCCCTAATAATACTCTTGACGCTAATGTCTATTTTATCCAAATATCTATGCCACCTTTACTTTGGTCAATATTTGCCTAGAATACATAGCATATGGCTTTTTATAAGAATTTTGATTGGGGGGCACCTGGGTAGCTCAGTCAGTTAAGCAACCGACTTTGGCTCAGGTCATGATCTCACAGTTCGAGCCCCACGTCGGGCTCGGTGCTGACAGCTCAGAGCCTGGAGCCTGCTTCCGATTCTGTGTCTCCCTCTCTCTCTGCCCCTTCCCCAATCGCACTCTGTCTCTCTTTCTCTCTCTCTCTCAAAAATAAATAAACATTAACAAATTTTTTTTTCAACGTTTTTTATTTATTTTTGGGACAGAGAGAGACAGAGCATGAACGGGGGAGGGGCAGAGAGAGAGGGAGACACAGAATCGGAAACAGGCTCCAGGCTCCGAGCCATCAGCCCAGAGCCCGACGCGGGGCTCGAACTCACGGACCGCGAGATCGTGACTTGGCTGAAGTCGGACGCTTAACCGACTACGCCACCCAGGCGCCCCTAACAAAATTTTTTTAAAAGAATTTTGATCTGAGAATTTCTATTCTTTCATCAGAGACTTTGGTCTATTTACATACGTGGTTACTATCAATTTTCTTAAATTTATTTCTACCATCTTATTTAATGTTTTAGATTTACCATGCTTTTTTTATTTGCCTTCTGTCAGTATGATTGAATCTTTTATCACATGCTTCCCCTTCAATCTTTAAGAGATGATATATATGATTTCTTCTTTTATTGGTTGCCCTTGATTTTTTAAAAAAAATTTTTTTTTAATGTTTATTTATTTTTGAGACAGAGAGAGACAGAGCATGAACGGGGGAGGGTCAGAGAGAGAGAGAGAGACACAGAATCTGAAACAGGCTCCAGGCTCTGAGCTGTCAGCACAGAGCCCGACGCGGGGCTCGAACTCACGGACCGCAAGATCGTGACCTGAGCCGAAGTCGGACGCCTAACCGAATGAGCCACCCAGGCGCCCCTGCCCTTGATTTTTTAATATGCATAGTACATGCATGTTAATCACTGTCTATCCTTCTTCCCAGACAATACAAGGACCTTAGCACACCCTGAATTTCACCATACCCCTTATGTCTTATTGTTGTACAGTATTTTACTCACACTTTATCTTCATATCTTCCAGATTATTAGTATTTTATACATTCAGTGCACATTTAGATTTAACCCCATGTTAACTATATCTTTCCTCCACATACCTTCTTACATTCTACTTGTCCTGTCTGAGTTTGAATTTCTTGTTCCTAAAGTATATCCTAGCATAATTCTCTCAGAAAGGGTCTGTGGGTGGCAAACCTCAGTATTCATCTGGGAACGATTTTATCTCAACCAGTACTTGAGACAGTCCCGTGGCCATGCCCTCTCTCCAGTCGTTCGCTCTGAGGTCTGGCCCTGAACTAAGATATACGGGCCGGGTTTCCTCAGCTCGTCCACCCTGCATACTGTGTTCCTCCCCATGTTGTGACAGAGTCATACCATCCTGATGTTTACAGAGGCCGCCCACAAAGCACTACTTGAACGGCAAGCGGTGCCACTGCTGACCAGCCATGTAGATGAACTAGGTTATCTCACTGAGCTTCAGGGTCCTCATCTTGCGTATAGGGGGAAATAAAACCTGCATCTCAGAGAGACTGTGAAACCCGGGTGAGCCGACGGATGTAAAAGAAATTCGTAAACTGTGAAGAGCTGCACAGATGGGTGAGAGTGTGATTATATTACCCAGTGTCCTTCAATACGAAATCAGGCAATAAAGTCCTTCTGTGATTTAGTTCCAGGAAAAAGCTTTCCCTGTCAAAAGAGTGATCCATGTGGTACCCGCTCTCAGCAATGAAAGGAGCAGCCAGCGCTCTTTTATTGCAAATGATGGAAACCCAAATTGAAACACTTTAAGTCAAAAGGGGGATTTATTGGATCATGTAACTAGGAGGGGGCCGGGGGAGCGGCTGGCCTCTGGGATGGCTGGACCTGGGGATCCATCAGTCAGCTCACACCTCTTCCAGTCTCCTCCCCAGTCTCTCTGCATGTTGGCTTTGTCCTCTCCATCTAAACCTGCTTTCTCCACTGGGGAGAAGCGCTTCAAACCTTCAGACTCTCTTCAGCTCAGTAGCCATAGAAGAAAAAGACTCTTCCCCTTTAGCTTCAAACTAAAGGGGCAAAACTCAACACTGGTCAGCTTGACCAAAATTTTCTAGTCAGGGGAATGATATTTGATGTGTGGTAGAGTGCTTTCTCCCAATATCCATTCTCCCCTTGTGCTGGAACCTCCGTTTCTGAGCTGGGCATATTGCTGTCCAGTTAAGGCATTTCCCAGTCTCCCTTGCTATTAGGTATGGCCATGTGTCCAACTTCTGATCAGTGAGATATAAGCAGAAGTGCTCTGAGGTATTTCTGGAAGTTCTTAAAAGGGAAAGGCTGTCCTTTTCTTCTCCCTTTTCTCCTTTCTATTGCCTGGAATGTGGGTGCAATGGCTAGAGCTCCAGCAGCCATTGTGCATCATGAGGAATGGAATGGAAGCTACATGTGACAGAGGAGCAAGACAGAAGGGAGCTTGGATCCCTGATGCCATGTCTTCTGCCCTACCAGCCTTGAATTGCCTCCTCTCTTTGTTTTTATGTGAGAGAAAGGTGTACTTCTGTCTTGCTTAAGCCACTATTGTGGAGTCTTTATTATTTGTAACCAAATCTAATCTTAAATGACGCATAACTCAGGTTGGAGGGAAAACATTAATGGACAGAAGGGGCTGGGAAGAAAACATCCCAGGGAACATGAAACAATAGTTGTTAGAGTAGCCGAGTGTCTCTCTTTTTGCCTTGGCCATTAGGAACCTCTCAACAGCTGGGGGTAGCCACACTCCATGCTCTCTTTCATCTCCTTCTGTGACATCCTCCTTTTCCATGCCTTGGTTAATGTCAATCCTTACAAAAGTAAGAAAAGTGTAACATGAAATCCACCTTTCCAGCAATATGCTCCATGGAACATTCATCCCCTGAGGTGCTCTGGAGGGAAAAATGAATCTATGATCAATAAATTTGGGGAATGCTACCAACTACTTCCCTCTCAGAGATTCATAAAGCACGTTAGCGTGCTAACGCCTCTGAGAAGTCTTTCAGTTAAATAAATTGAATTAATCTTCTTGACTTCGGCTTTCCCTCCAAACTTATTTGACCACCCCCATATAGCACCTGTTAACATGCCATAAGGAAAGATGCTTTGGGAAGTGTTTGATTAGCTTAACAATGGCAAAAATAGAAGCTGTGACCTTGGAAACTGCTCAGGTGGACAGGTATCTTGGCAGCATCACTCCTATTTATACAAACAGTCACCCACCAGCCATGAGGACTTGCTTGGTGCTGTTTGTACTTGTCCTAGCTGCGGCCAAGGTGGGACTGTGACCTCCCTCCTTCTAGACCCAATGTTCTGGTGTCTACAGAAATAATTCATTTCCTTTGTCTGCCTGTTGGATGCTCCCACAAGTTCAGA
Organism: Neofelis nebulosa; assembly: GCF_028018385.1. Lineage (NCBI taxonomy): Eukaryota > Metazoa > Chordata > Mammalia > Carnivora > Felidae > Neofelis > Neofelis nebulosa. Next base: position 35,084,675 of record NC_080793.1, on the reverse strand, counting down.
CCTGCTTTCAGCACACAGACCAATGACAGGACAAGAATTAAAGCAAGAAACGTCCACGTTAGCTGGGAAAGAGATGTTCTCTGTAGTCTTGGCCAGATCGAAGCCAGAGCCCTCCGTGGGTTATAACCTCCTCCAACTGTGTGAGAAATGTGAGCCCTGCTCTTAAATCATGCCGCTGAGCAGTCTTTCCCTGCTGATGAGGAGCTGCACATAAGCAGATTCCCATGAAGTCTGGGCTGTGTGTCCTGCACACTGTTTGGGAGGAAGGTTCTAGTTCAATTTTTCTTGGTCTGGGAGCAGAACTCTGGATTGCTGGCTGGTGTATGCCCCACAAACTGACAGACCAGAGGCTGCCAACAAGAGGGACTGAGGACAAAGTGAGGGAAAGAAATCCCCAGGCTCGTCTGTGGGGAGAATCCCTCTCCCTTCTGTCACAAAGACAAGCAGCTTCAGGCACTTCCTGCTGTTCCTTCAAGTGGAAACCTCTCTCTTGCCACCCCCCCCCACCCCCCCACCAAATATCTAGATCTTTTGAGGTCCATCCCAGACACAGAACAGACAGGCCTTAAAACCAATAGACTGAACTCTGAAAGCTGCCCTTTGTTGCTCATCTGGCCTCGGGAAGTCCCTTCAACTCTCTTGAGCACAAAGAACATGGGGCATTTGGAAGATAGTGTGAATGGGAGAAATACATAGAAATGTCTCAGAAGAGCGTTGAGCACACCCTGGGCGATATAACTAAATAAATAAACAGATAATTAAGTAACTAAATTAATTAATTGATTGATTTAAATGTCTCCTCTTCCTGGCTTCCAGCTTTTTCTGATTCTGCCAGAGTAAACTTTCCTACCCTGATCCTTAAATAGGACTTACCAAGAAAGTGGGATTTTCCCACCCTTTCTACTTTAGGCACAAGTACTTTGGGTACCTGAAACTGAACATAAAGGGAGTCACAACAGACACTTTTAGAATCAGTCTCTCTTGGTTTGAGAAGTTACGTCTTGGAGATCTCCATGAATTATGTTTTCAAGGGAGTCTGGGTTTTTTGTTGTTGTGTTTTGTGTTTTTCCATGAATGTGTTTCCATCCCAATTCTGTGAAAGATTATTCCTGACCAAGTCGCAATTCATTCTGCCTTCGCTGTGGGGATTTTCAGAACAAAAGTGGTATTGAGTCCCAAACTGGAATGACTTCATATATTGCAGAGAGAGGGAGAGAGAGAGAGAGAGTGAGAGAGAGCGAGAGTGAGCGCCACAGACAATGAGTGGGGAGGGTTAAGAAGAGAAAGGGGCAGATTGGTTTTCAGATCCGTCCTGAACCTCGCAATTTTATTCATAGCAGTCAGAGCCACCCTTGGTGGAAAAGCAGCAGTTAATGTAACTGTAGCCTCTGTCAGAGGATTCCTTATTCTCCTGGGCAGAGCAGCAGCCTATGCTATGGAAGGGAGATCAAACCCTGTTTGTGCACACGGAATTGCTTTCTCCCCCTTTCTTGGTAATAAAACCCAGAAACTGCTATGGGAGCAGGCTTCAACATTCCTGTTGCATGGGACACTGACTGCTCTCCATTCCCTGGTGTGGATGCCTCCTCCCCAGCATAGGGCAGTCATATTTCTCAAATGCAGCGGGACCAGGGGCCCTGGGATTCAACCCTTTGAGGTTTTCCTGCTGCCACAGAAAGTGAAATCTACCCCTGAGGACTGCCCCTCAGCATTGCACTGCAGAACCCTGAAGGGAGGGCCTCAGCCCACTCATCAGGAGGCCCAGGCTTAAGTGCAACCAGGTCCCTGACTCAGCCACCTCTTGGGGAAGGGAGCCCCACATCTGCTCACTCTCCAGCCCCCAATAGAGGTCAGGACATCTAGGCCCATCATGGACCCCCCCAAACAGGCCCAGATACCTGGTGGTCATGTAATAGGTGAAGCACATGGGCATAGTAAAGGCTCTGAGAAGTCCTGTAATGAAGTAATAGGTTCAATTTTGTTTAACTTGGTGCTTTCCATGTTTAACCCTGCACCACTTTTCTCATGGAACACTCATTATCTCACTGAGCAGCATACCACAGAATGCTGGAAAACAATGCCATGGTGCCATTCACAGCCATGCCCTGCTTCCCTGGAGGATAGAGACAGTGTCTGATTCAGCTTTGGGTTGACAAACCTCAGCACAGGACCTAGAAGATAGTGTTTTGATAATGAATACATGAGTGAATTAATGAAATCATACCATGTTTAGTCCAGGCTGAACCTGGAAATTATAACTGTGTGCCAAACACTCTTTTCCGGGGCAATCAAGCCTGTGGCCAATGCATAGCTTGGTGAAGAACAAATCTTTTTTTTTTTTTTCTTTTTTTCAACATTTTCACCAGTTACATACAAACTGGCAGGCATTGAACCAGATCTGTCTAACATATGTGTTTTGTTTGGCCCAGTATATGGGTTTACTTTTTTAATGGCTTTAGGTAGGGTCTCAACTCTGCATCACAGCTCGGTTCTCCCCCTTCCTATCCCACCCAGCTTCTGCCTCATTCACATCCCCTGCTTAGCTCCTGAAGGCTTTGAGTTTTCCATCCAAGGTTTAAATCTCCCTGGGAAGTTGCTTTTCAATCTGACCGTGAACATCATGAATTTATTTTGAAATGGATTTGCCTGCATGATTTCTCATGCAGATCTTGAAACCTTAAACCATTTGTGATGAAAGATCTATACAGCCCAACGTGGGACAGGCTCTGGTACACTTGAGGCGACTCCCTGAGCTAAATTGACAATGGGGTGGAGACAATCTCATCCCTGTGCCCATCTTCCCACAGTGGTGATCCCCAAGCTTGTCACTGGGAGAGCCTGTGGAAGCCCACACTGCTGGGCTCACCTCCAGAGCTTCTGGGTCAGTAGCTTGGCCGAGGGGCCAAGAATTTGTATGTTGCGGCTGATGGCCCTGGGGCTACACTTTGAGTCCGCTGCTCTACGATTTACAAAGCTCTTTCCCAACTGTTATCTTATTAGACCCCCACAACCAACCTACCATATGAACAGGGCAGGAATCACTACTCACAGGTCTCAAATGAGGAAAGGAGGACTCAAAAAGGCTAGCCAATGACAAAGATCACACAGCTTGACTTGAACTGGGGTCTTCCAATGCCATGTCAAGCTGCCTGTGAGGCAAGGATGTGGTTGAAAGAGGCCGTGGAACATCACTCTGCTTTGGGACAAGGCGATTGGACTGGTGAACAACATTTTAGGAGCTTACTTCATTACAGGAGAGATCTCTGCCTCTGAAGCAGGAACCGACAGCCTCCTTTGGTCCCTCTCAGCTCTCGGACTCCACACTGTGGCCCTACATGGACAAAAAGTGAGGGGGCCCAAAGAAGTCCAGCAATACCCACCCCCACTGTCGACTGGCTTTTGGTCCCTTAACAGCCGTAGGCATAACGGCAGAGGAGCAGAAATGCCCCACCCACTGGAGTCAAGACACCCTTCACTGAATTTTCTGTGTAGCAACCAAAGTGGAGTGAGAGACAGGCACAGGCTGCAGCTTCTGGGAGGCAAGACGGGGGGGTGGGGGGGCACAGACCATATGGAGCAAGAGTGACAGAATTTGGCAGTGTAGGCTCTGCAGATGGGCCTGCTTATGTCCACACACAATCTGAGGCCAAAGACTGAATCATCTCTCTAGCAATTTCTTGTTTCCAAACACGTCTTTTGAAGAATGTGGGGATGCTCCGTGCAGATATCCACAATTCTTGCTGGGAAAGAGTATACAGATAACAGAAAAGAAAAGTTGCTTTTGTTGGGGGAAGGAAAAGGTGTAAAATGTCCACCTGAGCAAGGTGGAAGTCGCTGTATTGTGAGAAGGGATCCTGGTGGTTTGGGTAGCATTTAGGGAGTTCACAGCCAGTATTTTACATGTTTTCTTGTGTGATCCTCACAATGCTTTAACGGGGTTAGCATTGTCAGCCCCATTTTACAAGAGGGAAGACTGAGATTATAGAGGGCAAAGATTTGTCAAGGTCTCCCAGCTGGTGAGAGCAGAGTCATGAGTGAGAAAAAGCAAACTAGGGCATCTACACATCTAGGGGCACCCAAAGCCAGGATTCTGGTATCAGTCTCCTAGGTGGTCTTGTGCTCCAGCCCCTGTGTGGCCTTCCAATAAGTTACTGGGTCCCCCCAAGGGGTCTCCACGGTCAGTCTTTAAGTTGAAGTCTGGGCTGCTCTTCTTGGCATTCAAGGCTCTGTAAGGCCAGGCTCTAGCCTTGTGTCCATCCCTCCCCTACATGCCCCAGACTTGAGTGCAAGTGCAGTCAGGCAACTCACCATTCCCTGAACACACTCAGGGCTGCCTGGCCTCCAGTGCTGGCTTTGGTGCCTTCCAGTCACAGGTCCCTGCGGCTTTCCTACTTTATCTTGACTTGTGCCCATGTCTTTTCTCTCCTCGCTGAAATGTCTGCTCTTCTAGGACTATGAATTCCCTCTCCTCAGCTCTCACCTCCTGCATCCTTTACACAAGTGCACCACCTTATAGTTCACAGAGTGCTGTCCCCTCTGTAAGGTGACAGAAGGGGCCAGCCAGGGTTTAGCCCCAGTCCAGACTGAGGCCAGAGAAGGAAAGGGACCGGCCTATGTTCTCACACCTATTTGGCAAAGCCACAGTGACAGCCCAAGCTCCCAGACTCCAGACCTAGTGCTTTTCCCATTGTGCCCCATTTTGGGGATAGTGTTTATTTGTTTGAGAATAAGCTGGCCATCGGCACAGAGGTGGTGCCCGCATGCCTCAGTGTTGCCCTTGGGGAGAAAGGAGACTGTATTAGTTTCCTATTGCTGGCATAACAAATTACTACACACTTAGTGGTTCAAACAACACAAATGTAAAATTACCACACAGTCCTGTAGGATAAAGTTGTGACACGGGTCTCACCAGGCTAAAGCAAGCTATCAGCAGGGCTATGCTCCTGTCTAGAGGCTCTAGGGCACAATCCATTCTTTGCCTTTTCCAGCTTCTAAAGGCCACCTGAGTTCCTTGGCTCGTGAGTTCTTCCTGCATCTTTAACACCAGCAAAGAAGGCCAGTCAAGTTCTTCTCACATCTCTTCTCTCTGACCTGTCTCCTGCCCACTCCCCTTCCATTCTTAAGGACCCTTGTGACTTCGTTGGCCCAGTTTAGTAGTCCAGAATCCTCACCATCTTTTAAGAGCAGCTGATTATCAACCTGAATTCCATCGGCAATCTTAATTCCCCTTTGCCATGTAAGCTAACATATTCATAGGCTCCAGAGATTAGGACACAGACCTCTTAGGGGGACGTTATTTTGCCTGTCACAGGGACAAAAAGAAGATTCCTGCCCCCAGAAACCATCAGCCAGTCACTTGGCAGTAGGTGTGTCAGGCCTGGACCAGATGTGCCAAGGCTTCAGCAGTCTCTGTCTTGGGACACAGTCCCACAGGACCTTGGAGAGCTCATGGATGGGGCCATGGCTTCTGATAGTTCAGCCTGACAACCCGGAGCAAGCTCCCTGCGTCAGGCTGCCCAGGAAATCCAAGGCTATTTGTTCAAAGGGATTTGGTGCTTCCTCATCTTACTCATTTCTTCATCTGCCTTCCAGACCTACTGCTCATCTAATCTCAGGACACAGCACCACCTCCAACCAAACTCCTGCCACCTACCACGCCTCACCACCCCACCACCTCATGCCCAGAGGTCTTGTCTGTTTATAATGACAATTGGATCACTCAGAATAAAGTCCAAACTTCTTATCAAGGCTTCTAAGATACTATACACTTTGGCCTCAAGTTACGATCCCATTGTTCACTAAGCTCCAAGAAGACTGGTGTCCTTTCCATCACCTGAACACACTATGTGCCTTCCTGCCTCAGGGCCTTTGCACATGCTATTTCCTCCTCCTGTGACTCTCTTTTTTCACTCTTCCCTGGGTGATTCCTACTCTCCTTTAGATCTCAGCTGCTTTCAGAAAAGTCTTCTCTTTATACCTCTCACCTATCCCAATGAGGCCTCCCATATCATTGTCTCTCTCAGAAGCTAACTCTTTTCTTTAGCAACTATGTCATCATCTCTGTGATCATATAGGACAGAATATACTCAGGCTCTGACATTGCAGGAAGGTCATCCTTTGGACTAAAATCTAGATTTTAATCTAGACTCTGAAATTTTATCCTCTCTTTGCAAGGAACAGTAATGAGTCTAAACTTAGAACCTCAACTTCGGCAAGCTAATTTTTTTCATGGGCTTTGAGGTCAAGAAGACACATTTCCTGCTCCCTACTCCTCCATCAACTGGCTTCGTGGTCCTGAGCAAGTAAGTCACTGTCTCTCTGGGCCAATGGCTTTGCCCAGCTGACTATGACCCAGGAGGGTATAGAGAACCCCTTACCTGTGGGTCATGAGAAGGGCAAGGACCAGCCAGTGAGAATCCAATACCCAATAGAGATAAGAAAAGATTAACCAAGATGCATGTTGTCCCGAGGACTCCCCCCCCCCGCCCTTTATCTCCCATTAGCATCCTGCATCCTTGGGACAGCAACGTCCTCCCAGCAAGTCCATTTTACAGATGAGGACACTGAGGACAGAGAGGTTAGCTGGCTTATACAAGGTCACCTGGCATGTAAGTTGAGAAGCTGAGACAAGAACATGCTCTCCCTAACCCTTCACTGAGATAATCAAGTTCACAAAAATGCATTCCATGTACACAGCATTCCACAGTCTACAGACCTGTTTCCCATCTGCCATTGTCTCTGATCTCTACAACAACACATTGGCTTGAGTATCATCAATCCATTTATTCAGATAGAACATTGAGATTTAGAGTAAGGAATTGACTGGCTTAAATCAGTGGGTATATAATTTACCTACTGCTATGAATGAATTTGTCAGCTTGAAAGAGTACACAGTATTATCTCATAGTTTCTGTGGGTCAGGTATCCAGGCACAACTTAGCTGTATCTTTTGATTCATGGTCCCTCAAGAGGCTATAATCAAGATGTCATCCCAGAATCTGTGGTCTCATCTGAGGCTCAACTGGGGAAGAAGGATCTTTTTCTTTTTTAAAGTTTATTTATTTATTTATTTTTGAGAGAGAGAGAGGAGCAGAGAGAGAGGAAAAGAGAGAATCCCAAGCAAGCTCAGCACTGTTAGTACAGAGCCCAATGCGGGACTTGATCTCACAAACCATGAGATCATGACCTGAGCTGAAATCAAGAGTCGGAGGCTTAACCGACTGAGCCACCCAGGAGCCCCTAAACTGGGGAAGAAGGATCTTCTTTCAATCTCATTTACATAGTTGTTGGCAGGCTTCAATTCTTTGTGTGCTTTTGGACGGAGGGCTTAATTTTCTCACTAGCTATGGATAGAGGACAACCTTCAGTTCTTTGTCATGAGAGCCTCTTCAATGTGGCAGCTCGCTTTACTGAAGTGTGCAAGAAGGCAATACAGTCATGGTCTTGTACCCTGATCATAGAAGTGACAACCCACACCTTTGCTGCATTCCATCCATCAGAAAAAGTCATTAGGTCACTCCAGACTCCCGCCCTAGGGGAGGGAAATACACAAAAACATGACTACTAGCAGGGGGCGAGTATAGAGGGCTGTAAGTCTGCTTACCACAGCAGGGAGCTGGGCTGCTCTGAGTTTGGCCCTTCTTCCTGGATCTGGAAGTCTACTGGCACAATGGACAGGGGTGGCACATGGAGATCTTCCCTTATCAGCGCTCTAGGGAGGTTCTCAGGGCCACACAGAGCTTGGGCCAGACTTCCCCACCCCAAAAAGAGAGCTGGCCCCATTTTAATTACATTGTTGCCCCCAGGGGAAGCCTGTGCTCTTCTCTAGATAGTTTTGCTCCCCCTTTACTGCTATTTCTGTCTCTAAATCAAAGCTGCTCTCTGTTCAAGGGCTCCCAGCCCCAGGCAAGATGAGGATTTATGAGTGGGTGATCCAAAAATGTAACATAAAGGAGTCAGGACCCAGACAGTAATGTAAACTGAGAGGTCCTGGAGAGGCAGGCGGGGGTGGCCAGGGCTCAGTGGCCTCTCAGGCCCGGCAACCATCACGGCCTCCGCCTTTATGAAACTCTTCCATCATCCTTCCCGTTGCCTACTCCCACTGCCCCTTTCCACTGCCTGCACTGCAGCCTCCCACCCCCAGCCGGCACCCAGGTCCTCTGCATCTGCCTCAACATGCCTTTCCAGAATGGCTTCCACTGTCCTCCTGTCTCTGGTCTCCCACTCAAATCCTTCTGGGTTCCAGTACATGCTGGCAGACTCCTATCTCCATGTCTTTGTTCAAGCTATGTCCTCTCCTGGAATTGCCCTTTGCCCCACGCCCCTGCGATAAAGCCCCCTTAAGGAATCCTTCCCTGACCTGTCACTCTCTGTCTCTTGCTAATGGCACTGAGCACTGTAGGCCTTAGTAATGGAGTCTGTTATGTCCACACCAGCCTCCCTGCTTTGACTGAGACTTCCTTGACTGGAACCCACCATGGCCCTACCACTATCTAGCACACAGAGGTGCTCAGTCAATGTTAGAATGATGGAAAAGTTGAAGTCGGCATCAACTTTAAGTGGAGAGAAAAGTAGTGTTCTCGCTCACACATTCCATGTGTGATCTAATGGCTGGCCAGCCACCTGCTCCTTCCCTTTTCCCCAAGCCTCTGCTGGGTACTCAGGCCTGCCTGAGTACAGCACACCAGCCCTGCCTCTTGCCATATGCTCCAAGGACCTATTCTAGCTTCCACAGCTGGGAGCCCAAGGCAACAAAGTCTTGCCCAGGGCAAACACACAAAAGTGGGGCCACAGACATCCTGAGGGGCACAGACATTTGTGCTCAGAGGATGCCACCCCACCCCCTCCCATTCTTGACTCAACCTGTTGCTTCTACAAGGGAGTCAGCCCTGACTGCTTCTTCTTCCTCAGCCTTCGTTCAATCAGTCCCATGTTCCATAAGTTCTACCTTCTGTTCAAAATGTTCATCACGGGGCGCCTGGGTGGCGCAGTCGGTTAAGCATCCGACTTCGGCCAGGTCACGATCTCACGGTCCGTGAGTTCGAGCCCCGCGTCAGGCTCCGGGCTGATGGCTCAGAGCCTGGAGCCTGTTTCCGATTCTGTGTCTCCCTCTCTCTCTGACCCTCCCCCGTTCATGCTCTGTCTCTCTCTGTCCCAAAAAAAAAATAAATAAAAAACGTTGAAAAAAAAAAAATCAAAATGTTCATCACATGTGCACCTTTCTCTTCACCTCAACTGCCTCTGCCCTGCCCAGGCCACCAAGGAAGCTCTCCCTGCCTCCACCTCACCTATCTTTCACTCAGGTGACCAAAGCCATCATTCCTGTCAAGTCGCTCCCTTACTCAAAAAACTTCAGTGGCTCCCTATTGCCTGAGCAATAGCCCTCACCTCTCCAGCATCCAGGCACTCCACAATCTGGCTGCCCAAGGGGCTTCTCCAGCCTCATGTGCCAGCACACTCCCCCTTGAGGGCCTGCACCCCGGACCACTTCCTGTTCCCCAGTATTCCTGGTGCTTTCACAGCTCTTCTTGGAACACTCTTCCTCTTCATCTCTGCCCATCGAACCCCACTGTCCTTCCAGGACAGCTCAAAGTCTGCCTCCTCCATGAAGCCTTCCCTGACCACCTTTCAGAAGGCAGTGAACTCTCAGTCCTCTGAGCTCCCCAAAATTTAAAGGATAAAAGGCATCCTTGCCTTGCCACCCCTCACACCCAATCCTGAGCACCTTAGGGTCAAAGAAAGACCAGCCTCATATTCCCCTTTCTTCCAAACCCCTGCTGCTGCCTCCTCTGTGGAGACAAAGACAAAGGCATCCCTTGGGGGAGGGGAGCTGTCTTGAAATCTCTCGGAGGCTCCTGACAGCTCAGTCCCGGAGAAAAGCTGCCCAGAAGGCGGCACTCCCAGGGAGGGGTTCTCGCCAGAAGGCCCAGAGCTGGGCCTGAGCCAGAGAGTGTTTGCGGGAGCCCAGGGGTGTGTGGATGGGAGGGGGGGCTTGGCAGCGCAAAGGGTGGTTTACGACCTGCTCTAGTTCTAGTTCCCTGATGTCTTTGTTCAGAATCCCCAGGGTGCTTCTCTCCAGGCAAGGGGGTGGGGGTGGGGAGAGTTCAGGGTGGAAGCATGGGCCTGGGAGGAGCCAGCTTCCCTTCTTCCAGGGGAGAGAAGGGAGGAGCCTAGAAAGAGCCCTTTTGTTGAAGTGCACCGCCTGGGGCGCAGGGCAGGTTCTGATTCCTGCTCCTCCAGATCTGCCCGGTCTTTCTGTCCTGAGTCTTTGGACTTTCCCACGTGGGCTGGCTCCTTTTCTTCAAGTAGCTGGCAGGATGGTGTTTCTTTCCTCATGGAGGAGGGGAAAGAAGACGGAGGAATATGCAGCCAAATGGGGAGGAGGAGGATTCATGGAGTAGGGATCCTGGCTGTGGGCCACTAGGCACGAGGCTCCTAGGGAAGAGCTGGAACGGGATGTGGAGGTGTCCAGGATTTGTGAATAGGGCCCACGTCAGTGCCCAGATGACTCCCTTTCAGCTCCCTTTCCAGCTGAAGTTGCTCTCCTTCGAAGAGGTTCTCTGGGTCTGACCCCATCCCCCTCTTAAGAGAGGTACTTGGCTGAACTCAAGACCAGAACTTCTGGTACAGCTGTACAACTGTGTAATAGGTATTGTCATCCAAGTAGTGAGAAGGTCACTTCATCCAGGTCAGAGAAGGTATGCAAGCAGAAGCTGGTGGCACTAGGCAGGCTCTAGAGGGGACTTGGGTGCCTGATATGATAATAGGGAGGGTGGAATGATTTTTTTTTTTTAACATTTATTTTTCAGAGAGTGCACATGAGTGTGAGCTGGAGAGGGGCAGAGAGAAGGGGGTACGGAGGATCTGAAGCAGGCTCTGAGCCGACAACACAGAGCCTGATACGGGCTCGAACTCACAAACCGCCAGATCATGACCTAAGCCAAATTCAGATGTTTGACCAACTGAGCCACCCAGGTGCCCAAAGATGGAATGATTTTTAACTTTCCTTCCTACATCCTGCTTCAAGAGACTATTCTAAAAATATCCCTAGTTAGACTGGGGCCCCTGGGTGGCTTAGTCAGTTAAGCATCCAACTTCAGCTCAGGTCATGATCTCATGGTTCGTGGGTTCAAGCCCCACGTTGGGCTCTGTGCTGACAACTCGGAGCCTGCAGCCTGCTTCAGATTCTGTGTCTCCCTCTCTCTCTCTACCCCTCCCCCACTCGTGCTCAGGCTTGTCTCTGTGTCTCAAAAATAAATAAACATTGAAAAAGAATTGTTACATATCCCTAATTAGACCTTCTGATAAAGATAAGATATACAGGCATTAAAGAGGGCTAGACTTAACATCCATACCGTGGAATACTACTCAGCAATAAAAAAGAGTGAACTTTTTTATTGACACGTTCAACAACTTGGATGCATCTCCAAGGAATTCCGCTGAGCAGAGGGGATGGGGATAGGGGAACAGATTCCAAAATACTGTATGATTCAATTTATATAATGTTATTGAAATGACAGAAGTTTAGAAGTGGAGGACAGATGAGTGGCTGCTGGTGGACACCAGGGGCTGGCACAGAGGTGGGTGTAGTTGTGAAAGAGTATATTAGTTTCCTATTGCTGCTGTAATACATTGCCCGAAATGTAGTGGCTTAAAACAACACAAGTTTATTGTCCCACAGTTCTAGAGACCAGAAGTCCAAAATCAGCCTCACTGAGCTAAAGTCATGGTGGTGACAGGGCTATTATTCCTTCTGGAGGCTTGAGAGAACACTGCATTCCTTCCCTTCCCTTAGGCTTCAGGAGGTCATGCTTTGACATGTGACCCCTCCCAAGCATCACTCCAAATTCTCATATCCATCATCATGTTTTCTGCTTCTTCCTTTGACCTTCTTGCCTGTGTCTTACAAGAACTCTTGTGATCACATTTAGGGCCCACCTGGATAATCCAAGATAATGCCCCATCTTGAGATCTTAATCATGCCTGCAAAGTCCCTTTTGCCATAGAAGGTGACATTCACAGTTTCCAGGAATTAGGTGTAGGTGTCTTTGCAGGAGAGAGGTGGTGATGACATTAGTTAGCCTACCTCAAAGGGCAACACAAGGGATCCTGGTGCTGTTGGATATGTGGACCTACGTGGGATAAAGTTGTATAGAACCTAACACATGCAAACACAATTGAGTAGAAGCATAAACTGGTGAAGTCTGAGTAAGATTGGTAGGTTGAATCAATGTCAATATTCTGGTAGTGCTAATATACTATAGTTTTCAAACAGGGTAAAGTGCACAAGAGCTCCTTCTGCATTATTTCTTACAACTGCATGTGAATCTACAATTCTTTCTTTTTTAAAAAAATTTTTTTAACATTTATTTTTAAGAGACAGAGTGCGAGTGGGGGAGGGGCAGAGAGAGAGGGAGACACAGAATCTGAAGCAGGCTGCAGGATCCAAGCTGTCAGCACAGAGCCCAACATGGAGCTCGAACCCACGAACCGCGAGATCATGACCCGAGCTGAAGTTGGATGCTTAACCGACTAAGCCACACAGGCACCCCAAATACAAATTTTAGTTAACTACAAAGTGCTAGACTGAGGGTAGGGCAGAGCCAGTGTGGTTTTCTTCTCAGTGCCTCTTCCCCAGAAACTCCCAGCTCTGCCCACACAGTGGGCTCTCAGGAGTCATGTATTATGAAGTGAGCTCACCCTCCTGGCTGCATGTAACTGAGCCAGGAGTGGGCATCTGATCCACACTGAGAAAATCACAGGCACTCCTCAGTTCTTTGGGGCAGTTTAGAACTGAGACACCAGAGAGAGTTACCCGTCGGATGGCTGGACTTGTAACATTTCAACAGTGCACTTTGGGTGTCACGTTCCACCCCATGGATGGAGGAGCAGAGGGTGAGCATTTGCAGGCTGAGAAGATCAGATCCTCTGCAGAGAAAAGCAGACAAGAGCTGAGGAAAAAGGGCAGCCTGGGTTCCTATTAGCTCTCCATTTCCTGTTTCTAGTCCCCCTGGGGCATGACCTGATTTAGCCCTTGGATTTTATGAGATTCCTGTGTCCTTGTACAGAATCTTCTCCCTCCTACCCCCTATCCTTCAGCTAGAGGATTCCTCTTATCCTTCTTATCCTTCAGCTCAGAAGATTTCTATTATTTGCAGTTAGGAAGCCCTAACTATTGAAAATAGGGCGCACCAGCATGCAGCCCCATAGCCCACCTGTCCCTATTCAGGTGCTATGGGGAGATCCAGTGCAGAGAACACAAAGCATCCTTTTTATCTTGGATTTAACCCCACTCCTGCCTCTCACCCTCTCTGGGCAGCCCTTATCTGCAAGTGCAGTGAAAGAGACGGCCAGCCCCCAAAGCACTGTCACCCGCGCACACACATACCATGCACACAGCAGGCACTTGATGAACGTTCATAGGACTGGGTAGAAGCCATCCTGAGAATTGTCAGGCTTGTGGCAGAGGACAGTTTGAGGAGAGCGGGTGAGCCCAAGCACTGTCACATCTTAGAGAAAAGGAGAATGAGAAGAGCCCGAGTCAGCTCCCCCAGGCAACCAGGAAACAATTTGCAAGATGGAATTCAACAAGCAATGCCAACAAGATCATAATGACCATATTTATGGGAGAATGTGGAGGCCCAAGCGTGGGTTTTCATTATCGTGTGTACAAATGTGATCGTATCCGTGCAGCCAGCCTCCTGCTCCAGGCGGCAGCTGTTGGCTGGTGCATGGTAATTTGATGTAAATTGCCCCCAAATATGGTAATTCTCTCCTCTGCCAGGGGAGTTTGAAGTCACAAACCTGGAGATGTTGGCAGCAGATGTTTTCTTACTTCTCTTGCAGGCTGCTGGTCTTATAGAAAAGGGCAGGCAGACCCGGAGACAATGCTTACCTTCACTAGCTCTGACGTGTGTCCATGCTGTGTGACCTGGAGTGGGGCACTTTACCTCTCTGAGCCTCAGTTGCCTCACCTGTAAAAGAGGCATAATGTCTGCCAGCATCACTTTGAGGATCAGAGAAGACACATTCAGAACACCTAGTATGGTGCTTTGGTTAATATTATCTTTTTGGTCTCAAAGGTGCTGTTTGTGGGGATTGGGCAGTCAGTGCCCAGTCCCCAGCAGTGAGCTCCTCCAGGCAGAAAACAAGACTAGCGTTATTAAAATGAACGTGAACATGCTGTGGGGAAGTCTAAGGAGGACAGACTAAGGGTTAATATCCTTACAATCTAAGCGCTCATTAGAATTTCTAAGAAAAATATCAATACCCCAATATGTAAATGAGCAAAGGGTACAAATAGACCGGTGTCTCCAGAGACAGACAAATAGCAATCAAACCCAAGGAAAAAAGGTCTTTTCCTCTCTTTTCTTCTTTAATCGGTAGTAAAAGACAAGTTAAAACAACCCCAAGATGGCTTTATTTCCATAAAATAGGAAAAATATTAAAAAGAGGATACCTGATCCAGGTGAAGTTTCTAGCAAAAGCAAAACAAAACCTCACCAGCTGCTGGGGTGGCAACCTGCACTGGCATGGATGTTTTATAAGGCAATCTAACCACATGTACCAAAAATCAAATCAAGACAAATGATCCAGAATCTCACTAATATTTCTCCTGAGGAAATCATTCAGCAGAAGGAAAAAGCTAAATGAACAAAGATGCTGTGAAAAAATGTTAAAACAGAGAGCACACATCCATTAATGGTAGATGGTGAATCAAGCCATAACGCTTCCACATGAAATACTCTGAAATGCCTAAAAGGGTAGTTACGTTTTGAAGAGTGAGCCTACCATGTGGAATGATGTTTATGGTATATTTTTAATTTTAAAAAAGAGAACAAAAGGCTATTTACAGTATGATTGAAACTATATGCACGTGTGCCTGTGTGAAGCAGGGACTGCCTTCATGCAAAGGAGGAGCCATTGAGAGAAGTGGGGTGTTTGCACAGAGGGACACTACCCTGCTACATGAGATTTCTGAATCTCAGTCACAAAAGGTCACTCTGGATTAGCAGCAGGAACTGCAGGGATTTCGTGGACCTGAAAAGCAGGCCTGGAGTGTGAGGGGAAACTGTTTCTGGGGGCTGGTGACAGCTCAGCTCTGGGAAGACTCCTATGGTCAGAGCCTTCTAACAGTGACTTGGGCTGGCTCCTGAGGTAGTGAGCTCCCAGGGGTGGGAGGTATGTAAGCCAAGGTGGGAATAGAGCCAAGTGTGGGTGGGCAGCTGGATTAGATGTCATCTAGGATGGTTAAATGATACTAATCATATGCCCACTCTTACATGCACATCTGGCTAAATATCCCCAAAACAGAAACAGGGCAAACCCATTTGTTCAAGGAACACAGGGAAGGAAACAGGGAGAGAAAGCAAGAAGAGGAGGTTGGGAGGGAAGGAGCAAGGGAGAGAAGGAAGGAAGGAAGGAAGGAAGGAAGGAAGGAAGGAAGGAAGGAAGGAAGGAAGGAAGGAAGGAAGGAAGGAAGGAAGGAAGGAAAGGAAGGAAAGGAAGGAAGGGAGGGAAGGAAGGAAGGAAGGAAGGAAAGAGGAGGGGAAGGGAGGAAGGAGAGAAGGAAGAAAGGAAGGAAGGGAAGGAAGGAAGGAAGGAAGGAAGGAAGGAAGGAAGGAAGGAAGGAAGGAAGGAAGGAAGGAAGGAAGGAAGGAAAGGGGGAAGGAGAGGCAAGGATTGCCACCTGCTAAGCAGGGATCTAATCCCTTTGTAAACACTGTCAGAAACTTGTCTTCCTAATTGAAAAGCCCTTGCGGCTGCTTAATCCAGTCCATGTTAATGAGACCAAAACACATTATAGCAGATATCGACTCCAGTCGTAGCACCAAGCCTGAGGACGCCAGGGGGAATATATTGACGGAAGTGAGACTGGGGTCAATCTTGGCCTCCATGGGCGTCATCTTGCTGCTGCTTTACCCAAACCATCCCAGGGGGAGACCCGGCCATACACCAGGGGGCTGCAGGATTTTCGTGTGGGCAAGTGCCACTCGGTTACCTGGATAGTTGTTTCCCTTAAATGGAAGAAAGTAGCCTTAAAAATAAAAGCCTCCATAAGCCTCCACTCACAAAAGTATAGCAAAGTACACATTTGTTCATGGGACTTTTTTTTCCCCCGTCTGTTCAAGGACTTCAAAGAAATCGTTACCAAGCCAAAGATGGGCCATTTGGGAGGCTGGGGGTGAGGCTGTGCTGAACCAGTTCTTGCCTCCTGCTTGTGATGTTTAACCCCTCCTATGAAAGGTTAATGCTCTTATCTTCAGCCGTGCTCTTAGCAAAAGGTCCTCCCTCATATTTCTAATTAATGAGCAAGGCACCAAAGTGCTATGGCGGTGGACCTCGACCTTGGAGTCACATAGCCCTTGTCTGGCCTTGCCATCCCTCACCTGGGTCTCAGGACAACTGTGCATTGCTAGCTGAGGCCTAGCTAGTTTCCCTGCTCCAAGTTCAGCCTCCCCAAGCCACACAGGCTGTCAGAATGTTCTTTCTCATTTACAGATATGATCCTGCCTTATTCCTGCTTAAAGACCTTCTGTGCTTCCCATTGCCTACTGGGTAAAGCCTCAAATCAGTCATTTTCATGCATCGTTTTTCTAGCATCAGCTCCTATCACCACACCCATAATGGTCACCACGCGAGATTTCTACCACTGTCACACACCCTCAATGTGTGGCCATTGACCTGTTCAGAGAAGGTGACCCAAGCCATGGCTGGGCTCAAACCCCAGCACTGAGGCCCACATGCTTCACGTTTGGCAGAGCATCTGGTTTAAGCAGTTTGAAACAATAGAATCCTAGCTCCGTTGCAGTGCCCACCCCTTCTCTGTTTAGAAATCTTTTCCTGTAAATTATCTCATTTAACCCTCGCCGGCCTCCTGAGGTGGCTATAATGCCTGTTCTACAGGTGACGAGTGTGGGAGGCTCAACTGAAGGAACTCAGAAGCTGGAGGCAAAGCTGGAACCCAGGACAGGAACCAACTTACCTGAGCATGTCTTGCCATCTGGGCCCACAGTTCCCAAGATCCCAGATATTATTTCTCCTTTTGTACAAAAGAGGAAGCTGAGGCACAGGGGATCAAGGAACTTGCCTGTATCACAAAGCTACAGAGTGGTGGGGCTTGAGAGACCCAAACGCATCTGGCACGATGTCCAGTTCTCTGTCTCCCACACCCCCACTGCCTTTCCGAAGCGGCTGTAAAGAGGCAAAGTGGAAGTTACCCTCTGACCTTGACAGTCATTCATCGTGGGGTCCCGGGAACAGGGTCTTTTGGATCATTATCTGGAATGTGATGGGAAGTGGGCATTTAACCAGGCAATGGCTGTCATGTGAATTGAGTGACTCAATTGTCCTTGAGAAATGAGAGTCCTCTGGGAGTGACTCCCAGCCTTTCAGTCCCATGATCTGAGGTGACTAATGGGAAATCCGTGTCCAACTCTGAGCCTGGTGGCAAAGAGATGAGCCTTAAACCCTGGAGCAGCCAGCAGATTCTAGCTCTAGTGGAGTTGAGAGCTTGCCCAAAGCAGACTGGCTGCGGGGTGCTGCGGGGCAAGTTGTGTTCCACAGACCTCCTGGATATCCAAGGACAACACATCAAGAAGGCACCCTCTGTTATCTGCTTGTTCATTCATTCATTCACTCCACAAACATTCCTTGAGCAGCTACGCCACAGCAGGCAGGTGCCAGGCATTCCCACTTGGGTGAGCCATGCCCTCCCCCTCAGGGGCTTCAAGCTGGGGGGAGATAGACCAGTAAATATAAGGAGGAGACTTTCTCTGCCAACTCCTTTACCACATGAAGGAGCTGAGACCTGGAGAGGGGGAGGCCCTCCACTGCTTTGAAAGAAGAGATTTGCACAATTTTGCATGTGAGCCAGAGACCTCACAATGGCTTTTTTTTTTTTTCCAGGAGGCTGAAGGGGTTGAAATTTCTGTTTTCCCCAAGGCAGGCTGTAAGAGCAGTCCTTTGACAAGGTAGTAAAACA
Source organism: Neofelis nebulosa (assembly GCF_028018385.1). Lineage (NCBI taxonomy): Eukaryota > Metazoa > Chordata > Mammalia > Carnivora > Felidae > Neofelis > Neofelis nebulosa. The sequence goes on along the minus strand of NC_080793.1, from coordinate 35,066,692 downwards.
TCTGTGTTTACAAGAGAGATAAGGAGGAATCTGGCAGCTGTGGGCCTCTGAGGCTGCCTTATGAAGGTGTTGCCTCAAAAGATATAGTCTGAGGTGGATGCATCCAGGGGTGGGCAACCTGAGCCTGGCCTGGAGCTATGGTGTGGGTTTCTTCCATAAGGCCTTGCGTGCTTTGGCAGACCCTAGCACGGGACCAGGTCTGGACTTGCTGCCCACTGAGTGGTCATTTGATGGGTGGATTTCATCTCATCTCTGCCCTTGTCCATCCATCCGTCCACTCACGTAGAGATCAGAACATTTCTTAATCCTGCTGCTCCCCGTCTCCTAGATCTTAAGTTCCTTATGCTCATGATCAAGACCCCTCACTACAGTCCCCTGTGCTGACCTCGTCTCTCCTCCCCAGACCCTCACACATTCCACACTGAACCCAGATCAAAGTTCTTGTTCCCAAACATGTGCCTTCTTTCCTCCAGGCCTTTGCCTGTGTGTCCTCTCTGGCTGGCATTCCCTTTCCCACACTTTTGCTGCCTGTCTTTGAAGATTCCTCCTCCTCCCTGCCAGAGGAATGGATGGACATCACCTCTTAGAGCATTCTCCACTTTTCTGGGTCAAGTTGAGGCAGTCCTGTAGGCAGCATGTTTGAAAGTTTCTTCTGCACATCCCTGGTCAAAGTAAAATGAACCAGAGGTATTCGGGGAAAGTATCAGGCAACATGCTGTCCAGTAAGTAACTAGCAAGAATGTAGGTAGGTGTCTTGTTTTCCTGAGGCACAACAGCTACATCAAGCCTCAGACTAGGGAGAATATAGAAGTCAATACAAACAACCTCTCTCTTGTTGACGCTAAGCTGCTCTCTTCCCTAGAGGGCTTACTTGGAGTCAAATCTTAACTCCATTGTTCTGTCATTGTGTGGCCTTAGGGGGACACCCTTGCACTCTAGAAGCCTCATCTATAAAATGGGATGGATGAACCCACCCTGTTCATGGATGTGGAAGTGCTTTGTAGACTGTGAAGTTAATTAAGCCGAGTAGAAGTTCCCGGGTATCTGGTGGCATCTGAGTTCTATTCCCCTAGACAAAAATTATCACCTGAATAGGCTTCCACAGTGAGACTTCTCACCCCACTAGGCCTTACTTGTAGTCATTAGGCATAATCCTACCGAAGAGAGGGCAGTTGAACTCCTCCCTCAGCCTTGAGGTCCACAGGTCTGCTGGAGGCAGGATCTAATGCACTCAGGATACTGGGACGCCCCCCAGGTCTGTAGGCTCGAGGCAAGGCAGGGGGTGGGGGACAGGGCCTGGGGGGCATCCCTGGGGGGACAGAAGCAAGGAAGCAAGGAAGGGAAGCTGGAGAGAGGGGCCCATTCCCAGTTCTCTGGGTAGCAATCTGACACAGTGAGATGAAGGAAGGACAGCAGCCAAGACATAGGGCATCTGGGATCTAGGCTTACTGTGTGCTTTTGGGCAAGTCCCTTCCCCTCTCTCGGCCTCAGTTTCTTCACTTGTAAAATAAGAACTAGGTGGTCTTTAGTCTCCCTCTAGTCCTAAAATTGTGAAGGTCAATAAGAAATCTCTCCTCGTTAACAATCTGCTCCTGCACAAACCCGTGATATGAAGAAGCTAAAGCATATTGTTCTATATTTGTTTGGAAATGAATTCCCCGAATCAGTCTCTTCTCCTCTAAATGCTGCTGTTGCGTTTCCAGAGCTCCACATCAGAGCCATAAGTTCCAGGCATTGCTGCATTTGATGCAATTTCTCATTAGACTAGAGAACTCTCTTCTCCCAGCCCTCAGCCAAGCGGAGCCATCTACAATATGAAGTGGAAAATAAAGCAGCAGGAAGATTGCTGTGTTGTTGTGGGTGGAGGAGAGGTCAGGGGACCCCTCAACCCTGGGAGGCAGAGATGACATTGGAACACCGGGTCTTGACCACAGTTAGGTCAGAGGGAGGGACAGTCTATGTCCCATGAAACTGACCCTCCTCACCGGAGATACCATTTCCACCATTTTTAGAGGTGAGGAAAGCAAGGCTCAGAGAGGTGAGGTCACACCTTGTGCCCAAGGTCACAGCCAGTAGCCAAATCAAGCTTCAAAATGTAGTCTGTCTGGCTTTCCCCTGTGCTACAGGACCTCCCTCCTCCTGACACCGGTCTGTTTATAAGCATGTCTCTGTTAGTGGAGTGTCCCTTCAAGGACAAGAGCTGGGTGGACTCAGCTCTTATCACGGTGTTCGCAGACACAGAAAAGATGCTCGGTAAATGTTGGTGGAATTGAATTGAATGGAACTGAATTTGTACTAGAGACCACCTGACACTTGAGATTGATGGACAGGTGATCCCCTGTTAGGACTATGGCGTGTATCATCTCTGCCATGGCTCCGGGGGAGTCGGGCAGACAGACAAAGTGTTTCAGTCCCAGCAGGGGGCACAAGGTCATACTCTTAGAGGGAATTAATAATATCCAAGGAATTCCTCTGGAACAGTAGGGGGGAATAAAGATTCTTCAAAGAAGGCCTAATAGCAAATTTTCTGGATTTTCCAGCTAATTTGAAGGTATCTACTTGGAACATTTTCTTGTCAGAAAAGATTTTAAAATACATTCATTCAATGTGACATGATAATTGGGCCTGGCTGCCTGATGAATGCCTTTTATCTATTCCTGAGCTATTGTTCACTGGGATCGCATTGATGGGCTGGAACGGGCACTTTGTTAAATGCACAAATCGAGCTACTCGCAAAGGTTCTTGCCATGGGCTGCAGTGGGGTCTCAGAAAGATAGCGTTGGGGACTTGTAATGATAAGGCATCGGAGAAGGAAGGAACTTCAGAGATTAGGAACTTCCCTGTATACCTGGGGAGACCAGGAACTTCCCTGTATACCTGGGGAGACCAAGGCCGAGGCATAGGCCGGACCTGCCAGTGTCATACAACAGGGAGGGAGGGGGCAGAACAGGACTTGGCCCTAGGTGTCCCGGCCTAGAAGCTGAGCCTCTCTCCCCTGCCTCCAAGGCTTCTGTGAAAAAAGACACAGCAATGGACAGTGTATGTCTGTGCAAAGCCGTTCATGCCTCTGCTTGATCCTCTGCCCATTGCCCGGAGAACATTCACCTGTTTCATGCCAAGGCTTGGCGGCCAAAGCCGCCTGCATTTCTGACAGCTGACTTCTTTCAACTAAACAATGTTGTTATCGAATCAGCTATTTTTATAGGCTTTTTTCCCTTTCTCCTTCTTTTATGTTTTCCTTTATTTTAATGCCTTTGTTTTATTGAAGGCAAATTTCCAGGCCTGGCCATCTGATAATCATTTGCAAAGGCTCCATGCCTCTTTAGTACCCTTTCTGGGAAGGAAGGACTTGCTTCGACTTATTATTATTTATCTTAACATGATATTTTGGTTTATCTTGATTTGTCTACTGGAATTTCTTTGGCATTTTTAAAAACCAGTATCTGTTTTAGGATGTCTCAGTTTAAAAACTGAGTGTATTGTCTGAACTGCCTTTCATTAACATTTAACGAATAAAACAGTTCCGGGGGGACTACGAAGTTGACATTTTCACTGTTTTCCTTAGAAAACACCACAACATTAATCATCCCTCAAGGGACTTAATTTTCCACAAAAGTAGGATAACAAAGCCCCAGACCAGGTGTGCACATAGGTACACATGTGTCGGTGTTGAGATGTGTGTGCATGCCTGTGTTTTTGTGCTTATGTCTGTGTGTCTGAATATGTGTTTATGACACCATGTACTGTGTGTTGACTGTGCGTTGTCTCCAAGTGTATACTTGGCTACGTGGATGTCTAGGTTGATGGTGTGTGTGTGTATATCGATGAATCTGTATGAATCTGAATGTATGTGGATGTGTACGTTGTGTGTCTCTGTGTTGAATGGCCACGTGGCTCTGTTCGTGAGGATAGATTTTCATGCACATATGCTGGTGTGTATATACATATCTATCAGTGTGAGTGAGTGGGTGCTGTGGGTGTGATGATTTGTGGATTTGTATGTGTCCATGTGTCTGATTGTAGGCACATGTGTGGGGATGTCTTTGTCCGAGTTTCTCTACTTGAATGTTTGCAGGGAAGAACGCCCAAATTTGTGTTCAGAGCCTCCTATACACATGTACACAGTGCCCTCTGGTGGACATCAAAAGAAAGCACCCTAAGACTCCCTCAGAGAAAGCAGGATCTGGATCACCTCCAATTCCAGACTGGTCCCATGGTGACACACACAGCAAAGTTTCCAGGCTGGTCTTTGAGGGGGCGGGAGAGGTCAGGCACCCACTTAGCAGGGCACTCTGTGCAGGGTCCAGCCCACAGGCAGCAACTTCATAGTGTCGGGTGAAAGGACTCATCCTCTGCTATGGAGGCAAGGTCACTGAGCTTCTACTTGGTGGCTTCATGGGCCAGGACGGAGGCAGGCTGTGCATAATCAGATTATGGTGGGGAGAGACCTTTCTCCAAGCTTCCACATTTGCTGGGGTTCTGCATTCTCTGTTGCCCTGCCAGGCCCAATTATAAGAACATGTTCAGCAACATGCCCTTCATGTACTATGCTAAATCCCAATAGTCTGGGAAAGAGGGCCCCTTTCCCTGAGACGCTATACGAGTTTCCTCTTGCTGTTGTACCAAATTACTTCAAACTTGGTGGCTTAAAAAAACAAAAATTTATTCTTAGAGCTCAGGAAGTCAGACATCTAAATGGGAGGGCAGGACTACCTTCCTTCTGGAGGCTCTAGGGGAGAATCTGTGTCCTTGCATTTTCTAGCTTCTTTTTTTTTTTTTTTTTTTTTTTTTTTTTAAATTTTTTTTTTTTTCAACGTTTTTTATTTATTTTTGGGACAGAGAGAGACAGAGCATGAACGGGGGAGGGGCAGAGAGAGAGGGAGACACAGAATCGGAAACAGGCTCCAGGCTCCGAGCCATCAGCCCAGAGCCTGACGCGGGGCTCGAACTCACGGACCGCGAGATCGTGACCTGGCTGAAGTCGGACGCTTAACCGACTGCGCCACCCAGGCGCCCCAACATTTTCTAGCTTCTTGAGGCTGCCTGCATTCCTTGGCTCGCAGCCCCACGTCTCTCCAACGTCTACATCTGTTGTCACATCTCTGTCTCTCACTCTGACTTTCCTGCCTCCCTCTTTTCTGGACTCTAGTGAATACTTTGGGCCCACCCAGATATTCCAGGATAATCTTTCCATGTCAAGATCCCATCACATATGCAAGGTCCATTTGGCCATAGAAGGTAACAAACACAGGTTCTGGGTATTAGGATGTGGACATCTTTGGGGGCCCATTATTCGGCCTGCTGCAGATACCCACCCCAAAACCCTTCATCTCCCTCTACATTTCTGCACAGGTCAGGACAGGTAGGACTGGAGCGTACAGGTACCATTTGTGGAATGTTTGCCCTGTGTCTGACATTGTACTATATATGCTCTTGATGGACCATCTCATTTGATCCTTCCAACATTCCTATGAGGCAAGTGCTGTTATTGTAACTATAACTGAGGCCTAGCAAGGCTAAAACAACTTGCCCAAAGTCACACAGCTGGGAAGTGGAGACAGATTTTGTTCCCAGAATTATTCAACTTCAAAACCACATTCTTTACCATTCTAAGACATGACAAGGGTCGAAATGCCATGTTACAGATGAGACAGCTGAAATCTGGAAGCAGGGTATTTGATAATTTGACTTAAATCAATGCCTTAAGAAAAATATATAGGGGTGCCTGGGTGGCTCAGTTGGTTAAGCATCCAACTTTGGCTAAGGTCATGATCTCACAGTTCATGGGTTCAAGCCCCGCATCGGGCTCTGGGCTGACAGCTCACAGCCTGGAGCCTGCTTTGGATTCTGTCTCTCCCTCTCTCTCTGTCCCTCCCCCACTCGCGGTCTGTCTGTCTGTCTGTCTGTCTGTCTCTCTCTCAAAAATAAACAAACATTTTTAGAGACATTTTTTAAAAGGAAAATATATACACATGTCCTTTTAAGGACTGCTACCATATGAACCAAGCAATCACGGGCACCAGGGCATAGAGATATTTTAACGTACACATATGCCCCTGTGTACTCAAATCCCTCCTTCCATCCCAGCCTTGCAACCACTGATCTATTTCATGTCCCTGTAGTTTACCTTTTCCAGAATGTGATAAATGGAAGCATAGAGGGGCTTTTTTTTTCTTCTTCTATAAATGAGGTATTATTTCCATGGAGTAAAACGTATGCTTTTTGGCATAGAATTCCATGAGTTTTGACAAAACCCACATGGTTCTGTAACCACCACCACAATCAAGACACAGAGTTATTCTCTCACCCCCAAAATTCCCCTGTGCTATCCTTCTGTGGTCACCCTTTCTCCCCATCCTGGCAATTAATGATCTGTTTTCTGTTCCTATAATTTTGTCTTTTCCAGAAAGTCATATAAATAGAATCTTACTGTATATGGCTTCTGAGTGCATCTTCTCTCACTAACTGTAATGCATTTGAGATTTATCCATGTTGTGTGTATCCATAGTTCATTTCTTTAATTGCCAAGCAGAATTCTATCATATGAATGTACGATAAACACAGTGTGTTTACCCATTCACCAGTTGAAAGACATTTAGGTTATTTCCCAATGTGGTGATTATGAATTATTCTTTGTATGTTCTGCTGAATTTGCTTTGATAACATTTTGTTGAAGCTGTTTGCATTTATATTCATAAGGTATCGGACTATGGTTTTTTTCTTTTTCTTCTTTCTTTTTTTTTTTTTTTGCAGCAGGGGAGGGGGATATCTTTTGTCTGCTTTTGGTAACAGGGAGATGTTGGCCTTATAAAATTATTGGGAAGTGTTTCCTCCTCTTCTAGTTTCTGTAAGAATTTGTGTAGAATTGGTATTCTTCCTTCCTTAAATAAGTTGGTATTTGAGTTCACCAGCGAAGCCATCTGAGTCTGGAGTTTCCTTTGTTGGAAGGTTTTCAATTATGAATTCAATTTGTTTAACAGATACAGTGCCATTCTTGTTCCCTATTTCTTCCTGAGTGAAGCTTTGGTAGTTGTGTCTTCCAAGGGATTTGTCCATTTCATTTTGAGTTATGAAATGTATTGTTATAAAGCTAGGGATAAGTCAGTGCTGAAATAACCAAACACACAAGTGAATGACTCACCTAAAAAGCCCATAGCCAACAAAGAACAGAAATTCTGGGCTAGGAAATAATCTGAAATTCATGAAGAACTTCATGCTTTTTTTAACCGAGTGAGTTTACTGAAAAGTACAATTACGTACAAAGATGTAAAGCAAAGTCTTATCAAAAAATTGGAAACCACGTAAGTGTCAAAGAAAATTAATGTGGTGTATTCACTTGATAAAATATATATTATATATATCATTTAAACACTGTAAAAATGTTCATAGCAAAGTCTAGAAAACATCGGACCAAAATGGTAATAGTTATTTGTCAAGGTTTTGAGTCTCCGGAGTTTTTTTCCATTCTTTTTTATTTCTTCCAAATTTGCTATGTAATATTTTTTTAGGGGGACAAAAAACTTAAGGAAAAAACCTGGCATTTCCTCCCACCTCTCGTGGGGCATAACTAGAGTTCCTATCAAACACAGGACCTGACACTTAGTAACCCCTTCATAACTGCAAGGACCAATCAAGTAAAGGACCAATATCTCAGATTTGAAGGCACCTCTCTCCTGAGGCCTTGGCTGTCGCCAGCGCTGCTGCTTTGGCTGTTGCTGCCATCACTGCCATCGATCTGAGCTCACGTCCCAGCCCTGGCTGCCCCTTTGGGGTCCCACAGCACCCAAAACTGCCCCCAGGTGTATTGTGTATGCACACCCAGTGTCCAGGCTGTCTGCTGTGCACCACCCACAGTCCCCGTGGGGCCGAGCCCTGCCACCAGCATATCTCCTCTGCTCACTTCGTGCTCCACTGTCTCATCAGACTTCACTTACCAAACTCAAGTTCAAAGGTAAAGTTATTCAGCATTTCAAGATGATGAAAGCAGAAAATAAAACCTAAGAGTCCTGGGGCGCCTGGGTGGCTCAGGCGGTTGGTTGACCATCTGACTTCAGCTCAGGTCATGACATCACGATTTGTGAATTCGAGCCCCACGTTGGTTTCTGTGCTGACAGTTCAGAGCCTGGAGCCTGCTTCAGATTCTGTCTCCCTCTCTCTGTGCCCCTCCCCTGCTTACACTCTGTCTCTGTCTCTGTCTCTCAAAAATAAACATTAAAAAAAAAAAAAACGCAAAAAACCAAGAGTCCTGTATAATTGTGCAGACCACCTATCTGTCAAACCAGTCTGGTAAACACATGGTGGCCTGGACAGCAGAAGCCTAGCATGGAGGGTGTCCCTGAGCAGTCGGGGTGCTGACAGGGCAGACCTGTAGTTGATATTTCTAGAATACACACACCTGAATATCCACAGCCACTCCATAACTATAGCTATGTAGTTACATAGGTTCTGGAAGGTAACAGGAAACAAAACACCATGAGAACAGAGAACATTTCTTGGTTTCTTTACAGCTACATCCCCAGAGCCTAGCCTAGTGGCTGCCACTTAATAAGTAAACAATAAATGTTTATTAAATATAGTTATAGAGATTCCTATCCTTACTCTTTCTCATTAGCTCCGTAACTCCTATACACCCTTTCAGCTCCTCTTCAAAATGCCCCCTCCTCCAGGAAGTCTTCTGCAACCCTTCCAGAGTTAGTGATTCCTCCTGTGCTTTTAGTATATCTTGTGCAGACCCTCGAGGTTAGCACCAAGCTGAAGCATGAGGTTATAAGGCAGCACCTTACCTAAATCCTCATAGTTTGGTTTAGTTTCCTTAGGAATTTCGTTAACTATCAAAAATCTTAACCCCATCAACCAGGACAAAACAAATTATTCTATGCCATTTTCTAAGAAGGAAACTATTTTGTCTCTTAATCATCCTTTCCTCCCTTTTTTTTTTTTTTTGCCAAATGCTTTTATTTTAGTCTTAAAATGTTTCTACTTCCTTTTTTTAAAATAAACTTTTTATTTAGGAATAAATTTAGTTCCACAGAAAAAATAAATTGTGTAAACGGTACAGAGAGTTCATAAATATCCCTCGTCTAGTTTTCCCCATTGCGAACATCTCAGGTTACCAAGGTACATGTGTCAAAACAAGGAAATTTGGCATTGGTACAGTACTAGGAAGTAAACTCCAGACTTTATTTGGATTTCACCAGTTTTCCCATGAATGTCCTCTTTCTGCAACATGACCCAACACGGGGCACCATGTTACACTTAGCTGTCATGCCTCCTATGGTCCCCACTGGGCTATGACAGTTCCTCTGCCTTTCTTTGTTTTTCATGAGTCTGACAGTCTCAGGAAGTTCTGGTTCAATATCCTAGATAATGTCCTCTACTCTGGGCTTGGCTCGTGTTACTCTCATGTTTAGACTGAGGTTATAGATTTATGGAAAGGATACCACAGAGGTGAAATGTTCTTCTCGTCACGTCATACTCGGTGACACCTGACATCACTCGTGAGGTTGTCCTTCATCACTCAGTTGAGGTGCTGTCTGCCAGGTGTCTCTGCTGGAAAGTTACTATTTTTTCCTTTCCATGTTCTCTTCTTTGGAAGCAAAGCTAGGATCTAGAATCCTATTTTATGGATCCCAGAATCTATCACCGTATTATAATTGTTCTTTAAAAAAAGTTGATGAACTATGATCATTTGAAAATACATTTAACATCCAGCTTTAAAAGGAAATTTACCTGTCAGACCCAATGATCTGAGAATTACTATAAACATACTATGCTGCGTTCCTCAGCTTACAAAACAACCCTGCTTATGAACAGAGAGAAGGAGAGTATTATGGCACTACTTAGTACTGCTTGTCATCACCACAACTCATGTCTCCAACCCTGACTGCATCTGGTTCCTCTGACAAATGACACAGTTGTTCCTGCTCTGTTCCAGATGTTGTTCTGGGGCTTGGACCCTGGCATTGCTCTGTTCCAATCCCTTTCTTCTACAGTAGGAGAAACTGAAGACCAGAGAGGGAGAGGGCTTGCCTGAAGTCACACAGTTCTTGAGTAAGAGAACCGGGGCCAGAACCTGAGTCTGTCTGGTCCCCAGTGTTCACAGTAATGCTAGTGATAATCTGGGACACCCACCCACACCCACACCCACACCCACACCCACACCCCCCCCCCCACACACACACACCCTGCTTCCTCAAATCCCTGTTCAGCCAGGAAAGATTCTCTGCTTTTCTGCATGGTTTTCCATTCCAGTGTCAGAATCTGAGTCTCTATTGCATAATCAAGCCTGGGTCTAGCATGGAGGGCCCAGAGGAGAATGATCACATATCTGCATGTCCCTCAAGAAGCTCCTGGTAGGCAAGGCGACAGTTGACAGTTCTGACAGTTCCATTGAGGGACGATTAATACATGCCCAGGGCAGAGTAGATGTAAATAATTGTTGGATGAATGGATTAGCAGAAACACTTAAATTCACCAGCCCCTTCTACTTGGTTAAGGCCCATTACCCACCTTGATGGTAGCATATTCCGGCCCTTGAGAACACTTATGGGCCTTAACTTTACACCAACCTGTGTGCCTTGTTTGACAGCCCGTCCCCTACATGAACCTACACTCTGACGGCAAGGACCATGTCTGTCTTGCTCACAGTTGGATCCCAGTATTTAGCACAGATTGTAAGCACCTACTGGATATTTGATGAATGAATGAATAAATGAATGAATGAATGAATGAACAAGATCCCAGACACAGAGAAGCCTGGGCTGTCAGATACACACAGATGCAGCTCCGCACATTTCTCACCAGCTGCCAGGCCATCACATCAGATGCAGGTTTTCAAACAGAAGCGAGAAGCTGAATGTTTGAAGCTAAACAAAGCAATGGGCTGAGCCAACTTGCCTTGAAGGAAAGCTGTTTCCGGCTCCACCCCACCTGGCACCTGGGAGCCTGCTTCCAGGCCTGTCCTACAGCCAACCCTCAGCTTCCACCATCTGCACCCAGTCAGTGAATGTGGGACTAGGGGCTTCTGGAAGGGAGGTCACCCACCATCCTCCCATCCTTGATGGCCAGGGCAGACCTGTCTCCCTTCCCCCAGTCTACCCTGCTCAAGGCCAACACAACCAGATCCTGGGGCTACGGGCAGGAGGTTCACATTCAGCTGTGGAAAGAGAGAAAGGAGAAAGGAAATCCCGCACCGGGGCACCCTCTTGGCTCTCTGCTAGGTGCTGGGCACCTCACCTGTGCTTAACTTGCTTGTAGCTTATTCACAAGTCAGAGGCAGAGGTCATGACAGCCTTTTACAGATGTGGAAACTGAGGCTCAGAGAGGTTGCTAACTTGCCAAGGCCACAAAGCCCTCAGTGGCAGAGCTGATTCAGCCTCAGCTCTGTGATCCCAGAGCCTGAAGCCTGGCCTCAGGCTGTGGAAGTTTCCATTCTCTGTATCTTTCTCACCTACCAGAGTGGTTCCCTGTTCTTCTTCAGTCCCCCTGAAACACCACCAGGATAATTCACTCTTACTCATTTGTTTGTTTGTTTTTGTTTTTAAGGCTGATATAAGTAATAGGCGTGGATATAGTTTTGGAGCTATCAGCCATTCATCCCCTGGTGTAAATTATTCCAATCCCTTTGCTTTCCTTCTGATTCTTTTTTTTTCTCAGTTTTTTTTTTAGTGTTTATTTATTTTTGAGAGAGAGAAGGGGAGAGAGACAGAGAGGGAGACACAGAGTCTGAAGCAGCCTCCAGGCTCTGAGCTGTCAGCAGAGAGCCCAACGTGGGGCTCAAACTCACGAACCGTGAGATCATGACCTGAGCCGAAGTCAGAGGCCACCCAGGCACCCCATGCTTTCCTTCTGATTCTGACCTTCAGCTGAGGCTCCCTTGCATGGAGCAGGTGGAAATGTTGTTAAGGAAAGAGAGTCAGCGTCATTTCACTATAGTAAGTGTGCAGGTTGAGAAAAACAAGGTCAAGAGTAGGGAAGAGAAATTCCCAGAAGCCAGATTAGGAAAGCAGATAAAGCGAGACCCAGTTCAGGAATGGAAAAGGTGATTCCCAACACTGCAGGAAGTTTTTCTCACCAAAGTTCCCTGGTGAAGGGAAAGGGGAAGGGGAGGTTAGGGAGGAGGGAGCGGGTAGAGGGGAAGATGGAGGTTTTAAGAAAGAGAAGGTGGTTTTGAAAGGGGCCATGGGCCCTCTGGGATATAATGGTCTGTCCTGATAAAGGAGGTCCCAGCCACTTCCCACAGCCTATGTCAGGGAAGCTCCAGTGATGAACTGTGTGCCTTGTCCCAGCCAATCTCCATTTTTGGATATTAGATCATTCTAAATCATCTTCTCTTTGCCTTTTTTCATATTAAAACATGAGAACACAGAGATCAATGGCTGAACATTTCCAAAATAGAAAATTCAATTACTGCACACTCCTGGAAAATGGACAAAAGTGCTTCAGGTTACCTTAAAGTTTGCAAAATGCCCCATTGGAGAAACTAAAAGTTACCAGTACTGGAACAGAGACAGAACAGTCGCTGTAGTTGTTATCTATTGCTGCAAAACAGATTGTCCCCAACCTTAGCACTGAGGGGCAGCTTTCTGAGGGGCAGGAATGCAAGAATGGTTTAGCTGGCTGGTTCTGACTCCAGGTCTTTCATGGGGCTGTGAGTAAGCCATGGGCAGCTCCCTGATGACCTACCTGGTGGGTCCACTTCCAAGTGCACTTATGGGTTGTTGGCCGCCTGAAAGGAGGCCACAGTTCCTCTGAGGTGGGTGTCTCCAAACTCACATGGCAGCTTGCTTCCTCAGAGTGAGAGATCAGAAAGAAAAAGCCCAAGATGGAGGCCTCAGTCTTTCATGATCTAATCTTGGATGTAACATACCACCGTCAACTTCTATCATACACTATTGGTCACGTAGACCAACCCTCCAAGGGCAGTGTGGGAGGAGTCTGCACAATGCAGGCAGGGTGTGAGTGCCAGAAGTCAGGGGTCCTTGGAGGCTATCTTGGATGCTAGCTTTAGCATTTTTTTTTTCTTAACCGAATTTTCACTTGGACCACACTAATATCCACCAACATGATTCCACTCCAGTTGCCTTCAGCCAGATCACCGATGGCTCCCTTGAACCTGAATGGAAGTACGAATGAGGGTATCTCCCTGTTTCCTGTTTGTAGTAAACTGAGTAACGGTTCCCAGAGAGATTCAGGTTCTAACCCCTGAAACCGATAAGGATTACCTTAGATGGAAAAGGGTCTTTGCCTGAAATTTGCCATTAATAGCCTTTATTTCTCTCCAAAATCTCAAGAGGTTTCTATAGATAAGTGTGCATTCATCTCCAGTGTCTGTTAGAGCTCATATAGTCTGTTAGTGAGAGACCAAAAATGATTCGTTCAACATAGGGCCTCTGGTCACCCCTATTATACACTCTAGAGGGCAACGTTAGCCTAACCCCTGGTCTCTAGGGATGGGGGGCAATCCACCCCTGAAGTTCTTCTGTTAGCAGAAGGGCACTTGCCAACACACCGGGCTTTTCTGAGCCTTCCTTCACAGGAGTAAACTGCTTTCCCTGAGGCAGCACCTTCATTAGGCTTAGCAAGACCCAACTCTGGAGCTTGTGTATGTTTTCTCTCAAGGTCCCAGATAATATGAGATCTTGCCACAGTTGTTTATGAGAGACTTTGATGGGGCCCCTTTCTGCCTTTTTATTGTCAGCAGGATGCTTTGTTTTTTCCTGCTTTTCAACCCACCTCTTTCCCTTATAATAGATTCTTTCCATTTCACTTAAGTAAAGCCACTAGAGTGGCTACTGTAGCAATGGGCTGATTTTTTAAAATATAATTTATTGTCAAATTGGCTTCCATACAACACCCAGTGCTCATCCCAACAAGTGCCCTCCTCAATGCCCATCACCCACTTTCCCCTTTCCCTCACCCCCCATAAACCCTCAGTTTGTTCTCTGTATTTAAGAGTCTCTTACGGTTTGCCTCTCTCCCTCTCTGTTTGTAACTTTTTCCCCCTTTCCCTCCCCATGGTCTTCTGTTAAGTTTCTCAAGATCCACATATGAGTGAAAACATATGGCTTCTGCCTTTCTTTGACTGACTTATTTCACTTAGCATAATACCCTCCGGTTCCATCCATGTTGCTGCAGATGGCCAGATTTCATTCTTTCTCAAGCAATGGGCTGATTAACCATGGGGGGAGGACAGATACTAAAGTCCCACACCATGCCCCTGGGGCTGACTGAAAGATTGACAAGGGTCTTTGCAGATGTGATGAAGTTAAAGATCCTAAAATGGGGAGACTTTTTGGATTATCCAGTTACACCCCAAATGCAATCACAAGGGTCCTTATTGAAGAGACGCAGATACCATGCTACTGGCTTTGGCTTTGGAGATTGAGGAAGGGGCCATGAGATAAGGAATGCAAGAAACACAGTTTCAGAAACTGAAAATGGCAAGGAAGTAGATTCTCCCTTAGAGGGAGAACAGAGGGAGTTGTGCCGGCCCTGACACACTGAAACTGACTTTGGACTTCTGACTTCCAGATCGGTAAGAGAATAAGCATGCATGAGTTCAAACCATATGTTTGTAGTCATTTGTACTGGGGCAATAGCAAACAAATACACTGTGTCACGTCCATGTGGTACAATCAGGAAAATGCAGAGCAGGAAATAAACACCTCTGGTTCCAGAGCTGCAAGTGCTAGAGGTTTCCGGCTCACACATGCCTTTGTTAAGGGGAGAAGGAACTTCACACCTAAGCCCTACCTAGTTCCTTTGGGAGGGTAACAAAAGACACTGATTTCCAGCATGTTCAAGTGAGGCCTGGTGAATTAGACATGCTGGGTTGAATCCACCATTCATTAGCTGGATGACCTTGAGCAGGTTATACAACTCCAACTTCTCGGCCCTGACTACACATTAGAATCACCCGGAATGCTTCAAATCATATCCATGGCCAGGTCCCATCCCTGAAGACTCTGGTGATTCAGGTGGTCTGGGGGAGGGGGCTTGGGCATCAGTGTTTTCATTAAGCTCCCTGGTGATTCTGATGTGCAGCCAGGCTGATCAGCACGTCTCTAAATCTGTTCCTCCTTGGAGATAGAAATCAGAGTTTGGTCACCTATCTATCACATGGGTGGGATAAAGCTTGAGCGAGGTAATCCATGTAAAGTGCTCAGCACAGAGTAAGCCCTCAAGGACTATTAATTAGTATTATACTGCAATCCAGGCAGACAAGTCATCTTTCAGTGCCCCCTACTCTATCCACTTTTAAAATGTTCAGGGTAAATAGGAAGCTTCAGTAGATCACTAACATGGTGACATTTTCAGGTACACTTAAATCAAGCATTTAAAACTCCAGGGAGACACAAGACAGGGTCTAATCAGACATCTCTCCAGCTTCATGGGATTCCTGTGCCTCTCAAAGCAGAGGGTAAGCACCTGGTTCAGTGTCACCTAGATGAGTGTCTTGCTCCAGCATACCTTAAGGTTGCAAGAAATTACCCATTTACACATATTCAGGAAGGGAAGAGCCTGACCAACAGACCAGGATTTTTAAATCCTTCAAGTTTTAAGACCAGGAGTTTGGTTCACTATGGACTCGAGGGCTCCCTGAAGGGGTGACCTTGAGTTTTCAAAAATAATTGTTTTTCCTCTTCTGTGCTCCTCAGTGCTCTTCAGATGGAGGCAGAAACAGTTTCCTAGCCCAAGAGAGCTTTGGAATGGAACTCAAGGCAACAAGCCCTGGGAGCTGGAATCAAGGCCACGAGCAGGGGCACACCCAGGTTGGGTGGGACCTGAAGTCCATACATCTAGGGCAGGAGGGCGCTCTTAGCCACACCTTGCTGCTCTGTGAAGCAGAGAAATGGTGACACACACTAGAAGAGAATGATTAAACAAATTTGCAAACGTGGCTCGGTGAACAAACAACCCCACTCAGTACAGCCGCTCCTTTGTCCCCAGCAAAAGAGATGGCTTTGGTGGAATACAATCTGAGATTCAGGCCTCATGAACTGGAGGATGATTCTGCCCCCTCATTACCCTTCCTCTTTGGTTTTCTTTTTGTTTGAAAACAAGATTGAATCTTCTCTTCTTTCCTTCTGGGTGTTGAGAGTTGGGAAGCCCTTTAAATAAACACGCCTACTAAAGGCATGGATCTGTCCGCAGCAGGCAGTAATTGTACCTCCAAGGCCACCAATGTAGTGGCTTCAGGGTGTGAGGCAGAGACTTCAGGTCTATTTCACCATGCCCCGCCCTGCCAGGGTCTCTCTGCCTGGCCTAGGGCGAGTTGCTGTCCCTGCTCAGAATTCAGTCTCCTGTCCTGTACAATCAGGGTAACGATGCTCTTAGTTCATATTCGTCTCATCACGGTGATAAACCCCTTTGGCTCAAGTCCTAAATGACAGTGCAGGACTCATTTTCAGTTGAAAAGCGTTAGTACTGCCATATAGGTGCTTGAATATGAAATGATCACCTACCAGTTTGTAAGCAGCCAATGTCTGAGCCCTCAGGTGCCCACCTGTGTCTACTCTGGCCTCCTAGCTGTTGCCCAAGGACCCCCAAAACCTTCTCGTGACTCAGCATCCAAAGGAGACATGCCTGGCCCAGCGAGGGGGACACAAGGACCAGGCATAGAAGAATTACAGCAGGCTCTATGTTCACTCGTCAGTGCGACTTTCTGGCATTCAGGGCCTTGAATAGCACGCCTAGGCTCCTCCATTGGCTCAGCACTCTTCAGTCTTGATACTGTCTCTCTGAGGAGCCTCTACCCGCCTTTACACACCAGAGTGGGGTCCAGCTTGTGGACAAACTCAGACTGCTTGGGAAGCCATTGCCCAGCGAGGGACCCCTGATCTGTCCATCCACCCTCCTTTCTAGGAGGTCATTTGGTCCAAAAAGTTGGCCCTGGGAGGACAGACCTGGCCAGCTGTCCTCCAGACCCTGTGAAGGACTCTCACCAGACCAGGTGGGGGCTACACTCCCTGGTTCCTGTCCCTGAGTCACTTCATGCCCCTTCTCGTGCGCATTCCTAGACACCTCAGCCCAGAGGCAAAGCTGGGAAAGACGACTGAGCCACAGAGACCCCTAGAGCTGCCTTGGGGGTCCTGGAGGGTGGGGGTGTCCAGCAAACAGCTCCTTTTCACATGGATTGACATTGGCCTTCTGTGTGAGATTTCATTTGGGTGTGTGATCTAGCCCAGTCCCCTCACTATATGGACAACGAGGCCCAGAGAGCACACAATGAGGCAGGCAGCCTGGGATCCAGGCCTCTGGCCCCCAGCCACTAAATCTCATGTCCTCTCTCCTCTGTGATTCCATCCTGCCCATCACTGCAGACACATTATTCTGTCCTGGGGAAGGAATGTCCCATGGTCCATAGTCCTTATGAATGGATGTGCTATGGGAAACACCCTTCTTTTTCAAACCCTGGGACAATTTCATCAACCTGAAGCTGCCACCTTAACCAGGATGCAGCCTATCTGAAAAGGTTGTTTAAAAACCACGCTAGATACCAGGTGAATAATAAATAAGACTGTGACATGTGTGGGTTCTTGTTACGGATGGTAGTCCAAGCCCCTCTCCTCTCCAACCTCCATGGACTCCCTGAAGGATCTGGAGAAGTCCTTTTGCCTCTCTGGGCTTCAGTCTCCCCATCTGTGCAATGGCAACATTAGGGCAGAAGCTCTAAGAGCACCCCTTGCTCCCTGCTCTGTCCCTGATTCTGTAAAGCCAGGGGCCGGATCAGCCATCATGGGAATCCTCTCAGGTGGGGAGATTCTCCTCCCAGATGACCCACCGAGGCAGTCATGGCAGGATCTTTGGAACCAGAGAGGGGAGGTTCAACCCAGGTCAGTCACCTCCGGTAGCTTGCCTAGTGCTTAAGAGGGCAGCATTCAAAGTCAAGCTTTGCAATTCAGGTGCACCGATTCAGGGTCCTTATCTGTCAACCGAAGCTGATAACGCTTGTCTTCACAGAGTTAGGAGGGTCTGTGGCAGAGCCTCAGTTATTCTCCAGTGTCTGTCTTCCCACAGAATCACAGAAATGGAATCTCCCCCAAATGACCACCCAATATAAAGACTACATTTCCCAGCCTACCTGGTTGTACCATGTGACTACGTTCTGGCCAATGGGACGCAAGAGGAACGGTTTGGGGTAGCTTTGGGGACCCTGCTTCAAAAGCAGCGGACACACATGATTTGCCTTTTTGTCCACATCCCTCCCTCCATCATGCCGCCTGAAATATGGATGTGGAAGCTGCTATTTTGAACCACAAAGAATGCTTGCTGCTAAGGATGACCAAATGGTGAATTGGAAGGGATGTGTGTCCTTGAGGATCATTTGTCACCTCCCTGCACTGCTCACCTCCAGGCTTATTTTACTTATTTAGAGAAATCAACTCCCATTTTGTGTAAGCCACTGGTATTAGAGTCTCTGTTTCTCAGAGTTAAACCTAATCCTTACTCACTGCCATGGGATCTGATGAAATTGAATGGTTCTCATCTAACCAAGTCACCCTCCTGCTTTAAGGCCCTTCTGTGGCTGCTCAGGATGACATTGAAACTCCTTAGCATGGCACTTAAGGCACTTCATGATATGTCCCCCTTACCACTCCAGCCTTGGCTCTCTCACTGTACCCCACTTTACCCATCACAGCCCAGGCACCAGCCAGCAGAAGCTACTCGTAGCTCCCCATGCCACCCAGGCACCTCTCATTTCTGGTCTTTTGCACATGCAACTCTGTTCTCCAGAAATGCCATCTCTCCCCTGGCCCTTTTCAGCTTTCAGTATTCAGATCAGGTATTATTTCCTCCAGGAAGACTCCCAGGTCCTTCACAGGATTTATAGTGTTCCATTTCATTTCTTTTTGCTGTGTTGGCACCATGGAACTTCCTCATACTGTGTGAGAGAAACACACCGGTGTCCATGTCTGTCTGCCTCCCCACTCTGAGGCCTCAAGACAGGGATAGTGCCTGGTTCATCTGTGCACGCCAGGGCCTCTGCAACAGGGTCATCCATAATAGGAGCTGGGTGAAGGGAGGAAAGATGGAAGGCAGATGCTTATTAGTGTGGAAATAGTCTTAGAAGCAGGAAGAACTGATGACTGGAGACAGAAGTGAAAGGCAAGGTCATCCTGAGCAGAGGCTCATCCCTGCTCCCCTGCTGTAGTCAGATATTCCTGGATCTAAGCGGCCCTTGTGCATTCATCGGCAAATCCGCACCAAGTGTCAAACGGTGGGGCAGTATCTCAGGCTTTCTCAGTCAGCACATGTGTAAAGATACACTCGGCTTCTGCCAAGACTTTGTACTTCAGTCATTGCCTCATCACTGCCCATAACCAGTAACGATAACAGAACAGGAAAGGCAACTAACAGTTGCACAAATAACGTGTGCGGGGCCAAAGTTTGTGGTCCAAGGACTCTGCTAACAATGAACGTTATTTAACAGCCTTATCATAACTTTCTGGGGGCCTGGCCATTTCATGTATCTCATGGTTCCTCCTTCAACAACAGGGAAAACTGAGGCCAAGAGAAAGAAGTTGCTCAAGGTCACACAGAGGCTGGAGCAGAGACTGGGGCCCAAGCTCTGACACCCAGACCCATGCCCTTTGTGCCACTCATGCCCCATCCTGTGATTGCTGTCCCATAATTGTGCATTGAGATAAAGATATGGACCCACTGAGCCCAATTATGAGGGTCACAAAGGGACAGATATATTACAGAGCCTTTGAACCAAGAGAACACCTTCTGTTGACTTGGTAACATAATCTTTTGGTACTTTTTTTTACTTTTTATTATGAACCAGTTTAAGTCTACACAGAAATAGACTATAATGACCCCCCTATGTCCACTAGCAGCTAGCTTAAGGAGTTATCAACACCTGCTGTTTGGGGTAACATAACTTGGAATTATCTCTCCCCCTAGGAAACTGGAGGAGGCACACACTACAACCAGAATCATCTTCTCAAACTGCAAACTGGATCGTGTCTACTCGCCTCCTTCTTCCTCCAAACTCTAATAGAATTCTCTGCCCTAGAAATGAAGACAAAGCCAAGCTCCACTCCACCATGGACACCCTATCTCTGCACTTTATTTTAAGTTTATTTATTTATTTTGAGAGAGAGAAAGGGAGAGCAGGGGAGGGGCAGAGAGAGAGAGAGAGAGAGAGAGAGAGAGAGAGAGAGAGAGAGAATCCCAAGCAGGCTCCACGCTGTCAGCTCAGAGCCTGATGCAGGTCTCAAACCTATGAACCATGAAATCATGATCTGAGTTGAAATCAAGAGTCAGACACTTAACCGACTGAGCCACGCAGGTGCCCCAAAGCCACTTTTATTTTGGGTTTTCTCTTACATCAGGAGTTCACAAATGTAACTTCATATTGGAATCAGTAGAGGAGCTTAAAAACAAAACAGACCAAAGCAACAATGTAAATCAGACAACCCGGTACCACACCAAGGGATTCTGACTGGGAATCAGAAGTGTTGCTCAGGCATCGGTGTTGTAAAAAGCTGTCCGTGATGCTACCACGCAGCCACAGGTTGAGAACTACTTGTTTAATGATACGTGTCTGAACTAGTTCTAACTGACATGGGGCTCAGCTCAGAAGTCATCTCCTGAGAAGTCCCAGGCAGGGGGATCTCAGGGCTCCCTCTTCTGCTTTCACAGAGCTAGGTGCTACTCTCTGCTGGAGGCAGGTGGTAGTGTATTGCATTAGTGTTGTTGGGTCAGGCTCCTCCCACTGTCCTCTGAGCTCCTCCAGGGTGGGACCACGTTAGATTTATCCACAGTGCCTGGCCCAGGGGTTAGAGTTCTTACCTGGGCCTCCAGAACCCTGTGGGGTCTGGCCCCTGCCCACACCTCCAGCCTCTTCCAGAGCTATTTACTCCTTCCCTCCTCCCGCTTGTCTTCTCCCAGTTCCTTAAGTGCACTTGACCCCTCCCATCTCAAGGCCTGTGCATAAGCCTGTCCCTTTCACCTGCCTCTTCATTTAGTCTGCCCCTGCTTGTCCTTCAGATCTCACCTTCCACCCTCTATTTGAAGCCCGGTCTTGGCACTAGCAGCATTGGTATCACCAGGCAACTTGTTAGAAATGCAAAATATAAGGCATTTATAGTTAACAGGATTAGCAAGGTCCCCAGAATATGGAGAATGCATTGATGGGCGGTTCTGACTCCAAAACATGATTGGGGTGGAGGCAGGAGAGGGTCCCTTTTTGGAACAAAGGAATGCTGGGTGAACGAAAGAAACAATGTCCCTTGCTCGTAATTATGGCATCTGCATAGTGGAAGATGTTGACCACCAGGCCTGCTCGTGCTCGGGTCAGAGGCCATGAACTCAAATGCCTACAAGGGCTATAAATGAGTGAGTCAACATACTCGTTTCCCTCACAAACCTCGTGTCTTAAAACAACAGAAACTTACTATCTTACAGTTCTGGGAGCTCAGAAGTCAGAAATGGGTGTCACTGGGCTAAAATTGAGGTGTCGGCAGAGCTGTGTTCCTTCTGGAGACACTGGGGGAAAATTGTTCCCTTGCCTTTTCCAGCTACTTGCGTTCTTTGGCTTATGGCTGCCTGACTCCTTCCTCTGCCTCTGTCATCACATCTCCTGTGGTGTTGCTGACATTCCCATACCCCACTGATAAGGACCCTTGTGATGACATTGCACCCACCCATCTCATCCAGGATAATCTCTCTCCCTCAAGACCCTTAACTGCAGGTGCCATGAGCTGCCCCATGCTTCGCTTCCCTATCAGTGTTATTTGTGTGCTTGTGTGAGAGCCGGGATTTAGCGCGAACTCAGGCCACGCATCTCCTGTGTGTCCTTGGGCAAGTCCCTTTCCCTTTCTGGGTCTCAGTTTGCTCAACTATAAACTGAGGTGCAGAGGGAGGAAAAGAAGAAGTCAGGCAGGTGGAAGGGAAACAGAGTTTATGGTCAATACTCAGGGCATGTTTGGTTTGACAACATTGAGACTTCGGTCATGTTCACACAGAGTAAACTTCACTTCAGTGTAGAGATTTACTCAGGGGAAAAGGTGGGGGGGAAGGGTATATTTTGGTTTGCCTTTTTTTTTTAATTTTTTAACGTTTTTGTTTATTTTTGAGACAGAGAGAGACAGAGCATGAATGGGGGAGGGTCAGAGAGAGGGAGACACAGAATCCGAAACAGGCTCCAGGCTCTGAGCTGTCAGCACAGAGCCCGACGCGGGACTCGAACTCACGGACCGCGAGATCACGACCTGAGCCGAAGTCAGCCGCTTAACCGACTGAGCCACCCAGGCGCCCCTATTTTGGTTTGCTTTTACATGCATTTTTATTTTTAAGTTTCATTCCCTGCAACTCCCTCACTGTCTTGACCCAGTCTTCCATCTCCGGTTCAAATGAAGAGAATGGAGGCACCTGTTATGCTCGGTGCAGAATAAATGCCCAGTGCAGCTCGCATGTCCTTTTGTTTGGAATCTATCTGATCTGTTCACTGTCTCAGAGCCAGGAATCTTCTCTAGTAACTTCCTAGACATATAAGGCTCCAAAACACCAAAGGATAGAAATAGCTTCTCTTCCCCCACCAGGCCAGTGTAAACACATCCCTGAGTGACATTCCTTGCTGACAATGACCTGGCTGTGGCTTGTGTTATCTCACTATTTCTCCTTCAATCCTTTTAGTACAAACACTCACAGTGGCTCCAGGCCCAACATCCGTTATAGAGGCCTAGATCTTTTTTGCCAATTAAAAAGCTGAATCCAAAACATTCTTGAACAATAGTCAACTCTCTGCAAAAATAATTTATGCACTTTACCCTGGGCCATGACACATTTATTCTTTTCTCCAAACTGTAAATGTCAGACATTGTGGAAGGTTTTTATTTTTTAATTTTTTGGCTGCATTTACAAATAACTTGCAACAGGACTACTTTTGTGAGTTCTGGTGAAAGCCACAGCTTATGAAATGTCAAGGGAGGGGTGAGCTGAATGGAATCTAGATACAAACAAAGCATTCACTGGATTAGTCCCTTTCTGAAAACCATCCATGGTGGAGTCGTAGAATCCCCAAAGACCACTTAGATCAGTGCTTCCCAGATAGAGTTGCATATCAGGAGCATATGGAGAACTTAAAAAAAAAAAAAAATTCCTAGGTCTCAGTCAACATCTAATAATTTAGAATCTCTGAAGGTAAGATCCAGGAGATTGTGGTGTTTTGTTTTGTTTTTGACACTTTTCAGGCAATTCTGATGCACGGCTAAGTTTGGAAGCCACTTGTCTTATTTAGTCCTTATTTGGTACTCTTCTCCACAGGATTTTGCCAAATGGTTGTCTATCCCTCCTTGTACTTCTCCAGTGATGGGGCGGGGGGTGCTCACTGGCTTTCAAAGCAGACCCTCCTATCCCTCCTTAGCCAGCACTGATTTGTGAGGAAGTACTTCCTGTGCCCCCTATAACTTCCCCTCACTGATCTGGCTCTGCCTTCTAGGACCCTGCAGATGTCTGCTTGTGTCCTTTGGAAATTTGGAGGGCAAAAACTTGTCCTGTGAGTTCCAAGGGGTGGATACCCCAGTTTTTTAGCTGTTCCTCACAGGACACAGACTTCAACCTGTCTCTGTGGGGCCACTTCCTATCTGCCAGCTGGCCTCTGGCCACAGCTTTCCAAACTGTCATGAAAACTGATACTCCCTTTGTTATGGACTCACTACCTCTACCAATGAGGCTGTTAACTGACCAAATAATCATTGAATCAGCCCATCATGGAGTGCCAAGCACCCAAGACGTGCTAGGTTGGCCATGTGCTGTGGGAGAGCAGAAGGGGCTTAGGCAGGGGCTCCACACTTCCGGGGAGAACCAAAGCAGGACATGAACAGAGCTGTGGCAAGACACAAGATTCACTGCTTTAGTGAAGAACTACATTTTGCAGCAAGGGCTATAAACATCCTAAGGATGACATGGTAACAGAAGATTCCATAGAGATGTAGCTTAAGAAAAAATTATATGAATCAGTCAGGGTCGAACAGGAAAATGTGAGCGCTAAATATGTGCAGAGGTAGGGATTTAATATGGAGAATCAGGTGCTGATAGAATTGTTGGAAGGGCTGGAGGGAGAAGCAGGGAGAACTAGTCCTTCAGGACAGATTCCCAGAACAAAGAAAGACATGGCTCACCAGTCTCTTTACTGTCTGAGGCCACCTCGGGTGCTATTAGGTCCAGACACACCCCTACAGCCGTGATTCAAAGAGCAGGTAGTAGGAGTCTAGAAGCCACAGCCACAGCCCCCACCCCATACCCAGGAGGAACACCAATGCAGAATCTTCACAACTTGCCTTCACAGTCTCCTGCCTCCAAAGGGGCAGGAAAATAACCTCCACCTTCCACAGCTGGCAGGGGTACTGCTATTTGGAAGCAGCCAGTTCACTCCAGAACTCTAGCTGCAAACAAGGCTACAAGAGCTTGTAGCTTCCCACTCTCTCCAACCAGAAGGAAGGCACAGTGGAGGTGGAGCGACTCAGAGATGTGTGCTTAGCACGCTTTAAGACAACAACAAAATGGACACAATCTAAGTGTCCATCAGCAGTCTACCCTACCATGGAATTAGGTGCCCACTTTGGACAGGGTGATGTTGCTTTTTAATTAATGTGACATGGAAAAGGTTCATAATAAATCACTAAGTGAAAAAAAAAAAAGAAAAGAAAAGAAAGAAAGAAAAAGAAAAAAGCAGGCAGCAAAATAGAGGTCACCATAAGATTTCCTTTTTATTAAGTGGATTTTTGAAAAATACAGAGGAAAAAATATGGACAAGATAAATGGCAACTTTTGGTTGAAAGGATTGAAGTTATTTTTTTTCCTAGAGATCAAAACTAGAACTTCATAATGATGTAAGCTCAATACATAAGTCAAAATAATCATAAATATATATGTACCTAATATATGAAGTAGAGACTGATGGAATTAAAAGAAGAAATAGATCCACAATCGTCACAGATTTTAACATTTTTCTCAGAAATTGATAGAAAAACTGCATTGAAGCTATTTTTAAAAATTCTTTCATCCTTTTCTGTGTTTTCCAAGCTTTTCTACATTGTGCCTATATTCTTTTTGTCCTAGGGCAAAAAACAAACAAACAAAAAAAGATGCATTTTTAAAATGCACCCAAATAAAATCTTAAAGGTACAGGGAAGAAGAGCGGCGAAGGTGGAAGACAAGGGAGGCACAGAAGAGGTTAAGCAGAGGCTCCAGGATGAGGACCTAACTAGGTGCACCTTGCGGGAGAATATGCAAAATGTAACCGGAGTGATCACTGTGATTTGGGAAAGGCCTGCCCCATTCTGGGTCTTTGTTTCCGCTTCTAAAGGAGCCTTTAGGACCGCAGTACTGAGCCGCTAAGCGACGAGGGCGTTCTTGCTTGCCGCGAGACTCCGGGGTGGGGAAGGCGGTGACTAGGTTACCCGGGAAGTGGGGAGCGCTGCCCTCCCCTATCCCCGGCCTTTCCAGCCCCGACCCGCCCCCGCCTAGAGGGAGGAGCGGCCTTGGCCCCGGGCCGCAGATAGGCGCTCCCTGGGACGCAGGCGGAGACTCGCGGCTTGGGGTAGAGGCTGAGCCGCTGCGCAGAATCGGGACCGGCGTTGGGCTAGCGGCGGGAGGCTGGGCTAGACCTGGAAGAGCTTGAAGCTGCACCTGGACCCGGGCCTGCCGCAGGTAATTAGCGCCCTTCTCCCTCGATCCCGAGGGCGGGCTGCAGCTTCCAAGCTTGTGCCTGCACCCGGGGCACGGAGTGATTCCTGTTGGGGCCCGGAGGACTTAGATTCCAGCAAACCTTGCCCGCCTTAGCTAGAAATCATAGCTCACGCCCATCCAGCGCACTCCAGCCTAGAGCCCCTGACCGGAGCCAAGAGGCTGTGACACGCGCCCCCCTGCCCGCAGAAGGTGAAGTTGGTGCCACGTGCTGGGTGATCCAGAAGGGC
This sequence comes from Neofelis nebulosa, assembly GCF_028018385.1. Taxonomy (NCBI): domain Eukaryota; kingdom Metazoa; phylum Chordata; class Mammalia; order Carnivora; family Felidae; genus Neofelis; species Neofelis nebulosa. The sequence goes on along the minus strand of NC_080793.1, from coordinate 35,040,761 downwards.
GGCCGGCCCTTGGTACAGTGGGCACTAATACCAGGAACTGTAAGAAATTGCCCACAGTCGGAGGAAACACAAAGCTGAGACTATGGGAATCCTGGCTGAGACTCCTGCTCTTACTTGCTGTGTGCCCTTGGTGAGTCCCTTAGCCTCTCTGATCCCCAGCCGTCTTCCAGAACGGGGGTCATCATCTGCCCAGATCACCCCGGGGATTGCTGGGAGTCTCAGTGACTTACTGCTAAGAAAATGACCTGCAAACTGTAAAGTGTGCTGTGCTGTGAGCAGTGATCTTACTATATGCAAGTGGAAGCTCTAAGCACAGACCCTATTTATTTAAGCCCCTAGAGGAGGAACAGCCTTGGCTTAGCATGAAAGACTTGCCAGCCTTGGCCTATGACTATCTCTCTCACCTGGTTAGCCCCTCCACTCCCCCACCCCTGGGTTGTTACCCCTCCCCTGGGATCCCTCCCTCCTCAGACCCAGGTCTGTTGGACCCAAAGTTTCTTGTGTCTCAACACAGCACAGAGCTCTGAACAGGTTGGAACCTGAGTGTATCCCTTATAGGTCTGCTGGCTCAACCACCCTCCAAGGGAGGGCCCTGATTTATATGAAGCTGGGGGACCTGGCTGGGGCTTTGCTTTCCAGGATTCCCAGTGGCAGAGGGTGAGCCATACAGGGATGGGGAGTGGGTGGAGAAGGCAGGTGCAATTCCTTTTGGCTGCTGGGTGGGTCAAGACTCAAGTGAAACAGAGAAGGTGAAGGGATTGATGTCCTGGCTAAAGAGTAACTGTTTCAATGAATCTGTAGGTTTTATACCCCATTTAAATTTCATTGAATAAATTTTATATACTGTCTTAATTTTATAGTTGGTTTAAAAAGTGTTTTTTTTTACATTTATTTATTTATTTTGAGAAAGAGAGAGAGAGAGTGAGAGCAAGCAGGAAGAGGGGAGGGGCAGAGAGGGAATCCCAAGCAGGCTCAGTGCTGTCAGTGCAGAGCCCCATGAGGGGCTCGAACTCACGAACTGTGAGATCATGGCCTGAACCGAAATCAAGAGTCAATGCTTAACCGACCGAGCCACCCAAGTGCCCCTTTAGTTGTTTTAATAAAGTCTGCCCTGTTTTCAGAGTTGTAGGCAAGAATAAACAGGCCCTTCTTCCCAGCTGCTATCAGACTTGCTGCACTCCTGGGAAATTGAGACCTTTGCCCTGGGTCCGGCTGGGCCAGTGTCTGAGGCCAGCTCTGATATGCTGGGGCGGAGGCTTACCATGCTTTTTATGTGCACAGCTCTGTTCAATGTAGCCCCGTGAGGCTTTTCACATAAGAGGAAACTGAGGCACAGAGGTAAAGTGAAACAAGCCCCTGTTTCAGAGGTAACTCTGTCAGTCCCTTGGTTTCTACCCATTATTAGGTCAAATCGTGAACAGTCTTTGTGGAAATTTTGATATATATCACTGAATAACTAGCTGTTGGGCAGCTGCTCTGTAGCAGGCATTCTTCGAGGTATCAGGGACACAGCAAAGCAGGGGAAAAAAATGTCGGCCCTCTCGGAGCTGATGTTTTATTCGGGAGAGGCAGACAATAAACATGTGAGTGTGTAAATATACTATTTGGTGTGTCAGATGGGGAGAAATAAGGCACGGGGTAGGGGACAGAGTGCTGGAGGTGAGAAAAGTTGCACTTTTGTGAATTTTACAAAGGGCAGTCAGGGGAGGCCTTGCTGAGCATGTGACATTTGACCCAAGACCCAGAAGAGGTGAGGGAGTGAGCTGGGGGAAAGATGGGACATGAAGGAGATGGGCCAGAGTTCTTTAGGGCCTTTGTACCCCTTACAATACATGTTTTTAGAAGTGACACCCCTTTATGCTAGCATCTTGGAGCATCTTAGCTGGTGGGCCTTTGGGGGACCACTTTGTCCCCTGTCACCCGTTCACTCTGGTTCCTCCTGTCCCCCTCCAGAGTCGTGAGCATGCTGCGCTTCCTGGTGCCTGTGCCCCGACTGCTCTGCCTCTATGGCAGGACTGCCCCGTACTCTTCGGCAGCTGCCCTCCCCAGCCCCATCCTGAATCCAGACATCCGCTACAACCAGCTGTTCATCAACAATGAGTGGCAAGATGCAGCCAGCAAGAAGACCTTCCCAACAGTGAACCCCACCACAGGAGAGGTCATTGGCCACGTGGCTGAAGGGGACCGGGCTGATGTGGATCGGGCTGTGAAAGCAGCCCGTGAGGCCTTCCGCCTGGGGTCTCCGTGGCGCCGGATGGATGCTTCAGAGCGGGGCCGGCTGCTGAACCGCCTGGCTGACCTTGTGGAGCGGGATCGTGTCTACCTGGCCTCACTGGAGACCTTGGACAACGGGAAGCCTTTCCAGGAGTCTTATGTCTTGGACCTGGATGAGGTCATCAAAGTATACCGGTACTTTGCCGGCTGGGCCGACAAGTGGCACGGCAAGACCATCCCTATGGATGGCGAGCATTTCTGCTTCACCCGGCATGAGCCTGTTGGTGTCTGTGGCCAGATAATCCCATGGAACTTCCCCTTGGTCATGCAGGGCTGGAAGCTCGCCCCAGCGCTTGCCACAGGCAACACTGTGGTCATGAAGGTGGCAGAGCAGACCCCCCTTTCTGCCCTGTACTTGGCCTCCCTCATTAAAGAGGCGGGCTTTCCCCCTGGGGTGGTGAACATCATCACTGGCTATGGCCCGACGGCAGGAGCGGCCATCGCCCAGCACATGGATATTGACAAAGTTGCCTTCACCGGCTCCACTGAGGTGGGCCACCTGATCCAGAAGGCGGCTGGCGATTCCAACCTGAAGAGAGTCACCCTGGAGCTGGGCGGGAAGAGCCCCAGCATCGTGTTGGCCGATGCTGACCTGGGCCATGCTGTGGAGCAGTGCCACGAAGCCCTATTCTTCAACATGGGCCAGTGCTGCTGTGCAGGCTCCCGGACCTTCGTCGAAGAATCCATCTACGATGAGTTTCTCGAGAGAACCGTGGAGAAGGCTAAGCAGAGAAGAGTCGGGAACCCCTTTGAGCTGGACACTCAGCAGGGGCCCCAGGTGGACAAGGAGCAATTCGAACGAATCCTGAGCTATATCCGGCTTGGCCAGAAGGAGGGGGCAAAACTTCTCTGCGGTGGGGAGCGTTTGGGGGAGCGTGGTTTCTTCATCAAGCCCACGGTCTTTGGTGGTGTGCAGGATGACATGAGGATCGCCAGAGAGGAGATCTTTGGGCCTGTGCAGCCCCTGTTTAAATTCAAGAAGATGGAGGAGGTGATCGAGAGGGCCAACAATACCAGATATGGCTTGGCTGCCGCCGTGTTCACTCGGGACCTGGACAAAGCCATGTACTTCACACAGGCACTCCAGGCTGGCACAGTGTGGGTAAACACCTACAACATTGTCACCTGCCACACGCCATTTGGAGGGTTTAAGGAATCTGGCAATGGGAGGGAGCTGGGGGAGGATGGGCTAAAGGCCTACACCGAGGTGAAGACAGTTACCATCAAGATTCCTCAGAAGAACTCATAAGAATGGCCACCACAGAGACCCTCCTCCAGTCCAGGAATTCCATGATCACCTAGACCAGCGGTTGCCAAATCATTTTTTAGCCCCAGCCCCCGCTGTATTTGTCCCAAATGAACTCTTTGAGGGAAGCTTACCAAATAAAGCAATTGAAATGAGAGCTGCTCTAGTTCAAGCAGGGTTGGGGACTGGGCTCAAAGTTCTACCCACCTGCCCTTTGGTCCCAGCCCCCTTGGTGGCCCTGAGTTACTTCCATGAAATCTTGGGAGTCTAGAAAATACATTGAAAACCACCTGGACAGTGGCTTTCAGTTCTTCCTTCTGATCCAAGAACTTCCCAGTGGATTAACCTGATGGCTTAGACATAGGATGGGAAGGCGTTAGGAGTTTCGAAGTAGGTGGATGCCAAATCTTGGCCCCATTTTTCAGTGACTTAACCTAAAAATTAAGGATGCTTTCCCTTTTTAAATTACCAGTTATCAGGCTGTTTCGCTTGCTTACCCTACATTTTGTTACTGATTTTCCTTCATTTGAGGGAAGGAGTGGGCAAAGAATGCATTTATATAACCATTCCTTTAAAGTAAACAACCCAAGTGTCCATCAGTTAGTGAGTGAGTGGAGAAGTGAAATGTTTCCATGGAATATTCCTTGCACTACTCAGCCATAAAAGGAATGAAGTACTGACACATTCTACATGGATGGACCTTGAAAACATTAGGCTGAGTGGAAGAAGCCAGACATACAAAGCCACATATTGTATGATTCCATTTATAGGAGATGTCCAGAATAGGCAAATCCAGAGACCCAAAGTACATCCGTGGTTGCCGGGTATTGGGGGAGGAGAGAAGGGGGAGTAACTGCCAGTGGGTATAGGATTTCTTTTGGGGAAGTTTTGAAGGGTTCTGAAGTTGGATAGTAGAGTTGTACAGCTTTGTGAACATACTAAAAAGTGCTGAGTTGCACAGCGATTCACATAAAAGGGTGAATTTTATGATATGTGAATTAATTTCAATTAAAAATTAAATTAAAAATACTCATAATTCCATTTGCAAATGAACTTTGGGTCAATATTCTGTTACAACTGAAAATTTTAGAGTCGTGGGGATGGAAGGGACCCAGGTGGGCATCCAGTCAACCCCCAGCCAGGTACAAAAGTCCCCTCCCCAATATTTCTAGTTGCATTTTTGTTTTCTCTTGGCTGAGTGACAAAGTGCAACTTGAAGGCCCATAGAGAAAAGCCCTGCCTCCTGCCTAGAACAAGTTCATTTAGGTTCCCATTTCAGGGCTTCCACATTGTCACCCAGCCTCTACCCAAACACACTGCCCCTCCAGCAAAGCCCAGCATCAGGGCCATTCTGACATACTAGGGGTTTCCAGACTTTCACACCTCAGAGTTCAATGTATTTATTGTTAGTCTTCTGACCTCATTCCTCATCTGAAGGGAGAAATTCCAAGTCAGCCAGACCACGGTACAGAAACAATGCTGATCCTCTCTCTCTCGTCTTCCATCTTTCTAGACCTCACGAGTCCCCATACTTCCCGGTCCACTCAGTCTTGGAAATGCACAGTGTTGGTTGTCATCTCTAATGTCCTGTTATCTCACCGAGGCATCGAGGTGATTTTGTCACGTGTCTTCGGGAGTGGGCCAGAAACTGCTTCCTGAGGCCCAAACAGACCCCTCTTCTTCCCTTCCTAGGGCCTACTTTCTGCACCATTTGTCTAAGGCTGGGGTGACCCTGACTGCCCTTGCAATGCACACCTTTTACCTATTTCTCGTGGAGGCCATTGGTGGGGGGAGGTGGAAGGGAGCGGGTGGCTGGGTGGGTGGGGGTCTCTAATGACTAACAAGTAGCATCCTAATGTTTTCAGCCTGGTTCCTCATTTGTTCTCTACTTCTAAACCAAGAGGGACTGTCAGAAGGTGTCCCAGTGTGGGTGGGACTGCGAAAAGACAATCTAATAGGTCTCACATCCGATCCCTGAAATTCTGAGACTGAGGAGTCAGGTCAGATTCCTAGTCAGCCGAGCCACCAAGGCCCCTCTGTCCTCTGTCATTGCTCTGGTTGTGGGAGGTGTGAGCAGGAGCCTGACCTGGACAGTGTTAAGGGCAGGATTTCACTTGGTCCTAGATGTTGCAATTCTGGGCCACCACTCATTCAACAAATTTGCACCAAGCACCTCCTCTGTGGAGCATGATCTCTGCCAGTCGTCTTCACATGCCAGTAAAGCCTCACAATCTCGTAAAGTAGGCAGTGGGCTGACCCCTTTTAGATGAGGAAGTGGGAACTGAGAGGTTTAGCCTGCAGCTCATTTGGACTCATTTTCTCAGGCATACACTAGGGGCCAGAAAGGGGCCCAGTGTCTAACCATACCTTGAAACCTCAAGAGCCCATAGCACTGCTGTTGAACAAGATCAAACACCCTGCTTCTCTGCTGGATCCACCAAGGCTACCCTTGATCAGATCCCGGATCCCAGATCCCAGGCCTTTTAAAGAAGTATAGTTTGGGTTGACTCTATTCTGGGTGTGAGGCTGACCTCTGGTGGTCACCTTGTTAGTTCATTTGCTTGGATCATTCATTCATTGGGGGGGAAAAACAGGCTCAGGTGCCAGTTCTAGGCAGGTTGTGGGGAAAGAGAGTTGAATGAGGCAGTCCTGACCCTGCAGGAGCTCACAGTGTGGCAGGGAGACTATTCCCAAATGAGATGAAAGTTCTGTGGTAAGTAGAAGCACAGAGGCCATGAGGTCACGGAAAGAAAGAAAGAACATTAGGCCGACACAATATTTATAAGGCACCTATAGTAACATATATGGACTCATGGAATGCTTCTAACCACCCACAAGGTACTTATTATTAGCATTCCACTTGCTAAATAAATGTGGAGGCCCAGAGGTGTTCAGCTATTAAGTGGAGCCAGGATTCAAACTCAGGTGTCCTGACTCTACTGCACCCCACTCGGCCCAAGGGAGAGGCCCAAGGGAGGGGCAGGGGATCTGTTGGATGAAAAGGAGGTAACCAGGCAGACACAGGAAGCATGTTTCTGGGAGAAGGGCCTGGGGTTTGTGAGACAGTATGGAGGGTGTGAGGAATGGTGTGTGGAAAGGACAAGCCTGGGAAGAAAGGCCTGAGAGGAGGCAGGGGCTGGATTACGAAGGGCTGTAGGCCCGACAAGGAAGTTCACATGCTGTCCAGCAGTGGGAAGCCATGAGGGCTTCCCAAGGAAAGTGATAGGATCATATTGTAGTTTCTAAAGCTGGTTATGCTTCGGTGGGAGGATGGGTTGGAGGGTCGGCCTTGAGCTGATGCCACTGCCAAAGTGATGCTGACCTGAGCCAGGTGTGAGGACGGGTGGCAGATCCTGGCAGCCCACAGGTGGGCTTCCAGGTGTGGTGACAGATTGCTGCAAAAGGAGAGTGAAGTTACGGTGACCCATTCTCCTGGCTGGGGACCAAGTGGCAGTAGTGGTAGCATTATGAAAGGGAACCTAGCTGGAGGGGCAGATTTGGGGACAAGGTGCTGAGTTCATTTGTTTGCTCGTTTATTCAACACATTGTATTCAGTGCTGACCATGTGCTAGGAACTATTATTCCAGGTGCTGGAGACACAGTAGGGAGCTAAATACCAGTCCTGGACCTTCTCCCTGATGGGGGAGGCTGACCACAAGTAAAATAAGTGAAACAGTCTGTCAGATGGATAAGAGAAAAGTCTAGCTGGGAAGGAGAATAGGGAACGTGGGTACGGTGGGGTTGGAATTATAGTTTTCAATAAGGTGCTCAGAGATGGTTTCACTGAAGAGATGACAAAGGACTACAAGAGTTATGGAAATGGCAGGTGCAAAGGCCCTGAGGCTGGATGGAGCACATCTTGGGGGCTCAGAGAACACAAAGGCTGGAAGCAAGGAGCCAGAGTGGAGCAAGCAAAGGCTAGAGATGGAGATAGAGAAGTAGAGGGTCTTGGGGTAAGGGCAATTAGAGCCTTGAAGGTCACTGTGCCAATTGGGGCCTTTACTCTGCATGATGAAGGAGCCATCAGAGGTTTTTGAACAGAGCAGGGACATGATCTGACATGTTTTAAAAGGATCACGGGAGCTGCCATGTTGACAACAGATTGCTGGGAGAAGAAGGATAGCTTGATCCTGATAATGCCAACATCGGTGAGTGAAGAATGAGAATTCCATAAAGGGCACTAAGGAGAAGCAGCTGAGAACCATGAGGAAAAGACCTGAGAGGCAGGAGTCAAGAAGCCCAGGAAGGAGCGAGTTTGCAAAGGGAGGGAGCCCTCGGCAGAGTCAAGTGCTTCCAAGAGGTCAGGTAAGAGGACAGAGAAGTGTGCCCTGGCTGAAGCCTCAGGGTTCCCTCGAGACTTGGTAAGAGCAGTTTGTGCAGAAGGGTAGGGGTCGAAGCCAGACTACTGTAGATTGGGAGCACCACTTAATCCCCTCAAACCCCTGGGATCTATACATTAATCCTAGAATTGGAGGACCTTGGGAGGAAAGCAAGGAGGCACATTATGAGGGCCTTGGAGAGGCCCCGGACTCCCCACTCACTTAGGTAGAGGGGTGGACCAAGTAACCCATCCAAGGCCATGGGGCTCCGTGGTGCCAGAGCGTAGCCTGAAGTACAGATTCCTGGCCCCCAGCCACATACTCTTCCCACGTGTCCCAGCCTAACTTTAGTACCACAATAAACGCCCAAGTTTGAGGGGGTCAACGCAACAACCATTTATTTCTTACTTAATCTTGGTTAAGCAATTAACCAGTGGTTAACGAGTGGTTAATGAATAACGATGGTTAATTTTTTGTAATAATCTAATGCAGGTGTCTAGTTAATTGGCACTTATCTCCCACATGGAGATTCAGAGGCACAGATTCCTTCCATCTTGTGGCTCCACTGTCAGCAATGGTTCTTAACCATTTATGTTATGTATTCTTCTGAAAAGCCAATGAAAGCTACTAGAAAAAACTGAGCCCATGCCCATCCACATAAAATTCTGAACACTTTTGGGGCGCCTGGGTGGCTCAGTCAGTTGAGCGCCTAACTTCGACTCAGGTCACAATCTCCCGATTCATGAGTTTGAGCCCCACGTCAAGCTTTGTGCTGACACGCCAAGCTTGCTTTGGATTCTCTGTCTCCCTCTCTCTCTGCCCCTCCCATACTCACTCTCTCTCTCTCTCTCTCTGTCCCTCCCTCTCTCTCAAAAATAAATAAACATTAAAAAAATTGTTTTTAAACTTCTGCACACTTTCACGGGGCTCACAGACCCATGAATCCATCTACAGAATCCCTAGGGGTCCACAGACCCAAGTGAAAACCCCCGCATGGGGCCTCAGAGACCTCCGTGTCAGCTGGTAGATGGGGACAAAAGTGTGGAGAGGGCCCACCTACTTCTTTTTTTTTTTTTTTAATTTTTTTCAACGTTTTTTAATTTATTTTTGGGACAGAGAGAGACAGAGCATGAGCGGGGGAGGGGCAGAGAGAGAGGGAGACACAGAATCGGAAACAGGCTCCAGGCTCCGAGCCATCAGCCCAGAGCCTGACGCGGGGCTCGAACTCACGGACCGCGAGATCGTGACCTGGCTGAAGTTGGACGCTTAACCGACTGCGCCACCCAGGCGCCCCCCACCTACTTCTTTAAAGCCCTGGACTCGGCATGGAACACATCGCTTCCATTCAGTCCACTGGCCCAAATGACCTGACCCAACCAAGGTGCCGGAGGAGGCTGGGAAATGTAGTTACAAGGACATTTTGACACTGGGCAGAGGTCCCCAGTTTTCAGCAGATAGCTCATCCCAGCTCTAACACACATGACACCTCCATGCAGGTGTGTGTGATGTTCCTCACAGAGATATTTTTAGAGTTAACCCTCTCATGGGCCATTTGCGCCCCACCTTCCAGCTTTGCTTATGTTATTCCTTCCTCCTTTCTTTTTTCCTATCCAAACCCAGCCCATTTTCTCAGACCCCTACTGAGGGCCCATCTCCTCCAGGATGCTTTCTCTGACCATCTTAATCAGCCATCTCTGGCCCCTTTGAGCTCATAAGGCCCACCCTTCATTTAGTTTTGTTCTGTGCCAGCTCTTTTTTGTCAGCATATAATGAAATGGGTCTCACTTTTTGTCCCACTGGATGGTGTCTTCCACAAGCCCCCCCCAGCATGTCTGACCTGTCTCCCTGAGCCCCTGCCACCTGGCACCCAGCCCTCAGCATCCCCTCCAGTGTGGACCGAGCATGTCCACTCGCTCACGCAGGCTCGGGGCAGCAGGACCGACCAGGAATTACAGGCTCTGAAAGCGGAGGAAGTGACCCAGACCTACAGACTGTGGTGCAGCTTGACCTTGCTTCTGAGTCTTCAACTCCAAAGCTAATGCCCATTCTACCTGAGGGACAACTATGGCACCTACAGCAGCTGGTGGCTTGGTGCCACCAGCGACTCGGGGGGTACTGTGAGTGGCAGCAGCCCCTCAGCACCAAGCAAGGTTGGTGGTCTGCAAATGTGTGTGGCGGGTGGGTTTATGAGTGGAGGGAAGAGAAGCTTCTGCACACCATCCCCCCCCCCCCCCAATGATTTTTCCTCTTCCCTCGACAACCAGCCACTGCCCTGAGGGAGATTTAGGCATGAGGAAGACAGCCATAGTGAAAGGAGACAGATTGCTCTGCCTCCTGGCTGCCCCTGATGTACTTGCACCTGGACTCAGAGGGAGCCCTGACTGTAAAGTCCACACTCCAGGAGACAAAGTCAGTCCCACCAAGCCAAGCATGGGCAATCACTGCTATCTGCTCTGTCCTGGGTGACAGGCTCCCACGTTCTGAATTCATTATTCAGCTACAGACGCCAGGCCACTTTCGCTTCCTTTAATTAATTAAAATATCATATAATAATCATTCTCTGATTTAACGTTCAGGAGGCCCTGGCAAAGGCTGGGAATGAGGAAATTCATTAGAGGGGACTGTTCACTGTCGATTGATTTGCTTGTTCTTATTAATTTTTCTTGTGTCATCCATCCTGGGGGAGTGGGGAGGGCAATGTTTTTTAAAAGACATAGGATTAATTTTTACCATAAAATCTGAAGAAAAAGTCCATTTTGACTAAAAATTGGACTTTTTCGTGTATGGTGGGAAGTGGTTAGGTTTTGGGATTGAACATTGGCTTTTGAACGGTCTCCCTTAAGCCCAGTTATAAACAGGAGACTGTGAGTCAGGCTGCCCACCGCTTGGGGCATCAGGTCCAACCTCCTCCTCCCAAATGCCAGGTGGCATTTAGGGGTGTGGCCTAAGACTGCTCCGCCCACCTGCCACCACAGATCCAGGCAACCAGTCACAGCGCACTACTCCACTACTCTCCTTCATAAGCTACCCTGCACTTCTGCGTCCCTGCTCCTTTCGCATGCTGTTTCCCTGGCCCAGAATCCCCCATACCCACTCCAGTCCGCAGCATAGATGCCTCCTCTTCCGGGAAGTCTTCTCTGATCTCCCCCTGCTTTGATCACCAAGCAGACACGTTGTGCTGCCTGGCAGGACAGCAACCTCATCTTCCCCACTGGAGTCTCGCCTGACGGCCCAGTTCCTACCCATCTTCATCCTGCCGGTGTCTGCACCCTTCTGGCCTCTGGAAAACGCCACTCCGTGTGCATGCGGGAGATGACAGAGGGCACAGCTAAGCTGAATGAATGAAATACTGGGATGCGTATCCAGCAGGAGACATGAGTTCCAGGAGAGTTAGAAGGATCAGGCTGGTAGGTGATTAGGACTGGTTAAAAATTGTGCGCAAGCTGTCCAGGTGGGGCTGTGACGAGAACTCAGGTGTGAGAGGAAGGAGGATTAGTACTAAAGTAGCTGATGTGGATGAGGAAAGGACAAGATGGTCAGAGGTAGTGGAGACCTATCAGTGGGACCTGCGCCCACCCACAGCAGTGTTCCCAGGACAAACAGACCACAAAGACTGTCCTTAAAAACATTTATTTTCAGGTGCATGGGTCATGTGATATCAGCACATCTATGAAAATAGGGCAGAAAACCCAGTTCCTGGGGGCACCATGTTTCTGAACGGCAACAGCACCCTTTCTTTCAGCCCTGGGAGGGGTCTGGGGGCTCTCCTAGTGCAAAAAAGTCGTTAGGTTGGAACAATCCTCTTAATCTGCCTTTTTGGTTTTGGTGAAAATTTCAGAGAGTGCATTATTATTATTATTATTATTATTATTATTTTGCACATCATTACGATGCTAACCCAGCCCCCTGTGGTTTTGATGTTCAGCTCTGTCACCCAAGCGCTCCATCTGCCCTGCTCTCTGCATCTAGACCCAGCTCTCCAACTGTTTTGGGCAAATGTAAGGTGAGTCAATGGATTTTGCTGGATGTGCTTATCAGCACATGCATGATGTTGTTCTAGTACCTTCTCCAGGGCCACAGCATCCCTACTTCTGACAGTTTCACTGTAAGTGAAGGCACTGTAAGTGCCTTACCAAGTCTTTTCCCAACTATGCAAATCACACGGAGATTCAGCCGCAGACCTTGGGTACAAAAACCCTGCAGTACGGGGAGGGGGGTAGGGGCGCTGAGTAGGGAGGGATGTGAGCAGACCCTCCGCAGCCCTAACTTCCAACACACAGGCACAGCTTCCAGTTAATCAGTTTCAACTCTGATTTTATTCAAAGAAAGGGGTTCCAATGTTTTAAAGTTTGCAAACTGCCCATCTAGTTTCGTTGCCTTCTTACTCAAATGAGGAAACGGAGGTCCAGAAGGTGAGGGGACTTGCTCGGAGTCAGGCAGCAAGCCAGGGATGAATCCCCAAGTGGACCTCATGTTTCTGGATTTTCAGGCTCTGCTCCTGCCATGTAGTACATCAGGGTGATGCCACCCCAATATTTCAGATACGGAACGGCCAGGCTCAAAGGGAGAAAATGCAATTCCAAAAAGGATACCAGAATGTGATACCTAGGGGGGAGGGGCATGGGAGTATGCTGTAAAAGCTGAGAGGGACCAGGAGGAGAGTCCCTGAAGCCCCTTCCTTTCCATAGCCATGAGATTATCCCGAGAAGCAGCACCATGGCATGGAAAGGGTGCCCCAAGTTCTGGTCCTTCTCGGAGGCCCTCAGACCTTGGGCAAGCGTCTCCCTCTCGGAGCCTGGTTTCTTCATCTGCAAAGGAGGTTGGGACATCCGTGTTCACCCTGCCTGCTGTGCTGGAGTTGTGAAGAGGCCACAGACAGAAAAGCACTTCATGAACTTTAAGGACAAGACGCAAGTGAGATCCCAATTCTGACTTAAAAAAATTTTTAATCACCCAGGGGAATCTATTTTTTCAGTCAGATAACAAATACTCGTCTCACTGAAAGAAAGAAAAGAAAAGAGGGGCACCTAGGTGGCTCAGTCGGTTGAGCTTCTGACTTCAGCTCAGGTCATGATCTCACGGTTCATGAATTTATTCGAGCCTGGTGTCGGGCTGTGTGCTGACAGCTTTGGATTCTGCGTCTCCCCCTCTCTCTCTGCCCCTCCCCAACTTGCGCACATGCGCTTGCTCTCTCTCTCTCTCAAAGTAAGTAAACATTAAAAATATTTTTAAAAAAGAGAGAAAAGAAAAGAAGAAAAGGAAAGAAACAAGAAAGAAAGAAAAGAAAGAACAGAAAGAAAGCAAGCCTAATTTCTGGGTGAGGTCAAAACGTCTCTAAGTAAAATGTATTCTACTAATACTCTAATCCCACAGCTCAGAGGAAGAAGCATCTGACCCCATTGCTTCAGTTTGATGTCCAGAAGCCAGGTGTCTACTGCTTACCTGGTTAGAGGATGCTGGGCTTGTTCACAAAGGGACACCTTGGTCCCCAAGCACCCAGCCAAGGGGCTCCGGAGTCTGGTAAAGTGTCCCATCTAGAACTCCATCTCTTTAAGGTGGGAAAATGGCAGGAACAGAAGAGCTGTGGCCAGCTCCACGCCCACTCTGGTATGAAGCGGTGGCAGCTGTTTTGAGCAGTTTTGAAAACGAATGCTAAGACTACACTTCCTGTATTTTTTCCACAGGGCCATCTTACTCTGGGATGGCAGGGCTCCAAGGGACCTGGGTAACAGCTAGTCCAAACAGCTAGAGACAAAGGTCCAGAATGGGGAGGGGCCTATCCAGGTCACACAGCGTGTCAGAGAGCAGGCAGAGGATGAAGGCGGGACTCTCTCCCTCCTTCTACAACACACACTAAGTCACAGAGCTTTCCTAATCAGTCACAGACAGATGAGGTAAAGACACAAGGCTGAAACAGGCCTTGTTCCAGCCCTTTAGAATTACAAATATACCACCAGGTGACCTTCCCTGGGAGGGAGTAGTTAAAAAAGAATTCTTATGGAGCAGTTCATTTCAAAAGTATAAAAAAGCCACATGCGGTCTGGTTTCCCAATGCTTGCCCTGCTAAAAACTACATCTGCATACGAATCTAGTTTGCATCTAATCTGTAAAAACATACAAAAGGGGTCATCTACAAACAGTTTCTCCAACTCTTCACGAAAAAAAAATGATCCATGACTTGACTTTTCCAACATCTTGTCATCAGGTTTCTAAGACCCTAAAAGGAAAAAGAGAAAAGGATAAGAGAAAAGAAGTCTACTCTGTCACAATCAACTATGTGGTAAATGGAAGATGGGGGAAACGATCCTTAATCTTAAATCTTCCTAGCAAGGAGTGGTGCTGGTGGAGAGCAAAGGGGCCTTGTGGGTGTCCAAGAAGTACAAGTGGGACCACTGGGTGGACATTTCAGGGAGGCAGAATGCAGCTTAATACAAGGAAGAACTTTCAAATACTGGGAAATCCAAAGATAGATGTCTGATGGTAGTGAGCTCCACACCACTAAAGGTATGCAAACAAGAGCTGGACAGTACTGCTTGTTGTAGGGGGGACTGAAGAACTGGGTGGTGGCATGTTCTTAAAATTCCATGGTTCTCTGTGGCTCTCTTTTGAAAACTCATCTATAATAGACTGTGTTCATAGCCTGAGTTCATTGTATTTTTTAAATACGTATATACTTAAAAATTGTGTACGCATTTGAAACATGAAACATATATATATACACACACACATACATATGTATATGCATGTATATGTGTACACATGTGCAGGGAAAAAGTCCTGATACGTGATATGTATATGACAGCATAGAACAATACATACACAGAAAAACCAGAGTATCAGGAGGGCAACTTTAAGAGCCATCTCCTACCTGAATTCCTATCTGACCATTTCCTACCTTCTGTCTTCCTCCCTGTTTCCAAGAGCTCGAACTACTTCATCCACCATCCTTCATCCCCAATGCCACTTTCTCAGCAACATCTTCGTTTTTCCCCAGTTCTAAGCAGCTTCCCTCTCCTCAAACTCATGCACGCCCCTCACTTCCTTAACACTGTACCCCATTCTCGCTTAATGACGTTCTCTGTTTTGGTTTTCTGTGCATCCGTACAGACCTGACGTAAGGCCTTGTACACAGAAGCTACACGACAGTAGTGGCTCAATAGGAAAGACTATGGATTACAGCCACAGCAAAATCCTGCATCCCGGCCCCTGGCCTCCTGTGATGGCAGCAGACGTCCCCTACCCCACTGATGCCGGGCATGGCTGAACTTCAGCAGATGTGACATCTGCCACATCTGAACAGAAGCTTTAAAAGGGACTGTGTACCTGGCTCAATCTCTCGTTCATCCCCTCTGCCACAAAGAATGGACCCAGTCCATGCTGGGGCTGCTCCTCCAGCTGGGTCCCCATATGACGTTCAGAGCAGAGCCACAGCCAACCAACCGGCAGCCACGACAAGGAATGTGAGCAAGACATAAACGTTGATGGCTGTGCACCAGCAGGCCCTGGGGCTGTTTAGCATCAAAAGCTGGCTAATTAGGGGGCTTGTTTCCTAGGGACTAAAGCAACCCCAGCTCTCACCTGGCTGACTATGAGGACAAAGCCACGGGGCCAGAGGAGACGCAGATTCTCCTGGAGACACGCTGCTAAGCACGACCTGCTGTTCTTCCCCAGGAAGAACCCGGGGACAGACAGACAGCCTCCTCTGCGGGCACGTTTTCCCACGGGTGCTGTCACAATGACAATGTCTGCTCTCTCTGTGCCCTCTCCAGGACTTGAAGGAAATATTCTGTTCCACTTCAGAAACAGAACACAAGAAACTGGTCTTTCCCGCCTACTGACACCCACAACGTTCACAGTTCCCGACTTTGCATGCTAGGTGGGAAGCACAGAGCGGTATGGGTGTTGACCATCCTAGAGATTCTACCTGCTAGCTGTAATATGTTCCCACTGTTGGGTATTCCTCTGCTTTCCTCGATTTATGTATTTTTCTTCTTTCTTATCACACATCTTATAAGGCATCTCAGTCTTTTGTGACACAGGTGTATAAATACTGAAAATGACTTAGAACATGTACATTACTCCATCACATGTGGTCGTCTGGAGCTGGGAAGCGGGGGACTTTGTATTTACTCATATCCATAACTGTCACCGTGCCGTGGGACTCGGCCTCCCCAACCGCATTTGCTGAATGGCACAGGTACACTCCCTCATCTTCCTTTCTCAGAGGGTTGATCTAGAAATAAAACAGGCAAGTTTATATGGTCATATATGGCACAGCAAAATCACTTCCTTATTTAGTCCCTAATGATATGTCTGAGCACTTATTCTTTTTCAAAATAAGATAGAGCACATTATTTCTCTTCTTGCCTTAGCTGCCAAGAAAGAGTTAAATTTTATACTCTGTACCCTCTCTATTGCAGCTCTCATTTTAAGGCTTCCTCTGCATTCCTGCCTTTTACTGTGAGCTTACCTGGTCCTCTTATTGAAGGTGATAAGTATACATCACAAGAAAATACTGCAAATTAAAAGAACGAAAATTTACTGACTGGGGAATGATGCACAAGTGCTCCCAATGGAGGCAGCCTTTACAAAGTAACACAAGAGAGAACATCTCCCCCTACCCTTTCTTGTAATAAAGAGGGGGATGTGCTTGATTTGAAAAAGCCATGGACCCAGCTGCATTCTGAGTCCCTGAGCTGGATGGAGAAGTCACCAAACCTTTCAGAGATGGGAGTGAAAGGAAACAGACACCCTCAGAGAGCAGCCCGTTCTCACGCCCCTGCAGAGCAGACCCACACTGGCTCTCTCCTCTCTTGCTGTCTCTGTCAATCGTGAGTCACTCGGCAGACTGGCGGGGGAGTTACGTATACCACCTCATTTTAAACTCATGCTGATGGTGAGGGAAAGGGGGAGCATTGTTATCCTGACATTATAGGAGGCTGGCAGGTAAGTCACAGACTGTTGGGTCACAGGGCCCTCCTCTTACAGTTGTGGACACTGAAGCTCAAGAGGTAGACTGACTAGCCCAACACGGACCCCCATTCCGTCACTCCCTCACTCTTTCAGACCACACTGTTCTAGCAACTTAAACTACTGCAAGTGGCCTAGAGGAGCCCTGGAGGGGGCGCCAATGTGCGGTCTTCCCTCCACTGGCCACATGGTCTTGGGCAAGTGTATTAGTTTCCTGTGGCTGCTGGAACTAATTTCCACACACTTAATGGCTTAAAACAACACAAATTTATTATATTTAGGTTTTTAAAATTTTTCATTAAAGACTTTATTTTTGGGGTGCTTGGGTGGCTCAGTCAGTTAAGTGTCTGACTCTGGCTCAGGTCTTCATCTCATGGTTCATGAGTCTGAGCTCCATGTTGGGCTGTGCTGACAGTGCAGAGCCTGCTTGGGTTTCTCTCTCTCTCTCTCTCTCTAGACTTTATTTAAAAGATAAAAAAATTAAAATTATATAAAAAAAGATTTTATTTTTAAGCAACCTCTGTGTCCAACGTGGGGCTCAAACTCACAACTCTGAGATCAAGAGTTGCACGCTCTCCCGACAGAGCCAGCCAGGCGTGCCTGTATTTATTTAGTTCTTGAATGAGAAAGGGGGCTAAGAAGAAGGTATTAGCAGAGCTGCCTTCTTCCTAGGAATCCTAGGGGAAAACCCATTCTAGATAGGCTGCCTGTGTTCCTTGGCTTGTGGCTCTCTTCCTCCATCTTCAAAGTCAGCTGATTAGCTGACTTTATTCCACCTGCAACCTTAATCCCCTCATGCATATAACATACCCACGGATTCCAGGGATTAGGACATGGACATCTTTTTGGGGCCACAATTCTGACACCAGTGAAGACCACTTACGCTCTCCGGGGTTAAGCTTTCCTCACAGTTATGGTAGGGTCCAACAAGAAAGGGATAAGAACAGCTTTGAAATGTGTAATGTGCTATAGAAATATAAAGCGTGCTTTATGAGGGCCAGTGAACAATAGCCAAGTAATCCTAAACAAATGAGATACCCACCAAAATCCAGGCTGTGGCCTCGTGGTCAGAAGGGCCCCCTCGCACCTGGACAGCTATATTGACGTGGTCCCCAGGAAGGTCCTCTAGCACCTGAGTGCCCTCAGGAGACTGTGTGACCTACAGAGGACAGGAAAGCCAGGAGTGATTTAGAAAGAGCATTTCTGGCTAAGAACTGCACCACAGACATCCTTGCTTTCTACATCTTTCTACTGACTCAAAGGCCAAACCCTAGCACCTCTTACTCCTATTCAAAGGTCAGTGGCTTTTTAAACCTAAATGTATGTGCAGACAGCACCCCCTGCTGGACAGCAACGATGCGGACGCCATCACTATCTCACAGAAGCAGCTCAGAATTTCATGGCCCTTCTCTGGGCTGTCCGTCGAGATAGGGGGACAAGAAATGCTGTGATCCACACCAGTCTCTCAAAAATTGATCTGCAGGAAGATATAGTTTTTGAATAAGACTTGGATAGTCTTTCTAAAACCCAGATCCAGTGAAGCAGGCTCTAACTTCATTCCAGTGGAACTAGGCTAGATAAGTAGATGAACTTTCCAACCACTAAGTGGCCAAAGAAGCAAATGGCACAAGGAAGGATGGCACTCTCCTTCTCTGGGGGCAGCTTTGGGGTGAAAGTTTTGAGGCATAAACCTGGAGGCAGAGGAGTGAACATGTAAGATATCTTTTTTAAATAGTAGACATACACATGAGAAACACCTCTCTTTCTCTCATTCTCTCTCTCTCTCTCTCTCTCTCTCTCTCTCTCTCTCTCACACACACACACACACACACACACACACACACACGAATTCTTGGACATAAGTACCTTCCTCCACGTGATGACAGGGGTGGGCACAGCCCTCACCTCACAGGACAGGTACACCTGTGCACCAGTGACGTTGTGGACACTCCGGGGTGGAATGACAACCATGGGGGCTGGAGGAAGAAGACAAGGGATCACAAGCTTTACCCTGCCAGGTTCCCAGCACCCCACCACTAGAACTCCCTACCTGCAGAGAGCCAGCTGGGATAGTCCGACGTGAGGGGGCAGCAGCAGAAGAAAGCTCTACACACATAAAGAACGCACTTGTGTTTCCCTCAGACCTGGAGGCATGCCTACATGTTTCCTCATCCTTGCCTTTGTTCTATCAACAGGAAAACAGGGATCTGGGGAGGAGAGGCGACTTCCCAAATCGCCCGCCTCGTCTGTGGCAGGGCTTGGTCTCATCACACTCCCACCCAGGGCCCCTTCCAGGACTCCGGCTGCCATCTGCTTACAGCTCAACTCCGTGAGACACTGAGCGTGCGTGGGGAGGGGCTGGTGTCACCTCACCAATGCCAAGTCTTCTAACAGATGGGCTTTTCTCCTTCCACGTGGAGGGCGGTTCAAAGAACAGGCCTTGCGGAACAGCTGCACACACCAAGCTGAGACCCCCTGCGGGGCCGGTCCAGACGCTCGTTTGCATATCTCAGACTCTCAGACTCCACAGGAGGCCTCCCTGCCCCGACAGCCCCCTCCTGGTGGGCAGAGCTGCAGGCACAGAAGCCGGCACTGGGACAGAGGACGCCCGGAGAGAGGGAGCTGCCGGGATCACGGTACCCAGGCAGTGCAGCTCAAGGCTGCCAGAACATTACCGAAAGGGGAGGGAGGGTGTGGGCAGGCTGGCTGGGATAGAGACCATGCAGGCATCTGAGAAGTTCCTAGCTGACATGCCACACTGTCCTCCTTCCTGGGCCCACTGCCTCCTCTGCTCACACTGGTGCTAAAAGAATCAAGTGCAGCCACCTCGGCTCTGGCCTTCCACCCAGCCCCTCAATGGACCTGCCCACACTGCCTCCCCCACTCTGCATGGAATATAGCTCTCAACTCCACAGGGCCTAGAAGGTATGTGTCCTAGTGCAGGACCAGGTGTCTGTACCTCTCTGACCTGCTGGAGCACAGCCTGCTGGCGTCCAGGTGCTTCCATCCCGCCTCACTTGAACTAGACGGCAGCTGGGCCCATCCCTGCATCTGGCCCTCGGTTTCTTGGGCAAGATGCAATGGGGAGGCATAGGGAGGAAAATGCTCTCCGCTTGGGTCTGCTCATCTTTAAGATGGGGATAATACCCCCTGCTCACAGGGCTGTTGAGCTCATCTTACTAGGTGATGAGTGCTAGAGTAATGGTTTAAGTTAACAGGACACATAAGTGGAGGTCAGGAGCAGGTTTGGTAAGCAGATGACTGGATGAAGAAGCAAATGGCAAATAAAGAGCAAACACATTCATTGTGTGGCCATCAAACTGCAGGGTCTATGCTCCTAGGGCTCTGCTGAAGCATGAAGGAAAGGGCCCTCGCCTGCCTGGGTGAGGCTGCAATAAAAAGGAGAGCAAAGGAAGGAGACGGAAGGCCACAGGAAGAGCAGGGAAGTTCAGGAGTGAAAGGGCACAGAAATGAGACTGCTCTGGCCTCTCCAGACAGACTTTGTCAAGCTGGTACCAAAGAAAAAAAAAGTCTCTGGAAAGTTGTCTTAGAACCAGAGTCTCAGACCAGAGGGGCCCAACTCCCCAAGATCCTGTGCCTGATCGTCTTGTGATATGCTCATCTAGCATCTACTTACATGCCTCCAGTGATAGAGAGCTCACTACCTATGGAGCCAGGCCTCTCCATCTTTGGAGGGCTCTGTTCCTAAGAAAGCTTGTTTTCACTTGGAGCTAAAACCCACCTCCCTATAACTCCCACACATTGATGCCTCCTGGAGTCCTACAGCCATCAGAGAGTGCCCCAATGGCCTCCAATGAATACAGACACTACCTTCTCCACCCCGGAAAGGGGAGGAAGGGTGTGGGTAGGCTGGCTGGGGTGGAGCCCATGCAGGCATCTGAGAAGTTCCTAGCTGAACTGCCACACTGTCCTCCTCCCTAGGCCCAGGCTGCTTTCTTCCCTCTCAGCCTGATCAGCCCACTCCTTCAGTTGTGCCTGTATGATTGCCCCCAAGCACCACACCTCTAGCCACAACACTGAGTATAACCAAAGGCCCCCCAGTGAACCAAGGTCTTAGGCTTCTAACATTGCCCTATGCATCCCAGCCACCTGCAAACTGCTACAAAGGACACCCCCACCCCCGCCTCTCCAGCAGGGGCCCCATCTGCAACATGACAAAGAGAGTCTAATTTATCCACCCCCTCCTGCCAACACCACCTCCCCGGAGCCCAGCCGTCCTCAAATGGCTCGCTGGGGGAACAATCACAACCGCATCTTATTCCAGAGCCCTCAATGGATTCCAGAGGGACACTCAATCAACATGTTTTACTTTCATTCATGTAAAGTCATCAATTTTAAATGAGGTTTCATCAATCCCTTTCAGTCCTAAATGAATAAACTGGTAAATCACATTTCAACGTTCTCTCTCCTCGAATTTCCCTCTCCCTCTTTTGAGTAACTGCAATTAAGAAAGACTGTCTTGGAAATACTGTCTTTGCTACTGATCTTGTGGCAGAAAATACCACCTCTTTTACAAAAGAGTCCCAGCTTTCATTGATAAAGTGACATTCAAATTTTTATTTATTTTTAAATTTACATACAGCATGTTATTCCTTGCAGAGTGCAGCTCTAAGTTTTGACAAATGCCTACGGTCACATAACCACCACCATAACCAAGATATAGAGGAGTCCAGTTATCTCAAAAAATTTCCTCATGCTGCCTTTTGTCATAGTAATCTCATTTTAATATTAACATATCTGATTGTAAATTTAAAACCTTTTTATCCATAATAGCTCTTTCTAATCAGCTATCGACGTCATAATAGTAACAATGGTAATAATGCCACCATCTGACTCTGATAGCTTGCAGTGTGCTAGGCACTCTATTCTGTTTACAGAGGATTAACCCGTTCGATCTTTCCAGCAATTTCACCAGCTATAGAGCTAGCCAGAGTTACCCAGGCTTAAATGATAGGCAAGGCTTTGAGCCCAGGGCTTGGGCTCTGAGCTCTGTCCCACACTGTCTTGCCTTCTACTTGGATGACACTTCCACATACACTACTCCTTTCATCCTTATACCTACCCTGCTAAGCACGTGCTTTTATCCCCATTTTACAGATCAGAAAACTAAACCTCAGAAAGATGAAGTGCCTGGAGGAGTGGAGACTCAAACTCACCTGATTTCATCAACTCCATGCTGATTTTTACTTTTTAAATTTTGTAATGTTTATTTTATTTTGGAGAGAGAAAGCATGAGTAAGGAGGGGCAGAGAGAGAGAGAGAGAGAGACACAGAATCGGAAGCAGGCTAAAAGCTCTGAGTTATTGAGTTATTAGCACAGAGCCTGGTGCAGGGCTGGAACCCACAAACCATGAAATCATGACCTGAGCTGAAGTCGCATGCTTACCTGACTGAGCCACCCAGCCGCCCCACCACACTCATTTTTAAAGTGAAACATTTGTTGCCTATTTCCATTCCAGAATAAGAAAGGGTTCCTTAGGGATTGTGTTGAGGATCCTCAAGACAATCCCCAGGTTCAGTGTTTGCTGGGAGGACACACAAAACTCAGCACAGGTGTTTTTTTTTGTTGTTGTTTTTTAAATGTTTATTTATTTTTGAGAGAGAGAGAAAGTGCACACACATGCAAGTGGAGGATGGGCAGAGACGGGACAGAGGATCCAAAGCAGGCTCCACACTGACAGGAGAGAGCCTGATGCAGGGTTCAAACCCACCAACCATGAGATCATGACCTGAGCTCAAGTAGGATGCTTAACCGACTGAGCCACCGAGGTGCCCCCAGGACCCAGCACAGTTTTATACACAGCTATGATTTATTACAGTGAAAGGAGACAAAGCAAAACAGCAAAGGGAAAAGAGGTTCACGGGGTGAAGACACAGGAAACCAGGCACAAGTTTTCAAGAACCTCTCCCAGTGGATCACACAGGACACGCTTAATCCCCCAGCAATGAATGGTGAGAACATGTGTGAAATGCCATCTCCCAGGGAGGCTCACCCCTTGCCTAGGATTTTTATTGGTGGTAGGTCACCTGGGCACCCTCTGCTTACTATGTACCAAAATTCAAGGGTCCCAGAAGGAAAGCAGGTGTGCACCATGAACCACAGTGTTGGTATAGTTTAGGCACAGTAAGCCACCCTCAGCAGTTCCGAAAATGGCAGGAACCCTCCTGAAATCCAAGTTCCCAGACACTAGCCAAGGG
Organism: Neofelis nebulosa; assembly: GCF_028018385.1. Lineage (NCBI taxonomy): Eukaryota > Metazoa > Chordata > Mammalia > Carnivora > Felidae > Neofelis > Neofelis nebulosa. The sequence goes on along the minus strand of NC_080793.1, from coordinate 35,017,733 downwards.
TCAATCTCACCAGCAGGTCTTTCTAAGGATACAGTCTCTGGGCTGCTCCGTTTACTCTCTTCTGCACGGGAATAAAACCCTCCAAACATCACCCCTGGGATTGATGTAGAGATACTATTAAATGGCTGGTACGTTCTTTACACTAGCAGGTCATTCCCAATCCTACTGTCCCCAAGGGCTCATTCGAGTGCCGTGCTGGGGTGCTCAACATCATGACCACAGGCAGGATGAACCCAGGTTCAAATCCTGTCTCTGCTACACCCCAATGCTGTGACTTGGTCTCAGTGTCTTCTTTAAAATGGGCACAGGAGGGGCGCCTGGGTGGCGCAGTCGGTTAAGCGTCCGACTTCAGCCAGGTCACGATCTCGCGGTCCGTGAGTTCGAGCCCCGCGTCAGGCTCTGGGCTGATGGCTCAGAGCCTGGAGCCTGTTTCCGATTCTGTGTCTCCCTCTCTCTGCCCCTCCCCCGTTCATGCTCTGTCTCTCTCTGTCCCAAAAATAAATAAAAAACGTTGAAAAAAAAATTTTTAAATGGGCACAGGAGTCTGTTCCCCACCCCAACCCCTCCCCCTCAGCTATTGGGAGGAACAGTTACAAGACCCCTTGCAAACTAAAAGGCTTCCACAGAGAGACCCAAGGATTTGGCAGACTGTGCTACCCCAAGGGTAATCTCGAAGTGCCTTGCCTGCTCCAAAGCCCCTGCTGGCCTCTGGGGTAGCAAACCTATGGGTGGGCTCTATCTACCTTGATCCAGAGGCCATGCCCATAGCCCTCATCCTGGCAAACCTGGAGCACAGCCTCTCACCTCACTGTTGCCAGAGTTGCCACACTCCTGGAAGAGCCAGGGCTTTCTACCTGAATTTGACAAGAGTAATGTGGATTTCAAGAGGGAGGATGGTGCCTCGTGGGTCCAGTCTGAATGTGCCAGCTTCATTTCTCTAGATCTTTCTTGCTCAATACTTGTTTCTTTCTGTCTGTGCCAGCAACAGCCCTAGAAATGCTGGGATGGCACACACAGATCCGTCCATCAGGTAACAGAATAGTCACCCACCTGTACACCCACTGGGGGTGAGCAAAATAGCACCAAGGGAAACTCAAATGCCTGGGGGTCCAGGTGCCAACCAATGGAGCTTGGGCAAGTTGCTAACCATTTCCTCCTTGTCTGCAAACAAAGACAATGACTGCTACCCCACATCCTCTGGGGTGAAGGGACAGAATGGATGTGACTGAATTATTAACCATGTGGATGCGTACAAATGAAAAGGATCGATATTATTATTATAGTGTGTGCTGATCTGTCCCCCCACCTGGTCAACTAAATATGTCCTGGATGGCTAGAATGGACAATCTTCTCAAATGCCTCCCAGGTTTATTTAAAGTTAACAGTGCCAAGGAAAGAAGGAATATCAAGAGTCATCCCCCAGGACCCCATCTGCTTGTACAAAGAAGTGCACAGCCAAAGAGTTTAATCATCAACGCACTGAACAGCCCTGATAATTTATGCTAATAGTCATGTTAGGATGTGGAAGGAGAAACAGCTTAATCCGGCTCCCTGCAGCCTGTGCCTCAGACCCCCTCCCTCGGCATGAAAGGCTTTTGAGCACGAGGCCCCCCTTCTTTGTCCCTCTCACAAAGTGGCATTCGCAGCCTCTCCTGGTTACCTGGTAACACGCACCTCGCACAGACTGAGATTTCTAAGTGGACTGGAATTTCAGCTGAGGTGAATTTTCTAAGATTCAGGATCTCAAGAGCTCACTGAAGCTCAGGGGCTCGGTGCCCTGTTGGGTATTGGCACGGGGCCCTGTTCCTATCTAATTTAGCATTCAAAACATGCTATCAACCTGCTGTCTGCAGGATCCCCACCCCCTCCCAATGTTAGCAAATGGTCAGGAAGCACACATGGAACAACACAGCCTTTTAACAACAAAAACAACGCCACACCACCTTACAACAGAGAAGCGAAAACAGTAACTTCGTACAGAACAAAGCTTCATCCCTCAGTCCGGCACTCAAGGCTGGCAATGACCTCCCTCCCAACCTCTCTGGGTCTCACCCCCTTCCCCAATTATCCCCCTGGGTACCTGTCAGCAGGTCACTGTTCACACCCATCATGGGCCCCCTACCTCCTCCTACCTGCTCTTACCTCCATGCCTAGTTCATGCTGAGCCTTCCTATCCCCTTTTCTCTGCCCAAGAATTTTCTGCCAGTCCTTCAGGGTTCCTCTCAGGTATTTTCACTTCTATAAAGCTACCCCTGTTCCTCTCTGGAGCCATCACCCAGTGCTCAATAGAGGAACCAGCAGCAAGCCTTGGGGGGAAAACAGGACGGTGGCTCCAGACTGAGAAACCCTCAAGATTCAAGTGTAGATGCTTTGTAGCCGCTTTCTAATCAGGTGGCCAGCAGGTTAGAGGTGCATGGCTCCGTCTGAAAAGAGCCAGGAGGGGTGCCTGGGTGGCTCGGTCTGTTGAGCATCCGACTTTAGCTCAGGTCATGATCTCACAGTTTGTGAGTTCGAGCCCCGTGTAGGGTTCTGTGTTGACAGCTCAGAGCCTGGAACCTGCTTCCGAGTCTATGTCTCCCTCTCTCTCTGCCCCCCCCCGCCCCCCCGCTTAAGTAAATAAACATTAAAGAAGAAAAAAAGCCAGGAAACCCCAGGCTGGAGCCCTACATCAGCTAGGAGCTAGCCAGGGAGCTCCCTTCCGTGAGCCTCAGTTTTCCTTTCTATTAAATAGGAGTGAGATCTGGCCAGGGTAGTTGTGAGAATTGAGTAAGAAGATGGAATGAAAGAACAATTTCCAACAGTAAAGAACTATTCATATGTGGGAATAGGAGGAATCTTCATTAAATGTGTTAAAGGATTGCTCTCGCTCTTAGGCTTTTGGGGGAGTTTCAGAGCATGGGAGGAAAGGTCAGAGTTTAAGCCTGTACATGGTTTCCAAATGCCCCTCAGAGTTATGTGTAAGAACACTTCCCACACTGTGCGGAACCTAATAAATATTTACGTTGGTCTCATTCAGTGAAAGTCAGGTGCTCGTTTATTGAAGGATAGGTGAGGGCCAAGGAGGGTGATTTTATTAACAGTATTGAAGGAGAACAGCTGCTGCTGTGACTCAGCCTGGTTCCCTTCCACCAGGGTCCCTAGGGGCATTGTTAAAAAGTGCCCCTGCTATGTCCTCTGAATAAAGGATGGTTTTAGGGCAGCACAGCACGAGGTGCCACCTTCACTGGCCAGGAAAGATCCCCCTGTCTACACCTTCATGCTTCACATGGACAGGGGTCACAAACACTTCAGTGTCACAAACACTTCAGGACAAAAAGAGATAGGGAACGGTGCCCAGGTCTGTGGCAAATGATACAACTGCTGGTGGGGAAGGAGAGCTAAATTCCGGGGAGGCCTGATGCCTGTCACTAATGGGATCATTAAAAGCAGCTTCTGAATTCCCTTCCTTTTGGCCCCTTGAACATCTTTACTCCTGGGGCTTGTGCCTGGGGTGGGCCTCAGAGCCCCCTAGATCAGACTGGAGGGGCTGTCACATTTACTTGTCATTTGGTAATTTTCAATGAATTAGGGGTATGGGGTTTCCATCTGCCATCTGGCCACACTCTGGTAACCATGGCAACCACCACCTGCCTGACTTAACACTATCAACTCCTGTCCTGAAAGAGCAACTGCACAAGGTGTCGGGGTCCTGGATGCTGGTCAAGCTTTACTGGTCACTCTGGATGTGTCCCCTGACCCCCTGGGTCTCAGTCTCCTCTGCATAATAGCAGAATTGGTTTATGTGTCTTCAAGGTGGCTCTCTCTTAGGAACAGACTATCACTCCAAGGAGAAATTATCTGAGACTATCAGCGCCGGTTGGATTCTGGGGACCTGGTCAGCATTTCTTGTGTCTGCTGCATGTGGAGTTACTTATCTGGAGACAAAGAGAACTGCCTGTGAATTAACTGCTACGGAAAGCAGATTGTAAACAGGAGGAATAGGAACTAGAAGGGAGGAGACAGGACTGTTTAATGCCACACAGCAGAAACAAAGGTTCAAAGTGGAAGGGGGCCTCAATAGTGGTTCCACAGGGCTGACTCGGCCCAGAGAGGGGTAGGTAACAGCCCAAGGTCACTCAGGGAACCAGCAGCATCACAGAAGCACCAGACAGCTCTTTCCTCCACTGGGTGCCCCAGCCAGGAACAGCTACCCGTGACTTCATTGTGCTCCAGGACTGCCTCAGACCCCTCAAAGGGCAGCACATTGTTTTTGTTTTCCAGGACAGGAGCCCTCCTGTCTCATCCCGAACAACCCCCTGGGTCTCCTGCACTTGAGTGCATCTATCAGGAATGCTTGGGGGGAAATAATACTAGAAATTTCCCAAGGTCTGGAAAAGGTCATCCCCCACTGCCAAGGTTTCCCTGTTGGAGCTAAAGTCATCACCGCAGCTTGGGCATTTAGGTCTAGACTTGGGTCTCCAGGCCCAGGCCAGAGCTCCAAGCCAGGCTCCTTGGAACATCCTGGCCACAAGCTCACTCACCTCAACTCTTCACTGCCCCCTCCAGGCAGTGTAGACAGGGGCAGTTCTCCAAAACCTAATGGGGCAGGAGGGTGCTTCACTGGGCATACCTGTACTGATGTTTTTCATTTATTTTTGTTTGGGTTTTAAAAATTACATATAGAGGTGGGCAACTTTAGATGGCTTTACTGTGAAGTTAATGAACTTTAAGTTTCTAGGTACTCAGCAATGGAATAAATTTCTATTTCTTCACCCTCCGAATCAGATAAGCCTTACACCCACAAAACCCAGCTCTCTCCCTGATGGCACCATCTTTTCAGAGCTTAGGTCTCCAAAGGTCTTACCTGTCCTGGGTGGGAGAGCCCTCAGGTCCTCCCAGCAGAGCCCCAACCCTGGTGTTCTGGCCCAGTGATTCCTGAGTCCCCTGTCTTCAGCTCCTCCTCATCCAGGATTTTCACTTTCTCTGCCTCTCCCTTCAAAAACCCCACCCTGGCCTGGCTCGGTGCCAGACCCAGGGGGACTTGCACCCAGTAAGACACCTCCTCCCCCAACTCCCAGGCTGGTGGAGGTAAACATGTCAGGCCTGCCCATAACTGCAGGCCTTTTTGGTACTATACCAAAAGGGACAACAGGCTCACCAAAATTCTGACCAGCTCGGGGACTTGTATCTCCATGAGCTTGGTAAGCAAGGGTGCAGGATGTGGATTCCTGTCCCTGTCTTCTTGAGTACCTGGCCAGGTAATAAAAACTGCTTCCGAAGGGAAACCTTAGGCTGTCAATCACTGTGCTTTGAGGAATCCTTAGCCCCACACTCCTGAGGGTTGGGGGGAGGGGTCCCTCTTTCTCTTCATACCCCAGCACCGCGGGGCAAAAGCCATACTCACCAAATTCGCAGGGGCCATCGCGCGCCTTGTGCAGGTGGCCCAGGTGCGCGCGGGGCATGTACCGGGCGCGCAGGCGCAGTGCGCATACGCTGGGGTAGGAGCGGCCGTCGGAGCCGCAGACGGCGCCGCGCTGCGCGCACACGCAGACCCCGGTGCCCTCGGGCGCCGCCCCCGCGGCGCGGCTGGCGCACACCAGGCCCGGGGCACAGCGCGCGCCGGCCCGCCCCCCGCAGCTCGCGCCCTCCGCGCCCAGGCAGCGCGCGCAGCAGCCGCACTCGTCGCGCGCCGCAATCGCGGGCGCGGGGCAGCGCGCGGGCGCCGGACAGTGCTCGGGCCGGCACGGACCGCACTCGGGGAGCCGGCCGCCGGCGGCGCGGAGTCCGAGGCCCGAGGCCAGCGGCGGCAGCAGCAGAAGCAGCAGCGGGAAGAGCGAGGTGGAGCGCGGCATGGTCTGCTTCGGGACGGCACTGGCGCCTCTTCTTCGCGCTGCGCTGGGCTTCGTGCGCGCCGCGCCGCCACCCGGCCCGCCCCGCGGCCGCTGATTGGCCGGGGCTCCACCGCGGGGCGCCTCAGCCGGCTGCCCAGCCTGGGACCGGAGCGGAGGGGTGGGCTCCCGGCCGCCCCAATTCCGAGCTGGAGTGATGTCCTGAGACCTACTCTCCCAGACCTGGTGGGTTCTTGGGGGAAACAGACCACTCCAGGCGGGAACTTGCCCGAGCACGCTGTGGTAGCGCCCGGATTGGATGTACGGTCTCCAGATCCAAAGCTAGCTCCAACTATCAAGTCCCTTAATCCTCCTAAGAGGATCAGGCTTGTACAAACAATGGAGCATTGTTTAATTGTCCCCCCCACCCCCACCCCCCGCATGCTACTAAAGTCACGGTATACTTCACAGTTAAAAACAACTTTGGTTGTGATGAGATATGGTCATCTATTTTGGGTTGACCTCGGACTTTCAAACTTTGCACAGCGTTTAACTGCACAAAACCTGCAGTTATTTAGCCAGTTTTCAATCCTTTTGTTACTACAAATGATGCTGTGATGAATGTCCTGGCTCACAAGCGTCAGCATATCTGTGGTTCGTGGGCAGTGCATTTTGGAAAGATATGGTAACCCAGGTTTTTGTAGTCAGATATTTATTCATGTGGTCTCTGCTTGAAGCCAGGCTCTGTGTATTCTATCCCTGGCCCAGTTCTGGCAGGGGACCCAAACAGGACACCCTAGGGAGTCCTGATTGCTGGAGTTTGATGTGTGGCCAAGTGAAGACATTGGATGGAGGGAGGGACTTGCTGACCAAGCTGTATGGATGGCTCTTCCTGCCTTTACACCTTAATCCTCATTTGCCCTGTGCAGTTTTTCCTTTTTCTGAACTCTTAGAGATGGAGGGGCCTTTTGGATTGTTGTCCATTTTCCTATAAAACTGTCTGCAAGCCCATAGCCCAGTGAACTCTGGGTCCCAGAGTGCCAACTAACACTGTGGGCAACATCTGTGGGCCCCATGAGATTATGGGAAAAAGAAGAGATGAGTTCTCCTGGCAGGGAAGGGGGTTGAGGCCCCTCTGTTGTCTGGCAGGTAGTGAGTTCCTGTGGTGTGAATTTCTACCTTCTCTGCTCACAGCTGGCACACAGGAGAGGCTAGCTCATACTGCACTTAGCGGGGATGCATGCATCCTCAGAAGCTGCTGAAGTGGGTGTGAATGTCCCAGTCTGAGGAGCTAAGGAGAGGAGTTAGGGTCAGCAGAGATTTCTCCATAAATGGGCCATAGACTTGAATCTCAAGTGTAACAGTCAAGCCATTCATAGAAGGCCCTCTTCCAGGCTGAGAGAAAACAAAATCCCTGCCTCCAAGCCCCTGGTGGGCCATTCCAGAGCAGAGAGAGGGGTGGGTTTTCATGCATGGGAGAGGGGGTTATAGAGGGACAGATTTCAATTTGATACTGTGTAAGAGGGAGCATAGCCAGATGTGGAGCTCTTTAAAGATGGAAATTTACATGCTGATCAGCCAAGCTATGATAGAGGATTTGCCCTCCTGCTGTACATAACTATAACACCTAGAAAAATTAATACAACAACTGTTTGCAGGTACTGGCCTTGAATAGGGATGGCTGGGTGGATTCAAATGAAGCAGATGAAGTTGAGAATCTTGAGCCTTTGAGTTATTCTAAGCATCCCCCCCCTTTTTTTTTCTGCCAGTGGAAGCAGTTTGCCAATTGTGTCTGAGAAGATTCACTTTCTCTTGGTTAAGGACCCTGTGATGAAGTTACCCAGGGCTGTTACCTTGCAAGGCATACCCTTTCTCTTCAAGGCCTACCCCACCTGGGGTGCTCGGGTGGCTCAGTTGGTTAAGCGTCGACTTTAGCTCAGGTCAGGATCTCACAGTTTGTGAGTTCTAGCCCTGCATTGGGCTCTGTGCTGACAGTGCGGAGCCTGGAACCTGCTTCTAGTTCTGTGTCTTCTCTCTCTGTCCCTTCCCCACTCATGCGCTCTCTTTCTCTCTCTCTCTCTGTCTCAAAAATGAACACTAAAAAAAAAAAAAAAAAAAAAAAAAAAGACTTACCCCACCTGCCTCTTGTGGCCACTAGACTCTCAACTGGCATCGGAGTTCCACATGCTTGAGCAGGGCAAATACAAAGTCTAATCTGAAAAGAGAGCTTTTATACCACAAAAATGTCAGGATTTAGCTAAATTACATTGCAGCAACTTGGGGAGTATGTGCAGGAATAGATTCTAAGGGTGAAAGACCAAAGAGGACAGAATATAACTCTTGATTGAGTTGATGCAGGTGTTCTGGGTTCAGTGTTTTGGTTGGTGTAGCTGGGGGTGACTGTATAGTTTACTTAGCTACTTAAATGAAACTGAGGCTTAATGATGATCTGTATTTAGTTAAGTTGAGATACCAGTACTTCCCTAGTGTGTTGTAAAGGAAGAAATAAAAAAGGCTTAGGGAAGATCTTGAAATAAATGAATTACGGACACCCCACACAACCACCCACTACATTCCCCAAGGGGCTCCAGAAGACATCTCCCCTATGACATTGGGAAATTCATTAACAAGGGGAGTTCTGGAATCCTTGAAAAGCTCGGTGTGTGCTCTCCTCTGTTGGCATATATGACTGAGAGATGCCACCCTTGAGATGTCCTCTAGGGATGGTGGGATTGCAGAGGGCAGAAGCCAAGTGGCAGCACTTAACTGCCAAAGACATAGCAGGGTGCAGCTATCATGATGGCCAGTAGGATGAGGTGACATCCTGGTTTTGACTCACAGGGATCTTTGGCAGTGTCTGGTTGTCACAGTGTCCCTAGGAAAGAAAGAGTGAACATGCTCCTAAAATATTACTTGCTGCACACAATAGGAAAACTGGTGTCCAAAAGCTGATTTGAATCACCAGGGTGTCTTATCCAGGTTTCAGACCTAATGTAGAAGAGGTCAGGTCCCCTTGCAGAAGGATGCTATTCAAATTCTATAAATCCTCCCTAAGGCCTAACTAGAAGGATATCTGTCCATTTACTAGAGTGGCTCCCTGTAGCCCATAGTGAAAGGAAGGGGCATTGCCTCACTCAGGGCCCACATTCAAATCACAGTGAACCCCCCTGTGGTTACTTCCCAGGTCCTGCATAGAAGAGACACATTGGCAACTGGCAGAATCTCCACATGAGTTCTGTGACACATGGAGTCAGGGCTATTATAAGAGGCAGGGCCGGGTGAAAGTCCCTTGAACTTTACCTTTTCACCTGGAGAGTTAGCAGCTGCCATCAGCTTCCTCATAAATAATTGAAGGAGGAGTCACCTTGCCACGGGGAGGATTCATTTTCTTAGAAGACAGCACAGTCTAGTCTCACTTGAGGAAAGCATTTGTCTCCTTTTAACATGCCCTTAGCTCTGCTCCTTTCAAAGTAATAGTATGTCATTATTGTGCTAAGGAGCATTTGGTCTCTTCTGGAGCCAGTGTCAATATAGAAATGCACAGTTGACCCTTGAGCAATATGGATTTGAACCGTGCAGATCCATTTGTATGCAGATTTTTTATAGTATAGTGCTGTAAATGTGTTTTCCTTGTGGTTTTCTTAATAACATTTTCTTTTCTCTAGCTTACTTTATTGTAAGAATACAGTATTCAATGACATATAATTTTATATGTCAATTCATGGCATATAGAATATGTGTTAGTTGACCATGTTATTGGTAAGGCTTCTGATCAACAGTAGGCTATTAGTAGTTAAGTTTCAGGGAGTCAAACTCCCAAACTATGCAGGTTTTCAACTCTGCAGATGGTCAGTGCCCCTAACCCCTCCATGCTGTTCAAGGGTCAACTGTAGTTATTTTTTTCTTATTCTCTTCTCAGATGTCTCCCAGTTGCAGGGGAGATGGTTCTCTGTTCATCCTGCTGCATCACATCCCTAATTTGTAGATTCACTGATTCATTTTCATTCAACAATCTCTCAGAGGGCCTGCTACTGCTTGCCAGGCCTGTGCGGGGTACCGGGGTGGGGGGCGGGGTAGATGAGTAAGCCAGGTGCTGTGTGCTCAAGAAGGTGGCCTCAGGAAGGCAGATTGGAGGCAATAAATAAACGCTAGTTCAGGAAAGTGCTTGGGGAAAAGAGTCCACCTTCTGGAAAACATGTTCCCTAAACTGATCCTTGAGGAGCCAGTAAACGTTGTCTAGAGAGAGGGAAAGCTGTGTGGCTGAAAGCATGAAGACCAGAGAGAACATGGCACAGCCGGGAATGAGGAGAAGTCTCAGCCCAGCTGCGGTGCTGTGGAGAGTGCAGAGGCCAGGAAGGTCAGTGAGGGCCAGATCACTGTCCTGGCTCAGCCAGCTGAGAAGCTTGGAAACATGGAATCCAGGCCAGTAGCTCAGGCCTGTGTGGCTGTCTGACAGACGGACACTTTAAAGGTGTGGGGTGAAAAGGGATAGGAAATACGCACTGAACAATCAGAGGATAAGTCTTTGAGGAGAGTCCTTCCTGGTTCTCTGTTCTCTTCAGCATCTTTTTCCAGAGCTTCTACCAAACGCAAGGTTTGTGTTGTGGCCACCTGTGCACATTGCCACCTGGTGGACAATGCAGGGATTACAGACCTAGCAATAACATTCCTCATCATTAGTTCCCCCTCTATACTTCCTAATAATTCAAATGAACCAACGTGCTGAGATAAAGCACTCTCGGTTAGGAGGAGAGAACAGAAATGGATACAGATAATCACTGTGTGCTCAGAGGTACGAGTCTCCCTCCCTGAAGCAATGGGGCTCTTGAGGGAGATCAGGGAAGGCTTCACAGAGGTGATATCTGAGCTGGGTCAAGTAGGGAGAAAGGGTCTTTAGAGACCACCTCTGACATCCTCACTTTACAGAGGGGTGTTACTGAAGCACAGGATGGGAAGAAACTTACTCAAAGTTACAGAACCCTGCAGAACAAGAGCAGAGCTGGGGCAAGGACCCAGGTCTCTGGGTGTCCTGGCCCAGAGCTCTTTTTCCAGTACGTGGTCTGCCTTCAGTTTAAATGGGTCCCTCTCCTGGTGCTATGGAAATAGCCTTTGCAGGGTCGGTCTGCTGCTCTGGGCTGTCCCTGTGCAGCCCCAGCCCAACACCTTGACCCAGTCTGCCTTCTTGCGCAATAATTTCATTGTCTGCATTCCATCTGTGATCAGTTGCAAAGCACCAAAACCTTCCTCAGGGAGGACACTGTTCTTGAGCCAAGATCTTGGCCAACATGGGAAGAGGGCCCAAGGTATGTCCCTAGAGCACCTATCCTCAGAGACTGGCATACTTCTTGGCACACAGGTACTTCGTAAATATTGTGACATGAATGAATGGGTGAGGGCAGGGTTGGCGGATGGTACCTGTGAGGTCAGTCCAGATATCCTGTGGACTTATCGAGAGTTGAGTCTAGTCCAGGAAGATAACAGGCCAAAGTCACAAAGGTCACTGAATGCCCAGTTAAGGAGTTTGTCTTTATTCTACCAGCAGGGGGAGCCAGGCTTATTTGTGACAGAGAAGAGACAGGATCAGACTATAAATTTCATTTTATTCTTTTTCAAAGTGAGAAAAATTGTCCCTAGTCGGGGGTCATACCTGCTCCCAAAAGTCATCATTGTTACTTAATGAAGAAATTGCACTAGATTATCTGGATATCTGGGTTCCTCTGTTTCTAAATTTAATAATTAAGCTGGCCATATGTCTTTGGAATAAATAGAGGCTGTTCTGTGATAAGCTCCCAATGCTCAGGAAATAAGCATGGCCTTTGTGAGGTGCTGCTGGATTCCCTTCTGTCATGTCACCAGAACTCTGACCCCTGCTAAATACATGGTTGCAAGATAGTAAGTCTGCCTAACCTGGGTTCTTTCCTCGCTCTCTGCCAACTGCAGCACCATTATGTAGCTCCCGGGAAGAGGTCTCTAATGGAGTGCTATAGGGCTCTATTCTGTTCAGGGTTTTTATCGATAACCTGGATGAACTCAGCAGAAGTATCAAAATGCCGTCAAACTTCAAAAGGGATAGATGTGTGTTGATGTGCATTGGATAGAAGAAGCAATATTCAGAAAGGTTCCATAAGTTAGAACGGTAGAGGGAAATCAGATGTTGAAATGTTCTACAAATAGACGTCAAGTTCTTTATTTAGATTCAACACTAAAATGAAAAAACGTGAGGGAGGGTAAGTTAAATCTATCATACAGGGTTGTGTCCAGGTTCAAAGGGGTCATGTCTGGAGCATCGTAATTCCTTAGAAACAGGTCCCTATTACTATGGATGAAATTTTGCTGAACTTGAGCATTTTAAAACAACTGTTTTAGCCTTTCTCCCACTTTAAAGTGGCTGCCTTCCCAGCCTCCCCAGGGCAGTTGGTGGCAATTCAGTAATGACCCTTCCTTAATAGTGTAAAGAGAGGATTGTAGAGTTGAGGGAAACCACTATTATAATCCAAGAATTTAAAATAGTCATTTGAAGCCCAGTCACTGGAGCCAGGAAGCACCTGGAAGATGGGCTCTCCCGGAAGAGATAGCATCTCCTTGTGTCTGGAAGGAGCTCACTTTGCAATTCTTTTCTCTGAACCATGTGGCATGAATGCACCAAGAACTGCTTCTTCCAGGGAAGGAGAGGGCCTTGTTTTTGAGGAAACACATTTCCAGTGTTTCTTTGTTTCTGGACATCCAATAACAGAGTTATGTTGGACCCGATCCTCATATGTCTCTGACTTTTTCATTTTCCTTTCATTTTTTTCAAATTTTGAGAATAAGCATTTACAAGGCCTCCCCTGTATCCCAGATGCATTGAACCAGATCTAGTCATGGCTTTAAAGTCACTATGATCTATGAGGGGAGCTGAGACTCAGACACAGTGACCTGTGATGTGACTGTATATTCTGTGTCCCAGTCAGTACCCAGCAGAGAGTAGGTGTCCTCAGGTGGCTGAGGTTCATTGAGTGCTTAATATGTGTCACGCACCCTCCTAAACGCTTTATGTGAATTAACCCATTTCAACTTCATATGACCATGCAGCATGAATACCTTAACTCAGATTAAACTGAAAATCAGAGAGGTTAACAGTAACTTGGTCAGAATTATCCAGCTAGGACACAATGGAGCTGGCCCCAAAGTTCACACTCAAAATCCCTGCAGCTGAGTGCTTCTCCATAAATATGTGTTACATAGCAAATAAAGAAGGCCTCCATATGTGCCATAAAAGAGATGTAGACCATATCAAGAAAAGGAAGATTACACCATAGTGACCAGGAGACACTTGGTGACAGATATTATGCTTGAACTAGGACTTACTGAACAAAAACGCTGGTGATAAGCAGGAGGGGGAGAAGGTGGTCCACGTAGGAGTGAAGAGATCAAACACATATGGCCTGAACTTGTCAGTTGTGGTGCCTGTTTGCTCCCTGCATGATCCTCTCCCACTCTACCATAGGTGATCAGACCAGGGGTGTTATGGACTGAATTATGTCCCCCCCTCCAATTCACATGTTGAAGCCCTAACCCCAGTATTTTAGGGTGTGTTTGAAGATTGGAACTTCTAAAGAAGTAGTTAAAATTAAAATGAGGCCATTAGGATGGGCCAAATCCAATCTGATTTGTGTCCTCCTAAGAAGAGGAGATTAAGACACCAGGGACACACAGGTACAGGGGAGAGGCCACATGAGGACAGTGAGAAGGCAGCACTCTGCGAGCCAAACTGAGAGGCCTCAATAGAAACCAAACTTGCTGATACCTTCATCTTGGACACCTAGCTTCCAGAACTGTGAAAGAATAAATTTCTGTTGGGTAAGCCCCACTGTGTGGTGGTATTTTTTATGGCAGCCCTTAGCAAAGTAAGAAAGGGCTGTAAGACTGAACCAAAGACAGAAGAACATAGACTGGCCTGTGACCTACTTGGGGATAAAGAGAAACTGGGGCAGAGCTTTTCTGTTATCGGTTAGAACTGGGGGACCCTGCAAAGGAGGGGGGTAGTCAGCAGTGGTGAGTTGAAGCCACAAGAGGGCAGAAACCATAAAAAAGCAACTGTGCTGAACCATAAAAGAGATTGAAGCAAAAATGCCAAAAGGAAGAGAGAGAGAGAGAGAGAGAGAGAGAGAGAGACGAGAAAGACCCCTCAGCCATGGGCGTGGAGGGACCATTCCCAAGAGTGGCTTCAGTTTCTAGCTCATTCCCAGGTTGGGTCCCAAACCCCTGTGGGGGAGTATTAGGAAACCCAGCTGGCTAAAGGCAACTTGAGTGGACTCTGTTCCTTCTGAAAGATCCAGAGAAGTGTGAAAGGCTGTGTTTAGTGACAGATTGGCAGCTCACAAAAAGTGTAATGTGTGCAGGAAACTAGTGGAGATCAGGCTGGAAAAGCAGGTTGAAGCAACTCCTTGGAAGATTTGGAATGCCAGGGGCAGGAGTGCAGGCCATGGGAGGGCGCTTGGCAAGGGTGAGGAAGGTCCTTGTCTCCTAATGTTGATGCAGGGCCCCAGGCTCCTTCTTCATTGTGGTTGCACCATTCCGAACACCACCTCCTCCGAGCAGGCGGAAGGGAAAGGAGGAAGCCAGCCCTCCCACACAGAGGTGAAGGGATGGGTGAGAACCACTGGCAGGCAGAATGAATGGAGCGAGACCAGGGGAGGAGCCACAGAAAACTTATGGGGGATGAGAGCGTGGTGGGGCCATTACCTGGCCTAGGAGCTGATGGATGTGGTGAACTGACAGACGGGGACATCTGGGGTCTAGTTCCTGTTTGGCCTGGAAGACCATTTGGGAACAGTGTGGCCATTGAGAATCCATGGCCATTGTGGTAACTGGGAAATCTTAATTCATCCTCAGCAGCAAGAGGCATGCTCTGCCCCGATCAGGATGCAGCCACGCCTTATATTCCTGCATCTCTGTGTGTGTTATTTGGTTCTTGGTCCCGCTGACAAGTGCTTAACTCTTGCTCTGTGTCTCAAGGTCAGCCTCCCAAGACAGATGGTCTGCTGGGCAGAGTGTCCATCACAGATAATAGGTTGACATAGTTTATGACAGGCTGCTCTTGGGCCCGGCACCTGGTCTGGTGGGCAGTGCCCTGGGGCAGAGTCCTGTGGCACCAGGGCATCTGCTCATGCCCTTGGCACAGCTCTGTGGGCATGGCAGGCTTTCTGAGGCTTGGCCAATCCTGTGAGTACACTTCCCCTCCTAAGCCTTAGTTTGCTTGCCCTTCAAATAAAGGACTTGGACCCCATGATGCTTACAAGCCCTCCATATTCTGTGCCGCATCAGCTAGGGCAACATTTGCTATAATGAATAAGCCCACGCTTGCTGGCTTATTGCAGTAGAACTTCATTTCTTGCTCACGGACCAGTGTGTGAGAGGACAGTTGGTGCAGAGGACAGATTCCTCTACATAGTGACTCAGGAACCCAGGCTCCTTCCATCCCATTTCTTTAGGGTGTTTGAGTCCAAAACCAGCAGATGGAGAAGAAG
The DNA here is from genome assembly GCF_028018385.1 of Neofelis nebulosa. NCBI lineage: Eukaryota > Metazoa > Chordata > Mammalia > Carnivora > Felidae > Neofelis > Neofelis nebulosa. The sequence goes on along the minus strand of NC_080793.1, from coordinate 35,002,417 downwards.
GTAGTAAAGACACACTTGCTTTGGCCCAGAAGTAACTCCTATCATCTCTGCTCACATTCCATTGGTGAGCCTTAGTCCCATGTCTGTTCCTAGATGCCGGGGCCTGGGGAGTGTGGCCCTGGCTGGACAGATGCTTCCAAGCAGCAGCCTCACTTTATGAAAAGGGAACAGGAATCCTGGTGGACAGCTAGCTGGTTCTGTTGCATGGGTGGGGTTCAGTTTTGAACTTGTCTCCAGCCTCTTCTCCCAGCAATGGGTGACCTTGTTTCCAAGGAGAATCTTGAAGCCCATGGTCCTAGTTTCCCACTTTATTGCCTTGAGGCAGAGTCCTACTTTATTACCTGTCATAATTTTTATAGCCAGCCAAAGAGGCCTTTGCTGCTGGGCAAAGTTCTGATAGCTCAGGGGGCCCACTGCCCACACGAGGGGGCTAAAAGAGATAGCAAGTGTCCAGGAGAGAGGAAATAGGAGAGATGTTCCTGCTTTGCAGGAGAAGAGGAGGAAGGGCAGAAAAATAACCAGTTATGTTCTGAAACAAGGAAGAAGGCCTCCTGCCTGTTTCCATTTCTCTGGTAAATATTTGACTGGATGTTTGCCTTTTCTCTGAGGTTTTTGGATGCTGTGAAGAGAACTGGGCAGAACACCAGAATATCAGAAGCAGTCAATAACCACGAGGCCAGAGAAGCTCAAAGAACAATCCAGAGAAGGAGATCGCTCACTGGGACCACAGGCAGTGCTTTCCCACCAAGATGATTTCTGCAAACTCCAGGTGAGTTATCAGGTCACACGGGACACACAGGACACACAAGTCACACAGGACAACCACATGTTCATGGCAACTGTCTTCTTTGATGTCGGCGATTCATGGAAGCTGGGAGAAAGGCATAGATTTAGTTGGTTTATAGGTTTAGTTAGGTTTATGTATGTAGGTTATATATATGTGGTTATAGTTGGTTTATAGGTTTAGTTAGGTTTATATATTTGGGAAGAAACCATGGATGGGTTCCTGGGTCAATGAACAGGTTTCTGTTTATCTTCAGTTTGGAGCCAGAGTAGAATGGGAAGAGCCCAGATATGGTGTTGAAGGACCTGAGTTGGAATCCTGGCTCTGTAGTTTCTGGGAAATCTGAAAACCTCAGTTTCCTCACCTATAAATCAAGTGTAATAACCCCAGCTTTGTGAAGATCATGTGAAAAAAGAATGTGAAAGGATTTGAGGTCTGTGAAGTCCTGTACAGATGCCAGGAATTAAGAATTCTCACATTGAAACTTGTCTCCAGCCAAACATTGAAACTTAAATATTTAATTAAAAAAATTTTTTTTAATCTTACTTAAATCTTAAAAGACCTGAAAAGACTAGCCCAAAATATGACAGAAAATAGAACTGTCACTTTCTGGTGTCGTCGTGTGTCTGGTTAGATCGTCTAGGGATGCCATGGAGGGTGAGAGACAGAAGAGGCATCATGGAAAGACAGACGGAGTCTAGACTGTCTAATGGGAGTCCCTTGGGAAAGCAGATGAGGGTTTCCCCACTGTCTGCGGGTAGAGCTTCCTTCCTATGAAACCTTTCATGAGCCAGAATGCTATCAAGCCATTACGTGGAAACATTTTTGAGCATTCCCAGACCCCAAAAATAACCTCTCTTAGGCTTTTCTGTTGCCTTCGGACACATCTTGCCAACAGGTGCACAAAAATAGATGGAGATGAAGTACCAATGCTCACAGACAGTTCAAAGCTTTGGCGGCTTGATGGAGATGCTGAGTGTGCTCCCTGGGGAAGGAGCTTGGTGGGACCCATCTCCCTACTGGGGTGCCTGCTGCTTCTATAATGGCTCGCTGCAAAACAAACGCCGAACACTATTTTTGCTTTTGGCCTTTTCTCATAAAGGGGAAAATCCTCTTTGGATTTCTTTCGGTTAGTGAAAACAAGTAGTAGTGTAGGTCGTTTATAAAAGCAAAGTGGCATAATGTAAACTTTTGAAAAGTGGGACATACCTGTACCTGGAGTTCTGGGCACAGGGAAGGAGGGACGAAGCGTGAGGGCAGTGGGTGGAGAAGGACATGGGACAGGAAATAGACCAGAGGGTGTCCTGAAGGACAGGTGGACGGAAAGGAGAGTCAGCTAGGTGCTGGGGGACACAATTAGGAAGCCTGAGGGCACTGGTCTCTTTCTCCCCTCATTCCAGCTGGGCTCCTTGGGCTGGGAGGGAAGGGCTAAGAGGGAGCAGGGGTGTGTGGCTGGATGTGGACTTCAGGAAGGTCCCTCTGGTCACGGGGTGGAGGAGGGATGAGGGGGCAGTGTAGGAGGTACGGGACGTGGCAGGGATTTGACCCTGAAGTCCAGGTGAGGGTGAGGGGAGCCTAGACTGTGGTGGTGGCTTTGGGGACAGAGACATGTCTGGATTCAGCAGGGACTGGAGGGTCTACCTGACAGGGCTTGATCTGGGGGTATGTTGGAGAGCGTGCCTCTACGTCTCTGGCTTGGCCTAATGGGTGGACAGTGGTGCCATTCCTGACATGAGGTTCCCCAAGGAGGAACAGATTGGCAGGACTGTTCAGTTGGGACATGTTAGACTGGAGTGCCACAGGACATCCCAAACGAGATGACCAGGAGGCAGGCAATTGGCTATATCGTCTGGACTCAGAATAAAAGTCTGAGCTGGACCCCGAGAATGTGGCCCACTCCATGGGGTCATTGTACCCTCTGGGCCCCGGACATTCTTTCAAAATCAGCCCCATGCCCTCCACGGCCTCCGTGCACTCCTCCCAGGACCGCCTCTTTATCATGGTCATCTCCCCGGATCCCAGGCTGGCTTGTCCGGCTCTTCTTACAGGGCAGGGCTCAGGCCTGAGCACATCGTCCAGATTTGTCTGCCCAGTGAAGAGTAGGGGGTCACTGTCTTCTCTGAGGACCCCAGACACAGAACCTTTATCAATGTCTTCATGTAATTTTAATGTGTGAGTCTGTTTCCTGTTTAGAAAATATACGAAGTTTTCAAATTCCAGCTCTGCCACTTGCAAGCTGAGTGACTATGGGTATTTACTTCACCTCTCCAAAGCCTCAGTTTTCCCATCCATGAAGTGGGAATAATAGTCCTTGCTGCACAGGCTGTGAAAGGATTAAGTGAGATAATAACTATAAAGCCGTAGCCCCATGCCTAGCACGGGATTGACCTTCAATAAACGGTACCTAATATTATTTTATTAAGGGAGAAGAAATGAAAATGAACGTTGCTTTATTGGACGTTTAATAGAGTAGGGAGTACAAAAAGGGGCTTTTATCTTCCTCAGTCATACATTTTTTTGTGGCAACTCTCTCTGAACTTCTCAGACGTGGGTGCAACAACCCCCCATACTCACCGTCTGAAGCAGGGTGCCCAGCCAGGTTGACCATCCCTAGCTTTGCAGTAAGCTCAAAATGAACGGGCGAGGTGAAAGCAGAGGAGAGGAAGCAGAGACCTGGACACAGAGGGACAAACAGGGGGTCATGGGAGAAAATGGAATAAAGACACAAAAGACCAATTAATACCTCATCTCTTATCCTCACAGCTTCACGTTAGTATCTGTGTTTGAGTCCCCCTATGGACAAGTGACAGCCTGTTTCTGAACTTCGCTCTCTAAGATCCAGCAAGACCTCGGGGATGAGAACGCTGTGTGGACCGTAAAGCCCCAATCTTTCCCATGGTGCCTGTAGCTTGGCACAGGGGACCATCCCATGGCTCATGCCCCAGTAGAGAGCTCTGTTCCCAACCTGGCCAAGCTGATTCTGTCTCTCTGAGACACTGGTGGACCCGGGGCACCCAGCCAGGGTGTCCAGCTTTTTTGTACAATGGCTTCTGTGTCTCTCAATAATGCTGGTGCTACCCTAGGAGAGTGCCCCCGGGCTCCCCTGCGGGCCAGGCTGCTGCTTGAAATCTACCTCTAGCTTGCAGAACAGCATCTGGGAGAAGCAGCTGCAGGGAAGGGGGATGCAGGCCTCAGTTAACAAGGCACCTTTCATACCCATTCTTTTAAAAAATTTTTCTTTAAAGTTTATTTATCTTGAGAGAGAGAGAAGGAGTGCTTGTGTGTGCACATGAGTGGGAGAGGGACAGAAAGAGATAAAGGGAGAGAAAATCCCAAGCAGGCTCTGCACTGTCAGTGAGAGCCCTTTGGCAGGGCTCGATCCCATGAACCATGAGATCATGACCTGAGCCGAAATCAAGAGTCAGACGCTTAACTGACTGAGCCACCCAGGCACCCCCATACCCATTATTTAAATAATACAGGGAAGTGATGGAATTCCACCCATTCCACAGACAAGCAACTGAGGCTTCAGAAGGACAAATGATTCACCCCAGGTTGCAAGTTCTTTGATTCCAAATCCCAGGCTCTTCCCTCCAGACAGATCTGAGGTCTCACTTGAGCATGAAAACACCCCATACATGCCCTCAAAAGGAGGTTACTGACCTAGGGCTGACCATTTCTAGTGGTACAACAAGGTCAAAATGAACGGGCACAGTCAAGGCCGAAGAGAAGGAAATGGATTTGGACACACAGAAGAGATAGCTCTGGGGAAAAAAAATGGAATAAAAACAGGATGTGTATATATTTCTCCTGATTCCCAGAGAGCCAGAGAAAGTGACAGAGGCAAAGCATCAAGGAGTAAGAGGGAATCACACAGAAGACACATAGGACTTTCTGGAAAGGCTGTCAGAGGCAGGCCTGAAGTGGGGTTGTGGGGCTGGGAAGAAAACGAGAGATCTGTCAGCAAGGTGGCTGCCTGTGTGGGTTTTATGATAGTCATGGGCTTAATTTTATTTTATTTAAACAATTTAAAGTTTTAAAATTGGAAGTATGTATATTTATACAAAAGAAGAGGGACTAGTATATAAACCCATGGACGTATTCCCATTGCCAAATTCCATGGCCAGCATTGTTTCAGGGGCACCCCCTCTTCCAGACAGCCCAGCATCTCATCATGGATTTCAGTTTTGAAAGGAAGCTTGCTTTCCCCCATGGAATTCTAGAAGCTGTGCACAAATGACCCGCACACAAAGTCAACTCTTCACAAGCCCCCATGGGCCTCTCGTCTTCATCTGACAGAACCCACATTACCCTGGCCACAGGAGTGGAAAATTACATTGAAAGGTCCTAGAATGTGAGTCAGAAAGTACCTATGTGAGGGTCCACATTGCTAGGGTTCAAATCCTGCTGGCTCCTCCACGTATTAACTGGGTAGGCTTGGATGAGCTTCCTGATCATTCAGTGCCTCAGTTTTCTTATCTGTGAAATGGGCTGATAATAGTACCTCTGTCACAGGACTGTCAGGAGGATGAAGTTAGTTAATAAATGTGTAGCCCCTAAAGCATAGCTTGGGGCACAGTGGGCCCTTGAGAAATGTTATCTGTCCCTCTACCCACTTAGGGAACGTTAGTGAGCACTTACTGGTGCCACATGCTGGGCCAGGAGCTGGGCATGCGGAGATGCATGAGAAGGGTCTCCGTCCCCAGGGAGCTCCCCATCCAGTGGGGACACAGACCCAGGAAAAGACACTTCTAAGCAGTGGCCTGGCTGCTATGACAGTGGGCTGTGTCCCAAGCAGTTCAGCCTTCTCCATTCACAAGTGACCAGACTGAGACCCGCAGGTCCTCTGAGCCTAAGGAGCCAAGGCGCTCAGCAGCAGAGCCAGGTGGCCCAGAGGCAGTTGTTCCTGGCCAGTCCTCTTACATGAGGGTCTCAGAAGCGGGTGGGTCTGGAGGGCGGCAGGGCTATTCTGGGCAAAGGTGCTGTGCTTTGGGTCACCCTGCCAGCAGCATGGAAATGGGAGACGGGTCATGGAGTCAGGCGTGGGCAGCTGCCATGGCTACTGGTTAACCAGGTGAAGGACTTCGATTCAGCTCACTGCAGGGTCAGGGGCCAAGGGCAGCAGAGTCCCTGACACCCCGGTGCCTCACGGGGGGCCAGGCTGGCTGCCCGTGCCATGCACTGGATTGGGAAGGGCTGGCAGCAGACTCTCCAGGGACAGAGGAGCAGACAGGGTCTGGGGTCTGAGGAGGTAGAAATGGAGCCTGGGAGAGTTCCTTTTCAGCCCAACATAAGGCAAATCCCTTATCTTTGGTCAGAGCTGTGCAGAAGCGGGAAGGGGATGGAAAAGAAGATCAGTTCTCATTGAGCATGAGGCGAGCACTTGACTCTCACTGTGTCTGATCATCAGGCAGCCTGGAAAGGAGGCATTAGATCCACTTTCAGGAGGAGGAGAGTAAGGCCCAGAGAAGGCATGGCTCACCCACCATCACACGGCTGCTGGGGGGGGGCGGGGGAGGGGGCTGGGCTCGCTCTCAGGTCTGCCTGGCTCCCTGTGCTTTTCCTCTAGGCCCCGTGAGATGGAAGGGTTGGAGAGGATTCCTACCCCTGGAAGTGCTGCCCGAGTGTGGGTGTGGGGCTGGGGAACGTCCTAAAAGGCATTCAAGCATCTGAAGGGGCTGGATTCCAGAGCTTCTAGGTGACCAGGTGGGTGTCTGTGATCTTGAATGAGTGGATGAATGTTCTATCTCAGGGGTGGACAGGAGGCAGCTGTGCCATAACGCGTGTCCACCGCACCCAGCACTGCCGGTTTCTCAGTCTCCGTCCCCTCCTCCCCCTTCCTTCCTTCCTTCCTTCCTTCCTTCCTTCCTTCCTTCCTTCCTTCCTTCCTTCCTTCCTTCCTTCCTTCTTTTCATTCATTCATTCATTCATTCATTCATTCGGCACCTACTTGGATTTGTTATGTATGTACCTGTCCCAAGTCAGAAGCTGGGGGTAGGGCTGGAGTGGAAGATGGTTGGAGTTTAAAGCTGAGTGAAATGCTCCTTGCTTTGGAACAGCCCAGGCGAAAAGTGAAAGCCGAGGCCTGAAGAAGGCCCCTGCAGCAGGAAGTGATGAGTGCCAGAGAGCGATGAGGCTAAGGAGTGGGGGTGGGGGGTCCTTCCCTAAGAGGCTGGAGGGACGGACTCTGGCACCAGGGAGACGAGCCAGGGCAGGAGGCTGGTGCAACACCCCGAAGGGCAGGTGATAAGGGCTAAAGAGTTTCCAGATGACCTCACCTGCTGTTACACGTCAGAGCAAGGCCTGGTGTTTGGGAACCCCTCCGTACAAGGACAAATACTTGCAGAAGGTGCAGTGAGTCAGAGGCCTTCGGGGATGGTGCACCCCGGCCCCGGCAATCACCTCATGGTCAGGGTTTCAAACGGCTGATGGACAACCATTAGTGGGCTGTAAAATTAATTTAACAGTTATGACCAGCACTTTACAAAATGGAATGGACCAGAACAAAATGAATAGAATTGAATCAGATTAAAAATAGTAGAGGATATGAAGGGTATTGTGTTACGAAAATTTGTTCTGCATGTTTGTGCACGGCTGTGTGTACACGCACACACATGAACTGGGTCATGGCTATAGCGTGTACTTGACCACAGCTATGACTTGTAGTCAGAAAACTTAAAAACACTGAACGGGGCCAAACTCCTCATTTTGCAGAGCATGGGAGAAGAGGGTTGGTTGGAGCACTGGTTCTGTCCTGTGTTTTTTCCTCTAAACTTACCTTTCTCCCAAAGCTTAGTTTATATTCAGACCAGTTTACAAACTTGAACAGCCTCCGTATTTTTGTCTGTGCCCAGAGCTAGGGCCACATCTGCCCAGCGGTGTGCCAGGGAATGTGTAACAACTGGCTGTCTGAGAAAAATATGTACATATATTTAATATAAATTATACTGATATAATGGATGTATCACACAACTCACAGGTAATGAAATATACAATGCTCTTTATTACAGGTTCCATAGAATCAATTAATTCTTGCAGAATGCTTTTATTGATTTTTACTGAACTCTTTTATCTACAGCCAACCTGTAGTTGATGAATGAGCATAGTTTCAACATGAATGTTATTAGATATTTTTATTTACACTAATGAGTAAGACAAATGTGAAACAATGAAGGCAAGAGTTAGGTCAAAACTTCCCTCATTCATCAATCGACAGAAACTATTTCCTAGATAGGATAAGAGTTTTTGAATTCTGGGAGAATACTTCTTCAATTTTTTTTCCTGTTATTCACAGTGTAATAGCTACAAACATAGGTTTAAATGTAATCTGCATTATTAACATTTTCTCTGTCACTTTTTTAAAATGTTTATTTATTTTTGAGAGAGAGGGAGAGTGCACGCAGGGTGGGGGGCAGAGACAGAGAGGGAGAGAGAGAATCCCAAGCAAGCTCTGCACCGTCAGCGCGGAGCCTGATGCGGGGCTCGAATTCACGAACTGTGAGATCACGACCTGTGTGGAAACCAAGAGTCAGACGCTTAACCGACTGAGCCACCCAGGTGCCCCTTCTCTGTCACTTTATAGACAATCTACAAAACAATAAAGCAAGCCCTGATTTGTAGTGTCTGGCCTATTTGCATGGTGTAAATATTCCCGCTGTGGCCAGTTTCAAGGTGCATACATGAAGTCGCTGAATATGCGTGTGGAAAGAGATAACTCAGTAGCACGCCATAACATAGTTTCCATCACACACGTGCAAGAGATGTAAATAACTTCAGGAGCATAGATAATAGTATAATCATTAGAAAATGATGGGTTTTCAAGGGATACAGGAGTACTGATGCATAGGGGCACTTGTACCCCAATGTTTATAGCAGCACTCTCAACAATAGCCAAATTATGGAAAGAGCCTAAATGTCCATCAACTGATGAATGGATAAAGAAATTGTGGTTTATATCCACATTGGAGTACTACAGGGCAATGAGAAAGAACGAAATATGGCCCTTTGTAGCAACGTGGATGGAACTGGAGAGTGTGATGCTAAGTGAAATAAGCCATACAGAGAAAGACAGATACCATATGGTTTCACTCTTATGTGGATCCTGAGAAACTTAACAGAAACCCATGGGGGAGGGGAAGGGGGAAAAAAAAAAAAGAGGTTAGAGTGGGAGAGAGCCAAAGCATAAGACACTCTTAAAAACTGAGAACAAACAGGGTTGATGGGGGGGGGAGGGAGCGGAGGGTGGGTGATGGGTATTGAGGAGGGAACATTTTGGGATGAGCACTGGGTGTTGTATGGAAACCAATTTGACAATAAATTTCATATATTGAAAAAAAAAAAAGACATCACCAAAATAAAAAAAAAGAAAGTGATGGGTTTTGAATCTTTGCTACCTTTCTTTTTAGCATAACTTATTTAATTATAAGTTTATATAATTTAGTTTTTAACAATGCTGGTGTTTCACAATGGGCCTGCGAAATTCCTGATAAGGTGATTCAAGCCAGCCTGAGCACACTATTACATCTGCCTGGAACTCTCAGGCAGGATGGCAAGGAGGCTGTGCACCAGGGGATTGATGGGATTCCCAGAGGTGGGTCAGGGTGGCCCAGAAGCGGGCAGCCCAACACACAGACTACTGCATTGCTGGAGGTGTCACAAGGACAGGCAGGCACCCACACACACATCAACACATACAACATACATGCACACACACCTCTTCCTCCTTCCCTAATCCTTCTCTGTGCTGAGCACCAAGGTCCTGCAGCTGCCTGCCCACAAGGTGCCTGAACTCACTGAGTTTCACCTGAAATAGTCCTGGGCATCCTCTGACTTTTTCTGCTCACTGGCCCTCTCTGGGCTTCAGTTTCCTCAGGGAAGTTCCCTTGGAATGTTTTTTTTTTAATTTTTAAATGTTTATTTATTATTGAGAGACAGAGAGAGACAGAGCATGAGCAGGGGAGGGGCCGAGAGAGAGGGAGACACAGAATCTGAAGCAGGCTCCAGGCTCTGAGCTGTCAGCACAGAGCCCAATGTGGGGCTCAAACTCACGAATAGTGAGATCATGACCTGAGCTGAAGTCGGGCACTCAACTGACTGAGCCACCCAGGTGCCCCTGAATGTGTTGTTTTTTTTTTTTTTAATTTAAGTTCAAGTTAGTTAACTTATAGTGTAGTATTGGCTTCAGAAGTAGAATTTAGTGATTCAACACTTACATATAACACCCAGTGCTCATCCCAATAAGTGTCTTCCTTAATGCCCGTCACCCAGTTAGCCCATCCCCCACCCACCTCCCTCCATCAACCCTCAGTTTGTTCCCTGTATTTAAGAGTCTCTTAGGGTTTGCCTGCCTCTCAGCAGACATTCCTGAGCCTCTCCGTGCCAGGCGCTGGGCTGACCTTAGGAATCAGAGATGAGTCTGTGGGGTGTGAAACCTCTCCTGGCTTCAGTTCCTTGTTTTACAAAGGAGATAACACAACCTGCCTCACGAGATTCGTGCAAGGATTAGATAATCTAAAATGGCAGAATTTCTAGGCCATAGTGACACATATCAAAGTAACATCCATCAAAGAAAGCTGTTATCATATGTTTAACTTACTACTATGGAAGGATAATGTTGGGGCCAAAGGAAGCAAAAGGTTTGTGGGGCAGAGACGCCCCCCCCCACCACAGGCAGGGGATCAGTAGGGGGGTGTGGGAGACAGGAGCTGGGAATTCAGACGACCCGTCATCTAGATGCACCAGCTGTATAGCACACCTCAGATTGGCCATCATAGCATGTTATTAAGTAATTTTTTAATTAATGAAGGGCACCTGGGTGTCTCAGTTGGTTAAGTGTCTGACTTTGGCTCAGGTCATAATCTCGCAGCTCGTGAGTTGGAGCCTCACGTCAGGCTGTCTGCTATCAGCGCAGACAGAGCCTGCTTCGGATTCTCTGTCTTCTTCTCTCTCTGCCCCTCCCCCACTAGCTCGTGCACACTCTCTCTCTCTCTCTCTCTCTCTCAAAAATAAACATTTTTCAAAAAGGAATGTTTTAACTAATGAAAGATGTGTAATTTGTACCACCCCAAACCATACACGTTTTCACTTTATGCTGATTTCACACCCTTCTTTACCTCAGAATGGTGTTTTATGGCTTAGGAACTACCTTTAGTCTTTCCCTGATTACAGAGCGACCTGTTCATTCATTCAGCATGTGTTTATTGCCTCTACTTTGTGCCAGGCGCTGTTCTAAGCTCTCCAATAGACGGACACAGCTGTCAAGCCGCATATCTCTGTGTACTGCAATTCAGAAAAAATCATAAAAAGTCAGTCGAATGACCTCAAATGCCACTACCCAGAGATGACCACTCTTCCCAACTTGGGATCAAGAAAGAATTTTCTTTCACTTTATGGTATATCATAAACACATTTCCAAGGCATCATCCGTGGAAAGCAGATCTTCTGCGTTTGGGGGTTTTGTCTCGGGGCTGCCCTGTAGGTGTTGTCCACCCTTCAGCATTCCTGCCCCACCAGCCCTGGACCCACCAGGAAGCAGCATGAGTAGTAAAGACCAGGGAAGGGGCCTCAGTGGCTTTTGAACTTGGGTTGACTGCAGTATGTTTCATATGCTCACTGCAGTGGCTGCTGGAGAGGAAGTGCAGCCCAGGGTTTCCAGACTATGCAGCTGGGGCCCCTTAGAGGACAGCACTGTCCACCCTCCTGGAGCTCACCTGTTCCCAGCTGCTGCCCACTCTCCACCCCTGCCAGCAGGACGCAGACCAGGTGGTGAGTCTGCACAGGCAATCACCCATCCAGAGGAGTCTGATGGACCTGTTATACCCACACAGAAATTTCCTTTCTTTAGTAAACGCATTTTTTTTCCTTGATTAAATGAAGAAATCAAGTTTAGTCTGCACAGGCAATCACCCATCCAGAGGAGTCTGATGGACCTGTTATACCCATACAGAAATTTCCTTTCTTTAGTAAACGCATTTTTTTTCCTTGATTAAATGAAGAAATCAAGTTTAGTCTGCACAGGCAATCACCCATCCAGAGGAGTCTGATGGACCTGTTATACCCACACAGAAATTTCCTTTCTTTAGTAAACGCATTTTTTTTCCTTGATTAAATGAAGAAATCAAGTTTAGTCAGATCCCATTTTTGCTTAAAATTATGGAGGTTATAAACACGCATAGTTATGGAAGGAGAAGGGACTTTTATTTACTACTTTATACATTGGTAGACATTTTGAGTGTTTTACAATGAGCATATATTACATTTCAAACATTATACACACACAAGAGAGAGATTGACAGAGTGAGGGATAGAGAGAGAGAACGAGAGCAAGAATCTGGGCATTCTAGTACATATCTTTAGGCACCTCTCTGAGTATTTCCCTAGCTTATATTTTTCAGAAGTAGGATTCCTTAATGTGGAATTGCCGTATTTTGAAAGTTCTTCATGTATATGTTGCAAAATTAATCCTCAGAATGTTTATACCAGTTTATACTCTTACTACCAGGAAATGGATACTAACTTGTTTTAATCTTCAGTAATGCTAGGTAGTATTTTCAATAATTCTCAATTTAATAGATAAGACAACACTTTATCTTAATTTCTACTGTTATTACTAGTTGCAATTTTAAGAACTTATCATGCATTTGTATCTCTTCTTTGTTAGTGGCTTACTATTCTTTGGACATTTTTGTTCTTGTGGTGTTTCTCTTCTAGTCTCAATTTTATTTTTTTCTCTTCCTGTAGTTTGTTGGAGGGATTGAATTTTCTTTTTTTCATAGATATTCTTTAATGCACGTTTTACACTGTATTTGTATTCTTCCGGCAATTCCCTGTGTACTTTTAATATACTTACCTAGAACTGCATTTTTCTTATAAAGCCCAGAAAGAGAAAACAGGTTTCTCCATCATCCTGCTAAACAGGAGAATGTGATCCTGCTGTTCTCTCTGCATCTACACCTGGCCTCAGCTCGCCCCTTCCCCCATGGGATTTTACCTCCAAATTGGCATTTCACACATTTTGTTTCACAATAACTACTTACCTAGATATTTAACAAGATATTTTATTCATTTCTGTGTTGGCTGTTGCCTTTAAATCCTTCTTCTTCCTAGACTCCTCTTTCTTTCTTTCTTTTTTAAAGATTAATTAATTTATTAATTTTTTAAACTTACATCCAAGTTAGCATATGGTGCAACAATGATTTCAGGAGTAGATTCCTTAAGCCCCTTACCCATTTAGTCCATCCCCCTCTCCCACAGCCCCTCTAGCAACCCTCTGTTTGTTCTCTATATTTAAGAGTCTCTTATGTTTTGTCCTCCCCCCCCCCCCGTTTTTATATTATATTTGCTTCCCTTCCCTTATGTTCATCTGTTTTGTATCTTAAATTCCTCATATGAGTCAGGTCATATGACATTTGTCTTTTTCTGACTGACTAATTTTATTTAGCATAATACCCTCCAGTTCCATCCACATAGTTGCAAACGGTAAGATTTCATTCTTTTTGATTGCTGAGTAATACCCCATTGTATATATGTACCACATCTTTTTTATTCATTCTTCTGTCGATGGACATTTGGGCTCTTTCCATAATTTGGCTATTGTTGATAGTGCTGCTATAAACATTGGGGTGGATAAATACCTCATAGTGCAATTGCTGGGTCATAGGGTAGTTCTATTTTTAGTTTTTTGAGGAACTGCCATACTGTTTTCCAGAGTGGCTGTGCCAGTTTGCATTCCCACCAGCAATGCAAAAGAGATCCTCTTTCTCCTCATCCTCACCAACATCTGTTGTTGCCTGAGTTGTTAATGTTAGCCATTCTGACAGGTGTGAGGTGGTATCTCATTGTGGTTTTGATCTGTATTTCCCTGATGATGAGTGATGTTGAGCATTTTTTCATGTGTCGGTTGGCCATCTGGATGTCTTCTTTGCAAAAGTGTCTACTCATGTCTTTTGCCCATTTCTTCACTGGATTATTTTTTTTTGGGTGTTGAGTTTGGTAAGTTCTTTATAGATTTTGGATACTAGCCCTTTATCTTATATGTCATTTGCAAATATCTTCTCCCATTCTGTCAGTTGCCTTTTAGTTTTGCTGATTGTTTTCTTTGCTGTGCAGAAGCTTTTTATTTTGATGAGGTCCCAGTAGTTCATTTTTGCTTTTTTTCCCTTGCCTCCAGAGACGTGTTGAGTAAGAAGTTGCTTTGGCTGAGGTCAAAGAGGTTTTTAGCCTGCTTTCTCTTTGAGGATTTTGATGGCTTCCTGTCTTACATTGAGGTCTTTCATCCATTTTGAGTTTATTTTTGTGTATGGTGTAAGAAAGTGGTTCAGATTCATTCTTATGCATGTCGCTGTCCAGTTTTTCCAGCACCATTTGCTGAAGAGACTGTCTTTGTTCCATTGGATATTCTTTCCTGCTTTGTTAAAGACAAGTTGGCCATACGTTTGTGGGTCCATTCTGGGATCTCTATTCTGTTCCATTGATCTGAGCGTCTCTTTTTGTGCCAGTACCATACTGTTTTGATGATTACAGCTTTGTAATACATCTTGAAGTCTGGGATTGCGATGCCTCCAGCTTCGGTTGTAGAGTCCTCTTTCTTATTTCTTGAGAATTTCCTCCATTGTTTTTTTTCCAGAGAAGGTCTTTTGAGTCCTTGTGTGTCTAAGAATGTTAACTATGTGTAAAGATATATATCTATTTAAATGTACATTTACTTAGAATCCTGTGCTCAGGGATTTTTTTTTTTTTTTGCCTGCTATTGCTTTTTGCACCCCTCTATTTCCTCCTAGATTTATGCTTCTTTTTAAAATTTTTTTTTAATTTTAATTAATTTTGAGAGAGAGAGAGAGAGCACAAGTGGGAGAGAGGGGCAAAGGGGGGGAGAGAGAGTGAGAGAGAGAGAGAGAGAGAGAGAGAGAGAATCTCAAGCAGGCTCCACACTCAATGCAGAGCCCAATACAGGGCTCGATCCCATGATATTGGAATCATGACCTGAGCCAAAATCAAGGGTCCCATCTTAACCAACTGAGCCACCCAGGCGCTCCTAGATTTATGCTTCTACAGGATTTCCTGTAGCAATGACCTCAGAGAGGTTCCATATTAACTTCATCTCCTCAGGAATAAGTTCCTCTTTCTTGAATTTTTGACTCCCTTTTGTGGTGTTATCTTTCCTCAAATGTTTGATGGCTCTTGATTGTGTGCTCATCTTTGTGACTGAGCTGGCCACTGGGGTACCCACTTTGTGGAGGGTGGCTAGTCCTAAGGCTGCTGTCAGGGCAGTGGGATGGAGGTGGTACCGCTAGGTGGGGTGCCTCGGGGGCTGTCTGGAAGCTGAAGCTTCTGGTCCCTTGCAGGACCATCTGTGATCCAGAGCACTGCCCCCCCACCTCTGACCCATATACACTACTCTTGGGGACAACACCCATTGCCTCTGACTGGTCAGCAGGGGTGGGAAGACAGTTGGGTCTCTGTGAGACCCCAGTTCATCATTCCGTGGGCTGCTGACAACCCTGTCCTGTTACACTGTGAGTGTAGAACCTTTCGTTGTGTGGCCCCACAGTCTGTGGCCTCATTGACTCACTCTTTCTCTTTGTTTTAGTCCCAGTTGCTCTCCATCATTCGGGGTCTTCCCATAGTTTCTGTGCCCCCAATAGATACCCTTCTTGCTTTCAAAATCTCTGTTTTCTTTCTTTTTTTTTTTAAAAAAAATAACATCTTGGGGCACCTGGGTGGCCCAGTCATTTGGGCTTCTGACTATCGATTTCAGCTGAGATCATGATCTCACGGTTCATGGGTTCGAGCCCCGCATCAGGCTCTGTGCTGGCAGTATGGAGTCTGCTTGGGATTCTCTCTCTCCCTCTCTCTCTGCCTCTCCCCACTCATGTGTTTTCTCTCTCTCTTTCAAAATAAATAAACTTAAAAAAAATAAAAAATAACATCTTTATCATTTTGAGGGTTTCATATAGGATGGGAAGACTGATGCATGTTCTCAGTGTACCTTCCTAAAAGCAGAAGTGTGAGCTTTACAGCTTTATCACATTTCTGATGGCCTGAGTTCCTGCACCTTCTCCACCGCTTCTAGGGTCTTTCAGACCTATGGTTAGACATAACTGGGGAATACTGGGGTTTTAAAAGAACTCCGGCGTGGGGGTGTGCCCTGCTCATGGGTTCCCCAGAGGAGTGGTCTTCCCTGAGACTTCTGAGGGAAAGGCAGGAGCTGCCAGGGGAATGGGGCCTGGGAGATGGCCGACGTGCTGCAGGGGTGGGAGACAGAGTCAGCACAGGTCTGCGGGTCCCGGTGAGCACGGAGACAGGGTGTATTGGAGTTCGAGCAGCAAGAACAGAGTTTACTAGGCACTGAGTCAATGTTCTTCTCAAATTGATACTGGTTGCATAGTACATGATCATGTGATTGATCAAAGTACTTCTGAATAAAATAGAAGTCTTTTTGTTTCTGGCACCTGGGTGGCTCAGTCAGTTGAGTGTCCAACTTTGAAGCCTGCTTCGGATTCTATGTCTCTCTCTCTCTCTGCCCCTCTCCCACTTGTTGTCTCCTCTCTCTCTCTCTCTCTCTCAACAATAAATAAAAATTAAAAATAAAATAACAAATACAAAGATCAGATGATTGGGGTGCCTGGGTGAGTCAAGCATCTGACTCTTGATTTCAGCTCAGGTTGTGATCCCAGGGTTGTGAGATTGAGCCCTATGTCGGGATTCTCTCTCTCCTCTCTGTCTGGCCCTCCCCCTTCTCCCTCCACCTCTCTCTCTCTGTCTCTCTCTCTCTTTCAAAAAACAAGATAAGATGATCTTAGTGGTGAATAAGCTGAACTCCTGACAGTGATGCTCAGTGCTGATGGGTCAGTGCCTGCAGCAGTGACTGATGATGTGAATGTGTTTTTTTTGGCTGTTTTTCAGAACCAGGCAGCTAAATGGCACCTGTGTAAGCTCAGTGGACATGGAGCTCTTCCTCCATTACTCCCTCATCCCATCAGTAAGTAAAGGCAGAGGAGAGCAAGGAGCAGAGAGGAGGGGAATTGGGTCCCTCCCATACACAGACTCCCCAGAGGGCCTGAATAGGTCAGCAGAGAGACATCAATTGAATTTCTTGACTTGCTTTCTTATATTATGCACCAAAAAACAGGCAGAGGAAGGCTTTTAACGGCTGAAGAGTCAAGGACACTGGTTTTTTAGGGATTCAAAAAAGGCTCTTCTAAGGAAGCAATAACGGCTGAGGTCTGTTGGAAGATGTAGTCAAGAGCCTTTCAAGCAGAGAGGAGAGCATGTGCAAAGGCCCTGTGGAGGAGGGGAACGGAGAGTGTGAGGAGCCGAGAGGGCTGGCGTGGCTGGAGTGGAGAGCTGAGGTAGAGTTTTCTGGGAGGTGAGTGGGCCTGGGCCAGGTGGAGCCCTCTGGGGCTCTGTGTGAAGGAGTGGTGTCTGCATTCTAAGTGCAGTGGGAAGTAACTGGAGTTTTCCAGCATGGAGCTTATGTGATCAGTATTCTGTTTTGAAATGATCACTCTTGTTGCATTGTGGGGATCAAGGTGGAGGTGGGCCAGAGAGGAGATGGTTCAGATTTTAGCTCATCCTGGATGGGTGGTGGTCAGCTCAAGATGTTTGGGAGTAAGTAGGACTAGCTAATGCATTGGATAGAGTAGTTAGGGAGAGGAGGGGTTGAGGACAACGTGGGTTTCTAACTTGCATGGCCAGAAGGAAGACGGTGTCTGTCATTCACTAGTTAAGGAGAACCAGAAGAGATCTGGGTTTGGGGTGGATGAAGACAGGGGAGGGAGGCAAATCGTGAGTTCCATTTAAGACATACTGAATTTAAGAAGTGGCAACTCTGTAGTTAGATGAATAGTTGGGGAGCTCATGGACAAGGTCTGGGCTGAAGAGTCAAGCTGAGTCTTGTGGGCATTGATGGCCATTGAAAGCATGGACATGGGTGAGAGGATCTGCTAATAAGAGGAGTGATCCTTGGACTGAATGATGAGGAAATCCCGACTTTAGTGGTGGAATAAAGAATAATCCAGCAGAGGAGACTGAGAGGTAATGGAGAAAACCCAGAAAAGCACTGTTGATGGAAGCCTAGGGAACAGGGTGTTTCTCAGAGGAGGAAGTGGTCAACACTGGAATGCGGCTGAGAGATCAAGCCAGATTTGGGCTTGAAGTTTCCAATGGATTCATGGTAGTTTTCGACTTTGGCCATAGCTCTTTCCATGGATGGGAAGGAGAAGCCAGGTTAGGGGGTTGAAGAGCAATGAGAGGTGAGGAAATAGAGGCAGCAAGTGTAGACAGTTCTCAGGAAGTTTCTAGTAAAAGGAAGAGAAAAAGGGCATCAAGTGCCTGAGAATATGATTGAATTCTCAAAAAGCAAAAAGGAAAGAAGGATTCACAGTGTGACAGTTATCTCCTTTTCACAGGTGAGGAAACTGAGGCTTGGAGAAGCTGGGTCTCTCTTCTAGTCAATATGTGAGAGAGACTAAATTTGAACCTGTTCAGGGCAACACAGAGGAAAGCTCAGTACAAAGCATTCTGGAAGCTCAAGGGCATATGCAGATAGCTCCCTGACTCTGGGCTCTGAGGAGCCACAGACACTCTGAGCCCTCTGCTCACCCACACATCCTCCTTCAGGGAGGGCCCACTGACGTTCTCATCTTCTCTTCCTGTAGCTTTTCATCATTTTGGTCTTGTCCTTTCTCCAAAGACGAGAGCACCGTAAGCAGAGAGATGATACTTCTCACCTCCTGGGGAACCGCTTTGGAATCATCATGTGAGTTGAGCTAAGGCTGATCTCTACAGCTTGGGGCACCCTGTATTTGGGGCCAACACCCATTATAAGGCCAGGATAACACCCCATTACCTCCCCAGCCTTGCCTCATCTCCACCGCTCCTTCCCCTCCCTGCCTCACCCCAACCAAGCTCTGGGGGTTCAGAATTGACATCCAAGCCATTGCAGCCTCAGCACCCACGGCTGCCCAAATATGATTAAAACGTCTCAAGGAGGTTCAGCTCACTATGGAAAAGGCCTTCCCAAAGTCAGCACTATGGCTGCCTCAGGAAGCAGGAGGAAGAGAGTTCTCGGTTGGCCACAGGCAGCAGCAAACGTTCGTGCTGGCATGGCACCAGGAGGTCCCGCTGGACCAGGTGCCTTCAGGGCCGGTTTCGGGCTCTGCCATTCTGAGTCTCTGCACCCCTTCTCACATTTTTTCTTAAGCTCTAATTGCTCGTATCTATGCCCCCTCACTTTCAATGATTGATGATAATCATGATCATAACGCACATAGCAGTTATCACATGGTGACTGTGACCCAGGCACTGGACCATTTGCTTTGCCTGCATTACTTGGATGAACACTCTTGCCAGCGTAGCATGCTGGAGGTTGTTATCCTCATGTAATGGATGAACAAACTCAGGCCCAGAGAGGTTGAGTGACGTGCCCAAGTCCACACAGCTAATAGGTGACAAGAGCTTTAACTGAGGTCTGGTTCCTATTTACTCTCATTTCCCCTGCACAATAGCCTAAGCAGGCTCATGTGTGTAAACCTGTTCAAGTCTCAGCCTTGGGCTCTGGAGGAGGGAGAGGAAACCACAGTGTCAGGACCAAGGCTAGCGGTGACCTAGGGCTTCAGGGTGACAAATCCACCTGCAATGTCCAGGGACCCCCTGTACCAGTTCTGAGTAGCAGACTTATCCTGGATATCACCTGTTGGAGGGGTCAGCCTCTCCCAAACTGCCAGGTCTGAGCCACACTGGTTGGGACACAGAGGCAGACTCTGCCCTGGGCATTTGACTTGCAGGGCCTAGTGCAGGGCTTCTTAAGAAGTGGGAGTTCTGTATGGGTCATGACAAACTGCTTTGAATTCAGTTGACAATGGCACCACTCGCTTGCTCCCTGGCCACCTTCCCATCAAAACCCTGCTTTTCTGAGTAGTTCCAGCCCACCCCCCTCACTCATTAAAATCCCTCACATGTGTGTGGCATACCACCGTTTGTCAAGCAGCCCTTCATTTGCCGCCCATGGTGTCTCTGTGACATGAGCAGAGCAGGGCTTGCCATCTGTTTAAAGATACGTAAACAGTCTCACTTATTTCTGAGGCACTACAGGGAGGACTGATTGAATGCAGGTCACTTCAACAAAATGGGTGTCCACGAACATGCAGTGAGCACCTACTCTTTTCAAGGCTCTGTGCTAGGTCCCCACCCCTTGAAGCTTGTAGTTTCTGAGACAAGCAACAATGCAGAGGGGCATGCTAAAACACGGACATGCCCACTTAGTGCTTGGGGGACACAGCAAGGCAGAAGCTAGGTGGGCCTGCTGGAAGTGGTCAGAGTAATGGCAGGGGCGGGGACTTCCTGGAAGAGGTGCTCCTTGAGCTGAGCCTTGACAGTGAAGATGAGCAAGACTAAGGGGGTATGAGGTGAGATCCAGATCCTGCCTCCAGATCCCTACCTCCACGTGTAGTTCCCCAGTGCCATCCTGAGTTTTCATCAAAGCCACATCAGATGGCATTTCAATGGGAAAGTATTCTCTTCTTTCCAAATGTGATTGCTTACTTTGATGTAGACAAAGTATTTTGGTCAGAAGAAGAAACAGCTATCCTGTAAAGTTTGTTTATGTAAAAGGAAAAGAAAGGATTTTTGTAAAGTTACAGAGATTTCACAGAAACTGGCAAGGCCGGCCTCATGGTAACTGGAACTTTGAGCTGGGCATCTCTGGGAGACTGATTTTATTTGTGCCTCCTTGTGTCACAGGAGCCCCTCAGCACCACTTTACTATTGTCCTCTCTGCTGTCTGACTTTATAATATGACTTAGGATTTCTGCTTCCCTAAAATCTCCACTTGCCTCTAGCTCTGACTCTGATTCCAACTTGCCATGATTTTCCAGAACAGAATTTTAACAGCTAACTGGCTCATGTCCTCAGGGTGTGAAACCCTTATAGGAGACCGGGCGTCTGATTGGCCCATCCAAAGTCAGGTGGTCACCCCTGGTCCAATCAGCTGTGGCCAGGAAGGGACGCTTGGGTGGAACCAGCACAGCCAATGAGTCCCAGACCTTCCCAGGGATATTGGAACTCTCACAGGGGCCGGGTATGGGGCAGGCTCCCCAAGCCTGTCTAGGACATACTCCTCATTTTGATCTCTGGAGACATACTGCTTGTGTCTCGCGTAAATGAAACCCATCCCATTTTTTTTGTTGTCATGGCTATTGGTGTCCTTGCTTGTGTCCCCCTCCCCACACCCTTTCCCCTAAGGCTCCTCAAGGGCAAAGATTTTTTGTCTTCCTCACCTCAGTACTCTGAATCCATGCCTACCCCTAGAATTGGCACCGAGGGCCTCAGACAATGTCAGCTGAAGTGAACAATTTGCTACCCGATAATCCCGCCTCAGGGTGGGGTTGCTATTTTGGAGGCTATTGGTGGGAATGAGCCACTGTCTGGCCTCACAAGCTGTTTCTCTTGTTCACAGACCTCTGGACTTTGTGGGCACCTTTAGTAACCGATGGTCTTATGGAATCGCCTTTGGGGCCACTGCCAATAAAGTCATGTTCTTGTTCTCAGAAGGGTACCAGCCCTTACATATCCCTCAGTGGGCACAAGGTAAGGGCTGCCTCATACCTGCTGGGAATTTTGTCATGGCAAGTCTTGCTCTCAGAGACTGCCTGGCCGGGGTTCCCTGGGATCAGGAAATAAACTTTGTGAGCAGTCAGTGTTCCCCACCTGTTACTTGCCCCAGGAAAATGCCTAACCCACCAGGTCTCAAAGCTTATTTATGGGGCTTTCCCCCAGTGAGATTCAGAGCTCCTTTAGACTTAGAACAAAGGCTCAGAAAGTAGGTTCACCATCACCTACCCCAAAAATCTCTCCTAAGTCTTAGTCATTGCTGCCTTCTTGATATCAACAAGCCCTAGGATTCCTCCTCGCAGAACAATGCTTACTTCTTTGTCCCTTGGCCTGAGGTCTCATCATTCCCCATGACTCATGTTCTCCCTGAAGGATCAACTCTAATTTACAGATTCAGCCATCCTAATACAATGACTCCAAACCTCTCTGTCCAGCCCGGCTCTCTCTCAGGGCCTCCAGAGCTATATGATCAAATACCTACCAATGCCTCATTAGTCTTTAGGGAAATGCAAATTAAAACTGAAATGATATACCACCACATACCTCTTTAATGTATACAATTTGATAAATTTTGACAAATGTTTATATCCATGAAATCATTACCGCAATCAAGATAAGGAGCCCCTTAAGTCTCCTTGTCCCCTTTTGTAATCTCTCCTTCCCACTACCCTCATCACTGATCTTTTTCCAGAATTTTATATAAATGGGATCATACAGAATGTACGTGTGTGTGTGTGTGTGTGTGTGTGTGTGTGTACGGGTATGACCTTCTTTCACACAGCGTAGTTATTTTGAGATTCATACATATTTAACGTGTGCCAGAAATTCATTCTTTTTTGCTTCTGCGTGGCACTCCACTATATGGAGAAATCAGAATTTGTGTAGCATTCATCTCTTGATGGACATTTGATTTATTTGCAGATTTTGGCTACTGCAAATAAAGCTGCTATGAACATTTGTGTACAAATCTTTGTGTGTAGCTGTGCTTCCATTTTTCCTGGGTAAGTGCCTATGAGTGGAATGGCTGGATCGTACACATCAAGTAGTAGATCATACTTAAAAAAAATTTTTTTAATGTTTATTTATATTTTGAGAGAGAGACAGAGACAGACCACGAGCAGGGGAAGGGCAGACCACGAGCAGGGAGAGGGAGACACAGAACCCAAAGCAGGCTCCAGGCTCTGAGCTGTCAGCACAGAGCCCAATGCGGGGCTCAAACTCAGAACTGTGAGATCACGACCTGAGTGGAAGTTGGACGCTTAACCGACTAAGCCACCCAGGCGCCCCCTAGATCATACTTTTTAAAGAAATTGTCAAACTGTTTTCCAAAGTAATGGTTCCATTTTAGATTAACACCATCACTTATGTGAGACTTCCCGTTTTTCTCTCTCCTTAGGAACACGTGGTCAGTCTTTTTATTTTTTACTTACATTTTTGTTGTTGTCAGTCTCTCTAACATTTTTTTTAATTTGAGTAGAGTTAACATGCAATGTTAAATTAGCTTGAGGTGTTCAAGACAGTGATTCAACATCTCTCTGTTATGCTCTGCTCACCGCAAATGTGGAGGTGTAATTTGTCACTGTACAACACTATTATAATATCACTGACTATATTCCCTATGCTGTGCCTTTTTGTTCCTATGACTTATTCATTCCCATACTGACAGCCTGGAAGTCCCTTTTACCCATTTTGTCCATCCCTCCACCCCACCCCCCTCTGGCAGCCATCAGTTTGTTCTCTGTAAATATAGGTCTGATGCTGTTTGTTGAAGAAATAATACATGTTGGTGAGGATGTAGAGAAAAAAGGACTCTCATTCACTGTTGATAGGAATGCAAACTGGTATAGCTACTGTGGAAAACGGTATAGAGGTTCCTAAAAAATTAAAAATAGAACTACCATATGACCCAGTAATCCCATTACTAGGTATTTACCCAAAGAAAATGAAAATATTGGGGCACCTGGATTGGTGAGTTGAGCATCTGACTCTTGATTTTGGCTCAGGTTGTGATCCCAGAGTTGTGATATCAAGCCCTGCCATCAGGCTCTGCACGGAGCATGGAGCCTGCTTGAGATTCTCTCTCACCCCCCCTCAGACCCTCTTCCCTGCTCACACTTTCTCTCTCTAAAATAAAACAAAAAATCTAAACACTAATTTGAAAAAATGTAAGCACTCTATGTTTATTGCAATATTATTTACAGTAGCCAAAAATATAAGCAACCTAAGTGTCCATTGATAGAGGAATGGATAAAGAAGATGTTATACACACACACACACACACACACACACACACACACACAATGGAATATTACTCAGCCATAAAAAGAATGAAATCTTGCCATTTGCAACAACATGGATGGATCTAGAGGGTATTTATTCTAAGTGAAATAGGTCAGAGGAAAACAAACACCATATCATTTCACCCATATGTAGAATCTAAATACCAAATGAGTAGACAAAGTCTTTTTAATCTTAGCCATTTTAAGAGGTATGTAGTGATTTATCGTGGTTTTAATTTGCATTTTCATGACTGGTAATGCTGATCATATTTTGATGTGCTTTTTGCTATCCCTATAGCTCTTTGGTGACATGTCCAAATCACTTTCCTTATTTATAAAAATTAGGTTTTTTATTTTCTTCTGAGTTTTGATAGTTCTTTAATCTGTACACGAGTCCTTTATCGGACGTGAGAATTGCATTTGCTCCTAGTGTGTAGCTTGTTTTTTCATTCTACCAACAATTTCTTTTGAAAAGTTGCCTTAAAATTTTGATGAAACCTAATTTATTCATTTTATTTTATGGCTCATGCTTATGGTGTCATAGAAGAAATCTTTGCCTAATACAAGATCACTTAGATTTTCTCCTATGTTTTTTCTAGAAATTTTATAGTCTTACGATATTTTGCTTTTAGGTCTGTAATACATTTTGAGTTAATTTTTTGCATATAGTGTGAGGTATAGATTGAAGTTTTTTGTTTTTGTTTTTGTTTTTGTTTTTGCCTTTGGTTTTCCATTTTTTCCAGCACTGCTTATTTCAGAAACTTGTCCTTTGCCCACAAAATTGCCTTTGGACCCTTGTCAGCGTCGATTGGCTCCATAAGTACAGGTCTGTTTCTGGACTCTGTTCTGGACCCTGATCTGCAGTGTGTGAGGGTTCTAATTTCTGCACATCCTCACACACTATTTTCTATTTTGAAAACAGTTATAGCCATCTTAGTACAGGTGAAGTAGTATCTAATTACTGTCTTGATTTGCATTTCCCTAAAGACTAATGCTATTGAGCATCTGGCTGGGTCAGAATATCACTTCTTGGTTCGTGGCTCTAGATTCCTCTCTTTTGTTTCCACGAAGTGATTATATAGATGTATCCTCCTAACATCCTCATACTTTCCGAGTCTGCCCCTTGCCTCTGCTTTTTGTCTGGACCCCCTGTTTCCCAGCTCCTAGTGTTCCTGTCCTTGTCATCTTGGAGTCTTCCTGTCTGCGTCCACGGGGGGCTCGATCCGGGTATTGCAGCTTTGGTCTCTTGTATCTCCTGGCAGTTTGGGGTTCTTCTGTTCTTGGGCCTTCCTCCGCTTCCTCCTACTTCAGGTGTTGATACCAAATGGTCTCGAGACCTGACTTTGTTGTAGATGCTGTCTGCAGGTGTGGGTTGTGCCATTCTAGTTGCTCTGTCTGCTTCTAGGGCAGAGGCGCTTCTGGCAGATTACAAAATGATACTTCCAACCTCACAGGAAGCCTCATGGCTTCCATCCTCACAGAAAGTATTCCTTCTATGTCGTCCTTCCCTGCCAGCCTCCCACCCCTCACGGTCACATAAATACTCACCAGCCCCAACCAGCCATTTCCCATCCTCTGAGTGAGGAACGCCCTCCCTTCCCTTCTTTTCTCCATCTTACAAACTCCTGCTTATACTTCCTGGCCTTGTTGTATGTCACCACTTCCCTTCCCCGACCCAGACCCCAGGTGAAGTCAGTGGCTTCCTCTCCTTATCCCCACAGCAGATTGAATATGCCTCTGTTAACGTATTGCTCACCTTCCTCCCTGTCTTCTCTACTGGACTGTAAACACCTCAGAAAGCAAGAGACTTCTTCATTCCAACTGCAGCCTTAGTGCCTGGCCCCAGACCCAGCTCAAAGCAGGCACTTTGTAAAGATCCTCTTGCATGAGTAGGTTTTCCTGGATCTTATTAGATCCTCTGAGAGCTAGTCAGTGGCAGAATGAACCTTATCACTGCCTTGTTTACAGAGTATGTGATAGTTATAAGTTTTGTACACACACACACACACACACCCACACACACATCACCACTCTTCATGTTGCTATGGTGGCCTTAGTCTCAGTGATTGCTGTTTGTCCACTTATGGGGCCTGTCTCTGCACATCACAGTGTGAGCTAGCCAAGGGCAGGGACCAAATCTTCTTCATCTCAATAGTTAGCCAGGGCCTGGTGTGGAACAGGTCCCAGGAAGGGTCTGTTGCAAGAATAAAAGACATTCGTCCATTCCTCTTTACCGAGCTGGGGCTTGTCCACTCACCTCCTTGGGACCTGAGACCTGTGACAGGAAGTGGGCGTAAAGCCCTGTATCTTTGTTGCAACACCCCTGAGCCTGTGAGAAGAGAGCTCACAGGATCTCTGGCCCTGTCTCCCCCAGCCTTTGTGCTTCTGATTGGAGGCATGGAAGTCGGCCTGTCTCACTTCCCCTTCTTTGCCTGCCTCTCATCGGAGTTCCGGCTGGTCAGCTCCATCCTTGGCTTCAGCTACTCTCTGATCTGGTAAGACGGACGCTGCGTGTCTGCCCTCCTGTGACTCCTTTGCCGTGGCTGCACTCTGGACAAAGGGCTGGAGGTGACCCGAGAGCTCCCCTTGGAGGGCAACTTTGCCTAGAACTGAGGCCCAGGATGGGCAGGTGGAGTGACTGGTCCCAGATCCCACAGTGGCCTCTCCCTGGGACTGCATGTAAGGCTGCAGGAGGTCAGGCATTCTTTCTGCTTCACAGGCCGCTCGCGGTTAGAATATTCCAGGAGTCGGGGATGTAGAAAACTTCTTTTCTGTCAACTGCCAATGGTCCCACTGGGGAATGTAGGAGACCCATTTGGACGCTTCTTCTCTGTGCTGTCATGTCTCCCCTGGGAGCCCAGGAGAAAATCCATGTGCCTTAACTTGGCATTTGGGGCCACTGCAGTCTGGCCTCCCCTGTCTGTCCATCCCTAACAGTCTCTAGCACACACCTCCAGTCACACCAGACTCCTGCGTTCCTTCATCCACCTGCTTATTCGCTCAGCAAACATGCTGTTATATCCCTGCTATGGGCCAGGGAGTACACTGGAGAACAAGATGGACTCTTGTGGATCATGCATTCTGGCCTCTTTGTCTATATGTTGTTATTCTCCCCTGGGGGTTATCTTCCCTGACTTGGTCCATTGATAGATCCATGCTCATCCTTCATGGATCACCAACCCCAAGATGGAGAACTTCTTGACCCTCCTGTTGATTTCTGTGCTCTCAGCACTGACCCCAGATCCAGCATGGAACCGGTCCCAGGAATCCTTGCTGACTGAGCCCTCCCACGAGCACTCTGCTTTCTAGCCCCTGTCCCCCTTACTGAGCTGGCTCTCCTGCTGCAGTACTTTGTGTGAGGCAGGGGTCCTCAGGCCCAGTGTGTGGGCCACTGGAGGGGGGCTCACCAGCACCTGACACACCATGGCTACCATTCCTAAGTTTGTAAACAACTTGCTTTATAAAATTAAAAGAGAGGGTATCCGGGGTTAGACCTGGGGTAATACCATCTTTCGGCCTCTGACAAACCTTTGACCTGGGGAGGAATGGGTGGTGGGAATCACTCAGCAGCTTGTGCATCTTGGGAGATGAATCAAGCTTGACTATGGCCAGGAGTGTGTGTCTCACGGGACTAAAGCCTTGAGGCTCATTCCTCAGGGCATTGTTTCCAGACAAGGCCAGTCCCACCAGAAGGAGCGTCAACACCAGTCAGGAGACCTGAGCCTTGGTCCTCGCTCTGGGTGTGACTCTGGACAAATTCCTTTCCCTCTCTGGGGTCTGGTGAGGGCAGGGAGGAGGAGATCACTCAGGGTCTTTGTGCTCTGCTGCATGGATTCCAGCATTATGTCCTATACAAGGACATGTTAAGTGTATTTGGTGCATGCACTTTGGCACAAATAGGGTGCTCAGTCTGGGTGGGGTGTACACAGAGGCCTGGCAACCAGTCCTCCCAAGGAGTAAGGAAAGAGGAAGTAGCTGCAGGCTGATGGGATCTGGGCTTCTTCCCAGGGACTGGGAGGGACTACAGTGCTCCAAGCCTTGTTTTTGTCCTACAGGTTTGCTGTCACCATCCTTTACATCATACAGTGTCCCCATGGGCAGGTGAGTCCCTGCTGAACTATGTTTAGAGCATTCAGTCCTATCACCACGACCAGTTTGCTGCGTGACATTGGACAAGCCTCTGCCACTCTCTGGGCCTCAGCTCCTTCATATGACCGAAAGGAGAGCTGGAGCCATTCATGATGCTTCCATTTGTATAGCATCTTATGTTCATCAGGATGCTCATTCACAGACAGATGTTCTCTCAGTTGATGTTCACAGCAGCCCCTTGAGGTAGGGAACCTCTCAGCAGATCTATTCTACAGGTGAGGAAACTGAGGCCCAAGTTTATTAAGTAACTCTTAAGAAATAACAGATTTGAGAGTTGACACCAGGTCTGGTTGACTACAAAGTTCATTTCTTTTTTTTTTTTTAATTTTTTTAAGTTTGTTCATTTATTTTGAGAGAGAGAGAGAGGGAGGGAGGGGCAGAGAGAGAATCCCAAGCAGGCTCCACACTGTCAGTGCAGAGTGCTATGTCGGGCTTGAACTCACAAACTGCGAGATCATGACCTGAGCCGAAATCAAGAGTCACATGTCTAGCTGACTGAGCCATGCAGGCACCCCTAATTTTCTTTAATGTTTTCTTTAATGTTTAATGAGGGGCATAGAGAGAGGGAGACACAGAATCTGAAGCAGGTTGCAGGCTGCCAGCTGTCAGCACAGAGCCCGACACAGGGCTCGAACTCACAAACCATGAGATCGTGACCTAACTGAAGTTGGACGCTTAACCAACTGAGGCACCCAGACACCCTCCAAAGCTCATTTCTTTCCACTCCTTCATGTAGCTTAAGTTTCTCTGTCTATAAAATGGAAGTCTCAGACTGGATGAACATTCCAGCTTTATCATGCATTGTCCTCAGAATTGGGGGAAACTATTTCATCCGTTTAACCTTGTACACCAGAAAAAGGAAAAAGATGAAAGACTGAGTCACACTGCATCTATAAGGGTTACTGGGCAGGTAGGGGGAGCATCAGGAGGTCACCTGGGCCAGGAGCCTTGCCAAAACCTCTCCCAGACTTGAGTAACCTTGGAGGATTACAGGGCGTGATGGAGAGTGGGGGAGCTGGACTGGAAAATGAACTTGGGGGCTGGGACTTCTCTCTGCATCTCTGGGCTGGGATTAAGAACATTCTGGCATACCTCTACCCAAAAAGATGCCCTCCTTCACTCTGCTCACAGTGCCTGAAATTCCAGATCACAGGCATTTTCTTTGGTGTCTTGGAGAGCTTCCAGTCTTCCTGGGGTTCTTTTGAACTTCAGAACATTCATGGTTAATTGAAAGAGAGGGCAGGGCCTCACTTCTGTGCTCAGAATCACTAATGTTAAGAACCACAGTGTGCTGGGTGTTCTAGGCTCAGTCCCCCAAATTAACTACTGCATAGTTCAAGGTGCTTAAAGGCACTTTGAAGGGTGTTAGTACCTCCACAGTTCACTGGTAAGAAAGTGAGACTCAGGGGCTAACGGGACTTACTAGTTAAAAATCATGGAACTGGAACCCAGACTAAGGTAATAATAAAGATTTCACTTCATGTTCTCAAATGAAGAATGTTCATGGGAACATTAGATATAAAAATGAGATGTTGAACAGGCTAAAATGTCCTAATATTAGGAGAGACTCTAAAGTTGATTCATCTAAATAGTGTACTGTTATGCAGCATTAAAAGTGATGTTTGTGAATAATTCATAACCACATGGGGAGATGATTATGATCTAGACAGACCTATGTATTTGGTATAATATCAATTTATAACAGATAGAGATTAAGGGTAGATACAGAGGAAAGACACTGGATAATTGGCAGTGGCGATATCTGATGTTTAAGTGGTGAACATATATTGGAGAGGAAGATGAAGGGGAGATATGAGCCCCCACATCTCAGCATGTCTGTGTCCCACACCCAAACATCACAACATCAAAACCCTACTCCCCATGGGGGCAAGTACTCTGGAAACATAAAAAACATGAAACCAACTAGTAAATTGTGAAAAATAAGTTACAATATTGTCTTAAAACAGTGAAAAAACCCGCTTTTTTTTTCATTAAAATGGAACTAAAATCATAGAAAAACTATGAGCACCATTTTGAGAGACCCGTATTCCCAGGAACTTGTGTTGCTGCCAACATGATGGCAGTTATGGGACCCCCTTCCCCCTTCTTTCCTCCCTTCCTCCCTCCCTTCCTCCCTCCCTTCCTCCCTCCCTTCCTCCCTCCCTTCCTTCCTCCCTTCCTTCCTCCCTTCTTTCCTCCCTCCCTCCCTCTCTTCCTTCCTTCCTCCCTTCTTTCCTCCCTCCCTTCTTTCCTCCCTCCCTTCCTCCCTCCCTCCCTCCCTTCCTTCCTCCCTTCTTTCCTCCCTCCCTCCCTTCCTTCCTTCCTCCCTTCTTTCCTCCCTTCCTTCCTTCCTTCCTTCCTTCCTTCCTTCCTTCCTCCTTCCTTCCTTCCTCCCTCCCTCCCTTCCTCCCTTCTTTCCTCCCTCCCTCCCTTCCTTTCTCTCTTCTTTCCTCCCTCCCTCCCTCCCTCCCTCCCTCCCTTCCTTCCTCCCTCCCTTCCTTCCTCCCTTCTTTCCTCCCTTCCTCCCTCCCTCCCTTCCTTCTTCCCTTCCTCCCTCCCTTCCTCCCTCCCTTCCTCCCTCCCTTCCTTCCTCCCTTCTTTCCTTCTTTCCTTCCTTCCTTCCTTCCTTCCTTCCTTCCTTCCTCCCTTCCTTCTTTCCTCTCTCCCTCCCTCCCTTCCTTCCTACCTCCCTTCCTTCCTTCCTCCTTTCCTCCCTTCCTTCCTTCCTTCCTTCCTTCCTTCCTTCCTTCCTTCCTTCCTCCCTTCTTTCCTCCCTCCCTTCCTCCCTCCCTTCCTTCCTCCCCTCTTTCCTTCCTTCCTTCCTTCCTTCCTTCCTTCCTTCCTTCCTTCCTCCCTCCCTCCCTCCCTTCCTCCCTCCCTCCCTTCCTCCCTTCTTTCCTCCCTCCCTCCCTTCCTTCCTCCCTCCCTCCCTCCCTTTCTTCCTCCCATCTTTCCTCCCTCCCTTCCTTCCTTCCTCCCTTCTTTCCTCCCTCCCTTCCTCCCTTCTTTCCTTCCTTCCTTCCTTCCTTCCTTCCTTCCTTCCTTCCTTCCTTCTTTCCTTCCTCTCTGTTTCTCCTTCTCTCCACATGTCTCTCCCTCTCTCTCATCTCCAACCCTCTGCTCTGTCTCCCCTCCTCACCCCTCTTTCTCTCCTTCTCTCTGTCGTATATATTTTCCAAAAGCATCATTTAATAACTAATCAGAAAAAGCTGTGAAAGCCCTTCTTGTAAAACAAAATGGGTTGCTAGAGGGGTTGTGGGCAGGGTGATCGTCTAAATGGGTAAGGGGCATTAAGGAGTCTACTCCTGAAATCATTCTTGCACCATATGCTAACTTGGATGTAAATTAAACAATAAATAAATTTTTAAAAAATGGAGGCACTGGGATTCACATCCAGGGCTGCTGGACTCTAGGCCCACTGCTCAGGCGGGGGTGTGGGGCTGGGGGAGCAGAACATCGATCATTGACCGCCAAG
Source organism: Neofelis nebulosa (assembly GCF_028018385.1). NCBI lineage: Eukaryota > Metazoa > Chordata > Mammalia > Carnivora > Felidae > Neofelis > Neofelis nebulosa. The sequence goes on along the minus strand of NC_080793.1, from coordinate 34,971,120 downwards.
CCCTGGGAAGGTGGGCTTGGTGAGAGTGGGCCCGGCAGACAGATTCCTGTCCACAGCTTCCCGGGCAGCCTGGCCCTGCCCCGCCTGGAGCCCGGGCTCCATGCTCTGCTTCTGTTGCAGTTTTTGGGGAAGTACGAGACCGTCATGTTCTACTGGCCGTCACTGCTGTGCCTGGCCTTCCTGCTGGGCCGCTTCCTTCACATGTTTGTCAAGTCGCTGAGAGTCCACCTGGGCTGGGAGCTGCAGATGGTGAGTACTGAGTATGAGCACCGTATGTGCACTGGCAGGTCTAGTCTTCATAGCAGCCGTGTGAGGCAGGCGCTATTTTTACTTCTCCCATTCTGCATGAAGAGACGTGGACCGAGAAAGGTGAGTTGTGTCGCCTGAGGTCATGTCGCCAGTCTGGAGCGGAGCCAGACCTGGAGCCAGAGAGTTTTGTTGTCGAGGCTCTCTCTTAACCACTGTGCTCAATCTAAAAGAGAAGCTTTACCCAGATTCCTGCCCTCTGTGATGATAACCCGTCAAAGGGACCGAAACCCTAACAAGGATCTGTGAGCCCCAGCATACACCTCTCTGTTTTCTCACAGGAAGAAAAGCCTTTCCTGGAAGTTCACCAGGCGGAGCATGTCAAGCGGCTCCTGAGGAAGGCCCCCCTGCAGTAAGCCCCGCTGTGGTTCATTCCCCCCTCCCTGGCCCCCTCCCTCCTTCCTCCCTCCCCCCCCCCACCCACCCAGGTATTTGTGCCAGTGTTGATGAGCCCTGACAGTGCAGGAGACCCTGAGATGACCAGATGGGCACATTAGTCAGGACTCTTGTTTGCTGATGACAGAAACTCAGCTCAAACTAGATTAAAGAGAAAAAGCAAACGTGTGGCCTTTCATAATTAAAAACTCTAGAAGTGGTCGGTTCCGATGCAGACGGATCCAGTGGCTTCACTGATATCAGAACCAGGGCTGGTTTCCTCATTTTCTCTTAGCTCTGCTTTGATCTGTGTTAGCGTCGTAGTTAGGTGGGCTTCCTCCCCATGGTGGCCCTCAGAATCTCTAAGCTTGTACCCTCCTGGTTTAAGATCACAGGAAAGAGAAACTTTCCTTTCTAGTAATTCAAACCAAACTCCTATGAGTGGGTTTCATGGAGTCGCATCAGACCACATGCATTCCCAGAACCAATTACTGTGGCTAGGTGATTAGAGTAAATGGATCATTAAGCCTGTCATATGTTCATCTTTGGAACTAGGAAGTTGTTCAGCCTCACTTAAGCGGTAGGACTGAGGGGAGGGAGCAGGTTCCCAGAGAAACAGTGCAGGGGCTGTTACCAATACCAGGGGACATAGCTCATGGCCAAGCAAAAGCAGTGACCAACCCTATCCCTGCCACTGCCACTGTGTACAAGGGGATAAGCCCCACAAAAGGGATGTGTCTAATCCAGGGTCATACAGTGGCAAAGCTAGTACTTTGGTTAGAAGTACGTTGAGTTACATGTAGCAGAAAATGCAAAATAACAGTGGGACACACAAGAGGGAGATTTATTTCTTTCTCATATAAAAGAATTCTGGAGGCAGGTAGTTCATACTGACCCTGAACTGCCCACCACGGGAACTTACTGGTCATCTGTCTTTCTGCTCCAGCTCTTAGTAACTGTCATTATGAAGGCTGTCCGTGGTCCAAGACGGATGCTGGGGTGGGCTCCAGCTTGGATCAGCCACCATGTCTGCATTTCAGACAGCAGGCAGGAGAAAAGAAAGCGGGCAATGGGGTCCCTCCCAGCTGTGTGAATTATACCTCAGCACCCTCCCCCAAACTGCCACATCTGGTGACATCTGATTGGCCTGTGCTTAATCTTAGTCACTCTAGCTGTAAGAGAGATCAGGAACCATAGCCCTTTAGTTTGGTGAATTGCTGTACTGAATAAAACTGAGTCTCTGTTCTTAAGAATAAGGGGAGAATGAAAACTGGAATCTACCAGGATGTTCTTTTTCTTCACTAAATTCTAAGATGAAGCAGAGGTTATTTTCAGAAGAATCGGGCATTTGTTTACCAACCACAGCCTCTCTTTTCTGTTATTTATTCATTCACAGGGAGACTAAAAAGTCCTGGTTCCAAACCAGGGTGTATGAGTGGGACCCCTGCTTTCAGTTCCCAAGCAGAATGATTGGAACCACTGTGTTGGCTTTCATATGCCTGTACCTTGTAAGTAGAGCCAAGCAAACCCTTTCCTATTTTATAAGTGGGATGGGGTTAGGGCAGGGCTTATTCTTTAAAAGCTGGGTCAAAATTGAGTCTGTAAATAAAAGAAGTACATTTTTTTGACCACCATTTTTACTCCAAGGACACTTTTACCCACATGGTGAATGACTAATAAATATAATTGAATTATTTATGGAGACTTCCGGTTGTCAGCTCCATGTAAAGAGCTTGCAAGATGCCAGTCCATCCTAACAAGTAAAAATCTGAACTGAAACTCAACAGTTCTTAGATCCATAAGAGAAGTCATGGCACAAACCATTGTCCCTGAAATTGGAGACAGGTGGATCTAAAGAATTACAATGGAATGGAGCAAATCAAATCCAGCATGTATAAAAAGAATTATACACCACAACTGAGTTGGATTTATCTCAGGTATGCAAACCTGGTACAATATTAAAAAAGCAATTAACGTAATCAGTCACATCAACAACCGAAAGAAGAAAAATCCCATGATCGTATCAAGAGATGCAGGAAAAACATTTAACAAAATTCAACACCAGTTCATGATAATTTTTTTCAGTAACCTAGGCATACAGGGGAACTTTCTCAATCTGATAAAAAATATGAACAAAAAAATCTACAGCTAGCATCATACTTTATGGTGAGAAATTAGAAACTTTCCTACTAAACTCAGGAAAAAGGCAAGACTGTTTCCCCTCATCACTCAGCATTTACTTAGGAAATCCTAGCTAGGTAATAAGACAAGAAAAGCAAATAAAAGGTATACTGATATGGAAAGAAGAAGTAAAAATGTCTTTGTTCACAGATGACATGATTGGGTATGTAGAAAATCCAAAAGAATCAGCAGAAAACTCCTGAAGGGGCATCTGGCTGGTTCAGTTGATAGTGCGTGTGACTCTTAATCTCAAAGTTTTAAGTTCGAGCCCCATGTTGGGTGCAGAGATTACTTAAAAATAAAATCTTGAAAATAACCCAACTCCTGGAACTAATAAGCAGTTATAGCAAGGTTGCAAGGTACAAGGTTAACCTACAAAAGTCAATTGCTTTTCTGTGTATCAGCATTGAACAAGAGGAATTTGAAATTAAAGAAACTATCATTTACAATAGCAACCCCCCAAAAGGAATACTTAAATGTAAATCTAATAAAATATGCACAAAGATCTATATGAGGAAAACTACAAACCTGTGTTAAAAGACATCAAAGAAGAACTAAATACGTGGAGAGATATTCCATATGTGTGGATGGAAAGATTCAGTATTGTCAAGATATCAGTACTTCCCAACTTGATCTACATATATTGGGATTGATCTATATTGGAATTCAGTGCAATCTCAATCAAAACTAGGGGGTTATTTTGTGGATACTGACAAACTGATTCTACAGTTTATAGGGAGAGCAAAAGACTCATAATAGCCAACAATATATTAAAGGAAAAGAAGAAAGTTGGAGGACTGACACTACTCGATTTCAACTTACTACAAAGCTACCCTAATCATGATGGTGTGATGTTGCCAATATAGACAAGTGAATCAATGGACAGGATAGAGAGCTAAGAAATAGACCAACATAAATAGAGTCAGCTTATCTTTGACAGAGGGGTAAAGGCAATACAGTGGAGCAAATATTTTCTTTTTAACAAATGGTGCTAGAACAACTGGACATCCACATGCAAAAAAAAAAATGAGTCTAGACACAGACCTTCCTAAATATTAACTTAAAATGAATCACAGACCTAAATGTCAAATGCAAAACTATGAAATTCCTAGAAGATGAAATCAGAGAAAATTTAGATTAACTTGGGTTTGGTGATGACTTTTTATTTTTTTAATTAAATTAGTTATTGTTATTATTTGGCATTACCAATTATTTGAGAGTGGTAGTGAATTTATGCATGAATGTATGTTTGTATGTAGGTATGTATATATATTTATTTTAATTTCAGTGTGGGCAACATAGTGTTATATTATTTCAAGCATACAGTATAGTGATTGAACAATTCTATACATTACTCAGTGCTCACCATGAAAAGTGTACTCTTAATCTCCTTCATCTGTTTCACCCATCCCTCTACCCACTTCCCCTCTGATAACCACTAGTTGGTTTTCTATAGTTCAGTGGTGAAGATTTTTTTTAGATATGACACCAAAGACACGAACCATGAAGGAAAGATTGATAACCTGGACTTCATTAAAATTAAAACGTTTTAATCTGCAAAAGACTCTGTCAAGAGAGTGAAAAGACAAGCCACATACTAGGAGAAAATATTTGCAAAAGACACATCTGAAACAGACTGTTATTCAAAGTATACAAAGAACTCTTAAAATTCAACAATGAGAAAACAAATAATCCGATTTAAAAATGAACCAAAGACCTTAATAGGCATCTCACAGAGAAGATATACAAATGGCAAATAAGCAAATGAAAACATGCTCTATAGTATATGTCATCAGGAAAATGCACATTAAAATAACGATCAAAACAATTACTGTACGTTAAAATATTAGAATGGCCAAAATTCAGAATGCTGACAATACCAAATGCCGACAAGGGTGTGAACTGGCAGGAACTCTCATTCATTGCTGGTGGGAATACAAATGGTACTCTTACCATATGATCCAGCAGTCACCCTGCTTGGTATTTACCCACATGCACTGAAAACTTATGTGCACACAAAAACGTGCGCATGGATGTTTACAGCAGCTTTATACATAATTGCCAAAATATAGAAGTGACCAAGAGCCCTTCAGTAGGTGAATGGATAAATAATCTTTAGTACATCCAGACAATGGGCTACAATTCAGCACTAAAATGAAATGAACTACCAAGCCATGAAAAGACCTGGAAGAAACTTAGATACATATTAATAAGTGAAAGATTCCTATTTGAAAGGATCACATGTTATATGATTCCAACTGTGTGACATTTTGAAAGGCAAAATTATGTAGACAATAAAAGATCAGTGGTTGCCAAGGATTGGGGAGAGGGAGGGATGAATAGGCAGAACACAGAGGATTTTAGAACAGTGAAAAGACTTTGTATGATACTATATGGTAGATACATGTCATTAGACATTTGTCCAAACCCACAGAATGTGCAACACCAAGAGCGAACCCTAACGTAAACTATGGACTTTGGGTGATCATCATGTTTTTTTGTATAGGTGCGTTATTTAAGTTTGCTTTCTCAACAAAAAATTTTTTAATGTTGCCATCATTCTGACTTTCATATTTTATTAAGCACAGAGCCAAACATTTCACGTGGTCAAAGTTATCTGAGGTAAAACGTCTGAGTCAAAAGGAGAGTCAAAATGGAGAGATAGAAGTGGAAGACCATATTGTCTTCTGGATGATACCTATATAAATTAATCCTGTGATTAAGTTAAAAAAAAGTTTTTAATGTTTGTTTATTTTTGAGAGAGAGAGAGACAGAGCATGAACAGGGGAGGGGCAGAGAGAGAAGGAGACACAGAATCCGAAGCAGGCTCCAGGTTCTGAGCTGTGAGCACAGGGCCTGATGTGGAGCTTGAACCCACAAACCTTGAGATCATGACCTGAGCCGAAGTCAGACACTTAACTGACTGAGCCACCCAGGTGCCCCTCCTGTGATTAAGTTTTAAATGAATGTATGAGTTAGGTAATGCTGGAGTACCACATAAACCCCTAAATTTTAGTAACTTAACACTATAAATACGTTTGCCTATGTAACAATGTTGAGTAGGTGTTCAGGTTTGGGGGACAACAGTCGTCCATGTGTTATTCTGTAACTGAGATTCTTCCATCATGTGCTTCATTATCCCGAGAACCTTCACCCTCTGCATCCAGTCAACAGAAGGGGAAGGTGCATGGAGAAATGCATGTGGGAGGTTTTCAAAGTGCCCTTGTAGAATAGCACACATTCCTTCCACTCATCTTCCATGGGCAAGAACCTCGTCACATGGCCACATCCCTCAAGGGAGGCTGGGAAATGTAGTCCAGCTTTGTGCCCAAAGAAGGGGAGAATGGATTTTAACTGACAAGTGGAGTTCTCTGCAATGTGAGTAATTGACTTGGAATCATTGTGTTCCTTTAGTCTTTAGTGGTTATCTACTGTATGGCAAGCACCATGCTAAGACCTGGAAGAGAGAAGAGAGCTGATTCAGCAGAGTCTTGGCCTGGGAGAGACCCATGGTCTAAGAGAAGGGGATGTGATGTGGCATGAAGTACGTGCCATGTAAAGAGAGACAAAGATAAGGTGAAAGTGATCTGAAAGTTTAGTGCATTATTCGAGATTGAGAAGCTGCCTGAAGATGGTGGCATTTGAGCTGCGCAAAGACAAACAAAATTTGGTTGATGAAGTAAAATGGCAGTAGGAACTTTAGAAGCTTTGGCATGGTGGTAGATGGTATAAAGGCATGATGACAGGATTATGGGAGTGAGAAAGTGTGGCGTGTATACAGCAAACAGTACTTTCTCCAATGTGGTTACCACCAAGATGCAAGAAGAAGAGTGGGGAGAGATATGGCTGGAATTGTCCCCAAGGTCACTTCTTATTCAAAGTTAGACATTCATTTCACTTTGAGGTAATTAATGTTTGAGGAGTGACTTGAGCCGTTGTAGGACTTAGTCTTATATGCTATGGGGTGCAGAAAAGAGTTTGGGGTGTCTCCAAAGGTGTCTTCAGAGAAGTCACAATCCCACTCATCTTGGTATAGCCAGTGGTCAGAATCTATTTCATATGCATTTTGAACTTCAAAGAGTTTGACCTCAAAACCAAAGAGAAGTCCATATGTTATTTACATAGTAGGCTGGACTCAGGTGAGACTTTGAAATGTTTGCTCTTTGCACCAGTTCATTGTCATTGAGTTCTGCATGTTCATGTATGTGAGAGACGAGCTGGATGTGTTTGAAGGGGAGCTGGAGAACTACATCGCCTCCATGAACCAGACGGGGACCCTGACCCCTGTCATCCTGCAGGTGAAAGAGCTGATGAACGTCAGCAAAGGTAAAACCATCCCGCTCCCTTTGTTGGGAAAGTGTGGGAAACAGAGAAAAAGACTTACAACCGGTGGCAGGTGCACACCTGGAATAATGATCGCTGTAGTATTGCTACTACCTGCATGAGGTGACTGGTTTGGGAGGAAAAGTGGGTTACAACGGATCCATGCCTCCTTGGATGACTAGAAGGCCAGTGGGGTGAGGACCCAGGCCACTTTGTTAAAAACTCTTTGGGGCTAAGTTGAACATCCCTGAGAATTTTCTCATTTTAAATAGCCTATTTTGTTCTGGTGCCAGTGGGAACAACTAAAATCATCATATATTTTTCACTTTGGAAAAAAAACAGCAAGCCTTGGCTTTTCTTTAGGATTATATGAAAAGTGTATTTATGTTGTTCAGATTTAATTTCTGCTTAGTTCAGGCTGCTATACCAAATTACTGTAGACTGGGTAGCAGAAACAACACACACTTGTTCCCCCATTCAGGGGTCTGGGAAGTTCAAGGTGCCAGAAGATCTGGTGTCTCATGAAGGCTTGCTTCCTGATTTCCAGATGGCCGTCTCTTTGCATCCTCAGATGCTGGAGAGCAGGGAGAGGAAGCAGACCCTCTCCTGTCTCTTATAAGGGCACCAATCCCAAAGGCCACATCTCTAAACACCATCATACTGAGGGTTAGGGCTTCAACATGTGAATCTGCCCATAGCAGCCACTTTACCTTAAAAAAGCAGCTTTCTTTGAAAACATTCTAATTCTGCGCCCATTGCCCACAGAGGGAGGAGAGTTATTCCCTCTTGCCTGCTGAGAAAGGCCCTGGATAAGATGTCAGGTAAACTCTGTGTCATCAGACAAGTTGGGTCCTCTCTCTTGCACCTTGGTTTCCTCATCTTTAAAATGGGGCTTGGAGGGGCGCCTGGGTGGCTCAGTTGGTTGAGCGTCCAACTTCGGCTCAGGTCATGATCTCACAGTCTGTGAGTTCGAGCCCCGTGTCGGGCCCTGTGCTGACAGCTCGGATCCTGAAGCCTGCTTCAGATTCTGTGTCTCCCACTCTCTCTGCCCCTCCCCCACTTATGCTCTGTCTCTCTCACTTTCAAAAAAAATGAATAAATGTTAAAAAAAAAATTTAAATGGGGCTTGGATAGGGGTGCTAAGGTTTCCAGAAGCCTTTGTGGCACTGATTTTTAGTGGCCATAAAATACAAAATGCTCCTTAAGCCATGAAATAGGTGTTGCCAATGATATGTTTACTTAAGACTCGTAAACTAGTAGAAATAGATCTAGTGTGGATTATTTGAAGAAAATTCTCTTTCATACGTGTGACATGGGAAGTTACCTTTTTTTTAAAATTCAAGTTAGTTAACATACAGTCTAGTCTTGGCTTCAGCAGTAGAACCCGGTGATTCATCTCTTACATATGACACTCAATGCTCATCCCAAAAAGTACCCTTCTTAATGCCCATTACCTATTTAATCCATCCCCCCACCTACCAACTCTCCAGCAACTCTCAGTTTGTTCTATTTAAGAGTCTCATGGTTTGCCTTCCTCTCTGTTTTTATCTTATTTTTCCTTCCCTTCCCCTATGTTCATCTGTTGTGTTTCTTAAATACCACATATGAGTGAAATCGTATCTGTTTTTCTCTGACTTATTTCGCTTAGCATAATACCCTTTAGTTCCATGCACATTGTTGCAAATGGCAAGATTTCATTCTTTTTTATTGCTGAGTAGTATTCCATTGTATGTATATGCATGTGTGTGTGTGTATATATATATGTATATATGTGTGTATATATGTGTGTGTGTGTGCATGTGTGTATACACACACACACATATATATATACATATACATATATATATATACGTATATATATCATATATATATAAATCATATATATGTATATATGTATATGTATATATATATACGTATATATATATATACACACACACACCACATCTTCTTAATCCATTCATCAGTCTATGGACACTTGGGCTCTTTCCATAATTTGGCTATTATTGGTAGTACCACTATAAACATTGGGGTGCATATGCCCCTTCAAATCTGCATTTTTGTATCCTTTGGATATATACCGAGTAGTGTAATTGCTGTGTCATAGGGTAGCTGGAAAGTTACCTTTTATGTGAACACTGGGGCAGATACTGCTTCTTCCCTATCACCACATTTTATTGTTGCCCTTAAACATCTGTATTCACCTTTAATGTTGATTTATGCTCCGCCTTATGAGTCCCTGAGTACAGCACTCAGCAAGCATACTCTAATCTTTAAATTCAGCAATACTAATTTTAAGTCTTACTTTTTTAGGTTTACATTTCCACCCCTCTTCTGGGCAAGTTTTTTAAAAAAAAAAAGATTTTATTTTTAAGTCATCTCTACACCCAGTGGGAAGCTTGAACTCACGACCCCAAGATGAGGAGTCTCACGCTCCATTGACTGAGCCATCCAGGCACCCCTGAGCAAGTTTCTAATGCCAACTTCAGTTACTTGCTCTGGGTGAACTGTAGTAACTGTATCATCTCATTCATTCATGGTTTACCCACTCTTTCATGGATTTGCTCACATGTTTAGATACTTTGAGAATCGAAATATAAAAATCACTCTGTCTTGATTTTTTCCAGCTTTAAAACAGCTGCCCTCTGGCCAAGAGAGACTTCAAGCTGAACATGCTTCATCTTTGGGAAGATAAAGGCATTAAATTAAAGGTGTGCAGTCGTGTTCTTGCTGCTGGCTGGAGGGAGTCTGCACTCGCTCTGCTTGTGGCCAGACTCCTCTAATCCTTTCCTTCAAGGATCCCTGTACCCCCCAGGGGTGACACTTGGTGGTTTACCAGCTTCCTTTGTATTGCTTGAGGTTTGGGATATAGCTGTTGCCTAATCCTAGTGATTTCTGGGACGGAGGCATATTTAAAACTTGAAAGGAATGAAAATCAGTTTCTTTTCCTTCTTTTTAAGAGAACTTTTTGAAGATTCAGTTAACACACCATACAATTCATCCATTTAAAATACAATTCAGGGAAATCTAGGTGACTGTCGGTTAAGTGTCCGACTTCAGCTCAGGTCATGGTCTCACAGTTCTCGAGTTCGAGCACTGTGTCAGGCTCTGTGCTGATAGCTCAGAGCCTGGAGCCTGCTTCAGATTCTGTGTCTCCCTCTCTCTCTGCCCCTCCTCTGCTCATGCTCTGTCTGTCTGTCTGTCTGTCTCTCTCTCAAAAATAAAATAAACATTAAAAAAATTTTTTTAAGGCACCTGGATGGCTCAGTCAGTTAAGCATCTGACTTTGGCTCAGGTCATGACCTTGCAGTCTGTGAATTCGGGACTCTGTGCTGACAGTTCAGGGTCTGGAGCCTGCTTCTCATTCTGTGTCTCTTCTTTCTCTGACCCTCCCCTACTCACGCTCTGTCTCTCTTTCTCTCTGTTTCTCAAAAACAAAATAAGCATTAAAAAAACAAAAAGAAAAGAAAGTACAATTCAGTGGGTTTAGTATTTTCTCAACCATCACCATTGCACAACCATCACTACATCAAATTTAGAATATTTCCATCACCCTAAAAAGAAATCATGACCATTTGTAATCACTCCCCATTTCCCTTTAACTCTCCCAGCCCTAGATTACCACTGTTTTCTGGCTGTGTGGATTTGGCTATTCTGGACTTCTTATATAAATGGAATCATATAATATGTGGTCTTTCTTCATTGATTTCTCTCACATAGCCAATGTTTATAAAGTTTATCTATGTCATAGCATGTGTCCCAATTTCATTATTCTTTCTTGCTGGACTTTAAAAATAATATTTAAGTTTATTTATTTATTTTGAGAAAGAGAGAGAGAGAGAGAGAGAGAGGCAGAGAGAGAGAGGGAAAGAGAATCCTAAGCAGGCTCTGTGCTGTCAGCCCAGAGCCTGATGTAGGGCTCTAACTCAAGAATGGCAAGATCATAACCTGAGCCGAAATCAAGAGTCGGATGCTCAACTGACTGAGCCACCTAGGTGCCCCTATTATTTATTGCTGAATTTTATTCTGTTGTATGAATATACCACATTGTGCTTATTCATTCATTAGTTGATGGAAATTTGGGTTGTTTCAACTTTCTGGCTATCATGAGTAATATTGCTATGAACATTCATCTCCAAGTTTTTCATGTATTTTCATGTATCTTGGGTGTGTACCTAAGAGTGGAATTCTGGGTTATATGGTAACTATGTTTAACCTATCAAGGAATTGCCAGACTGTTTTCAAAAGCAGCTGCATCACTGTGTATTCCCACCACCATCAGGGGTCCAATTCCCTCCATATCTTCACCAACGCTTGTTGGTATGTGTCTTTCTTTTTAAGTTTTTATTTATTTTGAGAGAGAGAGAGAGAGAGAGAGAGAGAGAGCACAAGCAGGGGCGGGGCAGAGAGCAAGAGAGAGAGAGAGAGAGAGAATCCCAAGCAGGCTCCTCACTGTCAGCACAGAGTCCTATGCAGGGCTCAATCTCACAAACAGTGAAATCATGACCTGAGTCAAAATCAAGAGTTGGGTGCTTAACCGATTGAGCCATCCAGGCGCTAAGCTATATGTCTTTTTTATTACAGCCATCTAATAAGTCTGAAATGGCATCTTTTTGTGGTTTGGGTTTTCATTTCCTTGATAGCTGATGATATTGAGAATCCTTTCATGTATTTATTGGCCATTTGTACATCTTCTGTGAGTAATGTCCATGGAGATTTGTTGCCTACTTTTAATTTTTTTAATGTTTATTTTTGAGAGAGACAGAAACAGAGAAAGACAGAGAGAGATAAAGCATGAGCATGGGAAGGGCAGAGAGAGAGAAGGCACAGAATTGGAAGTAGGCTGCAGGCTCTGAGCTGTCAGCACAGAACCTGACGTGGGGCTCGAACTCACAAACCATGAGATCATGACCTGAGCCGAAGTTGAACACTCAGTCGACTGAGCCACCCAGGCACCCCCATTGCCTACTTTTAAATTGAATTATTTATTGATTATTGATCTGTAAGGGTTCTTTATATTATACATAAATCCCATAAGAGAGATACAATTTGAAAATATTTTTTCCCATTCTGTGAGTTGCTTTTTCACTTTCTTGATGGTGTCTTTTGAAACACAAATGTTTTTTAACTTTGATGGAGTCCAACATATTCATTTTTCTTTTATCACTTTTATGTATCTAAGACAACATTACCTAACTTGAAGTCTACAAAGATTTATTCTCATATTTTCTTCTGAGACTTGTATAATTTTAGCTTTTACGTTTAAGCCTGTGATCTATTTTGAGTTAATTTTTGTCTATGCTGTGAGGTAAGATTCTAGCTTCATTGTTTTGCATGTGAATATCAGTTGCCCCTGTGCCATTTGTTGAAAAGCATATTCTTTTCCCCCACTGAATTGCCTCTTCATCCTTCTTGAAAATGCATTGACAATGAAGGTTTACTTCGGGATTATCAGTTTATTACATTGATCTGTTTGTCTATCTGTATGGCAATACCACACTTCATTACTGTAGCTTTGTAGTGAGTTTGAAATCAAGAAGTGTGAGTCTCGAAATTTCCTTCTTCTTTTTCAAGATGGTATTGCCTATTCTGGGTCCCTTCCTTTTTATATGAATTATAGGATTAGCTTATCAATTTTTGCAAAAATTTCATTGGAATTTTAACAGGGGTTGGGTTGAATCTTTAGATCAGTTTAGGGAGCATTGCCATGTTACCAAAGATCCAGTACATGAAAGTGGTGTGTGTCTTTCCGTTAATCTAAGTCTTCTTTAATTTCTTTCAACAGTCTTTTGTAGTTTTCAGTGTAAGAGTTATATACTTCTGCTAAACTTATTCTTAAGTATTTTATCCTCTGCTACTAGTGCAAATGCAGTTGTTTTCTTCATTTTCACATTGTGCATTGTTAGGATACAGAAATACAATTGATTTTTATATATTTGTCTTGCGTCCTGAAGCCTTACTGAACTCATTTATTAATGGGCTTGAATATTTTTGGTTGTTTGTTTACTGCTTAGGATCCTTAAATATAAGAAAAAGTCACTGGTGAATAGAGATAGTTTTATTTCTTCCTTTGCAGTCTGGCTGCATTTTCTTGCCGAATTGCCTCGGCTAGACCCTCTAGTATAATGTAGATAGAATTGGCAAAAGTGGACGTTGATTTTCTTATTCCTGAACTTAGGGGGAAAGCAGTCAGTCTTTCGCTGTTAAGTATGATGTTAGCTGTGGGTTTTTTTTGCAGATGCTTTTTATCAGGTTAAGGATAAAAGGGGTGTTGGATTTTTTAAAATGCTTTGATTGGACTGACTAAGAAACAGCTTGTCCAGAAGCTTTTATACCTTCAAATCATCTCTCTTTCCTGTTTCTCCATCCCTTTCTCATAAGCACACAGGATCACAATGAAAGCACATTAGATACAACCAATTAAAAACTGTGAGTAATGTCCGTGGAGATTCTCCACAGGATGGATGGGATGAAAGAACATTCAAGACCTCTTGATTCCAGTTATCCTTGTACATGGTTGCTCTTTACTAGAGGTGGCCAATCGAAATCAACTATCAATGGTTTTACAAGAATGGAAGGGAACTACGATGTGTATACTCCCTAATTTTCTCTTCCCCGTACTCACTGTAGATGGAAAATATTAATACCCAGGGAGAGGCTTGTGCGGGAAGTAAAGGATATCAAGGGTGTGTGTGTCTGAAATGAACCAGAAATATAAACAAACTTTATTTACACAACCCTTTCTGTGTGAGCTTCCGCATTTTGAAAATACTGTTTCTGGTTCATCTTCTCAGGCCTCTCTTGTCTCTTTTTCTACTTCAGGAGTCTGGCTGGTGACCATCTTGCCTGCCTCCCTCACGTGTGTGAGCTATCTGTTCCACATACTGGCCTGTTACAGGTAAGAGGGCTCTGGGAGTCATTTGTGTGTCTTCAGCCAGTACTTTTCTAAAAATTCCGGAGCAGTGACAGCAGTACCCAAATTGGAACCAGAAAGGTGTACATAGTCCAGGAACAGCCTGGTAATAAAACAAAACCCAAAACGAAAACACTATTGATTTGAGCTTCTACCATAAGCTTGATATTGTGCTTAGAATCTTTTGATTTTTACTACAACCGTGAGAGGTAGTTTCAGCTCTGTTTTTACAGCTGAGAAGGCCGAGACTCAACAAAATAACTCACCCAAGCCATTAGCAGCTGGCCATGTCCTGAGAGGTCTTGTCACTTCTGCTACACTCAGCATCCCTGTTGGGTGTCAGGCCTGCCCCGCTCTCCAGGACTAAACACACTGGGTTCCCAGCAGGTGCATCTGGCTCAAGGATACATCAAAGGAGATCGGGTCAAGGGCACTAGGTGCATCAGTCTCTAGAAGAGCAGAGCAGGAGGAGGGGATGGCCTTCAGTATGTAGTGAGCACTCCACTGCAGACAGCAGTATCTGCCATCCCTCCTCTCTGTCTCTCAGTTCCTTCTTCCCTCTACCTCAGGCTGTAACTCATATGCAGTCACAGGAGGCCCAGGGCCAACTCCTACCCCTCCAAAGCATCCTGCCTTTACCTCCTCCCCATCTGGCTGCACAAAAGGTGGGTCTCTGGCAGATCGCATCCTGGCACAAAGAGGCCCCAGCTCTCCATCACAGCCCTAGCTTGCTCCCTCTCTCTGCTTTCTTCTCCCCAGACCCCATGGGTGGGCTGGACACTGCTGCTCTCCCCTTCCCTGCCTGATGCAAGGATATGTCTGCTCCTCCCTTCATTGACCTGCGAGTGCCTAGGAGATGATTAGTGAGACATTGGACCACAGCCAGTCACAGACACCTTTTAGAGCTGGCTGCACTGACATGGTAGAGGGCCCAGGGAAGAAATGGCTTCTGTGGTGGGGAGGCTTCTCTGGTGTCCAGGCTGGCCCCTTCTTCCCACACCTGTCACAGAGGAATGATGATCCCTGCCCTGTCTGCTTTACAGGACCATGGGGCAAAGGAAATAGTGGATAAGAAAGTCCTTCAAGTGGACAACACTAGCACTGTGCCAGTATTTTTATTTTTCTTAGAATTATTACAACCTATATACAGCCTCTTTTAAAAAATGTTATAAAAAATATTTAGTGTAAAGGAAGTCTGAAGTCATTCAGACTCAAGTTTGTTGCCCCAGAGCCAAACGTTATTCATTTTCTGTATCCCCCCAGAAATTTCCTATGCCCCATGCAAATATATCTGTGTGTTTGTATTCCTGATGGCATACTCTACTCCAGTGTTGCTGAGCCGAAACATAATAAAAACCACAGATGCAATTTCGAATTTTCTAATAGACATGAGTAAAAAGTAAAAAAGGAGATGAAAATAATTTAATAACATATTTTATTTAACCCAACATAGCCCCCAACCATCATTTCATTGTGTAATAAATATACAAACTATTAATGAGATATTTACATTCTTCATTTCATACTAAGTCTTGCCAATTTAGTGATTATAATGTTGCAAAACCTCCTGGAAAACGCTGGATATAGAATGTTAGGGGAAAAGTGGGACACAGATGTAAATGGGGGTTGTGAACATAACCACTGCCAACCTAATCTTCGTGCCGAGGGCCAGGCCGGGACCAGCACGTGGGGAAAGCATGCAGAGGTTTGCTGGGGGGCTGGGCTTCTCCATTTCCTTGATGTTGCTATAAGGTGGGTCTATCATTAAAAACAGTTTTCCATTTTTACCTATTTTGAAATATTATTATATGAGTAATACATACACATCACAGAAAAAGTAATAGAGCAAATTGAAGAAAATAAAAGCCACACAGACACTCAACTATCACATTCAGTCACCATTGAGATTTGGGAACTATATAATATTAAGATTTTTAAATCGTCAGGGAAATCATGTCAAGACCATGGTGAGGTATCACTTCACACCTGTTGGAATGGATAGTACCTTTTTTTTTTTTTTTCAACGTTTTTTATTTATTTTTGGGACAGAGAGAGACAGAGCATGAACGGGGGAGGGGCAGAGAGAGAGGGAGACACAGAATCGGAAACAGGCTCCAGGATCCGAGCCATCAGCCCAGAGCCTGACGCGGGGCTCGAACTCACGGACCGCGAGATCGTGACCTGGCTGAAGTCGGACGCTTAACCGACTGCGCCACCCAGGCGCCCCAAGATGTATTTTATTTTATTTTATTTTATTTTATTTTATTTTATTTTTGTATAATTTAAGAGAGAGAGCGCACACACGCACACAAACTGGGGAGGAGCAGAGGGAGGGAAAGAATCTTGAACAGGCTCCACGTTCAGTGCAGAGCCTGACATAGGGCTCGATCCCAGAACCGTGGGATCATGACCTGAGCCAAACTCAAGAGTCGGACTCTCAACCAACTGAGCCACCCAGGTGCCCAAAACGTATTTTAAAAATATTTTTAAGGCTAGTGAGAACTGTCCCACGAGCCGCGGTCAATACAAGGAAGCTGAGCTGGCTTCTATCTCCCTCTGCAGGCTTTTCTGTTGGCATCTGTTGAGCTCTAAGTACATAAGGAGCTGTGGTTATGAGCATCACTGATTCCCCACTTTTTCTCTAGAAAGCACATGAAGAGGCTGTGGGCAGGAAATAAACACTTTCTCCCTTTGAAGTTCCATCATCCTTCCTCATCGAAGAGTGTGGTAAGTCTACAGAGGCCTGTCTCTGCTCTGAGACTAAGTGGCCAAGTCCTGCTCTCCTGCCTCTTAGGCAGGGGCAGCATCCGGGGGGAGGGACAGCCCTGCACTGGGCATCCAGAGTCCTCTAGTATACTCTTCTGCTGGGTGACCCAGGATAGTCACTATCCCCATCTGGCCCTTGGTTTCTTCATCTGTAAAACAATGACAGTCATGGCATCTGCCCTGGTATGTTGGTGGGTGAACCTCAAATGAGGCAGAGATTCTGGCCCCGTATATTGGAAGTAATCAGTGTTTTCACCCCTATGAGACCCCTTTTCCTTTTTAAATCTCAGGTGGCCATTGCAAGGTACTCTGGCTGGCAAATAGCCTATATTCTGTGGGGTAAGTGTCATCATGTGACCCATTCCCTGGGCACCTATGGGGTCCTGGCTGTGGGGAGAGAGAAGAGAGGTGAGGAAGAAGGAGGTGGGGGGTAGGTATGGGTAAAGGGAATCACCTACCTTCCTTCAGGAAGGAGGGAGAATCCCACACTCACAAAGCTATCATTACTACCTGCCCGAAGCCCATGGGGCAGAAATGATACAGGTGGTGGTGACTTAGAGGAGCAAGTGACTCTCCCAGGCAGGACACAAATGCTTTCTAATGGAGTTGACATTTGAACTGCAGGGCGAGCCGCAGGTGAGCGGGAGGAAAAGGGAGGTCGTGCCAGGCAGAAGAAGCTGCATAAGCAAAAATGCCAGGACCTTTGGTGGGAGGAAGATAGAGGGGCTCTGCAGGAAGTCATGACTGGGTCGCGAAGGGCCTTGAGTGACCGTGGGTTCCCTTGGTCCACAGGCTACCTCATCATCCACGTGGTACAGAGCCTGTGTGGCCTGATGATCATGTACAGCCTGGTGTTGCCTGTCGTCCACAACCAGGGCCTGGAGATGCTCCAAGGACTGGGCATCGGGACGTAAGTGCAGGGTGGGCTCTCTGTCATTGCCCAGGGCCTAGGCACTGGTGTAGCCTCGAAACTGCTGTTGGGCTCTCACCCATTCCTGGACCGACACTCTCAGCTCAGACCCAAGGATGGGCCAAAATAGCAACTCATCACAATGGGAGCCTTACAGTTCATAAGACATTTCCATTCTCACTGTTCAGTGGGGTGCTCACAGTTGTGTCTGGGGGGGACACACACATATCCATTGTATAGCTGGGAAGGTTAAAGTGCAGGGAGGTGACAAGGGAGTTCGGACACTATAGAGGGAATCTGAGTTCAGGTTTTAGATCAGCTGTGTGACCTTGGGTAAATTACTTCTCTGAGCCTCAGTTTATCCCATATGGAAGATAAGAGTGAAGGCTGACGTAACTGATAATTCACTGTGCATCTTTTCTCTTAAGAACCCTTTAAAGGCCGGGCCTCATATTAACATCCATTTGTCAGACAAGGAAACAGAGGCACAGAAGGCTAAGCGATTTGTCCAAGGAGGGGAAGAGGCAGGGTTGGGAGCTAGCGATCTGAAGCCGAGGCCCCATTTAACTGCCACCCACACTGCTGCTCAGGCGATGCAAACACAGGGTGTGGCACTCTCCGGGGACCTCCCTGCTCTGAGCTCCTTGGTTCCGCACTCCCCCAAAGCTATGTGGGAGGCTGGGCAGAGCCTGCCCGTCCACTTTCAGGTCCTTCATGAGCGCTTTAAAAACTTCATGCTTTTCTTTGATTCCCATGCTGTTAAACACGTATCCCAGCTGCCACTCGTGGACAAAGGGATATAATTAAATCCTGGAGTTCTAGTATGGAGCCAAACGACCTGACTGTGTGACTTTGAGAAAGTCACCTCCCCTTTGTGAGCCTCCGTTTTCTCAACGGACAGTGGGTGTGCATCAAGCACAGAGCAGGTGCCGCAACAGTCTCGCCCTGTGTTTCAGCCTCACCATATCCATCGTCCTGGGTCTCATGACCCTGCAGGTATGGATCGCCACCAGCTTCTTCCTGCAGCCAAAGATGAGCACGGCTGACAAGCAGAAGCCCTTGGCTCTCAACAACAGGTGAGGGCAAAGAAGGAAATGGGGCTCGGGGGCCTTGGCTTCAGCAGTCTCTCCTTCCTTCCTCTTCACCCATGGCAGGTTCCTGGGGGGACAGTGCCCTCTCTGAGAGGGTGAGGGGCCGTGGCTCAGGAGTGGGCTCTGGAACCAAACCGCCTGGGTCCAAATCCTGGCTCCACCCCTTATGAACTGTGTGACCTTATGTGACCTTACTGAACACCTACGAACCTCAGTTTCCTCATTTTACAAATAATTGCACACTCCTCACAGAGGTATTCTGAGAATGAGATGTGTTAAAATATGAACTTAGAACAACAGTACCTGGCCCATGGTGATCCTTTGGAACTCATTCATTTGAAGCCATTCACTCGGGGAGGAAACAACAGGGCCACTGGAGATAAAGAGATATTCCTACGTGACCTGCCTGCAGAAGCTCACGGTCCACAGGAGCCAGCAGGCACAGTCACGTGGCCCCAGTACACTCCAGACGGTGTGAAAGGCTCATAAGAGCAGCACAGGGAATGGAGAAAGAGAGACGGGGGTGGTTCATTCAGCTGAAGGTGGGGAGTTTGAGCTGAGGTCAGTAGGGTGGTGGGATTCCTATGGGGAGAGCTGAGGAGAGGGCATGGCCAGCAGCCCTCACTGCACGGATGAAGGTAGGAAGCCATAAAAGGGCAAGATGTGTTGAGAGAACCGTGAGAATCCAATATGGTGACCATGCAGTGGTCACCATAGGTGGTGAGGGGCAGGGAGGAGGCACAAAGTGATGATCCCAGAAAGGCCCTTCTCAGAGATGGCCCAGAAATCCAGCATGCAGAGTTTGGGCTTTATCCCATAGGCAACAGGAAACTACATGGTCAAGTGGTCACTGGAAAAGTTTCCTTTGGAGGACTTGGAACATTTCCAGCTGGGGGCAGGTCACTGTTACAACAGACAGTGGGAAAGCCACAAACTCTGCTGTAACCACAAAGCCAGCTGTAGCCACATGAGATTCCTTCCCATACAGGAAACCTCAAAACCCAAGGATCCCATGAAACATCACAGTCTCCACCTGTCCTGCACTGGGCTCAGCGCCTTCTGTGTGGTGTCTGAGCCAGTCCCCACAGCAGTGCTGTGTGGTGGGGACAGTCAGCTCCCAGTTACAGCACAAGGTCACAGGGCTGGGAGATGGGAGCAGCAGGATTTGATCACAGGCATGGGGTGCTGAACCAGCCTGCTAGCCACTTCCTCATACTGAAAGGGTGCTGCCTGTCTGCCTGCTTCTGTTTGCAGGAAAGCCTTCCACAACTTCAACTACTTTCTGTTCTTCTACAATGTGCTCCTGGGCCTGGGCGCCTGCCTCTCCAGGCTGCTCATCAGCTGCATCCTGGGCACGTGGCTGATTGCCCGCATCGACAGGACCATCATGCAGAATGGCTATGAGGGTGCAGACATGGGTAAGTGGCCGGTCCCTGAGGCCACGCATTGAGTCAGGCGGAGGGGACTAGTCTTGTACCTTTGTGGTGCCTGCAGGCTGGGTACCAGAGGCCTGGACTTCACACTCTTTGCCTCAGAGCTCAGCTTCTCATGGAGGCTATAAAGCTGAGTAGCAAAAAACATTCAGGGGGTTCCGGGGTGGCTCAGTTGGTTAAGCGTCCAACTCTTGATTTTGGCTCAGGTCATGATCTCATGGTTCATAAGATCGAGCCCTGCATCGGGCTCCACGCTGACAGTGCGGGGCCTGCTTGGGATTCTCTTTCTACCCCTCTCCCTAGCTTGCTCTCTCTCTCTCTCTCTCTCTCTCTCTCAAAATAAATAAATAAACTTAAAAAAAAAAGAAAAAGAAAAACACATTCAGCCTGATGGTCAGAAGAGAATTCAGGCAAGTAAATTGCTGCATATTTGACAGACCTTCAAGATATCATGGAGAGCAGTAAGAGGTACTAGAAATTCCATCTGAACAGTCAGAATGTAAATATGAATGCACAGCCCTGAAAATTTTGAGAAAGAACACATCTCGGAATGACTGGTGTGTCATTAGTTGGAAACCTAACTTAGTTAAGAAAACGGTCTGTTCAGTTGAAATAGTCTGAAATCAAGCCATTTCTGTAGAGCGAAAGTAGCTTTTGTCTTATTTCTGACCTGTGTCCAGTCATTCACTCGTCCATTCATTGTAGGACTGACAGCCTCTCCGTATCAGCCACAGCTCTCCTTCTGCTTTGAGCTTCACATTCTCCATAACATGGTTGGATTAGAATGCTATCTTAAGAACCCTTCCTGCTCTTCCGACCTAGTTTTCTAGGCTCAGTGAGAACATGGGCACCATATAGGAACAAAGTGGCATTGCAGCCACATCATCAAGAGCACAAGCTCGGGCATCCTGGGACACAGGGCATACTGCATGGCCTGACTTGCCTTCTGGGTTTCAGGGTTCAGCGCCTGGATTGGCATGCTCTATGTGGATCATTATCATACCAACCCTGTGCTCGTCAGCTTTTGTAACATCCTGATCACAGGGCACAGGGAGCGGAGGCTGCAGCAGACCATCAAATACTGGTGCCTAAATCAGTCAGCAGGTAAGGCTCTGTCTGAACCCATGCTGGGGGTGGACAATAGGGAACGAGTACCCTAAGGCTTCTCTGGGATCCCTGAGATGTTCCAGCTTCCCCTTTCCCTGTCCCCCTTCCTCCATACTCCCTGCCCTGGGAGACCTTTGACCTGAGAAAGCAGGAGGCTTAGTCTTCAGCCAGCCTGGCCATGGGACCCCTGAGGTCTGGTGTCCTTGTCCTTCTAAGTGGGCCCCTCCCTTGTTCCCAGAAATGAGCTCTAGTTCCACTGTCTGAGTTCACTATTCCATTTGTTTGAGACCCCACCCATATCCCAGGGTTCAGAACAGGTGCTCTCCAAGATGGGGCTCAGTTTTGCTTACCACCAGTGCTTCTGGCCCCCAACACCTGCCTCCTCAAGGCTCTATAACCGTCTACTCCAGCCCTCCACCCCTACTACTCTGCTCTGCCTTCTGCTGGGAAGCCCACCAATTAGTCATGTTTTGTGGGCACCAGTCTGGATTAAGTTCATCACTGTTCCCAACTATATCCAGCTATATCCAACATATATCCGGCTCTGGGACAAACTCATGTCCCTTCTGTCACCCTCATGTCCCCAGGGGTCCTGGTGCAGCTCCTTCTCCCACATCTCACACCTACCAGTCAGCTTCTCCAATAGCCTCTGAGAAGGACAGAGACAAGCCCTGTCCTCCAGGTCTGTCTGCTCTGATTCTCTCCCAGGTCCCCGAGTCTCAGCCAGGTCCAGGACGCGGTGGCTTCTGTTGCAGACCCTGGTCAACAATCCCAAACTAGTCATGCTCAGAAAATCAAGACCAGGTCATAGCTCCCGGGAGTTTACCCAGATTCTTTTGATGGGCTCAGAGAGCTGACAGTGACCTCCGACCTTGCTATAAGGCCATTCCAGGATGACTGCTCCAGAGAGGACCCAGGCTACCCAGCAGCTGTCCCCTGCATTGTGACAGGATGCACAGTCCCTGTCCACTGCATACAGCACCAGACACTCGTGGATGGCACCTGGGCTGAACCATGAAGTCTCAGCCCTAATAATTCACTCCTCTGGTAAAAAGATCAAGAACTAAAGAGAATTTCTGTTGAACAATCTTTTCTCAATGATTTCCACTATCGATGGTTAGGAGGCAGCCTTGGGGAGTTCCATATGGACAAACAGTTTGACCACAGGGCAGAACTTTGTGTCAGTGAAGAATGTGGTAAAATGGCTATCTATACCAGGAGAGTTTGACTATTGGACACAGTTGTTCTCTGGGAGACAATATGGCCTTAATCCAATAGGATCCTCATTGCTCCCCCACTTTCCAGGCCTCCTGGTGGTGGGAGAGACCCCAGCCTCTAATCTGGTAGTGTGAGCAGGCACACATTGGGCTCTTCCTGCCATGGCCACTGGGATGAGGAACAGATCAGAACTGACCTGGGTCTTGGGCACAAAGAAGATATACACATCTGACGAGGAGGGGATCCCCCAGGAAAGCTGCCTATCTGCGGAGGCAGAGATGGGGGTGTGCAGGCATTCTCCTTGGAGGACAACAGAGCAAAGGAGTGGGAGCAGGAGAGCCCCAGGCATGTTGGAGGAGGAGAGGCCTCTGGTATTTGCAGTGCAGGGAATCAGGGGTGGGTTAGACCACCTAGGGAGGCTCAGACGCCAGGCTGGGAGGCCTGGACATTTCTCTGTGTGCAGAGGGCCCAGTCCTCACCCTGAGTCTTCATACCCTCGTGTAAGGTCTCTGATGGTTCAGGGCTTGTACAAAGTGACCAAAGTCATGCAGCTTGTGCAAGTGCCAGGAGGACATACCAACAGGGTGAGGGAAGTCCCCATCCACCTCATGAGCCCCAGAGCCATTGAAGTTCGGTAATCACATTAAGCATCTACTGTAAACCTAGTCCTATCGCTAGACGTGTCTGCCAGACTCATCTCTTTTAATTTAACCTTTGCGACTAGACTTTGTCACTCCGCTTTCAGAAACTGTGACTGGCGTGTCGGGATCCCCACATGACCACTTCCAGCTGTGTAACACCAGCTAAACTCCTTTGCCTTTCTGTGCTGCTTTTTCCTTATGAATAAAAAGGGCAATACCTGGGCACCTGGGTGGGTCAGTTGGTTGTGCGTCCAACCTGAGCGTTGGCTCAGGTCATGGTCCCAGGGTCGTGGGATGGAGCCCTGCATCAGACTCTGCACTGAGCATGGAGCCTGCTTGGGATTCTCTCTCCCTCTCCCTTTGCCCCTCTCCCCTGCTCTCTCTCTCTCTCTCTCTCAAAAAAAAACAAAAAAAAAAAAACAAAAAAAAACCCCAATACCTGCAACACCCAAAATTATTTTGAGGATAAAATAAGTTAATACAGGGATGAGCACTGTGTGTTGTATGGAAACCAATTTGACAGTAAATTTCATATATTAAAAAATAAAAAATAAATAAATAATAAAAAATAAATAAATAAATAAAAATCATTCAGCACCAGTACCAACCAAAAAAAAAAAAAATGAGTTAATACATGCAAACACTCCTAAGTTAGTGCCTGATACATCCTAACCTGAATAAATATCAGCTATTGTCATTTTCATTGTTTCACTTCGTGATGATGTGATTAATGTCTGTTCACCTCACTAGGCTCTCAGCTGCATGAAGAAAGGAGCCTGTGATGGTCTCCCCTGAGGTAGTTGCCTTGCAAATTAGTGCTGATTTTCCCCAGGATCTACACTCATCGGCCCTATTTGCTTCTAGACCTACTAGTAGACTTGGCCTCAGAAGGCATCTTGGCTAGCAAGGGAGAGTGTGGGGATCGTCCCGTGGCCACATATATGGACCCTACGCCTGGAAAGTCAGAAGTCATCCATGACCCATCAGGTCCCCACCAGGGAGGAATGGCCACAATGTACCTGACAGGCTGGGGCCTCTAGGGAATGTCTGTCTTTAAAAGAATTGTATAAAGAGGTACAGGAACGCTGGAAATCCTACTTTATAGGTAGCATAAATGTTGATGGAATGAGGCCCATTTGTAGCCTTGAAAGGTGCCTCACAAATCTTGCCCCTGGACACGAAGCAAGCAGGGAGAGTGTGGAGGTCACGGACAAGGATCCCAGGAGGATACTCATGTAGGTAAAGAGGAAACACGGAGCCCCTAGAGGGAGACGGAGGATAGAAAGTCCTGGGACCTCATCCACTGGCAAATTCTCTTTCTCTGGTCTTGTCCTTTCCACACACGTTTGATTTCTTTACATGATTCCTCTACATAGTACTGATGTACTAATTCCAGAGACGGAACTAGAAAACGACAGTTCCTAATATGTGGCCAAAAGAAACGTCAACAGGAAAAGCAGAGAATGTTTCCTCTTCCTTCAAAGCTGTAGGAAGCCAGCCACTGTCCTGGGGCAGAAAGGGGCCTGGTAAGTGTTATTTCTAGACACCCAGCTTCCGTGGTTGTAGCTAATGCCTATGGAGGTACCTTCAACCGCTGGACTCCCAAGAGTTCTGAGGGGCTGTCTCTGCTCCTGGCCCAGGTTAGGGATACTGAAATGACATGTCCTCTGCAGAAGTGGGATTTGGGGCCTCCTTCAGTAGTGAGGGAAGGGGCCTGGCCCATCTCCCTTCTCCCGCATACAATAAGATGGTGACCCTGCAGGATTACTTAGTTCATGGAGGAATGTGAAAGTCAGTATCTCATTTATATTAGCATGGGAAATGAAAGACCCAAACCTTAATTCTCAGGCTGTAAAAAAAAGAGGATTTTAAGATAATATTCAAATCCAGCATTTACAATTTGCTACAAATAGATACACCCCTCCATAACAGGGAAATAGGCCTTGGGGAAGAACAAAGAGGGAGATGAAGCAGGGTCACCTCCTCTTATTCTGGTCCTCCGGGGAGCCCCAGAAAGGGCTCACAATGTTCTGCACCTCAGATGGGATAGCTGACCTAATGCACTCCGAGGGTCCCAGGTGTTGAGGAAGAAGTCTCACTTGAGCTGGCCTCTGGGGTGTGATCTGCTGCTGGTACTGGGCTCTGTTGGGGGCTTGGTGGCTGGCTGGAAGAGAGGGACGTCCCCCATGGTCATGGCCCACCCTCCCCACCCTGCCCTCACTGCACTGTGCTCTGGGCACTGCGCTAAATGCTTAGTCAACGGTACCCTATTTGTCCCTGCCACGCAAGTGATCAATCAGCATCACCCATTTCACAGATGAGGAAACTAAGTCTCGGAAACCTAAGGTGAGTTGTCCCAGGCACAGGGCTGGTCTATAGTGGAGCTGGAATTTCACTCCCCAAGACCACACTTAGTCTGAAGTTTGACCTTAAGCCCCCAGGATTCAGCTACTGCCAAGCCTGGGTGCTCACTCATCCTTGAGCTTATTGATGACCAGTTCTTTTTGGCCTTGAATTTTCTGCTGGCCAAATAGGACAGGAGCTCCCCCAGCAGGACAAGTTGTAGCTACAGGACAGGCTCACCCATGAGCCTACCAGGAGCCACGGTCAGATGTCCCTTCCAGTGCCCACCCGGCAGGTGTAGTCCAGGCGCCCCATTAGTCCCCAGGCAACAGGGCCTGTGGTCAGCAAGGGAGTCACGGCCAAAGGATCTCTGGAGCCAGCCACGAGAGAGACCAGGGAGAGTCTGTACCTGCTCTTGCTCACTCCTGCCTGGTCTCACCTCAAACTGCCCCTCAGGCTTAAGGCTGTAATGATTTGCAGCCACAGGGAGCAGCTGCATTACTTTGCATTCCTGGAGCCAGAGGGAAGGACAGATGCAGACAGAGCCAGGGCAGGGTGGTGCTTCCTGGACAATGTGTGGTCAAGGAGAGAGGCAGGAGGCTGGTTCCCGGGTCTTTGTACACAGGGAAACCCTCCAATTCCATCCAGGTCCTATCTATCCTCTGAGATGGGCATAAGTAGCCCCTCCTCACAAAGTTGGACTTACCCCACCCACCAATTTGATGGGTCTCCCACTGGTCTGTTATCAAACTCTCCCTCCTGTGGGGGGAGAGAGCTCTGATGCCCCTCCCTCCCCCCTTCCCACAGCTGCTCACCTCATTGTTTTTATGGAAGTTGATCAGATTCCTCTGAGAGGCAGACAGCCAGGAGCCATCAGAAAGAGCCCTCAATGGGATGAGCACTGGGCGTTGTATGGAAACCAATTTGACAATAAATTTAATTTAAATTTAATTTTAAAAATAAACAAAATAATAAAGACAAATAAAAATAAATAATATAAATATAAATATAAATAAAAAAATAAATTTAATTTAAAAAAGGGGACCCTCAAGCCCACAACTAGCCTCCCTTCCCCGCCCCATCTCACGCTGCACTACCGCCGAGGTCCTCCAGAGGGCAGGGCATGCACAGAAAACAGGCGTGGGACCTAGGCCAGGCTCTGGACTGGGAGAACGGCGCGAGAGAGCTGAAGCTCAGGGACCCTCTAACCCAACCCACTCTGACGACAGACAGGGAGACTAAGGCCTCAGGCAGGAAGTGACTTGGAGGAACCCTACATCTCCCTCCCCTCTGTGGGCACCTCCTGAAGGAGAGGTCCCACTCCCACGAAACCTCCCGCAGCTTTGCAGTGGGGAAGCTCTGCTGCTCCCCCAGCCTGGGTGACCGGGACAGGCAACTTCTTCGGCCTGGTCATCCCTAAGAGGAGCAGGATGCTCCAGTGCCAGAGAGGTTTGCCAGGTGCTGTGACCTCTGGACTCAGCAGGGGGCTCTCTCCTCCCAACACCCACCCACGTCCCACCCCCACCCGGATCCTGGCCTCCTGGCCCTGCTGCCCCGCCCCAGGTTCTCTCACCTCCAGATAATCCTGCATGCAGTGTCAGCATCCCCAGGTCAGCGAGAAACGTGCCAAGGAAGGGGAACACACCCTGTGCCATCAGGGTGGGAGTGGGAATGAGCACTGGCTCTCAGGGTCCCCTGGAACCCTACTCTGAAAACTCCTCACCTTCAAGCTTCCACCCCAGGGTTCCTCAGTTCTCCTCCCCCCGCCCTCCAAGAACACCAGACTCCTATTAATCACCTCTCAGGGCCTGCTTTTTGCAATCACAGGGTGTGTGGTCCTGGGTCCTGGTCACTTCTAATGGAGGATTTTTGGCATTGACCACAGGAGGCAAAGCTGGAGGGGGAAGGCCCCTCCTCTGGGTGTGGAGAGCTCTGTTTGGGAGGGAAGAGCCCCCTCTCCTCTGACCTTAGAGCCCCTTCTCCACAGGCATACTTGCCTTCTGCTGCTGTCTCTTCTTGACTCTCTGGGGGATCATCTCCAGGGTGGCAAACTTGGAGATGCCTCCTGCCAGGGTCAAGGACAAGGTCAGTGAGGCCATTGTCTCCTCACCCCATTTCTTCCAAGATCCCCTAACCTCACACCCTGGACAACTGACTTAAGTCAGTGGCTACCAGTGCTACTCTGTCCTCTAGTGTGTTCTGATTCTAGAACAATCCTAGCTCCAGTACTCGCCCGATACGTGGCCTCGGGCCTGTGGCCTGGCCTCCCTGAGTCTGTTTCCTCATCTGAAGAATGCGTGAACTCCACCTACCTCACAGGGTCTCCAGAGGACTCAATATCGTGTTACTATCATCATTATTTTCCTCTCATACCTCCAACACATTCCTTTCCTCCCTTTAACCTTATCACCACCCTGTGAGGCCTGCACCACGGGATCATCACCCTCCATTTTCCAGATGAGGAGACAGAGGCCCCAAGAGGGGCAGTGATTTTCTCAGAGGCCAAAGAGAGGCAGCTGCCATTTCCAGCCAGAGGTCCTGCCCTAGAGCTGCCTTTACCCCAACTCAGCCCCACCGCTGACCAAGTCCTGTCCTCTGGGCTCTCAATGTGTGTCCAGGCCCCCAGCCCAGCCAAGCCATGGATGAAGAGGGACAGGGGTCTTGGGGACTTGGCTGAGTAGCCCCTGCCTGCTCCAGCCCACTGGAGTCTCTACCACCCAGGCTGGGCCCAAGGCCAGGCCAAAGGCTTCACCTCCCCAAGGTACCCCTCAGGACATTCCTCTCCACAGCAGTGTTCTTCATCTACTCAGAAGGGGACTGCTGAGGTGCCATCTCTGACTGACAGAGTAGAGAGCAATCGGGGCACGGGGTGGTAGCACCTTTTTTCCTCTTTTTGAAGCTTCTGACTTCCATTCAAGAAGGATCCTCTAAGAATCCATTAGTTCCCCCAAACTCTTATAAGGTATTTGGGACATATGTCATGGCCAACTAGACACCCAGATGAGTCTCCTGACTGTGACTGATTAATACTGATGCCTGAGGGGCAAAGTAGGAAGTCACAGAAGGCACACATATCTCTCCCTGGCCCAGCCGTTTGCACCCAAGGCTAGGTGTCTGTTTGTCCACCTGGCCCATGGGATTCCCCTGCAGCGCCCACCCTGGTGCAGGCAGGGTGCCCTCCTCTTGGAGATGGAGTGAGTACTGGAGGAGCAGTAGGGCCCTGGCTTCCTGAGGACAGGCCAGGCTTATTTAGGGAAGAAAGAAACCCCCACTGATCCCCAACAGCCTGGAGGAAGCTAAGTGCCAGCAGGATGGACCCCATGGAAGCCAGACACCTGCTAATTCTGCCAGCTCAGCACCCCCTCGTGGAACAGCCCAACTGCCACCACTGTATCCTATGACCAGGGCCATCTGCCCTGCAAAGTGTTCCTCACCTGCTCGTGGACCAAACAGATCCTTCTTTCTGTTAATGTAAACAAGACTGGAATTTTTCAAAGATTTTAAGTGAGAAATAAAACCACACCCTGTCCAGTAGCCCTCCCTCCACTCACCCCTTCCTTCTTTCCAGACTTCCAGCCTCCACTCTACCTTGATAAGTAGCCTTCCTGCTCCATGAGTTGTCTTGCTACAAAGTTTTTGAAAATTTCAGGAGCTCTTCCTGAGGGGAGGAGAAGGAAAAGAAGGAAGGAAAATTTGAGGGATTGATGGGAAGGGTGTGAGCATAAATACTTTTTATTTGAGAACCCAGAAGATCAAAACTGTCTGCATGAGCATTTCCACTGGGCTCCTCTGAGCTCAAAGGGCTCCATGGGCCTGGGGAGGGGAGCCTTCATGGTGGTCACCTGGGGTCTCCATTCTCAGTTCTTCTAAGCAGCATTATTTTGACCAGTTTGGGTTCCAACTGGACATACAATTTGTTGCTACAAAGTAAGCACTCAAAAATCTCCAATTTGGCTCAACCCAATCTCTGACACTGAAGAGACCCAAAGCAGAACTGGTGGCCTAAGTTTCTAGGGAGGCTCAGAGGCCCCACCCCCAGCTCAATCCCTGTCCCTGAGGTTTGCTGCCTCCCAAAAGGTCCCAGCTGAAAGAGGGGGCAATGCCAGTCCTCTGCGAGATTCCTCACCCACCCTGCTCCTATGGAGAGAGGACTACCCACCTGGAAACTTTTCCCCACGTCTTCTTCAGCGGGCAAATGGCATACAGTGAGCAGAAGCTCCTGAGGATCTGGCATTCCCACCTCCCTGCACACCATGCTCACTGGACCCACGGCTCTGCTCAGGTGAGTTCTTTGTACACCTGCCTGCCACCTCTGAGCACCGTGAGTCCTCTGGAGCCCTGTGGGTGCTCCCAGTACAGTCAGGTCGGTCCACAGGGTGTCGGACCTGGTGGGCCTGAAGAGCCTGGAGAGGCAAGAATTCCTTTTCTATTTTTCCCCTTCAGCTTTAGAATGTATTTGTCAAATTTTTCACAATTTTGTCACATTATGACTGAGCCTGAGCACATTTTCATATAGTGAAGGCTATTTATGTTTCTTTTTCTATAAACTGTGGCTTCATGTCTTTTGCCACATTTTCCACTGTGTGTCTGTTATTTCTCTTATCAATTTCTAGGAACTCTTTAGGTATTAGGGGTGTGAGCCCCTTTGTAATACGAATTGCAGATAGTTATTCCCAGTTTATCATTTCTCTCTTCTTTTGTTGGGATTTTTTTTTTTTTTTTTTTTTGGTTAGTTTGGTGGTGTTTTTGGCCTGGTGTGTTTGTTTGCTTGTTTTTCTATGCATTGTTAAGATGTCGCTACTCCCCAAACTGATCTATAGATTCATACAATCACAATAAAGTATGTCAGCAGATATCTGGTGGACATTAACTACATGATTTCAAAATTTCCATAGAAATAAAAATGGCCAAGAATAGTCAAGACAATCGTAAAGAAGAATAAACTTGGAGGGCTTACGCTACCAGATGGTAAGCCTTAGGATAAAGCAACAGTAATCAGGGCAGTGAGCTATAATAGTTGCGAGGACAGACAGAAGGAGCAATAGACAGAGTCCAACTGAGACCCATACATATGAACACTTTGTATATAACAAAAGAGGCACGCAGAACAATGGGCGGAAGATAGTCTTCTCAGTAAATGGCCCAGGGTCACCGGTTACCTATATGGGAACACAATGAATCTTGATTCCTACCTTCCATCATAAACAAAATCAATTCCAGGTGGGTTTTAAATCTAAATGTGTAAGTTTATTTTTTTTTTAATTTAAATGTTTTATTTATTTTTGAGAGAGACACAGCACAAGTGGGGGAGGGGCAGGGAGCGAGGGAGACACAGAATCCAAAACAGGCTCCAGGCTCTGAGCTGTCAGCAGAGAGCCAGATGTGGGGCCCGAACTCATGAACCACAAGATCATGACCTGAGCCAAAGTCTGACGCTTAACTGACTGAGCCAACCAGGCACCGCTAAATGTGTAAGTTTAAAACAGCAACATTTGTAGTAGATAATATAGGGGAATATTTTCATGACCTTGGGGCAAGCACAGGTTTCTTAGGACATAAATTACACTAAGTATAAAGGCAAAAATTAATAAATTGGACCTTATTAATATTAAGAACTTCTCTTTGTCAAAAGAGAGTAAGAAGGCAAGAACAGAATGGGAATAAACACTTGTCATATGTTTATATGGAAAAAAGCATCAGATAAGATATGTAACTAACTCACATCAATTAATAAGAGAGACAATCCACAGAAAAAAATGGGCAAAAGATTTGACCAGATATTTCACAGAAAGATAACCGAATGGCCAAAAAGTATATAAAAGATTACACAACCTCATTACTCATCAGGAAAATGCAAATTAAAACCAAAATGAAACACCACTACACACACCAAAATGGCTACAATAAAAAATGTTAACAATGCCAATGTTTTCTTTAATGTGTATTTATTTCTGGGGGGGGGGGGGGGAGGGGTAGAGAAAGAGGGAGACACAGAATCCAAAGCAGGCTCCAGACTCCGAGCTGTCAGCACAGAGCCCCATGTGGGGCTCAAACCCACGAACCATGAGAACATGACCTGAGCTGAAGTCGGACGCTTGACTGACTGAGCCCCCCAGGTAGGCTAACAACGCCAAATGTTGATGAGGACGTGAACAACTGGAACTCTCATACATTGCCATGGTGTAAACGCATACAACCACTTTCAAAAATTCTTTTGTAGTATCTGCTAAAGATGGACTTACACAAGGACGCCTGGGTGGCTCAGTTGGTTAAGTGCCTGCCTTCGGCTCAGGTCATGATCTCACAGTTCGTGGGCTCAAGCCCTGCATTGGGCTCTGCATTGGGCTGGTGCAGAACCTGCTTGGGATTCTCACTGTCTTGTCTCTCTCTGCCTCTCCCCCACTTGTGCTTTCTCTCTCTTTCTCTCTCAAAATAAATCAACTTAATAAAAAAAGATGGACTTATGCATACTCTATATGACCCCAAATTTCCACTCTTAGGTAAATACCCAGTAGAAATACCTACATATGTTCACCATGCAAAAGAATGGTCAGAGCAGCATTATTTGGTAATTTTCTAACTGGAAACAACCCAACAACTGCATCTATAATAGAAAGGATAAATAAAATGGGGCATTTTAAAATAATGGGATGCTATACAGAAATCAAAATGAACTCACAGCCACATTAAAAAATGTTTGGAACTTTACAAACATAATGAAAGAAGTCTGACATAAAGGAGTATATTCTGTATGATTCCATTTAGATAAAGTTCAAAAACAAGCAAAACTAATTCAAAGTTAAAATATGTGTTATCCCTGGGGAAAAGAGGGCAGTGACTTGGGGTAAGTACATGAGGGAGGCTCCTGGAGAGTTGGTAATGTTCTATTTCTCGGGGGTACTGGTTACCAAGTGTGTTCCCTTTGGGTAATTTATTAAGCTGTATACACTTATGATTTCCATACTCTTTGGTATGTATGCTATGCTTCAACACACAGATCCAATCAGTTTGATCCAGAATTTTTTTCCCATTTGGTAGCAAGGCCAGATGGCATAGCGTTTGGTTCAAGATTTTAGAATTACATGAACTCGATTCATATCCTGGATCTAACCCCTTCCTATCTTGGAGATCTTGGCCAAGTTACTAACTCTGAGCTTCAGTCCCTTCATGTGGAAAATAGGCTTATTATGCTACCCTGAGCATAGTTATGAGGGGATTAAATCCTCTCAATAAATATTAGCTCTTGTCGGTCCTTACTGGTCTCCGTTCTATGGACTGTGGAGAAGATAGACAATGACCAGTGGAAGAGGAAGGAAAAGGATGAGACTCTAGTCAAGAGACATTTTCTAGATGAAGACTGAGGGGGAAGATATGATGGTGAGGTGCAGAAAAAGAGTCTAAAGTCTTGGCTCCACTAAGGACTCCACTAAAGACCATTCCCTGTCTCTCACCTCCAGCCCACCTCTAACGTGAGAGGGACTAACCAGATGATCTCTAGCTGGTTATCACATTGCAGAGTTGGGAGGGCAATGCAAATGCCATCCAAAAGCCAAACACAAATTCCCATGTTTGATCCAAACTCAAACACAAAGGCCCAGACTCAGGAGCTAAGGGAGGCAAATTCTCAGTGGTAAGACCATGGGTTATTTTTATGTTCTCCATGGGTTTTTTTCCTACTTTATACAATAAGTGTGTTGCTTACTTAGAACAAAACACGACACATGATATATCCATACCTACATATTTGTATCCAAATATCTAGAAAAAAAAGAACCCTGATTATAGATGTGCTAGACACTAGAACCCAGAAAACATCTGGATGGGGAAAGCACTGTTTCTGGTGTATAAGGTTCAAGCCAGCATGGCATAAACAGAGGTATGAATGACTGCAAATAATTCCTGCACATTTCTTTTTTTTTTTTTTACCCCTTCCCTTGGTTACCTACACTTTCTCTTTTTCCAGTTAAAATTAGTCCAATCTTTTTTACAGTATTTCACTTTGGTAATAAAATCCATGACCAAAGAAGGGGAATAAAAGTGTTCTCTATTCACTGTTAATTAATTTCTGAAGCTAGTCTGGATGGAATGATCACTTGTTCTAGAAAGTTGTCATAGGGAGCATTTACTAGCAATTGGAACAGAGATCCCTGCCGAGGAGAGGGATTTTTCTGGGGGAGTTGAGTACCTCACAAAACATAGGAAACCCTCAAGCCAGGTTCACTGTCAACCACAAGTATTTTCAGGTCTGGCCACATAGGACTATGGCTGGTGTGTGGGAAAGAGACAAACTCTAGGAGTGTCAGATGAGGAACATTCTAGGTATTCATGCGTTTACCCAGGGAGCATTCATTGTGTCTGAATCATGTGCAAGACACTGTGCTAAGAGCAACTGCCGCTAAGTCAAAATTAATAAGGTGTACCTGCCCTTCAGGAAACGCCTACTCTAGAGGTCCTGAACTCCTGTATTTGACTGCAATCAACATCCAGAGAGAGGAGAGGTTATAGGGGCTGAGGCAAATGAGTGGTTGGGATAATTGTTACTGATAGTGGAAGGCTGGCTGGGTCTGGGATTGCGGAAAGAGAAGGATCCCAGCAGAAGAGCAGGATGAGGAAGGGCAGGGAGGCAGGGGCACATGCAGGAGGAGTGGAGAGTTTGCTAAAGCAGGGAGAGTCAGGGTGGGAACCAGATTGGGGGGGGGGTGCTCTGTGGTCATCTAAGACTGAGTTGGATTTTGCAGGGGCTGCAGAGTTGATGAGGGACTTTTGAGCAGGAGAGAGGGTAGGTCAGAGCCATATTTTAGCAGGGTTATGTGGCAGTGGTGCGAGGATGAATGGAACTCAAGAGTCCTAGAAATTAATCTTTTCATTGTAATGCCATACAAGCCTGATGCCTGAATTCTGAGCCCTTCAATCTCGTAATCTGAGAAAGAGCTGGCCTTATTTAGAGAGGCTTTCTGCATCTTACAGCCAAGCACTGTGCTGCTTGCCAGCAGAGGTTGGTTTTAATCAAGTAAAGAAGACAGGGTGGATTTTCTTGACTGCCGTGGCTCCGAGTTACATCTCAGGTCTCCTACAGTTTTCAGAACATTCAGTGTACTGCTCTGGACGCTCCTGACAGCGCCGGGGCGCCCCCTTGCTGTGAGGAGAAACGGGCTTGGAGGGAATACTTGCTAACAGTTTCCCCACTCCCAGTGGGGCGCTCGGGCGGCTGCGGGCCATCATGCCCTCCCTCCTCGGAAAGGAAGTGAGGGCGGGGCCAGCGGGGCTCCCGCCCCTCTGCGTTGCCTTGGAGACCGAGTGCGTCCAGCTGCAGTTGAGGCTGGACTGGCCCTGGCTAGTGGTGCCTTCTGCAGGTGGGGCGCCAGCCCCGGGCGCAGGGCCTCCCTCCATTGGCCGGGTTTAGAGGGGATGGCCGGGGACTGCACCGCGCTCCTCGGTAGGCTGGCGGGGTGGTGGCGTGAGAGGAGCCTGCTGGGTCTTCTCAGCATACATTAGGTGCCTAATTAGCACGGCCAGAGTCAGGCTGCTCCTTCCCTCCACTTCCGCCTCTCTTTGTCCACTCTTGGCGGGGAGTGAGGGAAGGAGGGAGTCAGGGATCCTTCAGCTTTGTTCAGCTCCAGTCTGGGGGGTCAAGGCCAGGTTGAAATCCAAGATGACATCTTGAGCACTTTTCCCAGGAGAGCTTGGGAGAGTGAAGCACAAAACAATAACGATTTATTATTCTTCCCCACCAAAGTCCTCTGGATTTGCACACTGCGTGGCTGGAAAAGCCAGCCTTCTCCGGGAGTTCGGTTCTTGCTGGAGGTTTGTCTCCTTTTTGCTTCTTTGCCACTCCTTACTTTTGCTTAAAATGAAACCCCTGAGGCTTGAGGGAGGGGGGCGGGGCTTGCTTTTTCTCAGAGCAGTGGGGTGGGTCCTGCCCCAGCCTGGTTGCCCGCGGCCGGGGGGGGGGAGGGGCGCAGGTCCTAGGCGGAGGACTTGTCCTGGAGGTTGGGGCTTCGGTTTCCAAACCTCTGACATGATTCCCAGACAATGAATTCCTAACAGGGGCGCCCCGTTCAGCCGGCGGCCAAGATGTCCTCAGTGGGGAAGGTGACCCAGGTTCCCAGCGGGAAGGTCTACCAGCAGATCTTCGAGGCTGAGGTAGGTGTGTGCCTTGTGTCCCTCTGTGCCCTCTTCCCTCTGCACCCCAAACCTCCCTCCCTCTGAAGGCTTCTTTGTCCGGGAACCCAATGAAATAAGGGCTTTGAAATTGTTTTGATTTAAAAAATAATTCTTATTGGTTCTTAAAGTGTAGGAATACAATATTAGAATGTCTGTTCTTGAAAATTAAAAAATGTTCATTAAAGTTTTAGTTAAATTAAAAGTTAAATTATTCAGAAATCGCCAAAATTAACCAGTGGGTGTCTTGGGACCTTTTCCTATGCACCAAAGCGTTTCTAATTTTTCTTTTTAAAACCTGGGTTTGATTCTATAACAGTGTTTTGAAACCTGCTTCTTCCCTGTTAACAGTATTGCACAGACCTTTTGCATGTCAAGGGGCATTAATGCAACTTCAAGATGTTTAGAGGCTACCCAGTTGTTAATCCAGGACTTCCCATAGTGTATTAAAGTAACACTCTCTTGACAGCCAAATAGGTTGCTGGAATTGCCTTGCCTATAAAAAACTTGTCTATAAAAAACTGCACAGACAAGAACAGTATCTTAAAAGAAACACACAAACTCGAACCTTTCCTTTGATGTTCTGTACTGCTTATTTAAAAGGAATTTTCATTCCTACTCTGAGCCCTAAATAATGCTCTATGTAGGAGGCTTGGAAATTATAAAAGTATAAGGAGGCCAAAGAAACAAATTACTCACATGATCCTGCCGCCTGGAGGCAGCACACCATTCTTAACATTTGGCACACTTTCTCCTGGTCATTTTTCTATGAGTTTAAAATTTTGAGATCACACTGTATAGTTTGGGTTATAATTTTTTTAAGTTGTGCTTTTAATTAAGATGTTTTATGGTATATCATATCATAAACATTTCCCTTTGTCATAAATAGTCCTTTGTAAGTCTCATTCTTAATAAATGCCTAGTATTACACTGGAGGGACATAAGAAGTTTACTCGACCAGTCCCCTGCTATTGGACAGCCCCATTTTTCTAATTCCTTGTGATTATAAAAGATGCTAGGATAAGCATCTTGGTCCTCACTAAATTTCTTAAGAGATACCCTTCTAGATGGCTGAATGTCTTCTGGGGGGTACTTGCATGGAATGTACCCGAGGGTTGAAGGCCTCCCTGCAAAGTGCCTTCCTGCTGGCAAGTTCTCACGTGTCCTTCTAAGACTGCAGAGTGAGCCCTGGGTGCTGAGGAGTCTGCAGTTCCGACCCCCCCACCGGATCTTTTGTGCATTCAGGTGCAGCTGGTCCGCTCTCTGGCAGCCACCAGGAAGCGCGCTGTGGAGAGTTCCATGACCCCAAAGAATGGCAGGAAGCCCTTGATGAAGAAGATGGATATTCCTGAAGGGGAGATGATGTGTCCTCGGCAGCGGAAGTGGGCGCACAGCCTACCCAATGACTGGGTCACGGAAAATCCTGTTCTCTACAGGTGGGTCCTGTGGTCCACACTGTACCTCCCCACCCGGGGGTGTGTGCCAGAGTCTTTAGAAACTCAGAAAGCCCTCACACAAGATGAGTGCCATTTAGGAATGAAGTCCTAGTATCTCCTCTGAGAGAGAGAGGTAATAGCACCTACGTTGCTCCACTGTTTGCTTCTCCCTCTCTTCCTCTTCCTCCCCTCTCAGTTAATTATTGATTGAGTGCCTAGGACCAGGTACTGGGTCTGGGGATCCCACTCTCCTGGAACTTGAGGCCTTGATAATAAATAAATAGGCAAGTCCCCCTAAAGGTGGGAAGGCTCTGACCCAGAGGACAGTGGTAGCACAGGGGTCAGGAAAGCCCCTGAGGAGGGGCCTCAGCGGAGACCAGAGGATGAGGGAATAGATGCATGGGGCAAGGCGCGGAGGCAGGGAGGGTTTGGTCCACTCTGGAAGGCTGAAGAAGTTAGTGGGCCTGGAGGGGAGGGGTGGTAGATGAGGCTGGGATAGGCTTGCAGACCACAGTCGGGATTTTGGACTACTGAAGTGAGCAGCTGATTTGCCCTTTTAAGGCCTTTTGGCTGTTGTGTGCAGAATGTAGGGAGTGGCAAGAAGAGACCGGGAGGCCAGGGAGGAGGCTGCTGCTGTCCCTCTAAGCCTGGTGGGGCTACAAGAGGGAGAGTAGGGTATTTCAGGTGTATTTTAGAGGCAGAACCCCTCAGACTAGGTGGTGGATTGGAGGGAGGAGAGGGGTCCCAAGAGCCCGAGGTCTGTACCACGAGTGCTTGGGTGGACAGAGCAGGCGCCATTCCCTGAGATGGGCGCATATGGTCTAGGAGCAGAGAGATCAGGAGTGAAATTTGAGATTCCTGAGTATGCCATTTCAACTCCCTGAGCTCAGACTCCTCCAGCAGGGAGAAAGGAAAGAAAAGGAAAAGGAGGGCAATATCTTCCTCACCGGGGAGCTTGGGGCGCCTGGAGCTGATCTTCCCTTTGCTCTTCAAGCTCTGAGCAAGCCGCAGTCCCCTCTGGGACTTGGCAGGGGAAGTCGGTCTTTCTCTACCTGTCTTTGTTTTCTCTTTCACCTGCTTTGGGGCAGAGATGACCTGACCTTTGACTCTTCCCAGAGAAATCTCCCCTGAGGCTTCTGACCCTCAGCACCCTTAACTACCTACTGATGGGCAAACCCACTGGCCACCAAGCCCAGACTGGAGGTCGGTGTTCTCTAGCCCATGTGCCTGATGCCCAGTGTGGGGATTGAAGCACAGACATCCGGGGCCTGTTGATGCTGCCCCTGGCTGTGACTTTGGCTCCTACAAGGGTCTAAGTCCCCTCTCAGCTGACTTGCGAGTTACCTATCACTCCTAAGGGTCCCCCCTTCCCCAGAGTTTAGCCTAAGGTCACCCATTATCCCAATAACCAGATATAGCATCCATCAGGAGCTCTTAGCATCCACAGGACAGCGTTTTAGGAAAGACACTTTCCATAGAGGGTGCTGGCATTGTGCTGTGCTAGCTTCCCGAGACAAAGTCAGCTCTGCCCTGGACGTAGATCTAGACAACAACTTCCTGTGGCCTGTGACAGGGAGAAAGATGTGTTTGTAACCTGCCAGGCTCTGCCACCCTCAAAATGACTGGGGTCACTAACTCAGCATTGGCGTCTCTCTGAAGTCCCTTGTTCTCTTCTTGAAAGTTCAGCCAGCCAAAGCCAGTGAACCTGTGTGTTCATTCACCCAGGGCAGGGCCTCTGGGTGAGCAGAAGAGGAGCCCAAGGTAGGGATAGATCAGCACTAGTGTAGACCCAAGTCCTCGGGTCAAGTGCCCGAGGAGCCAGAGCCATTAGCTCAGTAGTCAGAGCACCCAGGTTCCCAAAGAGCCACCTTAGTCCACGGGCACCTGATTGACAAGACTGAAAGACCCACCTCTGGAGGGTCAGTCTAGGCCCTGCAGTCTTCCTTGCTGGTAGGTGTGCAGTGAGGATTGGATGAGAAATGACTAGAAAGCGCTGCACATGTGGAGGCCTGGAGGAATGGCAGGTGTCATTGAGACCTGTTGCATTTCTGTGGTGCTTGTCCTATGGACAGTGCGTTCAGAGATTTTTATTCCAAAGCTAAGGTCATTCTCACTCACCCTGGTCCTCCCTGCTGAGATAGCTTGTTCTGGGGTCTCAGCTTTCTCCTCCCACACCTAAACCCCAAGGACCATGGACCTTGGCATGACACATGTGGGTCAGGGAGTCTCAGCTGTGCTTTGTATAATCACTTCTCTAAGCGCCCTCCCCTCATCCCTGTCAAGGGGGTTATTGTGACTGCCTCATAGGATGATGAGTTGCTGAAGGAGCAAATCCTGAATACTCAGCACTGGCCTGCCTTTCCCAGGCTGATCATGCCCTACTGTTCTCAGTTTCCCCATGTGGAAATGGTTCTTGCCTACTACCCACGCTTGGTTTGCAGCCAGAACAGAAGCAGACCCTGATTTCTTGTCTAGGGACCATGGTGCCTACTGGTGGCAGATACCCAGGCAGCGTCTGTTGGGAGTCTGGCATAGCCTCGGGGCTCTCTGGAATGGGGTGGACCTTATCACCAATGTGTGAGGTCTCTCTGAAGACTCCCTTCTGTGCCAGAGCTGCCCTGGGGTAGGGGAGGGGGCTGGGAGTTATTGTTTCCTCTACTTGTGCCTCAGGGAAAAGGAAATAATCAAGAAGAAAAAAGCTGAAGAAAGTGAGAGCATCATTGAAGCCAGAGAGGTCCGGGGCCTCATGGACACCATAGGTGAGTCTCTGTTCAGCTATGAGGGCAGGGCTGGCTTTCTCCCCTTGGCTCCTCCCTTGAGCCTGCTCCTCTGGACCTTCTCCTCAGTGCAGGGAGCTGGGGAGGGAGCAGGGGGCTCTGCGCAGTCAGAATTTACCGATGAAAGTCAGTTGGTAAAGGATATTCCTTGCTTTATTGCAATTTCACAAGAGCATTTCAATCTGCATTGTCTTCCTTCATACTATAGAGGAAGGTTCTTTTCCTTTACGATTAAAAAAAAAATGATACATACTCACCATAAGTAATCTCTGCACCCAACATGGGGTTTGAACTTACAACCCTGAGATTGGGAGTCACATGTGCTATCTACCACTGAGCCAGTCAGGCTCACTGTGGAAAAGCAAAGGAAGGAGATAAACAGAAAGGAAAAACTCTCCCTTCATGATAGCACTGCTTCTCTTCCCAAGAATGTTCCCCACCATGAAATCACATGGTGTCCAGATTCAGGGGACCGCAGAGCACAAGACGGGAATGCAGACTCTAGAGCAGATGGCTCATGTCCAAACCCCTGCTCAGCCACTGCTGTGTTTGTTCTTTAACCCCCATGCCTGAGTGTCCTCACTTGTAAAATGGGGCTGAAAAAATAGAACCTGCCTCTTGGCCTCTTCAGGAGTGGTAATTGAGTTAGAACGATGCCTGGTGCATAATAAGTGCTATATAAGTGTTGGTTATTCTTCTTCGTATATGTATTTGCTTCTATTAACTTTAAAAAAAAAACATAAATGGTCCCATTCTGTACCTACCATTTGGAAACTTTTTCTGGCATTTAACTGTGTATGTGAGACTTCATTCCTTATAGCACTTACAGATCACCTTTGTTTTTTCTCTTTTTCCTTAAGCCTCTGACACTGTGACCTGGTTTGGGGGTCCATCTCCTGAACCAAGGCACTTTCTGCCTTGCTGCCTTTTCCTGGGAGCCCTCCCCTTGCTTTGGAGCTCTGAGGGCAGCCTCCTCACCTCTGTTGTTCTCCCCCAGTTCCAGAGAGGATCAGCACAACCACCCTGGACAGAGACTCCAAGAGGCAGGGCTACGAGAGTGCTCTGGGGAGTTTTAAGGAGGAGATTGCTCAGATTGGGATGGTAAGACTCCTCCCTCTCTCCCCTTCTGTTCTGGGGCCATTCTCAAGGCAGGCTTGTCACTGCACCCACCCTCCCTTCCCGCCCAGCTCAGAGGCCCTGAGTGGCTCACCAGTGGTGTAGATGAAATCAGAGTAGCCAGCTTGAGTGGCTCATGATGAGTGCTCGTTATGAGCACAGCTCTCTAAGTCGGGTACCACTGTTACTCCCACTTTACAGTTTAGGCTCACAAAGTCTTGCCTGATTTGGCACATAAGGGGCCAGCTGGGAACTGGACTCCAGGGCTGATGCCAAAGCCCAGCCCATGATCTCCCTACGCAGTCCTACTAATGAGGGCCCAAAGGGCCTGGCCCTCTGGCTTCCCACCCCTCATGCTATCTGGCCTTTTGGTACCACCCTCACTTGGCTCTCTGTTCCTCTCCAGAGACATTCCGTCTCTAACCACCCTGGTCCCCAGAATATTCCCTAAATGAGGCCCTTCTTTGCCCTTCTTCTCTGAGCCCTGGACTGCAGTCACCATTCTCTCCCCATGTCTTCACTGACTTCTCTCATTCCCTTGGATTCATGCAGCTGGCTCTGTACCCAAAGCACCAAGAAGCTCCCCCAGCCAGTCATTGCTTTACTCATCTGTCCCAAATGTATATGAGCCCTACTTTTGTCCATGACTCTGTGGCTTTGGTCATACAACATAACTGAGCCTCAATTTCCTTATCTGAAGTAAACTTGGAATCCTTTCACTGGCCACTTCTTTAATGGATGTTTGTTGAGCCCCAACCATGGGCCACGCCTGATGCCAGTACCTACTTCACAGGCTGTGGTGAGGACCAAGTGAGTCTGAGGACAAGGGCTTAGCCTAGAGCAGAGTGTCCAGCACATGGCACATGCCCAGATAAATGGTGCCTGCCCTTGTGCTCTGGCTGTGAATAGTAAATCCTAGCTCCTTAGGTCTAGGTAATGATTATTAGTTTTGAGGCAGGACCACAGCTAGCACTTTCCCACCACAGGGCAGAGAATTGGGGGAAGGGACGGGCTCCCCCCTGCCCTGGTGGTGTTGAGACCACAGGCATTGCCCTACTGGCCTGTTGTAGGAAATGGAACCTCTCATCTTAGAGCCAGGAGCACTTCTTTTAAAAAAGCTGGCGGCGTCTGATGAGGAAATCGACCAACTCTTCAAAAAGGTGGAAAGTGACATCAACCTCGAAGACTACACCATCCAAGTAGGGCTTCCCTGTGGCTGGGCTTGCCCCACCGGGGTCCCACTCCTTCCCTCCCTGCCATCTGTCCTCCTGGCCTGACCCCAGCTTCTTGGTATAGACCCTGATGGAGCTGTGGGATCAGGTGGCTGAGAAGTTCCAGTTCCAGAAGCAGGGGATTAAGGAGCTGGATGAGACACTGACCTCGACCGAGTTCTCTCGGGCAGATAAAGTGAGTTGGCCTGCGAATGGGCTC
Organism: Neofelis nebulosa; assembly: GCF_028018385.1. Lineage (NCBI taxonomy): Eukaryota > Metazoa > Chordata > Mammalia > Carnivora > Felidae > Neofelis > Neofelis nebulosa. The sequence goes on along the minus strand of NC_080793.1, from coordinate 34,928,595 downwards.
TTGGTGATTTTCACCTGTGGGGTTTGTGAGGCATCGTCTCTTTGCTTGCAGGTCTCCAGGAAAAGAAAGTCATTAACAATGACACCTTGTTGTTTCTAGCTCAGAAGCGTGTTGAAGAAATATGTGGAAATCATAGAGAAAACTTCCTATCTCATGCAGCCCGATGTGTACACGCTGATAAATAAGGAAGCCATGGTGAGTGGTTTTCATGTGCAGGGGATCAACCCACAGAAGGGGCGGGACCTGAGGATGCCCCAGAACCTGGTGTCTCAGGACCGATGGGCTTCTCATGTGTCACATTTCCAACTAACTCGGGTTAGTCGCTTGGGTTCAGAACCAGAGTTTTTATTAAGTATTTTCAGTAGAAGTCTCTCTAAAGTGCGTGTCCTACATCCCTGCTGTCTTAATCCCGATTACCTAACACAGCAGCACTGGTTTCATCACTGACGGTTTTACGAGCACCTACTGGGCCGTGTCTCAGCCACCATGTGCAATGCAATAGGTGCTGGATGGTGGAGCTGTCCTGGTCTCATAGTGGTTTGTGCCCTCACAGGTGACCCCAGCCTGCTCCGTTTGTTTTCCTAGTGGTGCTTGTCTGCCTTCTTGTTGGCCATCAGCGTCTAGTGCTGAACCAGGCCTGTCTCCGGTCTCTGTCCCCACTGCTTCCCTGTCCATACCCCACCCTCGCCCAGCTGCTTTCTTTGGGTGTAGAAAACAAGAAATTCAAGGTTGTTCATAATATTTCCAAAGTCAGAGTTAAGCCTGACTCCTCTGCCATGTGAAAAGACACTATGTACGGATGTTTGTGTGTGTATGTATTTTCTTCAAATATAATTAACATGCAGTGTTATATTAGTTTCAGGTGCACAGAACAGCGATTCAACAATTCTGTGCATTACTCGGTGCTCATCATGACAAGTGTACCCTTAATCCCTTTCACCTGTTTCACCCATCCCCCCCCACCCCCCCTCCCCTCTGGCAACCATCAGTTGTCTGCAGTTAAGAGTCTGGTTTTTTGTTTGTCTCTTTTTTTTCTTTGTTTGTCTCTTAAATTCAACAGATGAGTGAAATCATACAATATTTGTCTTTCTTTGTCTGACTTATTTCACTTCGCGTTATACCCTCTAGGCCCATCCATGTTGTTGCTTCCTTTGGCTACTCAGAAGCACATTTTGCTTGCATGGGCTTCTAGGGCCTGTGCAGAAAGCCGGGTTTGCGGAGGCCTCCCGGCAATACACGGGGTGAAAGGAACCCAGCACTCAGAATCACAGATGGGCTCCTGTTCGGGTCCACATCTTGGAGTCCTGGATGAAGCACAGACAGGGAGTGAGCACAGACCTCCCTCTCCACTGCCCAGACACACAAGCTCCCAAACTAACTCCGCTCCTGCACTTGGAACTCCCTGCCCATAAAACAGGGGTAACGATACTTAAACCAGTACCTGTTGGGGGGAGGGGGTGACAAAAGAGGTCTCAGCAGTAGCCACTGTCATTTGAAAGAAACAAGAGTTCCTAACTTTTATCCATTTGATCCCTTAGGTGGGGTCAGAGCAGTATCCCGGGGATGTTTCAATGTCTGACGTCCATATGCGTATTTTACTCATTACAACAACAGGCACTTGCTACTTACTCTATGTGCATTTATCTCATTTAATTTCACAGAATCCCTGTGCTGCCAATAACATTATCTTCGCCTTATGGCTGAAGAATTGGAGGTTTAGGAAATACCTGCCAGTCCCCCTCTCCCCCCACCACCAGCTAGGAAGTAGAGCCAGCAATAAACCTCAGGTTCCAGTGAAAATTGTTACTGGAATGTCTACCCGCTGAGCTTGGCAGGTTCCCACCCTTGCTCCAGGGCGGTGCCCCGAGAGCTTTGGGGAATTCTGGAGACATTTGGCTGTTCCACTCCCTGGGGGCATGGGAGAGACTGCTCTCATTGAGGGGGGCAGGCTACTAAAAGCAGAACAGTACCACACCATGAAGAATTGTCCCCACTGCCATGCCGAGGATGCCCGGTGAGGATCACTGGGAGGACTGCAGAAGAATGTTCCAGCCCCGGTCTCATTTGGTAATTGGGTCTTCGTTCTCATCACAACCATAGGTGACTGACTGGTCCCTGATGGCATGAGCACTCTGCTTTTGGAACAAATTCATTTAAAGAAAAGGAAAGAAAACAGCTAAACACTAAGAACCCACTGGAGTACGTATCTCCAGTGAGCTAAAATCAGCCTCTTTAACAATCTGATACGGTCTTGGGGCTGGGTTGAAGGCACATGCTTAAGTCAAGGTTCATAGGTGAGTCTTCAGGAAAGACCCCTGTCACAGTCCACGGCTGTTCAGCCCCAGGCAACTTCCGTGAGTGCCCAGTGACCCCTCAGTGCCCCTCAGATGCTGCCACTGCCCTACTCAGCCCCGCTGGGCCCCAGGCCCTCTGCCGGCACCTCACCTGGCCCCTCTGCAGCCTCCCCCTGTCCATCTCCAACTGAACCTTGTTCTGACCTTGGAGAGCCCCCACCTCATGTAGAGCCTGCCCACCTGTACCACAGGTCATAAACCAGGCCCTCCTGGGCAACCGGAGGGCCATCGCCCAGCTGTTTGTCAACCTGATGGAGGCCACGCTGCAGCAGGAGCTCGAGGCCCATCACCGCTGGCAGGGCCTGGTGGACACCTGGAAGGCTCTCAAGAAGCAGGCCCTGGTGCAGAGTTTCAGGTCCGTGTCCACCCACACTTCCCACAGCCTCCCCCCAGCCCACCTGGAAGGCCGGCCCAGCAAGCCAGTGGTCCTCACCCTCCTTTCTGTCCTCGCTCCAAAACACTCCTGTTCTTCTGGGGGTAAAAATATGTGCTCTTTTCCTTTTTAAAAGTTAAAGTAGATAAAAGTATAAAAAAGAAATTAAAAATCATTACTAATTTCTCACCACAGTGAGAAGCACAGCTGATATTTTGGTGTATTTCTTCCCAGGCTTCTTTAGACCCATACTGTATATGTCACTTTCTGTCTTATTTTCTTCATAAATGTTATCGCATAAGCATTTTCTGAATTATCACAGTACAAATTGTTTGAAAACACCCGTCTGATTATCTGCCCAATTTCCATTCGACTGTTACTCAGAACCCTGTGTTACTGGGCCAAGACAAATGGTGGTCCCTCAGGCTTTGGTCCCCATGGGAGCAGGGGTGAAGAGAGGGCTCATCTCCCTGCTTCCTCTGCCGGGTGGCACTTCTGTTAATACCGACACAAGGATCCTGCAGCTTTTGGCCAACAAACAAGGCTTTCTTTTGCTTGTCAGGTCAAGACATTTGAGGATGCCAAAGAATGTCTGTCTGTCTGGGCTGTGGGTCTGGGGATGGGAGACCATCTGTACACCTGGATTTCCAGATGGAGAAACACCAGAGTCTGACTGAGACCTGGCTCCACCTGTACTTTCCCTGTGACCTTGATCAAGCACTTGAACATTTCGGAGCCTTTCTCTCCTTATGCAGACAGGCGTGATGATGCGCCAGTGACAGGGTTTCAGTGATGATCAGCAAGGTGCTCTATGGAAAGTGACTGGTCTGGGTCTGGGCCTGGAAGTTACAAATGTCAGTAATCATCCACAGTGATGGCAGGAGCTGGCATTTACTGGGCAGTTCCCGTGAGTCAGGCATGGTGCCAGGGGCTTTGCTTGCAATATCTCACTGGGTCCTGCTGTGGAAGGTATTCTCATTAGCTCTGTTACAGAAGAGGAAACAGATTCAGAGGAAGGGACTGACTTGCCCAAGGTCACAGAGCTGGCAGGCCACAGTCGGGACCCACACCTGGATCTGTGCCCAGTGGTCACATGCTCTTAACTCCAGAGTCTCGCTGGTGGCCCCCTGGCTCTTCGATCCCCCCTCTCATCATTGCCCCAGAGGCCTACAATGGGGAGGGAGGGGCTGAAGTGGTGTAAGGGTGCTTAGATTGTGAATGTTCTTACCATGGGCCTCATCCCCTCTTTCCCACCCCCCCACCCTGCTCCTCCTCTCCATGGTGCCAACGTGTCTGGACACCCAGTGAGTTCATGGCCAGTGAGAGGATCCGGGCTCCTCCAGACGTGAAGAAGGAGATAGAGAGCATGCTGAAGAACCAGAAAGCCCTGCAGCAAAAGCGGCTGGAGCATCTCTGCACCATCTGGTACACTGAGAGGGGTCCTTGGGGATGGGTGCCTTTGGGGGTTCATGGGGGAGGCAGTCACAGTCCTCAGCCTTGAGCCTTCTCTTGGGGCATCCTCCAGGCCTGGCCATCTCCTTGTTCTCTGGTCCTGCGCTGGCTGGCTGGGCCTTTGTTCTGGGGCATTCCAGCCCCAGTGGTGACAAAGAACATGACACATTTGCTGGGGAAAGAAGTTTAGTGTGACTGTGCCAAGAAACGTGGAAGGAGGCAATGGCAAAGGGGGTGGGGTGTTAGTGGGGGAGGAGGGGCCAGGTTAAGGGGTTGGATTTTTTTCTAAGATCTGGTGGGGAGCAGAGTGTCTCCAACAGCCCTGCGGTTTCGGGGGTGAGTTGGAGGGTCTGAGGCTGAAACCTGGAGGTCAGTGAGGAGGCTGTTGCCATCAGACAGGGAACCTGTTAGAGGCTGTGGATGTGTAGAGGCCCACTCAGTTCTGATCCTTAATAAGCTGTTTGGTGAGGGGCACAGTGAATGTTCTAGACCTTGGAAGCCCACTATGTGGGGGTCCTATAGCATCCACCCTCAGTAAAGGGATGGAGCCTGTGTGGTTCTGCAAGTGGAGACACTTCACATGCTGGGAAATGCTCCTCCTTTTCCTATGAACCTTGGGCCCTCCTACGCCTAACCCTGGTAACCCTGGGTTACCCTCTTGTCTCCCCACCACAGAACCTAAGTTCTCCTAAGTATCAGTGACAATTAGAACCTCACACAGTCTCCTCCAGGGCAGACACATTTTCGTGCAGGTGTAAAATTAACAAGGTGAATAAAAACATCAACATAAAGTAAATAGCTTTTCTTGTTTCCTGTAACTCTATATTTTAAATTTTTTTAAGTTTATTTGTTTATTAGAGAGAGAGAGACAGAGAGGACGAGCAGGGGGTGGGGGCGGGCAGAGGGAGAGAGAAAGAATCCCAAGCAGGCTGAGCACCATCATTGCAAAGACCGATGCAGGGCTCGAACTCACGAACCGTGAGATCATGACCTGAGCCTAAACCAAGTCAGACGCTTAACCTACTGAGCCACCAGGTGCCCCACTCTATATTTATTTCTGACTCTGAGTCCCTGAACTGGGCAAAACTCAGTTTTTCTTGGGGTCCTGTCCATGGAGGGGAACTGTGAAACCCCATCCAATGCAAGCCTGGTGATAGAGTCTGTTCCTCTATATTTGATCCACCCACATGCCTGAGGGCAACTGCTGCCCTTTCCAGACAGCTGGATGTGAGAATCTTGAGGAGGCTACCCTGAGCCCGAATGTCCTCATGCCCAGGCAGTGTTTCCCTCCGGGGACCTGGGTCTTGGCAGCTGCCCCCACAGTCTTCCACCAGGAAGCAGGACCCAGGCTGCCACTGCCAGGCACCTGCCATCCTCTCTGTCCACCCCTGCCTCCAGCCCCCTTCTGTTGGGTGAGGAGAGAACCCTGGTCCTCGGCTCTCAGCTGTCAGCCCATCTCCCCCTGCAGGGCTCTCGGCCCACTCCAGCTCAGGCTTCCATCATCAGTGCTCTAGGCTCTCCCTAGAACTTAGTCTTTGAGAACAAAGTCCAGAAAGATTTCTAGGCTGCTGTCTTTTCTGCACCACCATATCTCTGACAGACTGTGAACATGGCACTGGCTGGCTACCTGCCTGAATGGAAGGGAGAGACAGGGCCAAAGACACAGAGAAAAATGTATTCCCTGGTGCTTCTGGACACCACTGGGAAACACTATAAAATGGCAGCATCTGCAGGCAGAGCATGGAGCTGGTGTGTGACTCAACCTGACCTGAGGAAGTTGGAGGCTACTCTATGAAATCAGAGGCAAGGGTGTGCAGATACGCGACCCAGCAGCTCCTTCACAGGGAGTACAGAAAGGGGTGAAGACACGACACAATTTGTGTCTGGAGGTGTATACTACAAACACAGGCTGGAACGTACAACTTAAAGTTGCAAAGCCTTGATCATCTTTCCACACCGTTAAACACCACCCAAAATTTAGTGGCTTAAAACAACCAGAATTTCTTGTTTCTCGCTGTTCTGCGGGCTGTTTCCCACAGGGTGTTCCCCCTGGTCTGCGCTGGCTTGGCTGGGCCTGGATGGTCTAGAGTGGCCTCACTCCTGCATCTGGAGCCTAGGCTGGGGCAGCTGAGGTTCTTTCCACTTGCTCTCTCCGTCTCCAGGAGGCTAATCCCAGCTGGTAGGCCTGGTGGTGGTGGCAGAGTCTGCCTGTAACAGGAGAGGGCAAGGCAAATACCCAAGCCTTTCCAACTCTGCCTCCACTTGTTTGCTAATGTCTCATTGGCCAAAGCAAATCACGGGGCCAAGCCCAGCCCCAGGGGTGGAGAAATAGACTGATGGGAGGAGCTAATGATATTGTCCATCTTTCAATCTGCCACACTATTTTTTTTTCTTTGCGAGAGCGAAGGCAAGCAAGCCAGAGGGGAGGGGCAGACAGGGGGTTTTGGGGGGTAGGGCAGAGAGGAAGAGAGAGAGAATCTCAAACAGGCTCTGCACCATCAGTGCAGAGCTCCAGTGCAGGGCTAGATCTCACCCTTCCTGAGATCATGACCTGAGCAGAAATCAAGAGTTGGAAGCTTAACTGAGTGAGCCTCCCAGGTGCCCCTACCACAGTATTTTTTAAAATATATTTACTTATTCTGGGGAGAGCACAAGTGGGGGAGGGGCAGAGAGAGGGGGACAGAGGATCCCAAGCAGCCTCTGCTCTGGCAGACAGGTTGACAGCACAGAGCCTGATGTGGGGCTCAGACTCATAAACCCTGAGATCATGACCTGAGCTGAAGTTGGCCACTCAACTGACTGAGCCACCCAGGAGCCCCCCTGCAACACTATTTTTAATGACTTCAGAAGAGAATTCACTGTACTTTACTTAGATCCCTATTGTTGGATATGAAATTTATTTATGATTTTTTTGAGTGCTTATAAACAGTACTGTTAAGCAACTCTCTTAATGCATAAACTTTGTATGCATTTCATATCGTTATCTTGGATTCTATTCCTAGACGTAGACTTCCTTTCTTTGTCAAGTGATGTGAATTGTTTGGTTCTTTTCCCATTAGGAAAATTCAATTTGATTTTCTAAATAACAGACTTGTTGATATTAAAAAAGACCTTTTATGAATGATATTTTTTGGCATCAGGAATCCCCAGCACATCATTTGTTTCTTCAGTATTTATATAGATACTACTCTGGGGCTACATTCCTTGAAGATGCTACCAATTCTGGTAAGTGAACATTTTACCCAAGCGTGGCTTACTTGTCATATCTTCCTTCCCCAGTGACCTTCTGCCCCCCAATTACAGCAAAGCTCAGCTGACTGAATGGCATTCTTCTCTCAACTCCCTAAATAAGCACCTTGGTGAGTGAAGTTTGTGGGATTCCACTCAGGTCTCTTCACAACTCTGTTCAAGTAGTAGCCAATCATTTCTGTGAGAGTCTATCATGAATTCAGGGGTGAGGGCAAGTCCCCCTGGAGGAAGGAGGGAATGTGGATGGAAGAGTGAACTCTGGGAGTTCATGTAGGATCTCTGAAACCTTGCTTGGTGGAGCCCTCTTCCTCCCTCCCACAGCTTCCTGGTCACTGCGCAGCTGGCAGCCACACCAGCCACACACTCTGACCCCTGAACCTTGACCCCAGCACGGAGTCAGAGCAATGGCTCCAGTGACCTCCTGTGAGGACAGCTTGGGGGTCAGATCCTAAGCATGTGAGATGCCAAACATGTGTTCTTGCAGTCAGAGAGATGTGGGTTTTACCCCCAGCTCTGTGTTGTCCCAGCTCTGTGACCCTGGGGGAGTCATGGTGTCTCTTGGCTTTAAACTGCTCCTGTATAATATAGGGATCTCAAGAGGAATAATAAAGGTACCTACCTTGTGGAGTTGATATGAGAATTACAGCCTACAGTCCAGTTGTAGTTCAATGCCTGGCTTACATGGAGAGTGTTCAATAATAAATGGTAATATTTTAAAATGTTCTATATCAAAGGCCCTCAAACTCCTACCCATGGGTCCCTGCTTGTCTGCAAATAAGTTTCACTGGAGCACAGCTGATCTCCTTTGCTTATATATTGTGTCTGGCCACTTCTGCTCTACAATAGCAGAAACAAGTAGTTGCAACACAAACGTTATGGCTGGCAAAGCCGGCAATATCTACTATCTAGCTCTTTATGGAAAAAGTTTGTCAAGCCTTGCTTTAGAAGATATATGATATTTCCATCTCCTTTGGGGCTGACAGCAACTGGTAAGGTCAGTGGTGTCATTGTCCCCCTGTGATAGACAAGGACTCAGAGAGGTGAAGTATCCCGCCCACAGTCCCACAGCTGATGAAGTGTCACACCTGCACTTGACCTGGGTACTTTGGTTAATAGTACCCACCATTGCTCCCAGGGCTCTCAGGTTTAGAATTGCAAAGGTAGGGGCGCCTGGGTGGCTCAGTCGGTTGAGCGTCCGACTTCGGCTCAGGTCATGATCTCACAGTCTGTGGGTTTGAGCCCCACGTCAGGCTCTGTGCTGACAGCTCAGAGCCTGGAGCCTGCTTTGGATTCTGTGTCTCCCTTTCTCTCTGCCCCTCCCCTGCTCACGCTCTGTCTCTCTCTGTCTCAAAAATAAATAAAAACATTAAAAAAAAAAAAAGAATTGCAAAGATATACTTACAATGCCGAGGGTAAGTGTCCCAAGACCCTAGATGATAGCAATGGCTGCCATTTATCAGGCACCTCCTACGGATGGACATGGCGCTGGGCCCTGGTAACCAACAGGGTGGATCATCCCTTGGGTGTTTCCAGTCCAGAGCAGAATCAGACCACGCAGGCTGTTACAGCAGAGCAGACAGGTGACCAGCGTATTTCTGGGGTCACAGCTTGGTTAAGGGTCATATGAGATCTTGCCAAGGAAGTGATCATCCGGTCAAGAACTGCAAGGCAAGTTAGAGTCAGCGAAGCCCAGGGCTGGGGAGAGCTTTCCAGGAAGGAAGAATAGCACACATGAGAAGGCTCAGGGGCAAGCCAGAGCTGGGGCTTTGGGGGAAAGGAGAACATGGCAGGTGAGGCGGGAACATGCCAAGAGGCCAGATTGTGCTGGCCACGTGACCTTGTGGGGGAGGCTGGGCTTCGTCCTGAGGGAGTGGGAACCCAGGGCAGAGTTCTGAGCTGGAGACGATGAGGTCAGAGCGGGAAGAGGTCAGCGCGGTACAGAAGTGTGGAAGCACAGATCAGGGTGAGGATGTGCCGGCCTAGGAAGCTGCCCTGGGGATGGAGGAACCAGCTTCAGAGCCTCTCCTCACAGTTCCACCGCCTGTCTGCCCTCCCTGGGGTCCTAAATCTATCCCCAGCTTCCCTCTGCCCCATCCTCTTCCTCAGCCCTTGTCAAAGACCAACCACCGCAGCATCTTTGTGCTGTCTTTCAGTTTCTAGAACTGCCAGGAACGTTAAACATCAGCTGCTTATCTTCTATACCAAGAGTTGTGCTGAGTTGATTGTAAAGTGGGAAGCAGTAGAAGCATAGGAGAGAAAATCAATCAGTCAGCATCTGAGTGTTCTGCTAGTCTGTTCACTTAAGGAATTAACCACAGACACGATCTGTAAACTCTGATTAGTTTGCACCCTTGTTTTATGATTTGGTACAGCCATCTGAAAAGGGTTTTATTAGCCTTGAAATGGAGTCAAGAATGAGGGTTAGAATGGATTCAAAGCAGATAAAGACAACTCATTTGAGGTCCTTATCTTGGGCTGTCTGGGACTTTGTAAGGAAGGAGATTCCAGCCTCTGGGCCAATGATCTCACCTCAGTTATCTTCGCTAAAGGGAGACACTGCCTCCCTTGCAAAGGGGAAACTCTAATCTCCCCTCTTCCCTCTGGAAGAGCAGCTGACATGTTTTGTTTCTGCCCATGGAGATGCCTACCACATGGGCTGCGTGATGCAGATCCGCCTGCAGTACGAGAAGACCTGGCAGGAGTGCCTGGCCCACGTGCAGGAGTGCAAGGTGGGTGCCCTTCCTGGCCCGCCCCTGCCCCTCTCCAGCCTGGATCCCCTGCTTTTCCTCCTCGCGTGCCCCAGGCCCTCAATGGCCTCTGGGCATTCCCCTTCCCGGACCCCCCACCCCCAGTTATTCCCACCCATCGCTCAAGGTATAGCCCGGCATGACCTCCTGCAGGAAGACTTCCCTGACCCCACGGATGAAGTTGTACACTCTCTGATCATGTCAGACTTCAACCTTGACCATCTGTACCACTTACAGCACTTGACATTATTTATTCAGTGGAGGTCGTATGGGGGGGAGGTTATTTCCAGGGCTTCACTTTTTATAAGTAGTGCCACCACTGCTGTCACACCCAGCCCTTCGGTCCACCCCGCCTGCCTCTGTTACCGAGTGAGACGGTGAGTTCACTCACAAACTGCTTCGATTACAATGCCTGGTTTTCTGGGGTGCAGGGAGATGTTTTGTCGATATGCCCCCTCCCTGCATCCTGGCTCCAACAAGTTCCTGCTATTTCACCCCTCATGAGTCTGTAGAGCTTTTGTTCTGCCACCAAGACTCGGAGGTGAGCAGAATTCACAGGGGGCAGAGTGCTTTACAGTGCCGTGTGGGGCCGGTGCTGCATCCCTGTGGGCTGACACTCGCGTTGAATCCTACAAGCTCCTGCAGGGTGGGTGTCCCCGGCCCTATCTGGCGATGAGAAGACCAAGTTTGCAAAGGGCCCAAGGGCTGCCCATTTACTCTGTGGCCTTCGGGGCAGCCACATGCCTCTCAGCTTTATCAGGGCGCCAAACCTCAGAAGTAAAGCCTGGAGGGAGAGAAGGGAGGGAAACCATTGCCCTAGGAGAACCTTCCCAGGACCATGACCCTGACAGCCTCCTCCCATCCCCCTGCTGCCTGGGACCTCCCAGGAGCCCAGTGGCCCTTAGTCCTGGGTGCTGACCCTTGTGCCCATCCTCCCTTCCTTTGTCGGGCACAGCAGGGGATAAGCTGAAGTCAGCACACACCCCAGGAGCGTATTAGACTTGACAGAGGAAGGGCACTTGGTTACTCCCATTCAGCAGCATCGGAAGTATACAACTATGGACAAGTTTTCATTTTGGGGGAGATTGGTTTATAGTAGATTTTGTGCAAATAACAAGGCTTTATTAATATGAAGAGCCTGCTTGCCAGTTGACATAATTCAGTTTTAGGAAATAGGAGCCGGGTCTGACGTGCAGCAACACTGAGGCCTGATTATACCTGTAGAGTCTATGGTAGGTCGGTTCTGAGTTCAGATCCAGGCCCCACCCCTTGCCAGAGGTGTGGCCTCCAGCAAGTTCCTTCACTTCTCTGAGCCTCGGTTTCCTCATCTGTGAAACGGGGCTAATTGGAACACCTTCAGGGGACTCTGTGAGACAACAGGGACAGCACACAGCACCTGGCCCCGGTGGGCGGACCATAAAGATGGACCATCTCCCCCGCTGTGAGGGTCTCCCCTGAGGGTGGGTGAGAGGCAGCCCTCGGGGAGCAGGGCCAGGCACCGAGGTCAAGCCCCCACTGGTCCTAAGCCAGGCTTGGCCTTGCTCCCCTCCAGAAGCAGCTGCTGGACTGGAAAGCCTTCACTGAGGAGGAGGCAGAGAGCCTGGTGAGCCCATACTTCTTCCAGATGGTGGGAGTGCTCCAGAGCAAGGTGGAAGAGGAGCTAGAGCTCTTGGACGTGCGTAGCTGGGGACCCGCATGGCTGGGGAGCGGGGAGGGGGCGTTACCCAGAGTGCCAGGCCGTGAGAAGACCAGGAGTCCTTCACCTGTCACTAGTGAGTCCATCCCCCTTTTCACAGCCAGCCCCTTTGGCACTCCAGGCTCATCCTCGACACCCCAGCTGCCCTCTGACACGCGTGCGGCACAGGACTCAGGTAGCGAGTGCTCCTTGGAGCCCCTGCTGAGTCTGGGCACTGAAGGGCCAGGAGCAGTAATAAGCCCCCGCCCCCAAGAGGCTTAGAGTCTGGAGCTGGGTGAGCAAACGTTTTCTGCAAGGACCACATCGTAAATATTTCAGTTCTCTGTGAGCCAGTCAGGTCTCTGTAACAAATTCTCGCTCTGCTGCTGTCACCCAAAAGCAGCCAGGGGCCGTGCGGAAACGAATGGGTGTGGCTGTGTTTCAGTAAAGTTTTATTTATTTGTGGACATTGAAATTTGCATTTCATATAATTTTCACATTAGTAAATATCTTCTTTTGATTTTTTTTTTTTTTTTTGCAGCTAAAAAAATGTAAAATCTATGCATACCTCTCAGGGCCAAACAAAAATAGACCAAAGGCCAAATTCAGTTCACAGGCTAAGTTTGCTGACCCCTGGCCCCAATGAATGCATAAAATACATTTATAAAATGGGGAGAGGTGAGGATTTAACAGCAAAGTGTGGTGGTTGGCTCAGATGCTGAGAGTCAAGGAACTCCGAAGAAGGAAAGATTCCCAGGCTGAGATGGGTGTGGCCCACCCAAGGGCCCAAGCTGGTGTCTAGGATGGCTTCTTCTTTCTTCTAGGTCTGAAATTTCTCCTTGTTCCCATGAGGGACTTCGGTGGGCATGGGACAGGTCTAGAGATGGGACTTCGGGGTCAGCCAAACTGAAGGCTTGGCTTTGGGCAGACCAGAAGCTGTCCCAGAGGAGGGAGGGCCGTGAGCCAATGTGGGATCCAGGAAGATGACCCTGAAGGATGGTGCCAGGCAGTGACAGCCAGCCCTTGGCGACGTGGGACCTCCACTGGCTGGTGAGGGAGCCCCATGAGGGAGGGCCTTCTCCCCACCCTGGGCCCCTTCTCTGGGTTCTGCCCCTGCAGAAATCCTTCGAGGACCTGGCCAAGCAGACAGAATGTCAGAGCTCGGATCTCCTCAACTACTTCCAAGAGGCCGTGAGGCTGTGGGAGGCACATCAGAGCACGCTGTCCGAGCAGGAGCTGGAGCTGGAGAAGAGGATAGAACAGCAGCGGCAGAAGCACATCCTGGAGGAACAGGTGCGGCTCCTGGCACCCAGGGGAGCCCCTGCAGGGAATGAGGAAAGGGCCACACCCAGGTTGTCAATGCCCAGATGACTCTGTTTGGTGGCCTGTAACCTTAGCCAGCATTCAGAGGCAAAGCCAGAAAAAGAAAATGAAAAAAAAAATGAAAAAAAAAATCCCACCATATTTACTTCACATCGTAAATAAAAATTAACCCCAAACTTATCTTAGACTCAAATGTAAAAGCCTCAAGCTAAAAAACCTGCACAGATGGAGAAACCAAGGCTCACCTTGGTCATGGGCCTGGATGGTCATAGAAGAAATCTATACCTGAGTCAGGTCTGGGCTAGTGATGGGTCCTTGGATCCAAATGTGTTTGTAAGAGAGTGTGCATAAGAGACAGACAGACCAGGGGTGTGGGGCATTTACCTACGGCAGTCACCCTGTGCCCCCAGGAGATGATCTGGGCCCCCACCCCACCTGCCTTCACAAGGTCTAGGGAATGGAGGGGCACACCCAGCATCTGATTTCAAATACAATTGGTGACAAGGAGAGCAAGGAGCAGGCACCATGGGAAGGTGTAGTGGGGGCCTGCCGGGGCCCGGTGGGTGTAAGGGACAGGTGGTCCCTGAGGAGTCCCATCTGAGCTGGATTTCCAGGGATGTAGACAGAGAAGAATTTAGGCAGAGAGAAGAGCCTGAAATATTGAAGGTAAATGTGGTGGCACATTTGGTGCCCCTTTTTATAGGAAAAAGTCCTGCATTTGCCCTGGGGTGCCTGCATCTGCAGTGGCAGGGTCTCTGTATGCCACTCACATGCCCTGTCTGAGCTTTGGTAACTCGCATCTACTTCTTCCTATTTTGGGGATGACTTCCAGGCCCAGGAAGCCCACCTTGATAAGCTCTTGGACCAACTGAGGCAGCAAAGCCTTGAGGAAACACTGAAGCTTCACCTGGAAAAGGCCAAAGATTTTCTGAAGAATATGAAACACAGGTAGGAAGGCCAGACCCCAAAAGACAGAAGGGGATGGCCTGAAATTCATAATCAAGGTCAGAGGCTACCTGCTTTCGAGTCCAGGGTGTGCTTAGCAAGCTCAAGATGAAAATGTTGCCTCTAGCTTTGGAGAATCTCCTACTGGTCCTTAGCAGGTCTGCTTTCAGCCAACACAGAAGCTTCCAGGGAGAACTTTGATCCGAAATGTTTATGGAGGGCTATTTCAAGGCCATGTGGTTTAATTATTTTTTCAAAAAATTTTTAAGGTTTATTTATTTTTGAGAGAGAGACAAAGACAGAGTGTGAGCAGGGAAGGGACAGAGAGAGAGGGAGACATAGAATCCGAAGCAGGCTCCAGGCTCTGAGCTGTCAGCACAGAGCCTGATGCTAGTCTGGAATTCACAAACTGTGAGATCATGACCTGAGCCAAAGTCAGACGCTTAACCGACTGAGCCACCCAGGCACCCCAGGGCCATGTAGTTTAAAAGTCAGGGGCTGGGGGACGACTGGGTGGCTCAGTCGGTTAAGCGTCCGACTTCAACTCAGGTCATGATCTCGCAGTCTGTGAGTTTGAACCCCGCGTCAGGCTCTGTGCTGACAGCTCAGAGCCTGGAGCCTGTTTCAGATTCTGTGTCTCCCTCTCTCTCTGACCCTCCCCCGTTCATGCTCTGTCTCTCTGTCTCAAAATAAATGTTAAAAAAAATTTTTTTTTAAAAGTCAGGGGATGGGCCCTCCTACTACCTTTTGAAAATTTAAAACATGTGTTCTTTGTAAAAGAAAAAAAAAGTTAACCAATACAAACATGTAGAAAATTTCCCCTCATTTCTGCCCACATCTTCTTTTTGTGGACATGTACATTTTTTTATGTGGATATATACACATACAGAGTGTTTTAAAATAAAGTCTAGATCATCCAATGCAAATAGATCTATAACTGCAGATATCTTTCTATTTTCTAATATCCATGTAGAATTCTTTAATATGGATGCTTCATAATGGTTTAACCATCTCCCAATTGATTAGCTTTTTAAGATCGGTTCCAATTTCTCAATATTAAAAACAGTTCTCTGTGAATTACCTTAAGTCTTCATGCCTTTGTACATCTAATTCTGTAAGGACCATTCACAGATATGAAATTGCGCTGTCAAATAATTGCAGTACTTAGTTCTTGCCTCCCTCCCTCCCAGGTATGAGTGTTTCCACAAGACCCTGACAAAGGAAGTGATGGAGTACCCAGTGCTCACACTGAGAGAACTCAACTCCTACAGCTCCACCCTTAGCCAACATTTCTATGTTCGTGAGATCTTTGAACAGGTATGGACAGGGCTGCAAAAACCCAGCCCCTCACCAAAGAGCAAAGGGGAGAGGATATCTTCTAGCTCTGATCTGCCTTAACTTTGAACACCTTCCTTAACTCCTGCCCAGTGAGAATCTATCAGGAAATCAAGGAGGAAGAAGCTAGAGGCATTTCTAAAAGAGACCATCTCTTGCTTAGATTAAAAGAGGTTGAAGGGCTCTGAATTCAGGCATTCTCTGTCTGGATGTGTTTGTATATCTATCGCAGTCAAATACAGCAGTTACAGAGCATCCAGAGTGGGTATTTCCTGAAGGGCAGGTACACCTCACTAATTTTGATTCAGCTTCAGTTGCCTTTAGCACAGTGTCTTGCACATGACTCAGACACAATGAATGCTCCCTGGGTAAATGTATGAATACCTGGAATGTCCTGGTCCAACACTCCTAGAGTTTGTCTTTTTCCCACACACCCAGCTGGAGTCTTGTATGGCCAGACCTGAAAATACTTGTGGTTAACACTGAAACTAGATGAGGCTTTCTCATATATACAGGGTCCCCAGATCCTCAGAGAATCCTTCCTCTCTGGATGGAGCTCTGTTCCACTTGTTAGTAAATGCTTCATATGGTACCTAGGTTAAGGTGGAGCTCAAGTTATACAAGGGTGGGCTTACCATCTGCGCTTTGAGATCAGTCTGGTTGCCTGGGTTAAAGTTTAGGTGCCATTAGGATCTCCGTGTCACAAGGGAGGACACTGAGTCCCGTGGGGCTTAAGGAACTTGGCCAGGGTAACTCAGCTTGAAAAGAGCTGGGATTCAAATCCAGACTGCAAACTCTACAGCCCACACTGTGTCATGTTATCGACATTATCCACAACACAGTGCATTTGTGACTTCATTCAGAATTTATAGGGTTAATGAAGGGGTTCCCAGGTCATGTAAATTATGTTCATTCTGTATGTTCACATCCAGCACTGGGAGCAGCAGATTCCTTTCCGCCTGTTTGCATCTCTCAATTTATACTTTCTTGCTCTTTGCCCCAGATCACTACCAAAATGTCAGAATGAGAGTTTATTTATTAACACCTATTGTGTGATAAAAAGATTTGCTAGCCTGCTTGGGATTAAAGAAAACTGATTCCCCGGTTTGGGAATACTCTGATTATCCCAGTGAACTAAGTAATCAAGGCCTGTATCAGATGAAGGGGAGGGATGGGTCCTTTTACTTAAAAGAGATGCCCTTAGAAGTGGCGTTCTGGGAAAGGCAGTGCTGCTCACTCAGTGTCCTGTGTTTTTTCTTTGTAGACCTTGGATGGGGAAGTCATTTTCAAACTCAGGGAACCAGGTAACACTATTATAATTCAAGTCTGATCCTCTCTGACTTCACTCTGTACATTTGTTGGCCAGCTGGCCCAATCCAGGTGACCTTGGTAACATTTTTTTCCTTGTGCTTTGGGGTTGGTCGTCAACAGAAGCACAGGAAAAGCTCTTCCAGGAGAGTATGAGAAAACGGAGGAGTAAACAGAGAGCTAAAGTGGAAACGAGCAGAAGTGAGGACAGTGAAAGCGCAGGACCAAGTTCATCCAGGCTAGCGGAAGAGATGGAAGGAGAAGATCAAGACATCGAGTCTCCCTTAGATGAAGAGATGGCAGCGAGCCAGCAGGAACAATCTGCACTGAGCGACGAGATGGATGAGTCCAGTGAGGAGTCTATTCAGGGCTTAGAAGAAATGCACGTTAAAAGAGACAGCTCCTTAAAACCATCCCAGAACCAGGAAAATGTGATGGTTCAAGAAGAGGAGACAGAGGAGGAAGAGGAGAAAAAGAAGGAGAAGGAGAAGAGGAGGAAGAAAAAGAAGAAGGAAGAGGAAGAGGAGGAGGAGGAAGAGGAGGAACATGAAGTGGAAGAAAAGCAGGAGGAGGAGGAGGAGGAAAAGGAAGAACATGAGAGTTTATCTATGGGTGAGGTAGGCCAACAATGGATTCATTCCTGTGTATGGAGAAAGTGTGCTAGGCTCTCTGTCCATATCCCTAGTACAAGCTGGAGTCCCCAGTGGTGCAGTCTCCGTGGGGATTTACACATGTGTGCACATCTTTTACTTCCACCAACAGGGATCCAATTCTTATCTGATAACAATGCTTTGAAAAATTTACCTTCTTCTCCTAACATCTTACCCTGCAACTTACTCTGAACTCACCCGTGAACTGTATGACTTCCCTTGTCCATTTTTGGTCATCTCTTTCCCAGCTCCTCTTTACAGTACAGACCAACCTAGTCTCTCCATTCCTCCTCTTTTCCCATTCTCTTGTTGTGTAGCACAAAAGATCCACATCCAAGTCGGCAGATAGAGCTCTCCTTGGAGTGCAGGGAAGTGACCCTCATATTAATAAATCTTGAATGTAACTTGAATGCCATAATTGCAAAATTGAAAAAGACCATTTTCCTATATTGCTGTGGAGAATTGGTATACTTGTTTTGCAACAGGGATCCCAAATTCAAATGCCCACAGGCATGTAATAGGAAGAGGTCTGGAGACCCAAGTGTAAAGTAGTGACAAGTGATGAGAACTATTATTGTACTTAGTCCCTTGGAGCTTCTATAACAGAATACCATAGACTGGGCAGCTTATATACAACAAAAATTTATTTCTCACAATTCTAGAGGCTAGGAAGTCAAGATTAGGGTTCTGGCAGATTTGGTGTGCAGTGAGGGCCCACTTCCTGGTTCATAGAGAGCCAGCCATCTTCTCACTGTGTTTCTGTGGAAGGAGCAAGGGAGCATTCCAGGGTCTCTTTTATAAGGGCACTAATCCCATTCATGAGGCCTCTGCCCTCCTGACCTAATCACCTCCTAAAAGCTCACCTCCAAATACCAACACATTGGGGATATGAATTTTGGAGAGCATCCAATATTCAGTCTATGGAAACTAGGCAGTCATTACTCAGCTCCAGACAAAAATGCCACGTGGGAATGGAGAGACTCAGAATTGCCAGATTTTCTGATTTTTAAGAGAAATCAGAAATCTAGACTATTTGTAGAATTTCCCATTTTGAAAGCACTATATGGGCAAAAAATAATTATAGGCGGGATTTCACCCACAGATCCATAACCCTGATATCAAGGATATAGTCTGGGTTGGATATCAAGGATATATCCTGGGTTGGGTCCCCAGGTATGTGTGATGATGTCAAGTCTAAAGTCTTGTTTTCTGCATAGGCCGAAGCCCAGGAAGAGCGTCTGGGGGAGATCTCCTGTGAAGACATGGAGTCCTTCACAACCTCCAGCGGACACACTTATTTTGTCTTTCTACCCCTGGAACAAGAAGAAGAGAGTTTCAAAAGGCCCAATTCCAACCTTTCTACCATTCTCATCAATGACACTTCCAGTGCCAACCTCCTAGACCAAGTGATAATTCCATCCAGACTAGTTTTAGGAATTAAGAAGCAGTGAGTAGAAACCCTTTATTCTCATTCTCTTGTCCTGTGTTTTATTAACAAGGTGAGGTATTATAACAAAAGATTGGACTAGTTTCAGCTGGAAAAAGAAAATGTGTAGGTAACTGAAGGTAGAGATGAGAAACAAACAAACAAAAATAACAAATTTCCAGTAATTATTTGTAGTTACAGATATCTTCTGTGAGAGTGACCCCCTTCACCTGTCCAATGACGCCTTGCTGGCTTGGGCCTTGTACATAAGAAATAGTGCTTTCTCTGCAAGATATTTCTGGGATTCTAACCTGGCATATGTGTGACCTTAGGGTTTCCCTCCCTCCCTCCCTTTCTTCCTTCCTTCCTTCCTTCCTTTCTTTTTTTTTGGGGGGGGGGTAATTATATAACTATAGATGCTAGGTATATCAGTATGGTATTTGGCTCTGAATATATGACACATTAATTGCAGACAACTAGAAAATTGAAAAAGTACAAGGAAAAATATAAAAATGACCCATAATTCTACCACTGAGAATTTACCTCCCCTAACTCCCAAGTTTTTGGGAGTGAATTTGGACCAAATGTGGAAATTTACAATTGGCTTTAGGATAGCATTTCCACTGCACTCCTGACTCTACGATATCATCGCAGGACTTACCAGACAGAGATCACCTGATTAGTCTATCTCCTATGTGTATACATGGGCATGGAGTAGAAGGAGTTAAGTCAGGCTTTTGGAGTCTTCTCTTTCACCTCAGCATCATCTCACCTTGAAAACATCTCTTAACTTGAAACTCATCCTTTCTCATTCCTCTGCCACAGTCCATTTTCTGTTCTCCCCTTAAAGAAGAAAAGCAAGGATCACCACCAGAGCTAATATGCATTGAGAGGACTTAATACTCTCAATAACTATGACAGGGGTACCATAATTAGCCTATTTTACAGATGAAGAAACTGAAGCTTAGTTAGTAGCTTGGATAAGATCTCTGGGATAGGAAGTGGTTAGATCTAGGATATGAATCTAGACCATGTGATTCCAGAGTTTTGAAAGAAACACTATGCCATCTGGCCTTGCTACTAACCAGAAAAAAAAAAAATTGGATCAAACTGATTGTATTTGCATGTTGAAGGATACAATACTGACAAGTATGGAAATCATGAATGTACAGCTCAATGAATTATCCAAAGGGAACACACCTGGTAACCAGTACCCCCAAGAAATAGAACATTACCAACTCTCCAGGAGCCACCTTATGTACCCATCTCAAGTCATTGCCCTCTCTTCCCCAAGGATAGCAAATATTCTAACTTATGAATTAGTTTTGCTTATTTTAGAACTTTATTTAAATGGAATCATACAAAATGCATTTTTTATGTCAGGATTCTTTCCTTATGTTTGTAAAATTCATATGTATTTTTTAAAATTTATTTATTTAAATTCAAGTTAGTTAACATACAGTGTAGTATTGGTTTCAGGAGTAGAACCCAGTGAATCATTATTTATATATAACACCCGGTGCTCATCCCAAAAAGTGTCCTCCTTAATGTCCATCACCCATTTAGCCCACCCCCCAACCACCTCCTCTCCAGTAACCCTCAGTTTGTTCTCTGCATTTAAGAGTCTCTTATGGTTTGCCTCCCTTTCTGTTTTTAATCTTATTTTTCCTTCCCTTCCCATATGTTCATCTGTTCTGTTTCTTAAATTCCACATATGAGTGACATCATATGTAGTTTTGAATGTGGGGTTAGCTCATTTTTATTCCTGTATAGTATTCCATTATAAAAATACATAACCCATTTTATTTATCCATTCTACTACTGATGCACATTTGGCTTGTTTTTCACTGGGGAATGGAACAATGCCACTCTGAACATTCTTGTATAAGTCTTTTGGTGAACATATGGCTACATTTCTGTTAGATATATAACTGAGAGTGGAATTGTTGAGAGATAGGGTAATAT
Source organism: Neofelis nebulosa (assembly GCF_028018385.1). NCBI lineage: Eukaryota > Metazoa > Chordata > Mammalia > Carnivora > Felidae > Neofelis > Neofelis nebulosa. The sequence goes on along the minus strand of NC_080793.1, from coordinate 34,907,793 downwards.
GTGTGTCCCTCTTGAGGAGATACAACCAAAAGATACCACCAAAGAGTTTTCAAAAGCGATTTTGTTTTAACAGTTTACAACAGTGTGTGAGGGTTCCAGTTGCTCCACATCCTCATCGACACTTGATATTGTCAGCAGTTTTTGTTTTAGCCATTCTGGTGTATGTGTAGTAGTGTTGAACATTTGGTTGTCTTTCTTGAAATGTCTAGTCAAATCTTCTGCCCATTTTTTTTTTCCTGGTGGGTTGTCAATCTTTTCTCTTATCAATTTATGTGAGAAAGTTACCTATCCTAGATATGAGGCTTTTGTTAGGTAAATACCTGGCAAATGTTTATCCCTCTCTTTCCTTGCCTTTTTTTACTCTCTTAAGGTATCTTTTGATAGAAAGAAATTCTTATTTGTAATAAGGTCCTTTTCATCCACCTTTTTCATTAGGGTTAGTGTACTTTCTTTCTTATCTAAGAAATTTTTGCTTGCCCCAAGGTCATGAAAATATCCTCCTATGGTATTTACTACAAATGTTATTGTTTTACATTTCCACATTTATATGTAAAATCCACCTGGGATTAATTTGTGAGATAGGAGTCAGATTCATTTCCTACCATATGGATAATCACTTGACCCCAGAAGACTCCCCTCTCCCCATGGCTCTGCCACACCTCCTTTCTGTTTCTCTGTGTATCTATTCTCGCATTACTGCCTCACCCTGCCTGATTACTACAGTTTTATATCAAGTCTTAATATCTGGTAGAGTATGTTCTCCAATTTTGGTCTTCTCCTCAACTATCTTTGGCCATTTGCATTTCTACATAAACTTGAGATCAGCTCACTGGTCTATAAGAAGATGTCTGCTGAGATTTTTATTGTTATTGCATTGAATCTATAGATAAATCTGGGGACAACCAACACCTTAACAACACATAGCCTTCTTAACAATACATAAATTTTGAAAAGGAAAAAGTGATAAATTGGGGAAAGTATTTGCAACTCACATTGCAGTCAAATGACCTCACGTTCCTAATATATAAGGAGCTCCCATATAAAGAGATTGAAAAGAAAAAGAGCATCTTCACAACAGAGAAATGGGCAAAATATATTAATGCATAGTATAAAGGAATTATATAGTCTTAAACATATGACAATATGCCCAGTTTTGGTCATAACATGACAAAATTGTCAAATTCAAAAGTTCGGCAATACACTGCAAGGCGACGGAGAAATAGGAACAGACTGCCTTGCCAAGAAAGCAGTCAAGCCATATCTTCAAGAACCACATATGTATTTTAGCCTTTGAGTCAACAATTCCAGTTCAGGGAATTTATCCTACAGGAATGCTTCTACGCTTGACTTATATACAAGGCTATTCACTGCAGCCTTTTTTGAAAAACAAATGGTTGGAAACCATAAATTGTCTGCCAGAAGGGGATCTGGTTAAATGAATGATGGTCCATCCAGACAAAAGAATATCATGTAGTTAGGAAATAAAATAAGAAGTGAAAGAGGGAAATGCTTTATATAACAATATGGAAGCTCTCTCTGTGGCCACTGCTACTGGCAGAGCTGACCCTCACTGGTTTCTCCCTCAGACTTCGAGCTGGTTTTTTCGAGCACCTAGAGAAGTGGTTTGACCAACGTGTCCTCAAAACCCAGGTCACTGTGGCCACCAAGATTGATGAACTAGACTCAGAACTAGAGCTGCATCTGCACCTACACAAGCCAAGAGCTGAGTGCATTGAAAAGGACATCCACAATGTCAGAGCAGGTACAGACCCAGCCTGGGAAAGGCCACCCTGCCCCAGACAGCTGGTGTCTGTGCCACCACAGTTCTGCGTTCATTAGGTGCCCCTGTGTGAGGGTTCCATCTCCAAGGCTGGCAGAGAAGGTACTCAAATTTTTAAAATTTGAGATTTTTAAAAATTTTTCTCTTAAAAACAGGACTTTTAGATGCTAAAATGAAGAGTATTGTCATGCTTTAGCAGTGTGAATCTCAGATCTGCTCACACATCTGTCAGATATATACCTGCATAGCAGATGCTTCCTGTAGCTCAGGAATCAGAGCTATCAGGCTCAACCTCTCTAGCTATGTGACTCTGAACAGGTTACCTGACCTCTCTGATCCCTCCCTTGCTTGCAGAAGGGGATATTGTTGGTGGTAATCAACTCTCCCTGGAATGGTACAGTGAGGAATCTTGAGCAAGTGGTAGGCATTAATTTCAGCTTATAGTTTATAACTTAAAAAGAGGTGCCATTTCTCTCTTAGGCAGAGGTCCCCGTTAGGGGGTGGCATACTTTTAGTTGGATCCTCAATGACCCTGTTTGGTTTTCACTTATGTCACAATTCAAGCTTCTTCATAGACCCTTCCAGCTCCCAGAGAGACCACACATGGTCCGACCCAAACTCTTCCTGCCTGGAACAGTGACAGAGTTGTGGGAACAGACAGCCTGGCCTGGAGTCCCAAAGCTTGTGGCCTTGGGAGACCTGCTTGGCTTTGGAACCTCATTGTCTTCATTTAGAAAATATGTGCATTAAAACTAAATATAAACTGAGATGCTCTATTTCTTGCTCTTCCCTGGCTACCTGACCCAATACGTGATTGGGAGATCAAGGTCAGAGAAACAATGCCCCAGAGTCACTGCACTCATTCTTGGCATGGCTGGGAGGACAGAATTTTCACCACTGTGGGTAGTAGGGAGGTAGGGTGGACTGACCTGGGGCTATCTGTCAGTTTTAAAGGCCTATGATGGAGCCTTTGAAGCCAAATCTTGGTTCAGTTTACTCCACCATAGAAGTCTGTTGGAATTCAAGCTCCTGGAAGGAGTAGTCACTGATTTAAAGCAATAAACTCTGACTGCCCAGTGTTGTGCTGGTTGTTTTCTCCAGAGCCTCTCACCACAATCCCTGCCCTTCCCAACATGTCCACCCATCCCACCTGTTCCCAGGTGTCTCCACCAGCAGAGACCTCCCTTCACACAGCCTGGACAGACTCTTCTCTAGTTAGACACCCAGGGGCAGTGTCAGATTGGCCTCTCTGAGATCTGCACCCATTCCCAAGCTAACCCCTGGCAAGGACAGCTGTCACTGTCTAGGAGGGGAACGTCCTGAGGTGACTTGGGATCCCAGAGGGCCTCAGCTCTCCTTCATTCTTTTCCAGCTGAGCTCTTGCTTCATCAAGAGCAGCTGGACAGCCACTGTGCTGGGGTGATCGAGACGCTGAGGAAGGAGAGGCTGATGTTCCACCGGTTCCAAGAAGAGCAAAACATAAAGAGCAAAAACTTCCGCCGCAAGATTTACGACATGGAGCATATCTTCTTGAATGCCACAAAGAGCCAGAGGTATGGCCCTGGGAGTCTCCGCTCTGGCCCCATAGCCCTAGAATCTCAGCCAGGTAGGTGGCTGCTTTCAAAGGAGTGGTTCCTCCCTGGTGGATAAAAGAGTCCATTTGCCAGGCCCCACAGCAACCTTCTCTTTTCAGCTCTTCAGCTCTCCTCTTCACACAAGTGAGTCTAACTGTATGAACTGTCTGTCCGGGGGCAGGGGGCTGGGGGCTGGGTGAGCAGCTAGAGAGAAAAGGGCACACATGTTCAGGATGTAGGGATGCTACTAACCTGCCCTGAAACGTCTGTGCTGGGAGAGACCACTTCCATCAAGGGAAATCGGGACGAACTTCCTGCAGGAGGCCTCCTGGTCTGAGATGGAGGAAGGTGAAGAGGAGACAGAATTTTTCCCCTCAGCAAGGAGCACTGGCCCAGCTCGAGGTGGGGATATGCTCACGGCAGAGCAAAGGGCTCCAAGGAAGCCATTCAGGGATTTTAGATGGAGGCCCTTGCGTGCTTAGGGAGACCTCAGGTAACAGGTGAGGAGCCCTCACAGGTGTCTGGACAGCGGTCAGATACACAAGAGATCGCTGGTTAGGGTGGACTTAAAGGTGAAGAGGGAACTTGCAGGGTGTTCCCTCAGGAGAACACCAGGCGCAGGAGTGAGAGAGAAAGTTTGTGCTGCAGGGAGGAGCCAGATCAGTTGGACCTAGGAATTCCTTTAGTAATTTGATGGCAAGGGCCAGAGAGAGGAGAGGGATGTCCTCTGACCCAGCACACTGAGAGCTCCGCACTGTGCCCTGCACACACTGGCATTCTGAGCTTCCTTCGAAGCCTCTTTTTCTACCCAGAAGAACATGGCAGTGGTTCTGGGAGCCCCACAGATGGGCACCGCAGTGGAGCTCAAGCAGTGCCCCCAGGCTGCCCTGCCATGCCCACGTCATCATCCTGCCCTCCTGTGTCTCCCAGGCTGGTTACTCTCAGCAGCACACTGCACCAGGAGCTGCTCAGCTACATCGACGTCGTGCAGGTGTCCCTGCGCAGCTTCCGCCAGTACTTGGAGGAGAACCTGGGCAAGCTTCACTACGCCAACATTGAGTTCATCAAGCACTGCAGGTGGGAGCCAGCGTCGGGGCCTCTGTGGACACTGGGCTTTCTCTATTGAGAAGTGGTCTTGTTTCCCCTCCATTTTTTATTGTGACAAAATATATAGGATGTACAACTGTCCATTTTAACCATTTTCGGGTGTACAGTTCAGTGGCATTAAGTACAATCACATTGTTGTGCAACCATCACCACGATCCATCTCCAAAATTTTTCGTCTTTATACACTGAAACTCTGAACGCATTAAACACTAACTCCTATTCTCCTCCTCCTGGCCCCCAACAGCCACAATTCCATTTTCTGTCTCCATGAATTTCACTTCTCTAGGTACCTCGTATAAGTGAAATCACACAATATTTGTCCTTTTGTGTGTCTGGCCTATTTCAGTTAACATAATGTCTTCAACACTCACCCATGTGACGTGTCAGAATTTCATTCCTTCCGAATACTGTTCCATTTTGTGTACATACCACATATTGTTTCTCTGTTCATCCCTTGAAGGACTTTTGGGTTATTTCACTGCTTCTATCTTTGAACCACCTGCATTCATTTTTCTATGATCTTAAACTTTTAATCTAAAGACTTGTCGACCACAGGATTTGGAATGGGTGGGAAGTTTCATGTCTGATCAGTGGCTTTTCTTTCTCCCAAACTATTTTCAGATTGTTTTCTGATGGAGGCAACTTTTCTGCTGAAGAAATTGACTCACTGTGTCATCGACTGGAGAAGGAAACTTCTCGAATAGAGTTTGTTGAAAGTTTAATCATGATCAACATGGAGAAGATGGAGAATGAATACCTGGACCAGGTTGGGGAGCCCTGCCCCTGACCTCCAGCCAGGCATCCAGGGCGCCCTTGTACTTTGCCTGATGAGCCCTGCCAAGCCCCCTTTCCAAAAAATTGAGCCTGTCCCCCTCTGCTTCCAAAGTTCATACGTTCCAAGTAAACCTCCCTCCTTTACTTTTTTTAAAAAAAGGATCAGTTTCTAATTTTGTTTTAATGTTTATTTATTTTTGAGAGAGACAGAGACAGAGTGTGAGTCGGGGAGGGGCAGAGAGCAAGGGAGACACAGAGTCCAAAGCAGGCTCCAGGCTCTGAGCTGCCAGCACAGACGCAGGCTCGAACTCACAAACTGTGAGATCATGACCTGAGCCGAAGTTTGATGCTTAACTGACTGAGCCACCCAGGCGGCCCCCTCCTTTACTTTTTATATTTCTCTACAGGCCAATGATGTCATCAATAAGTTTGAAAGCAAATTTCATAACCTGTCTGTGGACCTTATTTTCATAGAGAAAATCCAGCGGTTGCTGACAAATCTACAAGTGAACATCAAGAGCGAGGTAGGACAGATTCACTTTTTACCTGGTAGATGTTTATCTCTCTCTCTCTCTCTCTCTCTCTCTCTCTCTCTCTCTCTCACACACACACACACACACACACACACACACACACACACACACCTGCATGCCAGGCACTGTCCCAAGTGCTGGGGATACCACTGTGGGCTCTCCCCCCTGAAACTTAAATTCCAGCCAGGAAGACAGAGATTAAATCACAGTAGCCTCTAGGATTCATTGAGTTATTACGCACCATGCATCCTGATAACTGACTTATTTTGATTAGCAATGTTAGTCCTCACAAGAACTGTAGGAGGCAAGTACTGTTTTATTCCTACTTTAGAGATAAAGAAACTGAGGCCGAGAATAATTAAGTGACTTAGATAAGAACACAGAGCTCTTAAATGGTAGAGCCAAAATGTGAACCTAGCTCAGGGGTGCCTGGGTGGCTCAGTTGGTTAAGCATCTGACTTTGGCCCAGGTCATGATCTTGGGGTTTGTGGGTTCAAGCCCCATGTGAGGCTCTGTGCTCAGAGCCTGGAGCCCATTTCAGATTCTGTGTCTCCCTCTCTCTCTGCCCCTCCCCTGCTTGTGCTCTGTGTCTCTCCGTCTCAAAAATAAACATTAAAAAAATTGTTTTTAAATTTCAAAATGTGAACCCAGGTCAATGATCTCAAATAAACAACCTAACTGTAAACCTCAAGGAACTAGGAATAAAAAAACAAAGTTAGCAGAATGAAGGAAATAACAAAGATCAGATCAGAAATCAATGGAATAGAGACCAGAAAAACTATAGAAAGGATCAATGAAGCTAGAGCTGGTTTTTCAAAGATAAACAAAATGGACAAACCTTTAGCCAGACTAAGAAAAAAAAGAGATAAGACTCAAATAAAGTCAGAAATGAAAGACATTGCAACTAATACCACAGAAATACCAGAATCATGAGACTATTACCAATTATATTTGCCAACACATTAGATAACCTGGAAGAAATGGATAAGTTTGTAGAAATATATCTACCAAGATTGAATCATGAACAAATAGGAAATCTGAATAGACCAATTGGTCAATTACTTTTTCTGTGTCTATTGTACTGATCAAATGATTTTTATTTTTTATTCTGTTAATGTGGTGTCACATTGATTGATTTGCATTTGTAGAACCATCCTCCTTGCATCGCAGAAGTAAATGCCACTTGATCATGGTATACAATGCTTTTAATGTGCTGTTGAATTTCATGTGCTAATATTTTGTTGAGGATTTTTGCATCTATATTCATAAGGGATATTGGTCTGTAGTTTCCTTGTAGTGTTCTATTTTTTTTTTTTTAAGAGAGAGAGAGAGGGCGCAAGTGAGCAATGGAGAGGGAGAGAGAGAGAGAAAATCCCTGGAGGGGCAGAGAGAGGGGGGAGGGGAAGGGAGAGAAAGAGAGAAACAGAGAGAGGGAGGGTGGGAGAGAGAGAAACAGGGCTCACCCAAAAATGGAACTCGTGTTCACCCAAAGCGGGGCTTATGCTCACTGGAAGTAGGGCTTGTGCTACCTGAAGCAGGGCACGAGCTCACCCGATGTGGGGCTTGAGCTCATGAGCTATGAGATCATGATCTGAGCCCAAGTCAGATGCTTAACCAACTGAGCCACCCAGGCACCCTCTTTGTAGTGTTCTTACCTGACTTTGGCGGCAGGGTAGTGATGGCTTTGTAATATGAGTTTGGGAACATTCCCTCCTATTCTATTTTTTGGAAGAGCTTGAGAAGAATTGGTGTGAAGTTTTCTTTAAATGTTTGGTAGAATTCACCCATGAAACCATCAGGTCCTGAGCTTTTCTTTGTCAGGAGGGTTTTGATTACTAATCCAATCTCCTATTATTTTGCAATATATACACATGTCAAATTATACAAATTATACCTTTATAATAAGGTATACGTTGTATACCATAAACTTACATAATGTTACATGTCAATTATATCTCAATAAAGCCAGGAAAGACTTTGAATTATTTTTAGGCTTTTTTCTATGCATATAAAGATTTTATATATACATTATATTATATAATATATAAAAGATATACACACACATATACATACACACACACAAAATCCAGCCTCTTTCTATTTTATACAATTTTGTAAGCTATATAATCTTTAAAGATTATTTGAAAACACTATTGTTCTGGCTTCCCTCTCCTGAATGTGTTGCCATTTTTACTTAGCCAATCCTTTTTGGAGAAATAGTTGTTGGATTTCACTTATTATCCCAGTGATATGATAAATACCCTTGCACAGGGAACTCTGATTATGTCTGTAAGGTATCTCCCAGAGCTAGAATTACTGGGGTAGAGCATGAATGTTTTAAGGCTTCACATGTTTCCAGGTGGCTTTTACAGACAACTCATCACCAGCTGGTCATGAGTGTGTTCTTCCTCATACCCTCAACCACTACTGTGGGTTGTCGATTTTATTTTTAAACCTTATCTGTTTGACAGTAAAAAAACAAAACAAAACAAAAACTTAAAATTTTTTTTTAATGTTTATTTAATTTTGAGAGAGACAGAGACAAAATGCCAGTGGATTGGGGCAGAGAGAGAGGGAGGCACAGAATCTGAAGCAGGCTCCAGGCTCTGAGCTGTCAGCACAGAGCCTGACGCGGGGCTCGAACTCACAAGCTGTGAGATCATGACCTGAGCTGAAGTCGGACGCTTAACCGACTGAGCCACCCAGGCACCCCTAAAACAAAAACTTTTACATTTGCATTGATCTAGTGTCTGATAACATTGTGCATCTCCCCCCACCAATTTCGTTTTTCCAATATTTAATTCATCTTTTAGATAATGTTTTGCTGAATATGTTGCTGATCAAAACAAGTATTCTAGAACAGGAACCCTCTTGCACTGTTGTTGGGAATGCAAACTGGTGCAGCTGCTCTGGAAAACAGTGTGGAGGTTCCTCAAAAAATTAAAAATAGATCTACCCTATGACCTAGCAATAGCACTGCTAGGAATTTACCCAAGGGATACAGAAGTGCTGATGCCTAGGGGCACTTGTACCCCAATGTTTATAGAAGCACTTCCTACAATAGCCAAATTATGGAAAGAGCCTAAATGTCCATCAACTGATGAATGGATAAAGAAATTGTGATTTATATACACAATGGCATACTACGTGGCAATGAGAAAGAATGAAATACGGCCTTTTGTAGCAACGTGGATGGAACTGGAGAGTGTGATGCTAAGTGAAATAAACCATACAAAGAAAGATACCATATGTTTTCACTCTTATGTGGATCCTGAGAAACTTAACAGAAGACCATGGGGTAGGGGAAGAAAAAAAAAAAGAGGTTAGAGAGGGAGGGAGCCAAAACATAAGAGACTCTTAAAAACTGAGAACAAACTGAGAGTTGATGGGGGGTGGGAGGGAGGGGAAGGTGGGTGATGGGTATTGAGGAGGGCACCTGGGGGATGAGCACTGGGTGTTGTATGGAAACCAATTTGACAATAAATTTCATATTTAAAAAATAATAAATAAAAAAATAAGTATTCTAGAAACAAACCTTGGAAGTTCTGGTTTTTCTAGGTTGCAAAATCCAATCTGCAAACAGATGGATTGAATTCATCTCTGGAACAGCTTCAAAGGAAAATAGAAATGTGTCGAAACTCAAAGGGAGATAAAAAAGTAAGTATTCAGTATTTGCTAAGCTATGAATAGTAAAGATGCCATTATACAAGAATCAAACTGAAAGTAAATTTACATCTGTCATCAAGATTTCTCCAGCTCCAGAGGGGCCTCTGAGCCTTCCTACTTAACCCCTGTTGGACCCATTGGAATTAAGGAAGAGAAGAGAAAACAGCCACCTTCTCTCGCCCCCAGCCCCTCCCTGGCAAGCATGTAGAGTCCAGTGAACGTGGGGCTTCAGTCTGACCTCACTCCCCTGCTGATGTCACCAGGCTTCCCTCCCTGTAATTGGAACTCAGCCCTAGAGGAAAAACAGAAGCAGGCAGGACTCTGCCTTCTGAACAACCACTTTTTGTTTGATTTTTCATTTGCTCATTTTGATCATTGCACATGAACTGGTTACTACTGTTTTCTACGGTTACTACTGGTTAAAATGTCCAAATTAGAGCAGTGTGGATCAGCACATCAGGTCTCTGGATGTTTACGTTGTTTACATGCTTGTTTTTCTGCCACCAGCACACATCTCTGTCCCCTGTTCCACATCTGTCCCGGCCTCCCCAGGCAATCTCTTCCCAACAGCTCGACCAGGCACTCGAGAACCAGATGTCTCAACTGGAGGTTTCTTGAATGGGATGTTCCTTCCTCACCAAGCTTTGTCTTTTCTCTTCCGTTTCAGTGACTGAGTTGAGGTTTCATGTTTGTTAGCACTGAGAGGACATTTAGTCTCTATGCTTTTTCTTGCATAGTAACACATGCTTCTTGAGAAAAGTTCAAACATCCACAAAGCACTAAGTGAATACACATCCCTCATATTATTCTCATTCTTTTGCAGAGCCCCTGTGACCTCTGTGTTTTCATGCAGTTATTTCTGCATGACCCCTGGGGAACAGGGGGAAACCAGCTTAATCTGCCATGACTTCTTTATCAGTCCCTTTAAGGACAGCTCTGCCTCTCCAGAGCAGAAACATTTGCTCTCCTGCATTTCCTCACCTCTCCAACCCCCTCACTGCCCTCTTCTTGTGGTATCAGAGTGTTGGACAGGGGAAGGTTTTCACAGCCTTCTGGCCAGGTCAGGGGAACTTGAACTTGGGTGGGCAGGCAATCCTGTGTTGATGGAGGAGACTGGTTGGACACTTCTGCAAAACAGTGATCAGGAGATGGGAAACGATGCATCAGTTGCATGGTGAAGGCAGTGGGGACCATGGACAGGTGTGGCCAGGGTCAAATGCTCAGTGCCACATACATGGAGGGGCTTCAGGTTGCTGTGTGCAGAAAGGCAGGGAGGGAGGGAGGGAGGGAGGAGTGAGGCAGCGTGTCATAACTGAAGCACAGAGAGTTGTGGCCTGGACAAGGTACCACCAGGGACACCTTCCAATTCCAGAGTTGAGTAGCGGGGGAATGGTTAGGACTCAGAATGCACTAGACATGAAGGAAGCAGAAGAGACCAAGGCACCTCCTGGCCTGGGTCATGTACATAGGTCAGTGAACAATGCAGGGGACCAAGTGTGAGGACTGACAAGTGATGTGTGGGTACACGTAAAGGTGAACGTCCTTACACGTTCTTTCCTGCACACCTGGGGGCAGGGTGTGTGGGGTTGCTGCTTGAGGGGGTGTGTATCTGACCTTGTTGTGGAAATGGTTAGATCACTTTCCAGAAAGGCTGTGGTCATTTCACTCACGCCCAACGTGGCCATTTGGGGCCAAACATTTCCTTCTAAGAGCGTCAAAGCTAGAAGAGATTCCAAGGAACATTCTGTGTCCCACCACACAGATGGGGAGACCAAGTTGAGCTAACTCAAATCATTTGCCCAGAATGAACCCATAAAACCAGGACTAGAACTCCTGATGCCCCGTCAGTGAAGGATTTGCTGCCCCACTGCAGTTGCCCAAGAGAGCCAGCCAGCACCGCCCACTCTCCTAGGGCCCTCCCTGCAAGTGAGGGGCCTTCATCGAATCCAGAGGCCTGTGGTTCAGATGGAGGCAGGCGGCCCTCCTGCAGCTTGCTTCCTGCAGCTCTCTTCTCCTAGGTGGTGGCAACGGATGACCTCCTTGGCTTGGTCCGGACTTGGAAAGAAAAACTGGGCCAGAGGATTCAGTACCTGAATTGCAGGCTGGACATCGTATACACGACTCAAGTTGTCTTTACTGTAAGGAACAGACAGTAGAGGAAGGGAATGGGAAGTGGGGAAGGGTGGGTGAGCTGTCACGGCTGGGCTCTCAGGAGACCTGCAGAGCTCAGTAGAGCCTAAGGGAAGAGATGGCTCCCAGGGTCCTGCTGAACACCAGGCCTACCAGGTTGCCTTGGAAAGACCATAGGCTGTGCAGTCAGATCTGGGATTCAAATCCCAAATAGTCCACTTCCCTGCCATCTTAGGAGATTCCTCACTCCTGGCACCATCTCCTCACCTTCACCAAGACCTACCAGCTGCCAGCTCTCAGGCTGCCCTCGCCTTTCAGCCTTTTCCTTCCCACCCACGCGCATAAGCAACCACTGGCTTCTCCCCACCCCACCTCCACCAACCTCTTCCTACCCACATGGCTGCCCTTTTCCTCTCACGTTCCCTCATGATCCACTCCCTGAACTACAGCCAGACATAATGTTGGAGAAGGTCATTCTGACTGTGCCACTCTCCTGATCACTCAGGGTGAAATCCACATCCTTCAACTGAGCCTTCACAGCAGCCTCTTTGGTCTGCCGTCCATGGTCTCTTCATTTTTCACCCCCACTCCCACCCAAAAGACATCACTTCCCACTGGGCCTTCTCTCACAGACCACAGTGATGTCTCCATTTTTAGGGGCTGTCTCTCCAGACTGTGTACCCCAAGAGGGCAGAGCTTCTGTCACCCCCACCCTGCACTCAGCCCCTCACATCAGGTTTTGAACACCAGAGACACTCAACCAACTTCCAAGAGTGTGTGACATAGACCAATGTGGGAATAAGTGGACATCCCTCAAGTTCTGCTCTCACTGCCATGTTTTGAACCAGTCCTTCCTTCTATGGGGAGGCGCTTCCCACCATGCCACCAATACTAACCCTCCATCATACTACCAGCATCATACCACCTGCGCCCTTCAAGAAAGAACTCTGGAGTCCAGCTAGGGTCCTTCCCTCTTATAGTCCACTGCTGAGACAAGACTCAAATAAAATAGGGAATAGCCTAACTAAGCCCTCATTGCGGGCCACTACTCCTACCCTTTCTCTAAGGTCCGACTTGTAGGGCCTGTTGGCCACTCACTTGTCCACACATTCATTCATTCATTCATTCACCCATTTTAAGAACACTGCCTGGACACATCTATGGGCTGGCCTTGTAAATCCACGACCCTCAGCCTCATGGAAGACTTTGGAACTTTTCCTTCATAGCATTGGTCACAATTTTGACTAGACGTTTATTTGTAGAAGTGCATGTTAAATGTTTGTCTCTCTGACTAGACTGTAAGCCCTATAAAAACAAAGATCACATGTTACCTCTCCACCCTGTGTCCCAGGACCCAGCCAGAGCCTTGCAGAAAGCAGGTACTTGGGAAATATTTTTGAAAGCCACATGCACGTATAAATGAATGAATGAATGACTCTCTAAAGGAGATATGACCATTACCATTTTTTAGAAGGAAAATACAGACTCAGAGAATCAGGCAGCTAGCCTCCCACTGTAGCCCCTGGGCAAGGTGGTATTGGAACATGAACCCAGCTGCCTTCATCCCTAATATGTAGACTGGGCCCACACACTCAGGCTCTTCTCTTGGGCCTGCAGGATGACATCATGATCGATATGGAGGTGGAGAGTGACATCCTGGTGTCTTCAGAAGTCCTTGAAGAGGAAGCCAAGGTAGACTTGGTCACCCCTGAGTCCTTTGCCCAGCCGAGCCGCATGGGGAAGTCCATGATTGAAGACCCAGCTGTGGAAGTGGTCAAGAAGATCCTGCAGTGAGTGGCCATGGGGTGTACATGGCCTCAGTTTCCTCTTCTAAAATGGGCCTCATAATAGGACACATTCACATGGTATTATGTGCTAACTGGGTTGGTACCCAATGCCTGCCCTGAGCTGTCCTCATGGTCACTGGGGAAAAGCTCATATCCTTTCCTTTGGTTTCAGACTTCCCAACTCAAAATGCTCAACCCAGCAGTGCGACAAAGATCGGTTCCAGACAGGTAGAGACAAACAGGCCTGTGGGTCTTGGGGCACTGGTGGTGGGAAAGCCAGTGTTGCCACCTGGTCCATCCTCACCTTGGGTCCTCTGTTCTTGTCCTGGGTGCTCATCACCCAAAGGCTTGAAGCGACACCGGAACCGGGGAGAACATGTCGTGAGAAAGGCCCTGTCCAGTGCCAGTGCCACTTCAACAACGAGGTAGGTCTGCTGGGCTGCTGAGGATCTCCCCTTCCCAGATGCCTTCCCTATCCCCCTAGACATAGGCCAGAGACCACCCTGTCCATTTATCAGACTGTCCTCGGAAAGTACCACCTGTACTCACAGCTCTGAGACCCCATTGGACCCAGTGAGAAGTTTGCTCTGAAGCTGGTGTTAGTCAGCTCTGTGCTCATTCCTGCTGAGTGATGCAGCTCACACAGCCTCCCACCTTGAGAGCCCATCTGGGCATTCAGTGGTTTTCCATGGTCACAACTGGTAGATCCCAGCCCTCCTCCCATACCCATTCTTCCCAGTCAAAAAGAGGGACATTGGAGATGGCTTTCTCTCCAGGAGAAATCCTGAGCCTCTGCATCCTGGCCAGGCACTCTGCCCATTATGCCCCTGTAGGGGTCATTAGACTCATTACTCAGTGAATGTGGGCCCACAGTGACACTGATTCAACAGAAGGCAAGTAACAGAGCCAGTGGCTGAACTGACTTTTGGGTCCTCTGTGAGCCCTCATTTATATGGTTTGATTCCTGGTTTTGAGGAAGTAGCAGTGAGGCAGTTCCTGCTTTGCATACCTCCAAAAGGTCCATGAACATGAATGCCATCTGCAACGTGGAAATAAACCTAAGACAAACCAAATGAGAAAAGCAAAGGCTATTTACTCGGAGCTTGGTACAGCAAGGGAGTCAGCCATCATTACTTATGTTTTAGCAGAGACTCAAAGGCAGACAAGAGTGAAAAACTGTATAGTGGAGAAAAGGAAGGCTTTAAATGTGCCTTTATTGGAGGCTGTTGATGTGGGGAAGCTGGAGGCAGGCCAGCTAGCAGCAGGGCATTCTATGTGATTATTTAGGGCTGTGTACTTGACTTTCCCTGATTGGTTCTAAGTTGGAAGCAGGGACAAAATTCAGGGAAGCTGTCAGTTAGTCATCAAGTCCTGGCCATTTGGAGATGATTGTTACAGGAGTTATTGTTTGGCATTCTGGATTGCCACTAGAGATGACAATATGGCTTCCTCCAGATCTGACTTCTATCAGGCTGGCTTCCCGAGTTGTTTATTATAGACAAGGAATTGGTTTCCTGGGCACGTTGCTGCAGGTTCTGGGTCAGAGTTCTGTATTTTTGTACAGTCCAGCTATTGCCCATCTGTATATTCAGTCTCTCAGTGGTTACAAAATGAAGTCCATGTTGCTGGGGCTGTCTGATGTTGCATGGGACATGCTTACACTAAAAATTATTCGCTTCTTATATGGAATTCAAGTTTAACTGGGCACATTGTATTTTTGTTTGAAAAGCACCTCAACCTGTTTTTCTTTGGGTCCTCCCCACAGGAAAGCAAGGATATGAATTTCTGGCCCCTTGCCCCTTCCCAGGGGCCTTGGGTCAGTTTTAGCAATGAGGACTTGACCCCCACGATAAGCATCTCCAAAGCTTTGAGGAGTAGGGAAGTATCTTGAAGGATTCAGGCCCAGACATGGGGGTCACGGTGTCCCACAGGCAGATGCAGGGCCTCCAGCAAGTTAGGTGGGGCTCCCACAGACCTGCCTGTCTACCCCAGCCTCCAGAACACTGATCCACCTTTGTCCCACAGCATCACACGGTACTCCAAGCCCAACCGAATGGACAGAAAGTACCAGGTGCTCGGGGAGAAGCCACCGCCACCAGCTGAGTAAGTGGCACCTTTTCCTTTAAGTCCATTTTAACTTGTTGTCTCTGTGAAGGGGGTGGCTAAATCTGACACAGCTGAGGGGAAAATAAGAAGTGGGGGGCAGAGCAGGAGAGATTTGCAAGGGGAAAGATGAGGGTCAAGGTCAGTTTGTCTCATCCCATTTCACCTAAATTTGTTGAGAGACATTTTCACCAAAATTTCACATTTTCTAAGTTAAGCTTTCTGGGGTAGTGGGAAGCACACCTCTTTCAAGTCTGGGATTTGTTTGTGGGTTTCTTTCTTCAATTTTTTAATGCCTCACCTCCCTCTTTCCTCTTTCCCTTTATTTTAATTTCATTTATTAAAACAAACTCTGTTCCACTTAATGGCTGCATTTCAAGCAAATAAGCAACTTCAGAAAATTGAAAGCAATCAAAGAGACTCAGAGATACCCTCTCCCCCTTAATCAGGGAACTCACCATCAGCCTTTTTGCCCCACTGGTCTTATCTCTGGGGTTTGTGAAGTTTACAAAGAAGGGTGGTTTTCAGGGCACCTGGGCGGCTTAGTTGGTTAAGTGTCTGACTTTGACTCAGGTCATGATCTCATGGCTCGTGGGTTCAAGCCCCATGTCAAGTTTTGAACTGACATCGGAGAGCCTGCTTTGGATCCTCTGTCTCCCTCTCTCTCTGTCATTCTCCCAGCTCTCTCTCTAAGAAATAAATAAACATTAAAAAATAAAGAAAAGAAGAGTGACTTCAGGACCTAGAAGTTGGGTCCAAGTCAGCAGCTAGATGCTCCCTTGTCCCATTCAAAAAAGGCATTCCTCGTCATCAAAATCTTGACTTTCAACTTTTTATAGTTCTGTCATTTTATCACATGTGTATATTCATGTAACTATCACCACAATCAAGAAACAGAACTGTTCCATCACCACCAACTGTATGTCACTCCTGTCACCCCTTTATAGCCGTACCCATGCCCTCTCCCTCTCCATCCCTAACCCTGAGCAACCACTGATCATTTTCCATCCCTATTATTTTGTCATTTCAAGAAGTTCATATAAACAGTCTCATACAGTGTATGACATTTGCAGAGTGGCTTTTTGTACTCAATATGTTGCCCTTGAGATCCACCTAAGTGGTCGCATGTATCAGTAGTTCATCCCTTTGTATTGCTAAATAGTTAGCCACAGTATAGATGCACCACAGTATTTTAGTGGTGAAAAAAAAATCACAGGCTAAACAGAAAAAAAAAATCAAGCACTTATGAAATCTCTGAAAGGGAGAGACTTACCTAGCATAACACAGTGGTGACTTGCTCAGAAAATGGAATCAGACTGATGATGTTTTTACCCCTACCTTGGGACTCTGGCTAAGTGACTTCTCCCCAAGCCTTCACCTTCCCTGTGCACATGGGTAGAAGAGAGTCCTCTTCTTGGAATTGTGAAGACAAGCCAGCAAGTTGTCTACAGGCCGCCCTTGAGTAATGCAGGATCATCACTCCAAGAAGCACTAGATGAAATCACAAGGAAAAAGATGGAAAATTTTGGCAAATAAATTTTTAAACTCCTTTGAGATAAAATGCAATTAAAAGTTAGATAACAACCAGTCAAGACACAATAGTGGTAAATAAAGACAACAAAGGAAAAATTGGCTCCTCTCCCCATCCCCTTCCCCCAGAAAATTGCTAAAGAAATTTCCAGCACACAATAGGGTAAAGGGAGAATAGGAAGAGACCGCACGCGAGGAAGAAATAAAATTAGGAACAAACATGTGGACAAAACACTAATTCTCACTAGAATGCAAACAAATGAAAAGGGAACAAATCCATTCCATATTTTGCCCAACATTAACCAATATGTAAATAGATTTTAGAGGAAGTTCCCAGTTTATCAAGGGAGGGTGCAGATGGTCCCTCCCAGGCACTGCCAGTGGGAGGTGTTAAGGAAAAAATTATTCTGATACTTGTTAAAACAGTAAGGAATACTTTATGTGGGACCATTGCAATAGGTGCCAAGACTGTTGCAACAGGGAAGAGGGATGGGGCTCAACTCAGAATACAATAAGGACAAGAGAAGATTTATAGCCAAAATGCAGAGCGAGGAGGTCAGTAGATTGAAAATTCAACGGTAGTGGATTCTTGCCTACTTAGCAGGATTCTTGCTGCAGGCAGGCCATGGCTATTGGAAATCAGAGGTGCTCAGATATTGGGTGGGGGTGGGTGGGTAGTATCTGAACTGACTTAACAGTATTTTTAATTATTTATTTATTTTTAAAAATCTTTATTTATTTATTTTGAGAGAGAGAGAGATTGAGAATCTCAGGCAGGCTCCATGCTGTCAGTGCACAGCCCAACATGGGGCTCGATCTCATGAACAGTGAGATCATGACCTGAGCCGAAATCAATAGTCCAATGTTTAACCAACTGAGCCACCCAGGTGCCCCTGACTTAGTAGTATTCTTACTAACATAGGACATGGCAAGCCAAAGGCGGTGTCCAAGGATGAGGCCTAGTCAAATAGTAGACAAGGGAAATAAAAGCAAAAATTAACTATTGGGACATCATCAAGATAAAGAGCTTCTGGGGGCACCTGGGTGTCTCAGGTGGTTAACCTACTGACTTTGGCTCAGGTCATGATCTCATGGTTCATGAGTTCGAGCTCCGTGTCGTGTTCTGTGCTGACTGCTCAGAGCCCGGAGCCTGCCTCAGATTCTGTGTCTCCCTCTCTCTCTGCCCCTCCCCTGCTCATACTCTGTCTGTCTCTCATTCTCAAAAGTAAACATTAAAAAATAAGATAAAAAGCTTCTGCACAGCGAAAGAAGCAATCAACAAAACTAAATGGCAACCGACAGAATAGGAGAAGATTTTTGCAAATGACATATCAGATAAAGGGTTAGTATCAAAAATCTATAAAGAACTTATCAAACTCAACACCCAATAAAACAAATAATCCAGTGAAGAAAAGGGCAGAAGACATGAATAGACACCTCCAAAGAAGACATCCAGTTGGCTAACAGTCACATGAAAAGATGTTCAACATCACTCATCATTGGAGAAATACAAATCAAAATCACAATGAGATACCACCGCACACCTGTCAGAATGGCTAAAATTAACAACTCATGAAACAACAGATACTGGAAGGGGTGCAGAGAAAGGGGAACTCTTTTACACTGTCGGTGGGAATGCAAACTGGTGCAGCTACTCTGGAGAACAGTATGGAGGTTCCTCCAAAAAAGCCCCAAACAAACAGAAGTATCTTACCAGCAATTGCACTGTTAGGTATTTATCCAAAGGATACAAAATGCTGATTTTGGGGTGTGTGTGGGTGGCTCAGCTGGTTGGGCATCTGTCTCTTGATCTTGGCTCAGGTCATGATCTCATGGCTTGTGAGTTTGAGCCCTACGTCAGGCTCTACACTGACAGCCTGCTTGGAACTCTCTCTCATCTCCACCCCTACCCCACTTGTGCTTTCTCTCTTTCAAAATAAATAAACTTTAAAAAATGCTGATTTCAAGGGGCACATGCGCCCCAATATTTATAGCAGCACTATCAACAGTAGCCAGATTATGGAAGAAGCCCAAATGTGCATCGACTGATGAATGCATAAAGAGGTGGTACACACACACACACACACACACACACACACACACACCCCACAGGAATATTACTCGGCAATCAAAAAGAATGAAAATTTGCCATTTGCAATGACCTGGATGGAACTAGAATGTATTATGTTAAGCTAAATAAGTCAGTCAAAATATATGATTTCACTTATATGTGGAATTTAAAAAACAGATGGACATAGGGGAAGGGAAGGAAAAATAAGATAAAAACAGGGAAGCAAACCGTAAGAGACTCTTCAATACAGATGGTAGGGGATGGGCTAAATGGGGGATGGGCATTAAGGAGGGCACTTGGGGTGAGCACTGGGTGTTACATGTAAGTGATGAATCACTGGGTTCTACTCCTGAAACCAATACTACACTGTATGTTAACTAACTTGAATTTAAATAAATACATTTTAAAAAAAGAAAGATTTAAAAAAATCAGAAAACCTAACAGTCCAAAAATAGAGGATTGCAAACCATGGTGCTTACATACTAGATGGTGTTACACAGCCATTTAAAAAGATATCTTAATGTGGGGGAACACTTAACAAGTGAACAGAATGTAAAATACACATGAACCTAATTCCAAACTGACTTTAAAAGCAGCCAGAAGGAAATACAATAAAATGTTGGCATTCATTTTCTCCTTTGCTTTTCAGTATATTTCTAATTTTCTTTAGTTATGATGAGTGAATTTTAAAATGAAACAGTGAGTGGCCTATATACATATGTTTTAGAAATTGGCTGCATCACTTAACAAAAATTGTGAAAAATTAAGTGTCCTACATCTTAAGGTTCTAAGTTAAATTAAGTTCTAATACATCTATCCTTTCCCTTATTTCACTTTTACTATTGAGATAATTGACTTAACTGGCCAGGAATATCCACTGGTATTGTGCAACTTTGTTTAATAAAGCCCCAGTGTGTGCAGAGTCAGCCTAAATGGCAGAGGTACCGGAAGGCGGATGTTTGGTCCTACAGGAAGTCCTGCTTATTTGATTAATAAGAAATTGTTCTTTCTTCTTTCAACCAATACTGAGGTACAAATAAGTTCAGACCCTGTAGCGGGACTGGGGGGTCCCATGGTGAGCAAAACAGACACATGCGGTCTGTCTAGATGGACTTTACCATCTTCTAGAAGAGAAGCCAGTCACAAAAATCAATCCCAAATCCCTCTGTGGGGAGTGTTGTAGGGCTGAGGACCACTCTGAGAGCATTGGACCAGGATGGTCAGGAATTGCCACCAGGTTAGGATCTGAGGAAGAGCAGGAGCAAATGTGACCAAGAAGAAAGTTAACCATGTTCTCTGGGGAGGAATCAGTGTGTGCAAAGGTCCCAGGGCAGGAGCAAGTAGCTACAATGAGTGATGAGGCCAAAAGAGAATAGACTCTTGGAAGGGGCCAAACCCAGCTTATCACATACAAGAACCATTAAACTAGACAAATAGAAATATTAGGTGAGAACACACCTGGAAATCACATGAACTGTCCAATCCTGGCTGGGCTGCTGAGCACTCAGAATGTTCTGTCCATTTGGTTTTGTCCACACCATTTGGTGTGATTAGACAAGACCCCTCAGGGATCTGTCTTTTGTGTCTTTCAGGGATTTTAAAGGGATCATCCTGACCCTCCTCTGGGAGAGCAATGAGCATCTGCTGAATGTTGTGGAGGTGAGGGCTGCTGCCCAGAGGC
Source organism: Neofelis nebulosa (assembly GCF_028018385.1). Lineage (NCBI taxonomy): Eukaryota > Metazoa > Chordata > Mammalia > Carnivora > Felidae > Neofelis > Neofelis nebulosa. The sequence goes on along the minus strand of NC_080793.1, from coordinate 34,887,057 downwards.
CTCTGCGTGCCCCTGGACTGGCTGCTGGCCATATGTCCCCAGCCACCTCTGCCTCTTAGATTTTGCTGATAATGGCTTTGTGGGTGAAATTGAGAGAAAGGGACCCACAATCACAGCTACCTAGCTTCTGTCACTTCATGTGGTGTTTTCTTCATGCTAAAAATTAAACCTCATTCATTCATTTATCCATTTACTGAGCCACCAAACATTTCTCGGACACTTACTACATGTCAGATACTGGGTGGGCTAAGAGGAACAAGCCCAGTCTCTGTCCCTGGGAGGCCAGCACCCCGCATAGGGCAACAGACATGGCGGCACCACAGGGAGATGGATGGGGCTGCTGGAGCTACCGAGTGCACAGTTCCAGCACACCCCACACAGGGGTGTCTGTGTGCGTTCCTGTCGGCCTCCCACTAGGCTGCAAATCCTTCAGAATAGGGTCTGTGAGTCATCCATATTTGTGGCCTTTGGCCTAGTACCTAGTTTGGCACTTCATAGAACGCTCTCAACCTGGTCGTTGGAATGAGATTCCATTTGGGTCTTGAAGGACAAAAAAAGAGTTTTGCCATTCAGTCACTTATGCCTTGAGTACTGGGATATTGGCAGTGGAAAAAAGGGCAGTTGGGTAGGAAGAGTGACATCAGGAGAATGGGCTAGGAGGTGTGGAGAGTGGGGTGGAGGATGCAGGAGCATGGGCCAGAGCCCCATGGTGAGCATCCTTGCCCAGACAGCATCGACCTCTTTTGCAGGAGTTTTACCGCAAAGAGAAGCACTCAGTCACCAGGCCTGACTGCATGTACGAAAACTTTGACCAGTGTGCAGAGAATATCTGCAAGAGGATCCTGGAATACCATGTCCAGACAGACGAGTACCATAACTCCTGCCTCATAGGTGGGTCTGGGCGGCAGGCGGGCAGGCAGGTCGAGGGTGTGGCACATGCCACCAATTGAGCAGAGCCTGGGCCTCACAGCCCGGAGGGTGCCCTCCTGACCCGGAGGTCACTGAGGGAGGCACAGGAGCCTCCCTGTGAAAAGCTGCCATCTTGGAATTAGGTAAAAACATTGATCAGATTTAACTGGGAGGCACAACAACGCTGAAAAAAAAATCACTTTTCTTGAGAAATCTGGTGATTTGTATCACTAAAAATGTTTTGTTCATTGCACAGGTAATTTTGACAGCTTTATTGAGATAGTCACATACCACACAATTTGCCCGTGTAAAATCTCCAATTCAGTGGATTTTAGTATATTCTCAGAGTTGGGCAACGATCACTACTTCCCTGTCCCTCCATCACTGCCCCAGCCCTAAGCAGCCACTCAACTACTTTCTGCCTCTGCAGATTTCCTATTCTGAGCTTGCATATGCACGGAATCACTGTGTGCTCCTTTGTGAGTGGTTTCTTTCATTCTGCATAACATTTTCAAGGTTCATCCGTGTTGTAGCATGTGTCAGTATTTCATTCCTTTTCATGACTCACTCTTATTCCATTGTGTGCATATGCCACGTTTTGTTTACCCTGCATCAGTAGACATTTGTCTGTTTCCACCTTTGGCTACTGTGAATACTGCTGTTATAAACATTCACATACACGTTTTGTGTGGACATAAGTTTTCCTTTCTCTTGGATGTATAGCTAGGAGTGGAATTGCTGGGTCATGTGGTAACTCTGTTACCACAAATTTGAACATTTGAAGAAAACTTCCAACGGGTATTTGTTAAGTATCAGCTGTATGCCTGGCCCATGCTGGGCTCTGATGACCCCGATAGACACAGCCTCCTGGAGAATAGGGACGTGAAAACAGGCAGGTAGAATACATCTTGCCATTTACATTTATTGTAATGACATTAAAGAGGCTGTGAAAACACGCCCAGCGCCCACCTTTGCCCATTTCTCCACGTTCCTCTGCATCTTTGTCCATAGCCACGCGTGTTTTATGCGGTTGTAAGTCCTAATTATTCCTGCTGTGTTGGGTAGAAGGGGGAGATGATTGGAGGAGAGCTAGACCTAGTTTCAAGGCCCAGCACTGCCTTCTCTCTGCCTTATGACCTTGACCAAGTCACCTCACCTCTGTGAGCCTCAGTTTCCTTGTCTGTAAACTGCAGATAAAGACAACACTCACTGTGCAAGTGTTTTGAGGATTAAGCCCACTACACAGACTTGCCATATACAGAGGAAATAACCAGTGGTGGCTCTCACTACTGTGGCTATAGAATGACTGGCATTGAAACTACTGGAGCATTTTGTTTCTCTAGCTCAGAATGTCCCCATGTGAAGTCTGGGATCCTATCCTATGTGACCTTCCTCAAAAGAAAGGTTCTGTGGTCAAACGTATAGGTTTGGGAAATGCCGAAGATTATGTCCCTCTCTGGAAGAGTCACAGTTCCCATTAAATGGAGACTTCCATTTCCTGATATTTGGGAGTCCAGTATCCTGACCACCTTTCCCACTGAAAACATTTACAAGTATTGGATATACCATTTTTGGGATGAGCTCTTTTAATTGATGAGCTACCTGTAAAGTAAGAAATACACAAGGGTCCCACATTGGGTGAAAATAGGAACTCCAAGAAAGAAATCGAACAGTAACACATTGCCGTAAGGATATTGCTGACTCCCAGGTGAGCTTGAGCCTTTGTTTTCATGGCCTCCAGGGCTTTGGGAGCAGAAGACAAAGCCCCAAACCACCCATGGTGCAAAGTCTGGAAGGACACAAGCCACAGAAAACTGGGACCACCCCCTCAGGGCTCTAGCTGCAAAGTGGGGTGAATGAGACAGAAACCAAGTCTCCCTCCCCTGTCCTTCAGCACCACCAGCAGCAGCAACTAGAAGGAAACTGTCTTATTAAAAAACCTTGGTACTGGGTAAAGCAGAAGGGAAACTCTAATAAGAATCTGTAACTATAAAATGGCCTTGGTGCCTGAAGTTAACTTTGTTTTTGTAGATCATCCAAAAGACCTCCAACCGACAATTTAACTTAAAATGGTCTTGAATTAGTGGTGCCCAGATGCTTATCTGGTAGACACCATAAATCCTTTCTAGAAAAGAAACCCACCTTCAATTCATGCCTCTAAGGATTCTCACAAGTCAAATTCCCAGAATAAGAGCTCACAGTAAACAAACAAACAACACACACACACACACACACACACACACACACACACACAGGGAAAAGGCCCCTAAAGCATGAGGCAGCAGAAGGAGATCAGTAAAGACTTCAGATACTGAACCTATTAGACACAGAATATAAAATAATGTATTTATTACAGTTAAATTAAAAAGGATACTGGAAACATGAAGAAGGAGTGAGAGACTATGAAAATGACCAAATAGATAGGAAAGAGAACCACATAGAACTTCTATATTGGAAAAATAAATAGTTGAAATTTTGAAATTGTGAATGGCTTCTACTATCAGAGAAAATTTCCAAAACACAATGCAGAGAAACAAAGAGATGATAGTCTGGGAGAGGTAAAGGGATATGGATGAGAAGGTAGGTGTAACGTAGAGCTACTTAGGGGTCCCCAGGGACAGAAGGGGACCAGGGTCGAGGCAGTCTTTGAGGAGATAATGGATAAAACAGACTCCTCAAGGCTCCATGCACTTTTCATAAGCTGGGAAGTCCTGTAGAGTATTGAAGAGAAGTCCTTTGAATTTGCTTAATCCAGTATTTTCTGTACTGCTCTGACCACAGGATCCCTCCTAATGAGATAGCTATGACCACATTGTAGACCAAGTCCTTCTCTTTGGGAAATTGCTTTGGGGCTTTGTGGGAGAGATCACTTCAGCAGCTTGGCTCTGCTCTGTTCCCTCGCCTGGTCCCCCACCTCCCAACTCCTGTAGAATTACGGGCCCAGATGAGGAGATTTGAGGAGCTGCTGCCCCAGGTCTGCTGGCTGGTGATGGAGAACTTCAAAGAACACCACTGGAAAAGATTCTGTGCATCTGCCAAAGAGATCCGGGGACAGTTCTGGGATTATCAGGAGAAGCTGGAGATAAGGAAGGTGGGAGCCCCAGGACTAGTCCTCCTTCTCTGGGACCAAGGGCCCCTGGGAGCTCAGAAATGGGGGCAAGGCATAGGCAGAACTGGCCAGGCTGGCATCGTTGCATGGGGACTAAGGGACACAGGGCATTGGAGAAATGCCTTCTTCTTCATAGAAGGTGTTCAATAAACTCCTTTTTTGGATTTAATGAGTGGGTCTGCTGATTCTGTGGGAGTGTGGTCATTGACATGAGCAGCAAAGGTCTACCTGGTTCTTGGAGCAGAGACATGGATGCCATTGATTTTATTGGACTTAAGGCTCTGGTTATACCGGGGCTGCTGCTCAGCTCTCCCACTCCCCAGCCTTCAGAGTCAGCTCCAGTCATGCCCCCATCTTGCCTTCTCTGCCTTCCTCTGTCCATCCATGGCCTTTCCCACACCCGGGTCAGAGCACACAAGTCTGACTATGGCCATTTAGCAGAGGGCATGGGCCCGTGACATTCTGGCCCTGACCTAGAGACCAGGTCAAAATCCCCACTGATTTCTGGATTGTTTGATTAAAGGATGAAAATGCCCAGAAGCTCCATCAAAATCTCGGACATCCCGCACATATCCAAGAAATGGAGTCTCTGTGTCAAGTGGAAGAGAAAAGGCAGAATGATTTAGACACTGTGATTATGGCAACCAGGGAGAAGCTTGAGGTCAGTGGTGCCATTGGCTGCTGGGCCTGGGTGCTGAGGGCTGTACTGCCCCCAGATAGACTCCCCCAACTGACAGTCCAGCAACAGCACTGAGCATGGCCCCTAGATGGTACCCTGGCCAAAGGGGGCATGAAAGCCAGCAGGTTTCATAGAGCTGGCTGGTCATTACTGACTGGCTTAACTTGCATCTTTTGATTTCTAAATGAATTAATTACAAAATTACTAATGAGAACTTTTTTCAAGACCCTCATCTATGTATTTTGTGTTTAGTGAATAACCTCTGGGTGTTCCTTGGCCACCTCTTTTTTTTTAATGTTTATTTATTTTTGAGAGAGAGAGAGAGAGAGAGAGAGAGAGAGAGAGGAGAGACAGAAAGCAAGTGGGGGAGGGGCAGAGAAAGAGGGAGACACAGAATCCGAAGCAGGCTCTAGCCTCTGTGCTGTCAGCCCAGAGCCCGATGCGGGGCTTGAACTCACAAACTGTGAGATCATGACCAGAGCCAAAGTCAGATGTTTAACTTACTGAGCCACGCAGGCGCCCAGCTTGACCAGTTCTAAACCATTTCCTATCTTGGAGCCCAGTCAGCTCTTGGGAGAGGCCTCTTGGCTGAGTACCAGATGCCACTTAACTCGGACATAGTTGACTCATGGCTTTGGTCTCGTCTCACCTGCCAGCTCCCCAAGTCCTCCCTCAGCTGGCCTTGGGGGCAGACCCCTCTCCCTGCAGCAGCAGACTCCCCATGTTCCCTGCAGGAATTCACCAGGAAGTACGGCCGGTTTTTCATAGCCAGCCTGGCCACCTTCACCGAGAAGTTCCTGCTGCAGTTGGATGAAGTGGTCACCATCGACGATGTCCGGGTTGCAAGTAAGTGGTGCCATGGACCTTGTGCCTGAGCCCCAGGGGTGGGGGTGAGATGGAGGCAGACGGGCCCAGGGCATCTGCTTTTCCCCAGCTCACTGGAATGAAACCAGATTCTCTACCGAGAGGACTGATGGTTTTTGGTTTTCGTTAACAGTAAGGTGTTGTTGTTTTTTTAATTAAAAAAGTAAATCCCAAATGGGTCAAAAATTATATGTAAAAAAATAACCCTAATAGTAAATATTTTCATAATCTTGGAGTAGGGACAGCTTCCCTAAGTAGGAGATGAGGGCCAGAAGCTGTGAAGGCAATGGCTGGCACTCCTCCATGGCCAAAATAAAAACGAAGAAAAATGTCAAAAACTTGAAAGAAAAACCACAACTGGACAAATGTTCCTAACAGGCTATAGGCCAGAAAAAGACGTAACCTCCCCCATGGTAGAGGTTACATTTCTAAAAAGAGGCAAAGGACAAACACATGCAATGCAAAAGAGAAGCAGTTCATATGTACAGTGAGTGTAAAAGATGCTTGACCTCACTGAGGATGAATAATGAGAATGTAAACACTATTAAGATATCACTTTCACCAACAGCCTGGCAAGGTTTGCAAATTGAGTGACACCCAGCCCTGGTGAGAATGTCAGAAAGCCCAGGTACCACAGAGACCCCTGGAGAGGTGTACATCAATATCCCTGTCTTGGAGAGCCCTCTGTCAGCACCTGTCGAAATTCAGACGTTGTATACCTTTCACCCGGCAGTTCTAACACTAGGAATATATCTGACAGAAATACACAATTTTTCCAAAGATATCTTTCCAAGCATATTCATCACAGCACCATTTGATGTTGCAAAGAACTGGAAACAACACTAACATCCACGTGTAGGTGATTGGATCAGTAAATTATGGTCCTGATGTACAAGTGCATACTGGGCAGCCATTAAAGGGGGTCAGCGTGTCTACGCATGCCAGTGTGCAGAGTCAGGAAGGAATACTGTTATGGGAAAAAGCAAGTTCACAATTAGTACTTATCTATGATACCATTTTTTTTTAAAAAGTGCATATGTGATATAAACATATATTCACATATATGTATGTGAATCTGTGTGAGGGACAGACACAGAATGAGAAAGACAGAGCCTGAGGGACAGGTCCCACACTGTTGACAATGATCACCTCTGGTGGGTGGAATGGTGACAGACTCCTAAATTTTTTTCTTTTCCCCCGTTAGGTGATGTTTAAACTTTTTCTAACGTGTGTTTTGCTTTTATAACTATATAAAGACTAATATTTTTTTATTTTGTTTATTTTTGAAAGAGAAAGAGAGACAGAGACAGAGCATGAGCAGGGGAGGGGTCAGAGAAGGAGAGCGACACAGAATCTGAAGCAGGCTGAGACTCTGAGCTGTCAGCACAGAGCCCGATGCCAGACTCGAACTTTTGTTGTTTTTTTTTTTTAACGTTTATTTATTTTTTTGAGACAGAGAGAAACAGAGCATGAATAGGGGAGGGTCAGAGAGAGGGAGACACAGAATCTGAAACAAGCTCCAGGCTCTGAGCGGTCAGCACAGAGCCCGACGCGGGGCTTGAACTCACGGACCACGAGATCATGACCTGAGCCGAAGCCGGCCGCTTAACCGACTGAGCCACTCAGGCGCCCCCAGACTCGAACTTTTGAACTGCGAGATCATGACCTGAGCTGAAGTCTGACGCTTAACCGATTGAGCCTTCCAGGCACCCCGAGGTTTAAATCATATAGTAAATGTTATCCATTTACTTACCTACTGAGTAATTAAAATAGATTACTTGTATTTTTAAGAGCTTTTGGGATCCCTGGATGGCTCAGCTGATTGAGTGTCTGACTCTCGATTTTGGCTCAGGTCGTAATCTCATGGTTTGATCAATCAAGTCCCATATCAGGCTCCATTCTGAGCATGGAGCCAGCTCAACTGTCTCTCCCTTTCCCTCTACCCCTCCCCGACTTACTCACACGTGCACTCTCAAAAGTTTTTATTACAAAGACAATACATTGTTATGGTAAAAATTAAAAACTTAGGGTGCCTAGGTGGCTCAGTTGGTTAAGCGTCTGACTTTGGCTCAAGTCATGGTCTCACAATTCGTGGGTTCAAGCCCTGCATCACGCTCTGTGCTGGCAGCTCTGAGCCTGGAGACTGCTTCTGATTCTGTGTCTCCCTCTCTCTCGGCCCCTCCCTTGCTTGATCACTCTCTCTCTTAAAATAAATAAAAACATTAAAAAATTATTTTTAATTAAAAACTCAATCTTAATTACAAAGAAAGGGAAAAACACAGTCCTTCTACTCAGAACTAAGTGCCCTTAATGTTTGCTGTCCCATCTTTCCAGTCCTTTCCTTTTGGGCACAGACCTGAGTGTGTGTGTGTGTGTGTGTGTGTGTGTGTGTGTGTGTGTGTGTGTGTTACAGGGTGTGTGCTCTTCCATGTCCTAATTCGCCCTCGGGTGGACATTGGCCAAGCCAGTCAATCATCTTCTTGAGCATTTTCACTTGTTGTGCATTGTGCTTTATTCATTAGTCCCCTGCTGTTGAACGTGGGGCCATTTCCAATTTTTCACTCCTATAATTGTGCTGAAGGGAACATCTTCATCCTTATATCTCTATTCCAGGGCAATAGGTTCCTGGAAGTGGACTTTTTGGGTCACAATGTATATGCATTTTGAGGTAGTGGTTATTTTCCCATATTGGAAGTCTCTGTGTCCAGTGCAGGCCCTGTTTGGGAAAGCAGGGCCTGCAGAGGCACTAGAGATGAGGCCTGAAGGAGGCTGGGCAGAGCAGGCAGCCGGGAAGCCACTCTTGGTAACTTGGAAGGAACCGTGGAGCTGGAAGAGCCCCGTACCAGCCCCAGGGAGGCCTCTCCTGCTGTAACTCCGGCTTCTGGGCCAAGCAGCCTGGCCCTGCCCTCCCTGGCAGATCGGGGCAGCTCCTGCCTGCTGGCTGTCACTCAGCTGCTGCAGCCCCGTCAGGAAGGCACTTGAAAGGACAGGTCAGTGAGCCAGAGGGACAACATTGAATGTGTTTGCCCCAGGGATAGTTCAGAACCCATTTGAGCTGGTATAAGCCAAAGAGGGGTCTATAAAGCTTATTTGGAGGCTTGTGGAAGCTGTGTGAAGGTCAGAGCGTCGGGCTCTGGGCTTTGGAGCTGGGAAGACCGCCTAAATCACACCTCCCATCACCAGCCCCCCCACCCCCACTGGGCCTTCAGATCTGGTGCTTTCAGCTTCTCTGTGGGACTGGGCTCTGCCTCCCACTGGACACTCCAAGTCGGGAGGAAGGGAGCAAGCCCTCATCCCTCTAAACGTAGGGTCGGGGGAAATCCCCTTGATCTCAGCCCGTGTGTGAGGCTATGGTCATAACCTGTCTTTTGCCTGCCAGGGATGGAGCCTACCAAACAGAAAACATCAATCCTCATACGGAGGAAACTCGCTAGGCTTTCCCTGAAGGAAGAAAGTGAGAAGCCCCTGATTGAGCGGGGGAGCAGGTAAGAGCCAAGAGCATTGAAGAATACCACCAATGGCTGAGTTTGCTGGAGCACGAGGCAGCGGCATAGTCAGGGGCAACTGGAAGCCTTGGAAAGGCATTATGTTCTAAGCCTCAGTTTCCTTGCCTGTGAAATGGGCATGGAAGCCCACCTTCTGTGGTATTACAAAGAGAAAGTTTCATGAGATTGTACTTAGAGTGCCCCTGGCACACAGTTAAGAGCTCAGCAGCTATTAGTTCCTTTGATAAGGACCCACAAAGGGGCGCCCAAAGAAAGGGAGGCCCATCCCAGTATGGGGCACATTCTTGAGTCACTGGTCGCACTGTGGAGCGCTGAATGTGTGATAAGAGCTGTCAAAGTCCTTGTTCTCTGTGCCCCAAGAATGTGACTCTGGAAGAGGAAGTAAGGCAGGGATTTGCCCAACACAGTGGGAAAAATGGGCCAGGAATCAGTGACTGCCACCTGGCTGGCCCACTGCTGAGGAAACTGAGGCCTGCAAAAGGGAGACAACTAGAAGTGCAGCATTCCTCTCTCCTGTGCAGAAGCCAAGACCGGCTACACACATGGATTCAGTGTGAAAGTAGGAAAAAGAACTTGAAGAAACTTAATGTTAAATGCTCAGTGAGGTTTTTCTTTTAAGGAAGACATTTACAACATGATCTTTTAAAAAATAAAAAAAGGCAAAGGTATGCCAAACGTTTCCACCGGGATTGGAGGGTGCGCTGTGAAGGACGATGACAAGCATGTCAGACTTTTACATGCATGTTTGTTTGTAGGAAGTGGCCAGGAATCAAACCCACTGACGTCACCATCCAAAACAAGATTCTCCTCCGGAAAACATCATCCATCATCACCACCAAAACGACCCTGGGCCACCTGGCGGCCGTGGAAGCCCGAGATGCCGTCTACCTGGTGAGTCGAGAGACAGGGTGCAGATGGGCATGTCCTAGGGAGCACAGGGCAGCTCAGTTTGGCTGCCTTGGGAAGAAGGGAGCTTCCCATCCCAAGGTGCCCTCATGTTTGGCCCATGGGGAAGGTGACCCATGCAGGGGGCCCCAGAGCACAGTGTCAACACTCAAGACAGTTAATGTTCGCAGACCCATGTTCGTGGGTCATGTCCAATCCCAGTGATAGTGTGGGTCTGATGGCATGAGCCCCAGTGCCAGGGGGAGCCCAGCTGAGGGACACCACCCAGACTGAGGGGTGAAGGAAGACCTCTGGAAGAACAGTTGAGTCAGAGTGAGGGGACAGAGTAGTAAGAGGCACAGAGGCCATGGGAGCAGTGGGAGGCAGTGGGTAGAGCAGCTGGCAGTTACTGGGCACCTGCCACGCTTCTCTCAACATGAGGCATCTCACTGACTCCTCATAATGGCCCCATGAGGAAAAGAATTGTCCACCTAGTACTGATGAGGACATTGAAGCTTAAAGAAATGTGTCCCCCTCGTGCTGCTATGAAGTAACAAAGGCAGGATTTGAGCCCAGTGCCTATTAGTCACCCCTGGGGCCTGTCTAAAGAGGAGGCTGCACCCAGATGCTGCCTGTGGCAGTGTTGGTCCTGGTCCCGAGAGAGAAATCTTGTCCTGCCCAGGGTACAAGATAGGCTGACCCCACTGGGGGAGAGCCCACGCCCTTCCCTGGCCACTATGCCAAGCTTGGGCAGAGGGGACACCTCTGTCGAGTTCAGTAAGGGTTCAAGGTGTGGAGGGATCAGCCTTACATGGAAACCAAGTCCCCTGAGCTCCAAGGAAGCCACAGTGCGGTATGGCAGTTAGGAATGGTGCAGAGTCCAGAATCAGGGGCATGGGTCCTTGTCCCTGCTCAGCCTCTTTCTAGTTGGGTGACCCCAGGCAAGATTCTGAGCCTCAGTTTCCCCATCTATAAAACGACTGGACCTGCCGAATGGGTTGCTGGACAGATTACATGAGAAATGATTTGTGGAACCCTTGTCAGTGTCTGGAGTAGGTTTAAAACCACCCGCCAGTGGGGTATTGCATTCCTGTAGGTCCCAGAGTCCAAAAGTCCCTCCTCATCTGGCCTCCTCCTGCTGGTTTGCTCCCAGAAATATTTAGCATTATTTGAAAAGGAGTTGAAGAAGATCCAGGACGACAACACATTGCAGGTGAAGGAGGCTCAGCGCTGGAAGGACAGCTGGAAGCGCTCCGTGGATACCATCCAGGGCCTATACTTGTGACACCCTCAACGCACCCCACATAAAGGTTCATTTTTTATGGACTCCTTCTCTATCCATCTGTCCGTCCATCCATCCATCCATCCATCCATCCATCCGTTCATCCATCCCTGCTCTATACCCAGCACTGTAGCTTCATCAGTGACCAGGACATGGTGTGGTCCCTGCCCACGTGGATGGGTAAGGAGGACAGAGGTGAAATGGGTTCCATGTGGTTATCAGGGTTGGTGGGTCACAGGAGTGGGCCACTTAAAATAGAGACCAGTAATTCAGAGGACATAATTCCAATAGGCATGCTTGGCACTTCATCTTGGAAAATGAAATAATAAAACTATCTGGGCATGGGTATATTTACATTTAACAAAGTGTAAGATAATTGCAACCATGCAACCCACAAAGAATTCATCCAGTCTTGATTGGGTATCTGCCTGGCAACTTGCCTGACCAAATTATAGTATTTTGAGGAAAATCTTCCAGGACTCCTTAATTTTCCTAGGGGCCCCTTAAATCTTGTGAGACTCAGATCCTTCCCTCTGGAAGCCTCCATCTTGCATCTTCCTTGTTGATTTTCTCTTCCTTGATTAAATGGCCTAACCACGCCACATCTCATTTGTTAATAGCTTTTTGTGGCACTTGGATGGACTGCTTATATCCCTTCCTTGATTTCATCAACTCCTGTTCCTTTTACCTGGTTTGCATTTTGACTTTGCATCAGTTTGGATTTTCCTATGCTTTACCTGTTTTAATGACTTGATGAGGTAGGCTTTTGCTCCCATTTACAGATGTGGAAATTCAAGTTCAGGAGGTCAAGACAACCTCCTCAAAGGTATACAGCCAGTATAGTGCCTCAGCATACTTTCTGGTTCCCCAAAAGTGGACAAAGACTTGGGGGCAAGCCATTGTTTTGGAGATGATCCCAAGAAGCATGAATGAGGTCATGGGGAAGGGGAGCCTGGAAGAAGCCTTGGCCTTGCTCCAGACCCCTTCTAACCCTCCTCCACACACACCAGACACATCTGTCCTCCTCACCTGTCCCCCACCCTGCATTGCCTGTCCCCTGGCCTGTCACTGACCTACCTCCTGACCTGTTTTCCTGTAGCCACTGTCCACACTAGGGACTGTGGGCTCATTGTAGTTCCAGGTGCTCACAGAGGTGGACTGCAAGACCCCAGTCCTTCTCTCAAAGCTACCCTTGGAACCTTAGGGACTTCCCCATCGAGCAGGTAGTTAGGGAAATGGATGCCACTGCCCCATGATAGAGCTGCCTCCAACCTCTTTCCATTCTCCCTCTTGTAAGTTCTCCCATGTCTGCTCTTTCTTGACCATGCCTCCATGTTCCCCACCCAAGAAGTCAGTGTGAGTGAATGTGCTTGAGCACATGTGAGGATGTGGAGAGGAAAATGACCTCCACAATGGAGAGGAGGTGGGCAGGGGCCCCCTGGGATCCTAGAGTTTCTCATCACCAAGTAAACTCTTTCAGGATGTGTTGAGCCCTGGCCTACAAGGCCAAAGCCCTTCCTTATCCTCCGGACTCTGCCCACCTCCTGGGCCCCAGACTGGTCCTTGACTCACTCTTGGTCTCAGTTTCCCAATTGTGCAACAAAAGCCTGATACAGAACCACATAAGGGGATGCTCAGTGAGGTCCAGCTCCATCGAAACAGGTTGGGGTGTTGAGATGGAGTGATATGGGTACAGAAAGGAACACAGTGTATGGTAGCCAGGCTTTGTGTCCATGGCCAGGCACACACAAGGGGTCCTGGGGAAGACCCAAGAAGAGTGCATACACGAGCCCGCAAGTTGACGTGTACGCGTGTACATTGTACTAGTAGTTCCACACATGAGGTGGGTCTCCTTCAGCCAGCTCTGTGCACCCCACAGCTGCTGAGGCCTGGGTCATATGTTCACCACTGGACCCAGCAAGGGCTGTCAGCCTCACTTAGCCACTAGGATGAAGGGTGGGGAAGGGGCAGTTCCCTGAAGAAACACTAATGTCCTGTTCCCAACAGAAGAGGGCATGAATGTCAGCCAGGCAGAAACACCAAGTCTCAGAATCATGCAAGCTGCCTGCATACCTGTCTCTGCCACTATGCACAAAGGGCTGTGTCCCAGGGAAAGGGCCTATCTTGTACAAGGTCACATAGTGATTCAATGGCAAAGCTCCTACATTTGCCTATGTATAGTAGAAAATCCAGTAGAAAAATAATGTGGCACAAAGAGATTTCTATCTCTTTCACATAAAAGAGCTCTTTTTTCTGTTGTGGGACAACTCCAGTGACCCCCACCCCAGGCAACTGGACGATAGCACTGACTTATTTGTGACTTACTGACAATAACCAGAGAAAATCACTTATGTTCCAGGAGAGGGGCCGTCCTCTTAACCTGCCCTTTTCTGTATTCACAAAACTTTCCTACAACCCCTATGGTGGAGGACATTTGCTAATAAAACAAACCAAAGACAAAAGCAAATCCCCCAAACCCAAAAAAGCTCTAGAGGCAGGCCGTCCTTATTGGTCCTGGACTGCTCATCATGGAAGACCACGGGTCATCTGTCCTTCCCCAGCATCTTAGCATGTGGTTTCTATCATCAAGGCTGCCCATGGTCCAGGTCTACACTTGAGACTGCAGGCAGGAGAAAAGAAGGAGGGAAAAGAGGCCCTCCCAGCTGTATCTGTCCCATCTGACCAGCCTCCCCAAAGTCCCCCATCATACTCTGTTCACATGTCATTGACCTAAACGTCGGTCACTCTTAGCTGTCAGAGAGGTTAAGAACTTTAGTCTTTTCATTTGTTGAATTGCTTCCCAAATCAAAACTGGTTTTTAAGCAAAGTGGGAATGAAAATGTGGAAACTACCAGTGCTCTTTCCTACACAGAACTTCAAGATGAAGAGGAGAGGGGGTTATTTCCAGGTGCGTGGGGCATCCACAGCCTCTCTTTCCTTGGTGTTCACTCATTCACAGAGAGAACAAAAAGTCTGTTCTAAACCAGTGTGTGAGTGGGATTGTGTTGATTTTTATCTGCTTGTCCCTTATAAGAAGACCTCAGAAAACCCTCTTCTATTTCATAAATGGGGTGGAGAGAGGTGGGGTTGTGAAGTCTTGTAGGCAAGCAACATGTTCCTAAAAAGCTGAGTCAAAATCATATGTCTGTAAATCAAAGAATAGAATCTGTTGACCCCACCATGTTTGACCCTCGTGGTAAATACTAGGAAAAATAATACGCACAAAATAAAACTAATAGTAGTTAAAACTTCTCGTGGCAAAGTTTATCATGGACTAAAGATTAATGGAAGAAAAAATACATTTGGAAAACATTTTGATATGCATAACTTTAATTATTATTAAAAATAATAATCCCTAGAGATGACTGGGTGGCTCAGTCAGTTAAGCGTCTGACTTTGGCTCAGGTCATGATCTCAAGGTTCCTGTGTTTGAGCCCCACGTAGAGCTGTGTGCTGACAGTGTGGAACCTGAAGCCTGCTTTGGATTTTGTGTTTTCTTCTTTCTCTGCCCCTCCCCTGCTCACACTCTGTCTCTCTGTCTCTCTCTCTCAAAAATAAATAAACATTAAAAATTTTTTTAAAGGGCGCCTGGGTGGCGCAGTCGGTTAAGCGTCCGACTTCAGCCAGGTCACGATCTCGCGGTCCGTGAGTTCGAGCCCCGCGTCAGGCTCTGGGCTGATGGCTCGGAGCCTGGAGCCTGTTTCCGATTCTGTGTCTCCCTCTCTCTCTGCCCCTCCCCCGTTCATGCTCTCTCTCTCTGTCCCAAAAAAAAAAAAAAAAAAAAAAAAACGTTGAAAAAAAAAAATTTAAAAAAAAAAAATTTTTTTTAAAATAATAATCCCTAAAATTTACAATAGCAGAATCTATAATCAGTAAATTATGATATGAACCCCAAATCAACTTACATAAAAAGTAATTGATCCTGACATAAATAATTGCAATGAATTAATAATAAAAGTAGATAAACTACAGTTGACTTTCTGTGCTATGTATATTTCTCAAATATTATCTCATTTAAACTTTTTAATACTTAGCAGACTTCGTATTTTAGAGCAGTTTTAGGTTTATAGAAAAGCTGAGCAAGGAACACCAATTTCCCATATATCCCATCCCCTGCCCCCACAGTTTATTTGTAACATCCTATAATAGTGTGATTCATTTGTTAAAATTTACGGACCAACTAAAGTCCATAGTTTACATTAGGTTTCAGTCTTTGTGTTACATGGTTTATGAATTTTGACAGATGCTTTAGTGCCATGTATCCACCATTATAGTATCATGCAGAACAGTTGTACAACCAACCCTCAGGCCCCATGTTCCACCCATTCTTTCCTCTCTTCCTCTCCCAATCACTGACAACTATTGATCTTTTTACCCTGTCTATAGTTTTGCCCTTTCCAGAATGTCAAATGGTTGGAATCATACAGTATGTAGCCTTTCAGACTGGCTTCTTTCATTTAGCAATATGTATTTAAAGTTCCTCCATGTACCCTATGACCCAGCAATAGCACTGCTAGGAATTTACCCAAGGGATACAGGAGTACTGATGCATAGGGGCACTTGTACCCCAATGTTTATAGCAGCACTTTCAACAATAGCCAAATTGTGGAAAGAGCCTAAATGTCCATCAGCTGATGAATGGATAAAGAAATTGTGGTTTATATACACAATGGAGTACTACATGGCAATGAGAAAGAATGAAACATGGCCCTTTTGTAGCAACGTGGATGGAACTGGAGAGTGTTATGCTAAGTGAAATAAGCCATACAGAGAAAGACAGATACCATATGGTTTCACTCTTACGTGGATCCTGAGAAACTTAACAGAAACTCATGGGGGAGGGGAAGGAAAAAAAAAAAGAGGTTAGAGTGGGAGAGAGCCAAAGCATAAGAGACTCTTAAAAACTGAGAACAAACTGAGGGTTGATGTGGGGTGGGAGGAAGGGGAGGGTGGGTGATGGGTATTGAGGAGGGCACCTTTTGGGATGAGCACTGGGTGTTGTATGGAAACCAATTTGACAATAAATTTCATATACTGAAAAAAAAATAAAAAAAATAATAAAGTTCCTCCATGTCTTTTTGTGGCTGGATAGCTCATTTCTTTATATTGATGAATCATACCCATCATCTGGATGTACCGTAGCTTGTTTATCCATTCACCTATTAAAGAACCTCTTGGTTGCTTCCAGTTTGGGGTTATTATTCACAATTGCTGTTAAATATTTGTGTGCCGGTTTTTGTGTAGACATGTTTCCAACACTTGTTCGGTAAATACCTAGGAGCACGATTGCTGGATCATATGGTAGGACTATGTTTAGCTTTTTAAGAAACTGACAAATTGTCTTCCAAAGTGGTTGTACTATTTTGCATTCCAACCAGGAATGTTGTTCAACACTATTGTCAGCATTTGACATGATCAGGACTTTTTTTTTTTTTTTTAATTTTCTTTTTTTTTTTTTAATGTTTATTTTTTGAGAGAAAGAGAGGAAGCACGAGCGGGGGTGGGGCAGAGAGAGATACACAGAATTGGAAGCAGGCTCCAGACTGAGCTGTCAGCACAGAGCCTGATGTGGGGCTCATGCCCACTAACCATGAGATCATGACCTGAGCCAACGTCAGACACTTAACCAACTGAGCCACCCAGGTGCCCCCAGGGATTTTTTTGCATTCAGCCTTTCTAATAGGTGTTTGGTGGTATCTCATTGTGGCTTTAATTTACAGTTTCCTAATGACATATGATATTGAACATCTTCTCATATGTTTATTACCATCTTCTTGTCTTCTTTGATGACATATTTGTTCAGATCTGTTGCCCCTTTTTTTTATTGCCCATTTTTATTTTTATTTTTTTTTAATTTTTTTTCAACGTTTTTAATTTATTTTTGGGACAGAGAGAGACAGAGCATGAACGGGGGAGGGGCAGAGAGAGAGGGAGACACAGAATCGGAAACAGGCTCCAGGCTCCGAGCCATCAGCCCAGAGCCTGACGCGGGGCTCGAACTCACGGACCGCGAGATCGTGACCTGGCTGAAGTCGGACGCTTAACCGACTGCGCCACCCAGGCGCCCCTTATTGCCCATTTTTAAAATGGTTTGTTTGAGATACTTTTTCTGGAGGTAGTGAGTTTATTTTGTTTTTGAAATTTTATTTGTTGAGATATTGTTGAGTGTTAGGATTCTTTGTGTATTTTGGGCATGCTTATTTGCCATCTTCATATTTTCTTTGCTAAGGTGTCTGTTCAGATCTTTTGTCCATTTTTAAATTCAGTAATTAATTTTTAAGTTTATTTATTTATTTTTGAGAGAGAGAGCACAAGCAGAGAAGGGGCAGACAGAGAGGGAGACACAGAATCAGAAGCAGGCTCCAGGCTTCAAGCTGTCAGCACAGAGCCCAACATAGGGCTCGAATTCACAAAGTATGAGATTGTGACCTGAGCTGAAGTTGGATGCTTAACAGACAGAGCCACCCAGGCATCCCTCAATAATTAATTTTTGTTTTCTTCCTGTTGAGCTTGAAAAGTTCTTTGTGTATTTCTGGTATTAGTCCTTTATCATATAATATGTTTTACAAATACTTTCTCCCAGTCTGTGGCTTATCTTCTCATTCTCTCAACAATGTCTTTTGCAGAGTAGAAGCTTTTAATTTCAATGTTCAGCTTATCAACTTTTTCTTTCATGGATCAATCCTTTGGTGTTTTATCTAAAAAGTTACTGACAGGGGTACCTGGATGGCTCAGTCAGTTAAGCATCTGACTCTTGATTTCAGCTCAGGTCATGATCTCATGGTTTGTGGGATTGCGCCCCACATTGGGCTCCACACTGAGCATGGAGTCTGCTTAAGATTCTCTACCCCCCTCTCTCTGTCCCTCCCCCACTTATGTGCATGTGTGCAAATGTGCTTTCTCTCTCTGTGTGTGTGTCTCTCTCTCAAAAATAAGTAAAAGCTTAAAAAAAATAAAGTTACTGATAAACTCAAGTTCACCTAGATTTTCTCCTGTGTTATCTTCTAGGAGTTTTATAGTTTTACATTCTACATCACAACATTTTTGGTTAATTTTTGTGAAAGTTCTGTATCAAGGTTAATTTTTTTTTTTTTTGCATGTGGATGTCCAGTTGTTTCAAAACCATTGGTTGAAAAGTCTATTGTTTCTCCATTGAATTACCTTTGATCCTTTGTTAAAGACCAGTTGACTATATTTTTGTGGGTATATTTCTGGGTTCTTTATTCTGTTCCATTGATCTATTTTCATCCATAACACACTATATCAATTATTGTAGCTTTATTTATAAAAAGTCTTGAAGTCTGATAATGCCAGTCCTCCAATTTTTTCTTCTCTTTCAATACTGTGTTAGTTATTCTGTTTTTTTTTTTTTTTTAACTTTTCCATATAAACTGTAGAATCAGTTTGCCAATGTCCATAAAATGACATGCTGGGATTTTGATTGGGATCACACTGTATCTATAGATCAAGTTGGGAAGAACTGACATCTTGACAATATTGGGTCTTCCTATCCATGAACATAGAATATCTCTCCACTTAATGGTTTTTTGGTTCCTTTTGCAAGAGTTGTAGTTTTCCTCATAAAGATCTTATATATAACTGTTAGCATGGCACTTCTTTGTTATAAAGTAGTCATCAGAAGATGCAAAATGTGGCTGTATTTATTTAAATAATCATCTAAATGAAAATGTAAATATTTTACATTCTTATTGAGAACCTCAGACCTTTAAGAATAAGTCCAAGAACACCGGTTTACACAACATTGACCTAGATTTCCATTTCACTTCTATCTTGTTAGCACCACAGCCCTAAACAGGTTGCTGGTGATGTTGTAAACATTGCACACAAGTTATAAAATCAGCTTTCCAGCAATGGGGTTTATGCAACATGTCATAACACCCACCCACAAATCTTGTAGTTTCAAATAGAGGCCACTTGATCTTCCCAGACACATTACAAGATCAGGATTGAGACTTGGAATCACCCAGAGCAATGCTTTTTTCAACTTTAGCAGTATAGGCTCCAAAACACCCAAGGAAAGATTCTGACAAGTTACCAATTCTGCTATTTAGAACAACTGGCCATTATCTGAGTTACAAATACCTTCTAAATGGGTCTTGTTTATTTGCAAAGAAATAGCCAGCTGGAAATTAGAACTTTTTTCTGAGTGCCACTTTCAAGAAATTCAATTAATTAAAGCTTGCTTAGAGGAGGTAAGTGTGGCAATTGACCAAGAGAAGATTTTAAGAAGGTTGTGACAGCATTCTCCAAATATCAAACAACCCCCGCTTTAGGGAAGTTTCCATTCTTTCTCTTTAACCAACAGGTAACACTAAAGTTCACAGGTAGACACTCTAGAGAGAGAGTTTTTAGATCAAAATGGCAGTTTGACATTCATAGCTGCCTTCCCAATAAGGGCAGGGCTCATACACAAGGGGAAGTTCCCCACTGATACAGAGGTGGTCCGTGCAGAGGAACAATATTTTGCAAATAGTCTGTAAGGGCTGTCTGTCTAATTGTCTGGCCTGTTGTTGTCAGCAAGCATCTGGAGAAGTATCAGGTCACACTCCTCCAGCCTGTTCTCCACCTTACCACCCAGGGTCCACCAGCCTTGGAGGTGAACACAGTGCCTTCCCAGGATGGAAAAGGTGTAGAGAAGAAAATTGGAAGAATTGACTGGAAACATTTGGAGATGTGAAAAGAAAAATTCCATGGATATAGAATGGCAAAGTAAAGATCAAGTCTCTTTCTGAACAATTGTCAGCCAGTAAATTGGTACCTGGATTTGGTGCAAGCCATTTGTTAACCTCTATTATGCAGGTCTATGGCTTGCCTTAGAGATTTTCATGGGGGCGGCGGGGGGGGGGGATGTTTACTTTGTCTTTATACTTTCTATGCATTTCCCAGCGCTAGAACACTGCAGTCGTTCTGATTAGGGACCACATATATATATCATATATATATTCATATATGATATATACACAACCACATATATATATCATATATATATTCATATATGATATATATATACATATCAACCTTCAAATCCATTTTTTTGGAATATGTACTGCACGAAGAGAGGGAAATGCTGTGTTAGTGCTTGCAGACTGTGTTACTTTCATATTAAGAACCACTTATCTGGAGGAAATCTCCTCTGGTGGCTTGCTCTGGCCAATACCTTGTTAGCTCCTTTCTTAGGCAACAGCTAGCCTCCAGGTACTATAATTTTTTTTTCTTTTTTTTAAATGTTTATTTATTTTTGAGAGACAGAGTATGTGAGCAGGGGAGGGGCAGAGAGAGAGGGAGACACAGAATCGGAAGCAGGATCCAGGCTCTGAGCTGTCAACACAGAGCCCAACGCAGGACTTGAACTCATGAACCGCGAGATCATGACCTGAGCTGAAGTCGGACACCCAACAGACTGAACCACCCAGGTGCCCCAAGGTGCTATAATTTTCTAATTGCAAATATAAAACACCCTGTTTGAAGGAAGTTGCTACTGAGAGCAGGGGCTCCAGTTTTAAATGGAAAAGGCTAAGTGCAAGAGGATGAAGAGAGAATTGGAAAGAAGACCATCTCTTCTACTTATGGGCTAAGTGAACTTCAGGAAGAACTCTCAAAACAGTGTTTAATCTCCTCAGCATGTTGTAAGTGCTAGGGAAAATCAGGTAATTTGGGAGTGGGATGATGCAGAATTCTAATAAAGACATGCATTCATCCCTGTCTGTTGGAGTAAACAAGAATGTCTTGTTCAGCTTCTCTTTGGGTAAGAATGGCTGTTGGGGGATTTCTAGAAGCAGCACTCAACCCCTATCTGACCTAGCACCCTCTTTTTTCTTTTAGGTTTATTTATTTGTTTTGAGAGAGACAGAGAGAGCACAAGCGGGGCAGGGGCAGAGAGAGAGGTAGAGAGGGAGACTCCCAAGCAGGCTCCATGCTTTCAGCACAGAGCCCAATGTGGGGCTCAAACTCATGAAACCATGAGATCATGACCTGAGCCAAAATCAAGAGTTTGATGCTTAACTGACTGAGCCACCCAGGTGCCCCCAGCACCCTCTTTTATAATGAATATTTTGTAACCCCTCCCTTTACTTTCCTGAATTGAAATTCACAGATCAAATAACTTGGAAAACGTGTTATGTATAAAACTACGAAAAAGTTATTTGTGTTTATACATCAGAGGCTTTTCAGCTACATGAATGGCTGGCAGGACAGTCACATGTTGGTTGGGACAAAGGGAACTCCTTGGATATCGGGGAGCTGTTCTGCTGGCAGCAGGACAAAAAGCGACCAGCCAAGCCCACTAAATCTGAGGAGGTGCCCCCCATCACTGTGAAAACCTAAATTAACCTCACAAATGTCCAACGTGCCCTGGGGAGGTGGGGGGATGATGTTGCTCTCATGGAGACCCACTAAAGAATGGGAATTGTCCAAAAAGCCTCTAGTGAAGTCTCTTTTGCTACTTACTGGGTTAATTTTGCCCCTTAAAGGGAATCTAACAAAAGATTTTGATTTATTCAAGGTCAAACAACTAAGTGGCAATGATCCTCCCAGAGTATTACGCTTTGAATCTGAACACACATTTTTAAAAGAGATATTATTTTTCTATGTAATCTCTGCCCCCAATATGGGGCTCAAACTCATGACACTAAGATCAAGAGTCACATGCTCTAACAACTGTACCAGTCAGGGGGCTCTGAAACCACATTTTCTTGAATACTGTCTGCATTTTTGATTTCAGGATCAGCTAAGCTATACTAAGCCGTAGACTTACGTGGTTCCTTCTCTTTGCCTCCTTCCTTCCTCACCCCTAGCATCTACTGCAGTATAATTTTTGTACCAGTCTGTTTATTGATTGTTACAGAATCAGTAATGCTATAGTTGCTTGCCTTGCTTAAAGTATTAGTTACCCCACCTCCATGCCCTACCCCACATCTGGGTCCTTAACCTGCTGCCAACTTAATATCTGCATCCTGGGAGTTGTCCTTCTCTCTGGGCCTTGCCCAGGGCTGGGCTGTGCAAATGAGCCACAGCTCTAGAGGGGCAGAGGCCATCTCTTAGAGAGCCAAGACCCTCCCCCGTTGGTCCTATGACCTTGCTCTACACAATGTGGCTTTAAGCTTTTGTTATCCCCTGTTTTCCAGTGTTCAGTGGCTGGGTGGCCTCTACAGCTTTAGGGATCAGTCCCTTCTGGGGATTAACCCCTTTCAGCTGACTCACCTTGGAGGCCTTTGTGGGCAGATTAGGGAGTTTTGCTTGATCAGCACATCCTCAGCTTTACCAGGGCCTGGATTTTAGCAGCGCCCCAGCAATCTCTCCCTTCAGTGTTTTGTTTTGTTTTGTTTTGTTTCTCCTTACTCAGTTAAAACAAATGCAATTGTCTAGAAATTCCTCTGCATTTGTTGGTGAGGCAATAGCTGACAGGAGAGGGTGTGATCATGATGTTAACGATTAAAAGTAGATCTGTCCAAAGATTCCATTTGTTATGCATCTATTTTTCCTGGCCTTATGTAAGCAAAAAGGTGAGGTGAGGCTGGACTTAGTCCACGTATGTAACTTTGAACGTGTTGTTCAGCTTTAAGAAGGACTTAGAATTATCATTGCTAAAATTATTTGCAATTAAATAACTCAGAGGAAAAAAAATGAATACAATATAAGTCCTTTCAAGTTGTTCACAAGGAAGATGAGACCTGGGACCATCTCCTACATCCTCCCCTACTGTAAACATTTTTGAGGGACAGACAAGGTGCTACAGGAGCTCCACTAAGGGAGCAGGTCACTTTCGGGTGGGGCTTCAAGGAAGATTTCCCAGGAGAGGAATTAATGAAGACCCCAAATAATGCCACAGCCAAGTCCCTGCAGCTCATCTGGTGGTAGGCAAAGAGATAGAAATGAGAGTTTGGGATTGGGTTTCCTCATAGGAGACGATCTAGAGAAGAGGCAGATGCGGTCAGATGGGAAGTGACATGCGGACAACTGGGGTGTCTAAAATTGCCACTCCAAAGTTTGAAGAGTGGAAGAACTGCCCACCACAGCAGAAACGTCAGAGAGACCCTGTGAGGGAGGGTTGGGAGTATCTCTTTCTTAGACCGCATTGCAAATGCCAGAAACCCCATCAGGTGAGATAAAAACAAAATGAGCTACAGTCGTGCTCTTGGAATGTGGTTGCTGTCTCCCCTTCTTCCTAAGTGGTGCTTGCTGGACTGAGAGAAGGGAAGGAGGGAAGGACAGAGATGCACCTCAACCAGTGGCTTTGGTCTTATCTGCCTTGTACGGGTGTTTTGGTGTTTGTGTCCAGTGTGGCTCTCTCCAAACAGGCTCCCCAGGTGTAGACAAAAATGCATGAAGGGCTTTAGATGGACATTTCACACTGGACATATTCCCACCTTTCTCAGCCCAGGATAAGGTGGCAATAAAGCCATCTTCCTTTCTTATGCCTGGGCCTTGATTAGCACTCCTTTCCCATGACAACCTCTCGGAAGTATTTGGATGGGCACAGATTACTTGCCAGGCTGTTGTCCACTGGCCAGCTGGTCTTGGTCCCCCTACTATCTGTCTTGCCTACACTCAAAAGCCATCCAAGCAGATCACAACCTCTCAACAGCCCTTGAGGATGGGAAGTGTTCCTGCCTCTCCTGAAAGAGAGACACAGATGCTCCTGGCCCTGACTCCGGTCATCCAAAGATGAGCTTGGGCTTTTGCTGAGAGAGAATACCTTCCACCTCAGTCTTGTTCATTCTGAAAACTCCGTTCTTTGGCGTCAGGATATATGCCCTCATCTAAGGCAGTTTTTAATACAGGTTCCTAGTGGGACTTAAGGTGCCCCCAAAATCTTCTCTGACATCATATGCCAAATTTCGTATCCATGTGTTACTCTCCCATATTCTAACCTCCTATCCCACAAGAGGCAAGAGCCATTGTGTCAGAAGAATAACCAGTTTTTGTCATCCTTTGATATCATCTCCGATTTCCCTGAAATGCAATTATATATCCAGGGCATGGGAGTTAATTCTTGAATTCCCTGGGTTTGGGGCCATTTCCAAAGAAAGTTAACAAACTTCCTAACCTGTCCTTGCTATGTCAGCTTTCCATGGACTTCTGAGAACCTCCTGGTATGTCTTAGCCAAAAATCTACCTGCAGAATGGGCACTTTACCCAAGAACATATATGAAGGGCCAGTGAACACATGAAAATATGCTCAATATCATTAGTCATGGGGAAATGCAAATTAAAAAACCTCAATGTGATATCTGTATACATCTGCTAAAATGACTAAACTTAAAATGACTGACAATTGCAAGGACTGGAGAAGATTTAGAGCAACTGGACCTGTCATACACTGCTGGCAGGTGGGAGGAGGTAGAACAAAATGATGCAGCCATTTTAGAAAACAATTTGATAGTGTCTTATAGTTAGTCATACACATATTCTGCAACCAACAACTCTACTCCTAAGTCTTTATGCAAGACAACTATATGACCACACAAAGACCTGTATGTGATTGTTTACAGCTGTTTTATTCACAATAGCCCCAAACTGGAAATAACACAAACATGTATCAAATGTGAATAAACAAATTGTGACATATCCATACCGGTGATGGTATCTACTCTGCAATTAAAGGAAACAAACTACTGATAGATGTGGCAACGTGGGTGACTCTCAAAAGCATTCTGCTAAGTGAAGGAAGGCAGTCACAAAGACTCCATACTGTATGATTCCATTTATATGACATTCTAGAGAAGGCAAAGCTCTAGTAACAGAAAACAGATCAATGCCTGCCAGGGGCTGGTGGTAGGGGGAAGAAATTAACTCTAAAGAGGCACAGGGGAAATTTCTGAAATGATGAATTAGTTCTAGATCTTGATTGTGGTGGTGGACACACGATTGAATACATTTGTCAAAATTTACCAAACCATACATTTAAAATATGTATTATTATTATATGTAAACTATTCATCAAAAATCTGATTTAAAAAAATTTTTTAATGTTTATTTTTTAGACAGAGAAAGAGAGAGACAGAGACAGAGCATGAATGGGGGAAGGGCAGAGAGAGAGGGAGACACAGAATCTGAAGCAGGCTCCAGGCTCTGAGCTGTCAGCACAGAGCCTGACAGGGGGCTGGAATCCATGAACCGTGAGATCATGACCTGAGCCTAAGTCAGATGCTTAACTGACTGAGCCACCCAGGTGCCCCCCAAAATCAGTTTTTTAAAAAACTAGCTGCAGAACGTCATTTGTCTTTCTATACAGTACAGTCCATAGAATCCCTTTGAAAGGATGAAGAATCTCAGACTTGAGGTCAACATACATTGCTTTTATGATTTACTTTGCATGTTGGACTCTGGAGTTTTTCCTAATTTTCTTCTCCACTGGCACTCTTTCCACTGGGAGCTGCTTTTTACATCTTTCCTATCATAAATGTGGAGTCAGAAGATGTCATGAGCACTGCAGAGTCCAAACTGGGTCTGGCTATATTTTAGGTCTATTAAACCCACTGCAGTGTTTGGAGCAGATTGCAAGGGAGAGAGATCCTAAATAGACTGAAATACAGTAGCAGGGATGAAGAGAAGTGCCGGGGAGAGACATTTGGGCAGATTTAGTTAGGGACTAGATGTGGGAGTATAAAAGAGAACAGCATTCAAAGGAGATTTTGAACAGTTCCCCATTGCCTTTGGGGAAAAGCCCAAACTTCTGTGCATGGGCTCTAGGGCCTTGTGATCTACTTCCAGCCAACCTTTTCATTGCTTGCTATCTCTTTTCACTGAATCAAAAGACCCTCAAGGGTGCTTGCCTGGCTGGCTCAGTTGGTAGAGCACGTGACTCTTGATCTCAGGGTCATAAGTTTGAGCTCCATGTTGGATGCACAGTTTATTAAAATAAGTAAGGAAATAAATAAATAAGAAATAATTTTTAAAATGCCCCTCAAGCATAGGCTTGTGCCTTAGCAGAGTAGGCATTCCATGAAAGTTTGTTATGTAACAGCAGGTGTTCAATATGTACTAGTTGATTGTCCATTCAACTACCAGTGGGCATTGGTTTTTTTCTATTTTTGGCTATTGTAAACAAGGCTGCTATGAATATTCTTGTCTAGGTCTTTGTGTAGACATATGCTCTCATTTCTCTTGGGCAAACTTTGGGTAAATGGAATTGCTGGGTCGTATGGTAGGTTTAGTGCCCCCATACAATGGGATACTACTCAGCAATAAAAAGATACGAACTACTGGTACACAAAACAACATGGATGAATCTCAACGTGTTTACATTGAGTGAAAAAAAACTGGACCTCCCTCCTGACCCCTACCAAAAAAGACAGCACATACTGTATGATTCCATTTATATAAAACTCTAGAAAAAGCAAACTAATCCATAGTGACAGAGAGCAGATCAGCAGTTGAAGGGGCAAGGGACAGAGAGGCACAAGAGATGAGGATTATAAAAGTGACCCAGGGAAAACTTTTTGGAGGTGATGGTGTGCTGTTATGCTTATGGCAGTGATGGTTTCACAGCTGTATACATATGTGAAAACATCAAATTGTACATTCTAAATGTGCCGTTTTACAGTATGCCTCAATAGAGCTGTAAAAATATATACTCCTCGAAAAAACAGCAGACCTCAGTAAATGCTTATAGAATAAGTTCAGAGAAGTGTTCAATGTTGGTTTAAGGAATACAAACCAACACGCCCAATATATGTTGGTAGAATTAATGTGCACAAGAAATAAGTGAATGAATATTAGATGTTCAATAATTTTATAATGAATGAAGGAATGAATTCGACAAATATTTATTTAACCCTTATGTGCCAGGCACAATCCTAGGCTCCAGGAATAGGTTAGGGAGCATGACAAAGATTCCTGTGCTCACAGAGCTTAATTCGAGGACATGATAAGTAAAATACATACAGTGCACTCAAGAGAGAGAAAGCTGAGAAGTGAGAAACTCCGGGAAGCAGATTGACATTTTTTAAAGTAGCACCTTCTTCGAAAAGGTGACGCTTCGGAAAAACCTAAAGGAAATGAGCGGACCAGGTGGACGTCTGGGAGGGTTAAAAGTAACTGTTCCTGTTAACCAAAAGAATGAGCAAGAGTTGACTGAAACGTCTGACTTGGGCGTGAAGCAAGCATACAAGAAGAGCGTGTTAACTGCTGGTGAGGTCCTGCTGGGTGTGAAGTGCCGGGTCCGGGCCGGGCTAGCCCGCGGGTACTTGCGTTGTCCACGGGGAGGCGCGCCTGAACCCGCCCCGCAGTGGTCTTCCGCCGTCGGCCCGTGCGTGGGCACGCGCAGAAACCGCTAGGCGGCGTCGGTTTCCCTCCCCACGCGCGGACGCCGGCGTGGGCCGGCGCGGCCGGAGAGCCCGCGCGTGCGCAGAGCCGAGGCCGGGCTGCCTTCGGGGCGGGGCGGAGCGGGGCGGGGCAGAGCGGGGCGGGGCGGGGCGGGGGCTTGAGGTGAATCCCGAGCCGTGGCTGCGGCTCTGGCGGTGCGGGGAAACCGAAAGTGGGCGGCGGCCGCGGCTGTGGGCCTGGCGGAGACGGCGGCGGGAGCTGGGCCCAGAGGCGCGGGGACGGGCCGTGGGCCCCCGGGACGAGGTGAGCGCAGGGTTTGCCGCTGCGGGCGCGACAGGTGCCGGGCGGCGTCAGACGGGGTTTCGGGCGGGCGCGGCGCACCTGGGTCACTGGAGGGACAGTGGCCCGGACGGGACTGGAACGGGCCCGGGGCCTCTTCCAGGCAGCCGCAGGAGATGCCCCGCAGGGGGGGCGGGGAGTCGGAGTTCCAGAGCGTTGTTTTAAATCTCTGATCGGACCCCTCCCCCCGGCCGCTTGGTGACGGGCTGGGCGCCCGCCCGGGAGCCTGACAGACCCTCCTGCCGCCGGGCAAGTCAGTGCAGCGGGGGAAATGCAGCAGTAGGGGTGTGGACGAAGGGCGGGAGACGCTGACCAGGAAGTGGTTCCACTGCCGCCCCTCCGGAGCAGGGCATATCAGAGCCGCCGGCTGTTTGAGCTCGGTGTGTTACACGGTGAGCGTTAAGCCCCTCAAAGGCACGGGCCTCTCTCTACAGACCAGCCCCTGCAGGCCGCTCAGGTAATGCAGGACGCACATACTATACATTGCTCTCAGACCGGGAGCCCCGGGGCCGGCACACAGCTCTAAGCTAAAAGGAAACACGAATCCTGCAGGGTCAGGTGCTCAGCCTCAAGTTAACGGGAGGGGGATTGGGGCCCGCACAACTTTTCTGCTCCGTTCCGTTTGCGGGGTGTAATGCATTTCCAGTTACAACTGAAGCGTACCAGTCCCACATAGTTTCAAAGAGCAAGAAAGGCGTATGCCTATATTAGAAAAAAGTCCTGGCCCCAAAGGATTCTGATGACCGCCTTACAAAACAAAACAGAACAAACTACTGATCTAGGTCACCGCCCCGCCCCCCTACGTCCCATGGTGCGGTGGGAAAATTGCAGAACAAGTGTTCTGTCTAGTGGTATAAAACAATTTAGAGACAAGAAGTGAAACTTAGACCCAAATTTCTAACTCATCCTGGGCTGCCTTGATGTGTAGGCGTTGCATACTGCAAACTGTGGGCTTCGCAGACCTGGGTTGGAAATCTGGGCTTCTCCTCTTACTAATTGTGGATGGTGAATAAACTACTTTCTTTGAGCCTGGTTTTCTGTATTATCAAATGGAAATGTTTAACTTACTCCACAAAGCTTTTGTGAGGTAACTACTGTAAATCCTTTGATTTATTATAATGGTCGAGACACGTTAGTTCTTTTCCTTACACCAAAGTTCCTAGATTTTACCTAACTGGATTTCAGTTTCTTGGAGGCATCTTTAAATTCTCTGTGTAATATTCATGGGCACTTGGTGGGGATTTTTGCATTTCCACTTAGTTGACATTTCGGAGCATCAGTTACAGGCAAAGCACTGTGCTCTGTGCAGGGAATTGCTCTTGGGGCCAGCTGGATTAGAATTCACATCTCCTGTGCCTCGGCCCAGGGCCCTTTGGTGGCACACAGATTTCCTCTTTGCTAGTTAAGCACAGTGAGACGGTGAGGCAGCAGTTGGCAGTGCCTTCAGATTTCAGTCCCTGTAGATTGGAGATGGAACATAATCCCTGCTAATGCCCTTTTAAGTGTATTGGTTGAACACGGCTGAATGAACTACTGTGTTTTGTACCAAGACATTTAAACTCCTTGAAGGACTTCTCTTTAAATTCTCTGTGCAATAGAATCTTGTTGGAGACTTGGTATGAATGTAAAGGAAAATACTTTATAATCCAACTCTTAAGTGCCTATTCTGTGTTTGATCAAGCGCTCTTTTCAAGAACTGAGATTTGACAGAGTGCTTTGCATCTGGGCATTTTCAGGATCAGCGGATGAATACAGGAAGGACAGAAATTCCTTGGTACTTGAGTGAAATCTAATTTCATATTTATGTGAATCGCTTTTTCTTTGTGCAAAACTTTTTTCTCTGCCCTCTACTCCCATATTTGTGCTTTTGAAAGCTTCATTCTTTTTATTATTTCTTCAGTGGGCCAAATGTGTGTGTGTGTGTTTTTACCTTTTTTCTTAAACCAAAAGTAATTGATTTTGTCATTTTTAGCTGAGATGTGTATACATGCCAATGAGAGCTTCTGGTCGGCATGAAATACCTAGTGACTTGCAAACATACTCAATATTTTAGCTGTGCAGCTGTGTCAGGAGGAAGCAAACCTGTGATTTCCTTTAGATCTTTGGATCTCATCTCAGAACTGGAAGGACTCCAGGGAAAGTTGAGAATCACAGATCTTGTCCATCTTCCTTATCACCCATCCATATGAAAAAAAGAGACCTGAAGTGACTCACTCAAAGGATCATAGCTAATTAGTAGCAGACTGGGCTTAAGACCCCAAATCCTAACTAGGTCACTTTATTATCTCCAGAGTTTTTTTCACTAATATGTAGATTTATGGAAGGCCCTTACTTATTATTCATAATATGTAGTTAGTAATGCATGTACACTTTAGAGCTTGAAATAATAATAATAATAGTAAAAACCCTGTTCCCTAAAGATACCCTGTGGGGGTAGATCACCACCTGAAGGCATTAATTACTATCTTTCCTTTTGAAAGAGTTGGTAAAGGAGTAACTAATTCAGGTGGTAACAAGTAGACTATACTGTAATTGGAAAGAAAAGAGAACATGTTAACATGTTGCAAGATGAGAAATCATCCGGGAAGGGTCTTAGACCAAAACCTTCCCTCTCTTAGCCTCAATTTATTATAAGATGAGGGGTTTGGGATAAACTAGATGATGTCTAAAATTTTTTCAGCACAGACGTTCTGAACTTTTAGGCCTTGGCATGTTAAAATAGTGTCTTCAAGGGCCACCTGGGTGGTTGAGTCGGTTGAGCATCTGACTCTTGATTTTGGCTCAGGTCATGATCTCACGGTTCATAACATTGAGCCCTGCGTTGGACTCTGCACTGACAGCATGGAGCCTGCTTGGGATTCTCCCTTTCTGTCTCTCTCTCTCTCTCTCTCTCTCTCTCAAAAACAAACAAATGAACTTTTTTTTTTTTTTAATATTGTCTTAAAGTAAAAGGACAGCCAGTTACCAGAAGTATATGCCCTGAGGAGATACTAAAAATTGAGTGGCTGCCCAAGAAGGTAAGAGAGATTACTTGGTGATTTCAGTTTACCCTAATAATTCTTCAGATATATTTTGGGGTTTAGTGCCACTTTGCAGCTCAAATTTATGACATGAAAAATGCATTGAGGAAGATGAGCCAAACAGTACAGTTGAAAATAGTTAAGAAAAGAGAAACTTAAAGACGAGAAAGCACAGGTGAGAGCCAGAGCAGCTGGGCTAAAGGTCTTTGGGTGTAGGGAGTGAGGAAAGTCAGGCAATGGGAAAGCGATAACATGCAAATGATTGAGTCACAGAGGGTTGGTGGTAAAGGCTGTATCTAGAGGACACAGAAGCCACCTTCTTCTGAGTAAGACTTTCTCAGGATGATTACCAGGTGTATTAAAGAGAAAAGCTGTGAGTTTCCAAAATACAGTTTTGAGTGTGAGAATTATTTCAGGCTATTTCAATTACTTAAATCTCTCTCTTTTTTTCTTTTGAAAGGAAGATAATTTTTTTTAAACGTTTATTTATTTTGAGAGAGAGCGAGAGAGATTAGGTGAGAGGCAGAGAGAGGGAGAATCCCAAGCAGGCTCCATGCTGTCAGCACAGAGCCCTATGTGGGGCTCAATCCCATAAACTGAGAGATCATGACCAGGTGCCTCTAAATATCTCTTTGTTAAAGTTGGTCATTACTTTCCCCTGTTCCTTGCCCCATTTCTTATACATTGTTAACACTTTGGGATACTGTGATTTATTGTGTAGGGAAAAGAAAAAGGACAGAATGAAAGGATAAAATGAGATGTCAATCGCCGCCACTGAATATTTGCAGCAGTGAGAGATGCTTTCAGATTTGGGTGCACACCCTTAAATCAGAACGTGGCAGATCCCTGTTTCATGCCAGATGATCAGTTAAGGGCTGATCACGAAGTCAGTATTCCATAAGTCCAATTTACTTGCAGAAGCCAACTCTACATTTGGAGTAGCTGTCTAAAAGGAAGCCCTAGTTGTGGGAACCAGAAGCCCTGGGTTCTTGTTGTGGTTCTGGCCATAAAGGTATATGAAACCTGGAATAATTACCCTGGGCCTCAGTTTCCTCATTTTTAAACGGTTTAAAGGGTTTAGAGGAGATGGTCTGAAGGTGCTCACCAGCATTCCATGCTTCTCTCGGCTCCCCACTGTGAAGTCGGGCCTCCATCCTATGCTGCTTTCCTAAGCCAGGCGGGATGCGGGGACATTGTGGGATTGTAGTCTAGCAGGGAATCTCTGCTCTGTGAGCCTTTGCCAAAGTAGTAAGTAACTTTTTGCCTACTAGTTAAGTGAGGAATCTTGGAGGAGATCCAGTGGCTTTCTTTGCAAGCTTTCCAGTTCATAAGTATGTTAATGAGGCAAATAAGAAAATCTTTGGAAAATTCCGATGTTTCAAATTTAATGTGGTTCTAAAAATTTCTCCAATATGCCAATGCTCATTTTACTTTTGGCCATTTAATGCATATATTCATAGGTAGTCTTCCATCCGCACCATGCTTCCAGGAAATGCAGGTAACTTTTGAATGCCAAGTACCATGGTAAGTACAGGTGACCACTTTTGATGCTTGTCATTTGGAAGAGAAGCGAGGAAAGTGCAATTTGTTGTGACACATTGTGGCCATTTTCTTAAAAAAAATTTTTTTTTTTAATGTTTATTTTTGAGACAGAGAGAGACAGAGCATGAGTGGGGGAGGGGCAGAGGGAGACACAGAATCCGAAGCAGGCTCCGGGCTCTCAGCTCTCAGCACAGAGCCTGACACAGGGCTCGGGCCCACAAACCACGAGATCATGGCCTGAGCCAAAGTCGGACGCTTAACCAACTGAGCCACCCAGACACCCCACATTGTGGCCATTTTCTTCCCCCTGAGGTCTTTGCTAGCTGATCTTGGTCAGTTTTTGAAATTAAACATACTCTGATTAAATAATTCCCCAGACATAACTCCACTTTACTCTGGTGTTTATGATTCTTATTCAGCTCAAGCAGACCCTGTATTGTCTAAGGAAACCCTTAAGAATTTTAACTTGAGAAGCTGTGGTCTAAAACAGAGATAACCAACCTTATTTCTCACAACCTAGCCTAACTTAGTCACCAGGGCTTGCATAACATTCTCAAAATAAAAGTAATTTGAGTTTTTTTAAACTAGAAATTATATTTCTCACAACGCTTTCAGAGAGTAGAAATAAAAGGGGAAAGAGAGTTGGAAGATCAAAATGGCAGCTTTAAAAATTTAGGGAGCCACTTTAGGAAACTTGCAAACTTAATCTTTTGGGGGGAGGATACCTAAAAAATCCTGTCATTGAGGCACAGTTGAAATTCCCATCAACTTCCTTTTGTGCTTCTAATGGATGACATCCAAGATAATAAACTTAATTTTTATAGAGGAAAGTATTC
This sequence comes from Neofelis nebulosa, assembly GCF_028018385.1. Taxonomy (NCBI): domain Eukaryota; kingdom Metazoa; phylum Chordata; class Mammalia; order Carnivora; family Felidae; genus Neofelis; species Neofelis nebulosa. The sequence goes on along the minus strand of NC_080793.1, from coordinate 34,853,799 downwards.
TTGTGTGCTTTTTACAAAAAATTCTTAAGTGTAATTTGCCATCTATAGAAAATCTTGAAAAATTCCATGATAATCATGGAATTAAATTTTAGAGCATTTTAGGGGCACCTCGGTGGTTCAGTCAGTTAAGCATCCAATTCTCACTTTCAGCTCAGGTCGTGATCTCATGGTTTTGTGAGTTCGAGGCCCACACTGGGCTCTGTGCTGGCAGCATGGAGCCTGCTTGGAATCCTCTGTCTCTCTCTCTGCCTCTCCCCCACTCACACGGTCTTGCTAAGGCAATACAGATTAGAAAATAATGATTTCTTTAAAGATTTTTTTAGAGAGAGCATGCAAGCAGGGGAGAGGGGAAGAGGGAGAGACAAAGACTCTCAAGGAGGCTCCACGCTCAGCCTGGAGCCGGACAGGGGGCTCATCTCTGGGCTCCATCCCATGACCTTGGGATCATGACCTGAGCCAAAATCAGGAGTCAGAAGCTCAAGTGACTGAGCCACCCAGGCATCCCTTTAAAGCTTTAGTTGTAACTTTCTTTTTGTTCATTGCCTAAAGTAGCATTGCTAATGTAGGAGTTGCAAATCCAACTGGAAGAAATTGACAAGCATGAGAATATGACCTACATCTGAACAAGATGAATAGTCACATTTTCCCTCCCAGGCTTTACTGTGCTTAAATGCCTCTCACCAGCTTTGAGATGTTCAGTCTCAGCCCAGGGACTACTTCTCCCTCAAAGAAGTTTTTTTTTGCAAATAGAGAATCATAGTGTTCCATGAAAATAGCATATGTAAAGGAAAAAAAAGGCGGGGTGGGGAGTGGAAGGGAAGGATAAAGATACTTAATTTGGATTGCAGCCATGTGGTCAAGCCTTGCTTCCCAGTCCTGCCAAGTATAAGGTCTTTTTTTTTTTTTTTTTTAATGGTTTAAAAAACTTTGTGGAACTTTGCCTACTAGTAGTTAGGCTTCTACCATTGGCTGATAAAGCATGTAACTACTAAGTGCTGCTGTGAATTCAGTATCGATTTGTGTTTGTGAATCCCAACAGTATATGCACACTGTTTGGGAAACAGGAATACACGTAAGCATGAGACACTTGCCAGTATTCAAGCAGTGCCTCCTGCTCATAGGGATGTGTGGACTTCTTACCATAACACTGTGTCCCTGACCTGGGCTTGCTCACTGAGAGTGCTGGCTCAGAGTGGAAAGGCCCCGGGGTAATCTACCTGACGGTTCTCAACCACAGCCTGGTGATGCAGTTGGCTCTCTCAGCCAGTTCATAACAATCATGAAAATTTGCAAGTCATTTTTTAATAAAGTAAATTAAAGATGAGTCCTTTAATAGCTTCACATGCATTATGCTATATTTTAGTAAGTAGGAGAGAAAAGGAGTATTAGGTGGATGGAGCACGTGGCATTCGTTCACTCAGTATTTATTGAGTTCTTGTGGGCGAGGCACTAGAGATTCAGTAGTGAACAAAACCTTACACATCCTGGCTTTCATGGAGTTTATAGTCATGTTGGGGAAGCAGGTGGTAAGATTAAGTAAAGAATCTTGGGTGGTGATAAGTGCTAAGGAGTGAAATACAGTAGGGAAGGGGTGTAGGGAATATTGGGCAGCTGGCATAACAGTTCTGATTTGGACTAGGGTGTCCAGGGAAGACCTTGCTGAGAAGGTGACCTTTGAGCAAATACCTGAAGGAGCTGAGGCAGTGAGCTGTGTAGCCCCCTGGGACAGGACTTCCCAGACAGAGGGAATGGCAAGTGCCAAAGTCCTGATGTGAGGCTGTCCCAGGCATGTTTGAGGGACAGCAAGGAGGACAGGCTGGGTGGAGTGGAGGGAGTGAAACATAAGCGAAGGAGGAACTGAGGTCAGAGAAGTGGGGTGAGTGCAGATTGTATAGGGAGGGCCCTGGTGGTCCCTATGTGAAGAATCGATTCTAGGAGGTTAAGTGGAAGCAGAGACCAGCTAGGAGGCAATTGCCCCAATCCAGGCAAGAGATGTCGTTGGTATGGGCTAAGGAGGGTCACCATGGAGTTGGTGAGGAGTGGGGGAATTATGGATGTCAGCCTGTGTGACACCATGTGGTGATGGTGATAAGAGTTGAGAGCCACTAATACTGAACTCTTTTGTTTTACAGCTAAGGAGACTGGGGCCTGGGAGAAAGGATTTGTCCCAGGAAAATAAACGCTTTCTGTGTGGTGATAGTGAACGTGGAGACGCCAGCAAGGGGAGGCATGGGCACAGCCTTCCACAATCCCTTGCCTGTCCCCACAAATCAAATCAAAATCAGTATATCAACTACTAATTATCAGCGCCCCCAAACTGTTAATGTCTAGGAGGTCTTTGCAGGCAGCTCTTTCAGAGTAGATCTTAGGAAGGTAGAGGGGACATCTGAGGGGAAGTAGTCTGAAGTGGTTCTCCCAAGGGTGGAAGGAGTAGAAGGCTTTCATATAGGGCAGCCTGTAGAACCAGTCTCTGATTAGCTTCTAAGATGGGATTAGATTTGGCCTTTCAAACCATCCTATTGGGCTTCTCTTATGTTTTAGTCATAGGATGTCCATTAGTGAGTAGAATGTCAGAAATTTTTTTACCCCATAAATTGGTGTGATTGCTGCTCACTCCCTAATGTAGCTGGGGAAAAGTAGACCACACTGGGGAGGTAGTAATGGAATAGATGCTCTTTCCAGAAAGAAGGGAAAGGAGGAGGCAGTAGAAACTCCTCAAGGTGAAGGGCAAGTCCTTCCTACTGAAACCCTGGGCAGGGGAATTTATAGTGGTTCTGACTGGGGAGGAGCCTGGTGTACTAAACAGTCTAGTCTAAGCCGATCCAGGTACACTGCTAACACCCAAGCAGGTGTGTTCCTACTTGTGTGCCGACCACCTGGCATTTTATCTACACATTATATGTGTATAATTCATCGTCAAGGCCCGCCTGGAAATGCTGGTATACATAGATGCAAAGTCTAGCTTTACTCAGAAGAGCTCTAAATGAAGAGGTGGGAGGGACAGAGTTTTGAAGGAAAGAAGGTGGGCAAGGTGGAGGTAAAAATGTTGGGGAGGCTTGGCTCTGGGACATGAGTAGGTGATCCTTCAGGTTTTCCTCTTGCAAATGAAAACTTGGCCAGTTGGTTTTTCCGACATAAGGAAATAACCGTGTAGTTAAAGTTCATTGATCTTTGTTGAGTCAGGAACCATTACAAATCAAAGTATTTCTCTTGTAATCAGGAGTTTACTATTTAAGAGCCTGAATTCATACTTTAGATTCAACTTCCGGCAGCCTTGAGATAGAGGTCCCAAAGCCATCCTCTCTTACCTGCTCCCCAGCATACTCAAAGTGTGTTTGGACATCAGGGGCGATGGAGGTGCTCAGACCCTATAGCTGTCATATAGTGTCATATAGTGTCATATTGCACTCCCTCTGCTTACTCTTTAGAGTGCCTGTCTGTCTCACTGACTTAGAATCTGTAGCATCCCTGTGAGTGGCTTCCATATATGTTACAGTATCTTGGTTATTTCCCCTAGGCTTTGGTTTTCTCATCTACAGGATGAGATTACTTTCTTCCCAGAATTAGTATGTATATTAAATTTTTAGAAAATCCAAATCTCAGAATTTGTATAAGAGAAAAAAAATATGTATGTCTACCCAAAGACTTCTGTTCAAAGCAGCCTTATTTATATCCCCAAATTGGAAGCAACCCAAGTGTCTGTCAACATTTGAATGGATAAATGGATTGTGGCACATCCGCACAGTGAAATTAGTACTTATCATAGCATAAGTAGTATTTGCTGAGAAATGGGGTAACACGGGTGAAGCCCAAGAATACGAGGCAAAAGTGATCTATAGTGACAGAAAGCAGATCAGTGGTTGCCAGGAGACAGGACAGTGTGTATGAGAGGGTGAGAGTTGACTGCAAAGTGGCACAACTTGAAAGAGCTTTTTTTTTCTCAGAATTATTGAGATACACTTTACATGTAGTAACTGTCACCCTTTTTTGTTTACAGTACTCTAAATTTTGACTAACATAGTTTGTCAATCAAGACATAGAATATTCCCATCACCCCAAAATTGCCTTGTGCCCTCTTATAGTCAATCCCCTTCCTATACTCCCAGTCCTTGGCAACCACTGATTTAATTTCTGTGCCTATAGTTTTGCCTTTTCCAGAATGTTACATAAATAGAATCATACAGTATATAGCCTTTTGTGTCTGGCTTCTTCCACTTGGCATGACGAAAGAGTCATCCATACAGTTTTAGGTATCAATAGTTTGTTCCTTTTCATTGCTGAGTACTACTTCACTGCATGAATGTGCCACATTGTTTATCCATTCACCTGTTGATAGACATTTGGATTGTTTCCAATTTGGAGGTACTTATGAATAAAGCTACCATAAACATTTAAAGTACAGGTTTTTGTGTGGACATAGTCATGATTTCTCTTGGGTAATTACCTATGGGTAAGTTTTTTGGGTTGAATATTAAGCATATGCTTTTGACCTCATAAGAAACTGCCAAGATGTTTTTCAAAGTACTGTTTTGCAAGGCCACCAGCCATGTATGAGAATTCCAGTTGCTCTGTATTCTCATTAGCACTTCATATTAGTGGTTTTTTAAAAATTTAAGCTATTCTTACAGATATGTCATGATGCCTCATTGTGGATTTAATTTTGCATTTCCCTGATGAATAATGCCATTGAGCATCTTTTCATGTGTTTTTTGGCCATCTACATCTCTACTTTAGTATGTATCCAAATCTTTTGCACATTTTTAATCGGGCTCTTTGTTTTCTTATTTTTTTTAAGTTAGTCATTTATTAATGACTAAATGAGATAATCCTAATGAGACTTTCAATGTCTTTGTCTCATTTTGATGTCAGCATAGTGCTGGCCTCGAAAAATAGATTTAGAAGTATTCCCTTCCCTATGTTTTTTGGAAGAGTTTGTGTAGAAGTGTTATTTTTTCTTAAAGTTTTTGGTAGAATTGGCAATAACGCCATATGGGTTTGAGTTTTCCTTGTGTGAAGGTTTTTGACTACAATAATCCTAATGAAAGAGAGAGAGAGAGAGAGAGAGAGAGAGAGAGAGAACACGTGCACGCATCTGCATAAGTGGCAGAGGAGCAGAGGGAGAGAGAGAATCCCAAACAGGCCCCATGCTCAGTGCTGAGCCCAATGTGGGGCTCGAGCCCATGGCCAGGAGATCACAACATAAGCTCATATTAAGAGTCAGATGTTTAGGGGTGCCTGGGTGGCTCAGTCGGTTAAGTGGCCGACTTCGGCTCAGGTCATGATCTCACGGTCCATGAGTTCAAGCCCCGTGTCGGGCTCTGTGCTGACAGCTCGGAGCCTGGAGCCTGTTTCAGATTCTGTGTCTCCCTCTCTCTGACCCTCCCCCGTTCATGCTCTGTCTCTCTCTGTCTCAAAAATAAATAAACGTTAAAAAAAAATTTTTTTTTAAAGAGTCAGATGTTTAACTGACTATGTCACCCAGGTGCCCCTCTTTGTTTTCTTATTGAGTTTTGAGTGTTGCTTATATATACTGGTTATCAGTCCTTTACCAGCTGTGTTGTGAAAATATCTTCTTTCAGTCTGTGGCTTGTCTTTTCATTTTCTCAACAGCCTTTAAAGGAGAAGAAATTTAAAATTTTGATGAGATCCAATCTGTCAGTTTTTTCTGCTGTGGTTCTAAAAAATCTTTGCCCAACTCATGGTCACAAAGATTTACTCCTTTGTTCTTTTCTAGACATTTTACAGTATTAGCTTTTTCAAGTAGGACCTAAATGATTGGTTTTGAGTTAGTTTTTGAATATGGTATGAGGTTCATGTTTTGCATATGGATGAGTGGTGGTCCAGCACTATTTGTTGAACTTTGTTCATTGAATTCTTTTGTTAACTTTGTCGAAAATCAATTGACTATGTGCGTGTGGGTCTTTTTCCGGATTATGTATTGTGTTCTTTTAATGTGACTGCTTTTTTGACAATACCCACATTACTTTGATTAATATACTTTTATAGTCTTAAAATCAGTCTTTTTGCACTGGCTAGGCTCTCCAGTGTGATAAATGAATAGGGATGAAGAGAGTGAACATTCTTGCCCTGTTCCAATCTTAGGGAGAAAGCATTCATTTTTTCCATTACATATGATGTTAGCTGTGGGTTTTGCACAGATATTCTTTATCAGGTTAAGGAGGTCTCCTTCTATTCTTATTTTCTGAGAGTTTTTATCATAAATGATTTTGAACTTTGTCAAATGTCTTTTCTTTACCTATTGATACCATGGGGATTTTCTCCTGTAGTCTCTTGATTGTAGTCCATTACATTGGTTGATCTTTGAATGTTGAATCAGTCTTGTATTCCTAGAGTAAACTATAGTTGATCATGGTGTGTTATCCTTCTTACATATTGTTGGATTTGATTTGTTAATATTTTGCTGGAAATTTTTGCATTTATGTTAATGAGGGATATTGGTCTGTGCTTTTCTTGTAATGTCTCTGTCTCGTTTTGATGTCAGCATAGTGCTGGCCTTGAAAAATAGATTTAGAAGTATTCCCTTCCTATGTTTTTTGGAAGAGTTTGTGTAGAAGTGTTATTATTTTTTCTTAAAGTTTTTGGTAGAATTGGCAATAACGCCATATGGGGTTGAGTTTTCCTTGTGTGAAGGTTTTTAACTACAAATTCAACTTCTCTAGTAGATACAAAGATATTAAGGTTATCTGTTTTTTCTTGAGTGAGCTTTGGAATTTGTGTCTTTCAGTGAATTTACTCCATTTCTTCCAATTGACCAAATTTATTGGCATAAATTCATAATATTCTCTTTTTAATGTCTATAGGATCTATATTGATGGCCCCTTCTTTAATCTCATTATTAATAATTCCTGTGTTCTCTTTTTTTTTTCCTTGATTAATCTACCTGGAAGTTTGTCAATTTTATTGATGTTTTCAAGGGGCGCCTGGGTGGCTCAGTCGGTTAAGTGTCTGACTTCGGCTCAGGTCATGATCTCGCAGTCTGTGAGTTCGAGCCCCGCATCAGGCTCTGTGCTGACCGCTCAGAGCCTGGAGCCTGTTTCAGATTCTGTGTCTCCCTCTCTCTCTGACCCTCCCCCGTTCATGCTCTGTCTCTCTCTGTCTCAAAAATAAATAAAAATGTTAAAAAAATTAAAAAAAAACACTAGTTTTGGTTTCATAATTTTTTTTCTTTACCTTTTCTATTTCATTACTAATCTTTCATCATTTCAATATTGATTTTGGTCTCATTTTTTATTCCTTCCTTTCTTCTACTTTTGGTATAATGTGCTCTCTTTTCTCAAGGTAGTAGGTTAGATCACTGAATTGGGACCTTCTTTTCCAACATAAGCATATAATGCTGCAAATTTCCCTCTAGATATTGTTTTAACTGCACCTAGTAAACTTTTGTACAATGTATTTTCATTTATTTAAAAATATTTTCTGATGTTTTGTTCTGAAGGAGGCTTCCTTTCTGACCTTTGTTTTAGAGGTATGTCATTAAATTTGCAAATACATGGGGATTGTCCACGTATCTTTCTGTTACTGATACCTAATTTAATTTTTTCTAGTCACAGGATACTCTTTGTATAATTTCAATTATTCTAATATTCTAAATTGGTCAAGGATTGTATTAAGTCCAAGAATATATTCTGTTTTGGTGAATGTCCCACGTGCTCTTGAAAAGAATGTATATTCCACTACTACTGTTGGGGTAGAATATTTTATGGATATCACTTAGGTCAGTGTGGTTGATATTGTTATTAACCTCTTCTATATCCTTACTGATTTTTTTTTTTGCTTACTGGTTCTACCAATTAGTGAGAAAGGAGTTTTGAATTTTCCAAATAATCATGGATATATTTATTCTTTCAGCTCTATTGGTTTCTGCTTCATGTGTTTTGAAGCACTGATATTTGGTGCAGTCACATTTAGGATTGTTATATCTCCCCGATGAATTAACTCCTTAATTATGTAATGTCCCTCTTAATCCCAGGTGATATTCCTTGTTCTAGTATTAATTAATCATGTATTTGGATGTCATATCTTTTTCTTTTTACTTTGAATCTATGTGTTTGTATTTAAAATAAATTTCTTGTACATAGTATATAGGTAAGTCTTTTATATCCACTCTACTGATCCTAAATTTTTATTGAGATATTTTCATCATTTACATTTAATGTAATTATTGCTGTGGTTGACTTTAAATCTACCATTTTGCTAGATGTTATCTCTTTTCTGTCCCCCCCACCCTTTTTTTGCCCAATTTTTTTTTTACTCCTAATTGCTTTTTTTTTTTTAATTCCAGTGTAGTTAACATGCAGTGTTAGTTTCAGTTGTACATCTAATTGCTTTTTGATTGAATTTTTTATCCTGTTTTATATTTACTAATGGCTTATTAATTATATCTCTTTAAAGCATTTGTGGTGGTTGCCATAAGGTTTATGATACATGTCTTTATCACATTCCCCTTTCAAATAATATTATACTACACATTGTGTATATATACATAGTATTAATTCAATCTTGGTGCTGGTGGTGACAGTTCTAAAAGAGTTGATGTTTAATGGAGGGAAGTACATAATGAGTACTTAGGATATTTGCCATTTAACCTCACTGTCATTTGAGTATCATATTTATTATTAAGAGCACTCACAAATGAGCTGATATCTTCCCTCCTTTTTAAAATGGACAGATGAGGAAATTGCTAGAGTTGTATGCTATGCCTCCTTTTTGGTTTGTTTTTTTTTAATTTATCTATTTATTTTGAGAGAGAGAGAGAGAGCAAGAGCGAGTGAGCATATGCACAGGGGAGGGGCAGAGAAAGAGGGAGAAAGAGAGTCCCAAGCAGGCTCCTCACTGTCGGCACAGAGACCAGTGTGGGGCTCGATCTGACAGACCATGAGATCGTGACCTGAGCCATAATCAAGAGTCAGACACTTAACTGACTGAGCCACCCAGGTGCCCTTCTCCTTTTTGTTTTCTAAACCAGAGAAAGAATGAGACTGTCTAGAATTCTGTGCTGTCCAATTTAGTGTCCACTAGCCACATTTAATTCCAATTAAGTTTAAAATTCAGGTCCTCAGTCATACTGGCCACATTTCAAGTGCTCAGTCACCACGTGTATTGAACAGTGCAGGTGTAAAACATTTCCATCAGCACAAAATTCTGTTGGATAACACTGTTGAAGGAGGAATTAACTAGTTGTCCATGGCTTACCTTTCTAAGTCTGCTTTTCCTGGTTTCTTGAATGCCATTCTCTGAATGTATCACCATTCTATTTACTATCAGTCCAGAGAAAATATGAGTGGTTAATCCTTAAAAAGGCCAATTACTGACTATTGAAGATCCTTAGCCAGGGCCCCCACAGGTTTCCAAGGCACCAAAATTCATTTTTCTCTCACTTGACTGCTGGGTATGACGCTTTTGAATATACTATTCTTCTTGGTTCTTTCCTCTTTTTGTTTATATGACACCAGTTCTGCCTTTTCTACTTCTATCTCTGGTTACTCTTTCATAGGTTCTTCTTTGTCTTGCCTATCCCTTAATGACAGCCTTCCACAGAGGTCCATCCTTAACTTTATTTTTGACTCCCTGGGCACCAAATACCATATATATGCTAAAGGTCAACAAATCCCCAGTTCAGACCTCTAACCTGAGTTCCTCATGAATATATCTGTGTGGCTGCCCTGTATGCATCCCAGCCTCCATATGTCCCAGATGAATTCACTCTTTTCTTCTCTTGCAAACTTGGCTCTACCCCATCTCAATGTGGGTCATTACTGTCTGCTGTGTTTCTGAGCCAGAAACTTGGAAACTCCCTCATAATCCAAACCAGTTAATCAATTTCTGTTGATTCTACCTCCTAATTACTTCTCAAATTGATTTTTTGTTTATTCCCAACTTCCTGTTTTTAAGTCCTCCATATTTTCAAGGGTTCTTACAAACTCATTAGTCTTTCTCCTTCCCGTTTGTCTTCTCCACTACTGAAGAGTTATCTTTCTAAAATGCAAAGCTGATCACTTTATTCCCCTATTTAAAATTCTTCTAAGTCCCCACATTATGTGTGGCAAAAAATGCACCCATGTAAACATAATATAGGGGTCTCTTCTGAGTCTGCCTCTTCCCACCTCTTCCCACCTCTTTTATCCTCGTCTTTCAGTCCTCAACTTACAATCTTAGAGTCTTCATTCAATCATGTCCAGCCACTTAACTGCCTGGAACTCCTCAGAATCAACCATCTATTTCCCTCTGACCTCTGTGCCCTTTGAACTTTCTCTTCCCTTTACTTGAGGCTGATACCTCTCCCCATCCTCACCCCACCACACACCCTTTTCCTCCTTGCCTGGCTGATTCCTTCCTGTCCTTCAGGATTCCATTCAGACCTCCTTAACTTTATTCCCTCTGGGAATGTTTCCCTGATATCTTCCCTCCCCAGATTAGTCTTTGTGCATCTTGGACTTGCCCTGTGTTCTCATAGTATTCTGTGCTTTTCTCCACCATAGTAATCTCCCTATATTGTAACAGCATTGAAAGTATTCAGTAACAATTGATGGGATAACCTAACAACTTCGAATGAGTTCATAGACTAATAAATCATATTATAGAAACCTTCTATTGTGTTCTTACAGGTGAAGATGCTGGAAGCAGATCTGGTTTCAAAAATGCTACGAGCTGTTCTGCAGTCTCATAAGAACGGAATAGTATTACCCCGCCTCCAAGGAGAGTACAGATCCTTGACTGGAGACTGGATTCCCTTTAAGCAGTTAGGTTACCCAACACTAGAAGCCTATTTGAGAAGTGTGCCAGCAGTTGTGAGGATAGAGACTAGTAGATCTGGAGAGGTAAGAAGGTAATTGTGCATGTCAAGAGTCAAACCAATTCTTTTTTTTTTTTCTAATGTTTATTTTTGAGACAGAGACAGACCATGAGTGGGGGTGGGGCAGAGGGAAAGGGAGACATAGAATCCGAAGTAGGCTCCAGGTTCTGAGCTGTCAGCACAGAGCCCGACATGGGGCTCGAACTCGTCAACTGCGAGATCGAAGTAGGACGCTCAACCAACTGAGCCACTCAGGCGCCCCAAGAGTCAGGCCAATTCTTAATTGCCTGCCTGGCACTTCTAATCTCCTAACTAGGACAGAAGTCAAAGTGAAAAGTACTAGCTAAGTGGTTTGAGATTGTTAGTGATAGAAAGCATCCAAGACACAGCCTAAATTCTGATGTCTTTTGTTATATCCCTCAGACTCTTTTTGATGTAAAACTTAGACTCTAGTCACTATAGATGAAAAAATTTAAAGTTTACCCAGTCATTAGCATTCAAGCAAAATAAGTGTACTGGAGACCTAAATGCCAGGTGTCAGCACCCATGCATTATACACCTGCTACAACTGTTTTTGCTCAGGTCACTAATGACCTCCTGATTATCAGAGCTAATAGATACTCTTAAATTCTCATTGTTTGACCTCATTCCTATCTGTTCCTACTATCTGGACCCTAGTTGAGTCTCTAGTGGATCATTCAGCACTTTGATTTTTTTTAAATATTTTTTAAGTTTATTATCTATTTATTTATTATGAGAGAGAGAGTATGAGCAGGGGAGGGGAAGAGAAAGAGGGAGAGAGGGAATCCCAAGCAGACTCCACACTGTCAGTGCAGAGCCTGATGTGGGGCTCGAACTCACGAACTGTGAGAGCATGACCTGAGCTGATATCAAGAATCAGATGCTTAACTGACTGAGCCACTGAGCGCCCCAACACTTTGATTATTACAGGGCCTTCCCTACCATTCTCCTTGTCCTCCTTAATCCCTTCTTCCTCTAGGCTGTTCTACCCTTCACACCAATATGATAAGACTATTTAAATCTTTTAGTTTCTCTGGAAGAATATTTTATATAGAGCATGGCAATTTGGTGGTAGCAATGAAATGTTTTATTGCACATACCCTGTGACCCAGCACTTTCACCCCCTGGTATCTCCCCAATATATGGTATAAAAGATATGGACAAACCATTGTCCAAAAGACAAAAAGCACCCACCTTACCAAACAGCATATTCTTCTGGGTTCATTTCTACATAGGTAAATAGATATAACAGATCTGGGGTATTTCTTACCCAAACTTGTAATAGTTGTTCTGTTTGGGGGCATGGGGAAGGCAGTGGGTGGAGGAGGGAAAAGGGGAGCAGGATCAGGAGAGTGATCAAAGGGAAGGTTCACCTGTGTGTAATAATTTTTATAAGGATCATGTCTAAATTAATTAAATACTATATTAATAATAAAACTTGCTTCAATATCCCTGATTCTTCTAGACAGATTTAAGCCCCCCTTTCTGTCTACTTGACACTTTGTAATACATCCAATATAGCATTTAACATAATGCTTTCTATTTAGTCTCTTTGTGTCTCTCTTTTTCTTCGTAAGTTTCTTGAGGATGGATGATTGTTTTTTAACTCCAGATAATTCTTTTTTTTTTTTCAACGTTTTTTATTTATTTTTGGGACAGAGAGAGACAGAGCATGAACGGGGGAGGGGCAGAGAGAGAGGGAGACACAGAATCGGAAACAGGCTCCAGGCTCCAAGCCATCAGCCCAGAGCCCGACGCAGGGCTCGAACTCACGGACCGCGAGATCGTGACCTGGCTGAAGTCGGACGCTTAACCGACTGCGCCACCCAGGCGCACCAGATAATTCTTAATAAATATGTGTTTGACTATATGAATGATCAAATGTCTCATGAATTAATAATGCCTCATATGGTTACTGTGCTGTAATTTACTCAACCCTGTTCTCCTATTATGGACATTTTGACTGTTACCAGGTTTTGAAAATTAAAATAACCCCTCTTGCACATATTTGGGTATGTAAAGTTTTTTTTTCAGTTATATTCTTGTAATATATTTTCAGGAATAGAAATACCGGGCCAAAGAATAGGAGTATGTCTTGGCTTTTGTAAAGCCTCATTGCTTTCCTGTTCTTGATTTCTACTTAGAACCAGAGCCTTTAACACTAGAGGTGGCTTTAGAGACTATCTAGTCCCAGTATTCTACACACTGGAAAAAAAATCTCCCATATATCACACCAGTTTTTTTAAAAGATGAAAAGCTGAGCTGCTGTGTTTTAAGCAGGTGCTGCAGGGTCCAGGGCCTCTGCTTGCCCTGCCGTGCCCTCACTGCACTGCCACTGTGAGGCTCCAGAGTTACCTTCGTGGAATCTGGTGGCACCAATGAACAGTTTGAAAACCCTAGATCTAAGCCCTGTTTTATAGCTGAGAGAGTGTACTACAATGTGGGAGCTAAGCTGCTTTGTCCCAAGTCATCCAGCTAATCTGTTTCAGTGGCAAGATTAAGATTGGGTTGTCTTTGAGAGGTAAGAAAAATAGTGATTACAAGTACCTACTTTGGATTCAGAGAGATAACCTAGCTGTGTCACTCGGGAAGGTTGCTTAACTTCCCTGAGCCTCTGTTCTCCCATGTATAAACTCGAAATAAAATATATCTCACAGATTATATGAGATAATATGTGCAGATCACAGGTTTCTTTTGGTTCATTGGTTAATCCCATAGTACCTAGCACATTATAGATGTTTAGTGAATACTTGTTTAAGGAATAAATGAAATTTTCAATTTGAGGAGAGATCATTCAATGTGCTAGACTATTCTTGATGTCTCATAGAATGTAATTTTGCTCTAACAGTATCAAAAAGAGAGAGGGATGTGAATATTTGTATACAGCTTGAGTTGGAACATGTAAACTCACTAAGATCCACTTTTAAAAATCGGCCTCTAGGCAGCAGTGAATCTGAGAAATGTTTCTCCTCTCACCTTGCCTCTCGTGAATAGATTACCTGCTATGCCATGGCCTGCACAGAAACTGCAAGAATTGCTCAGCTTGTGGCTCGTCAGAGGAGTTCTAAAAGGAAAACTGGGCGGCAAGTTAATTGTCAGATGAGAGTGAAGAAAACTATGCCATTTTTTCTAGAAGGTAAGGTCTTTTCACATGCTAAAATTTTTAAACCTATCTATGAATACACTGTCATATGGAATTATGGAAATATTGCTTGTATTCATGATAAACACCTATATTTGTTAGCATTCATATGTCAAGAGGGAAATCTTAAAGCTAGTACTGTATTTCCATTTGAAATTAAGTGAAGATGATGAGCATGACTCACTAAGTTATTACACAATGTGAGATAATTCAGTTTTAATTAAGCTTATTATGGCAAAGTGTTGTTTTATTCTTTTAGGTTTTTGAGCGGGGGAAGCCTCATCCAGAATGTTGGATGAACTAAGAACCTATGATTTAATGTCTTATTTAGCAAGTCATGTCTTTTATGTTAAGATCCTCTATTTTTGGAAAAACATGAATTGTACACAAAGGTGTTAGAGGCAACTTAGCCAGTGTTTACTGAACAATTATCTCAGAGAGCTTTTTTTTTTTTTTTTTTTTTTTAATTTTTTTTTTTTTTTTTTTTTTTTCCACTTTTTTTATTTATTTTTGGGACAGAGAGAGACAGAGCATGAACGGGGGAGGGGCAGAGAGAGAGGGAGACACAGAATCGGAAACAGGCTCCAGGCTCCGAGCCATCAGCCCAGAGCCTGACGCGGGGCTCGAACTCACGGACCGCGAGATCGTGACCTGGCTGAAGTCGGATGCTTAACCGACTGCGCCACCCAGGCGCCCCTCAGAGAGCTTTTAATCAGTTCTAAAACTAAATTCTCAAGATATAGTTCAATGATAATATGAAGGAGTAGACCCCCAAATGCCACCATGAGCATTTTAGACAAGAGAACAGTCATGGGAGAATGGCCATTTAGGGCTTCATGGCAAAGGGGGATTGAACCCAGATCTTGAATGAGGGGAAGAATTTCAATTGATGGAGAAGAAATGGGAGGCCTGAGATATGGCTGAGTGTGCTACATTTGTAGCAACGTGGGGTGGCTGCCACTGAAGTGTTAGTTGGTGAGTAGAGAGGGAAGGTAACTGGCTAATTTAGCAGATGAAGCTACGTTTTGAAGAAATCTCATCTGCTAAATACCAATGTCTACTTCCCCTACTGACAAACCCTATAGTGGCAACTTCCTCGTGCTCTTACAAACTATTCTGAGAATAGAGACTCCCAGAAAACATCTGGACGGGGGAGTGGCATAGTGACATGAAGCTTTTGGGAAGCTAATTGATTCCATTATGTATGCCTAACTTCACAGGAAAACCAAAAGCAACCCTCAGACAACCAGGATTTTCTTCAGATTTTTCTATCAGCAAAAAACCTAATCCAACACTGCTAAGAGACAGAGGAAACTCTCTTGGAGTTAAGTCAGATGCTGAAACGCCGCCTTACACGTTACACACAACTGCTGGAAGTGAAGTATTCAAAGACGTTCCAGTGCAGAGACATGTGACCATGTCTACCAGCAACAGGTATTTGGGCTTTGTCTGGCTAAAAGGAGAAGTTTGGTGAATCTATGATAATAAATGTTAAAAGCATTCCGGAAAAGAAGGAAATACTTTCTGTTTTACCTAATGTAAGTTCACATGTAGCAGAGAAATGCATCATTACTAGTAAATCCACTCTTCCTGGCTACCTGAATGTCATTGTCTGAGTATCTTCATTTTATATTTTCTCTGCATTGTTGGTAATATCTCCTTGTAAAATTCATTTTGAAAGCTCTCACAGGAAAAGAAAAGGCTCTTGAAGGCTATTCTAAGATGCTATTTCAGGATAACTTACAACTTTTTCTGAAAACCTTTCTTATAATTAGTTTTATAACTTCTAAGTAACATTCTTGATTTGCACATTCCACTGTGCTCCAATAATCATATCTATAATTATATAGATTACATATATATATTATATGATTATATCTATAATCACACATCCATGCATCAGCATATCCGACTGGCAATATTAACACAACCTTCAGGTTCTAGTTTGAGTGCTGCCATTTATTAGCCAGGTGAACAAGTGAAATGATTTCATCTTTTAGGGCTGTGGTTTGTTGTTGTGGTTTGTTGAATGAAAATGTTAAACTAGGTGACCTCAAAGTTCCTTTTCGGCTTTAAATCTTATACTTTTTGTAAGGTAATTCAGGTCAGCAAACTATGACCCACGGGCTAAATCTGGCCCATTGCCTGTTTTGTGTAAA
This sequence comes from Neofelis nebulosa, assembly GCF_028018385.1. Classification (NCBI taxonomy): domain Eukaryota; kingdom Metazoa; phylum Chordata; class Mammalia; order Carnivora; family Felidae; genus Neofelis; species Neofelis nebulosa. The sequence goes on along the minus strand of NC_080793.1, from coordinate 34,837,664 downwards.
TAAAGTTTTATTGAAACAAAGCCACATCCCTTTGTTTATATCATTGTCTGTGATTTCCTTTGCGCAACTGCAGTTAAGTAGTTGTGCAGAGACATTATGGCCTGCCAAACCTAAAAGATACACTAGTGGACACTTTTACAGGAAACATTTACCAACTCCTGATATAGATGAATGAGTATCCCATTCTTTCATTCTTTTTGTGCCTTTATAAAACAAATTTTGTTGTATTATTTTTTTTAAGTTTATTTGAGAGAGAGAGAGAAAACATGAGCAGGGGAAGGGGTGGGGGTGGGGGTAGAGAGAATCCCAAGCAGGCTCTGCACTGTCAGCACAGAACCCGACGTGGGGCTTGGATTCACAAAACCGTGAGATCATGATCTGAGCCAAAATCAAAAGTCAGACACTTAACTGACTGAGCCAACCAGGCGCCCCATGTTATATCCCTTTAAATCGGTGTTCAAATATTCCATTTTGTGTAAAAGCTACACCTCCCCCACCCCAGCACTCCCCCTACTATACTAGAATATTTAGAAGTATTTTTTTTAACTTAAAATTTTTTATAATGGTATATATTTAGTGCTATTTATGGTTAGTTGTTATAATTTTGATAAGGTCTAGAAAATACATAGTTAGAACTTGGATCTTGACCCAAAGCACTAGTTAGGGCCAGCATGTGACTGAGGTACCACTGTGTCCTCTGCTTCCATGCCTCCATTTCAAGTTCCCATTTTGAATTGAATCTATAAAATGACAACAAAACCAAGACATACTGCATTGTGGGCCCAGGAGAACATTCTCTACCACATTGTCTGGTGTCTCCTACCCATCTCTTACTGGCAATGGGCAACCCAGGTAAGTGCCTTCCATTCCTCCGGGTAGGACCAGCAGTGATTGAGAGGGGGCTGTGCAAGCACCAAGATGCCCAAAGAGCAGGCCCAAGATCGTGCTTTCTGACCTACAGCCTAGTGTGTTCTCACCCTCTTTCACCTGCAGCATTAGGTCCAGGGGAGTGCATTCTGTTCCTGTGGGCAGCACCTGATCAAGAAGGAGCCCCAACAGCAACAAGTAAATTTAAGTTAGCCCATAAGGGCTCTGAAAAATCAGTTATCATTGGAACTACAGCTACAAATGTGGGCCAGGAGCTGTGTGCTAAACCTAAGCAGGTGATTGCCTGCTAAAATAGGACTTTTAAATTGGATTAATAGTTTCCTAACGTATGTCCAAATGTCCAGGATACAATAAAAAGTCACTTGTTATACTAAGAACCAGGATAATGACAACTTGAATGAGAAAAGACAGTTGACAAATGCCAAGAGCGAGATCAGTCAGATGTTGGAATTATCTGGCAAGAATTTTACAGCAGCTCTCCTAAAATGCTTCAATGAGCAAATGAAAAGAATTTGGGGGGCAAAATGGAAAAAAAATAAAATTCACCAAAGAAGTAGAACATATAAAAAAGAATGAAATGGAAACTGTAGTATTAAAAAAATGGAACACCAAACTAAAAAACTCACTGGGTAAGCTCAACAACAGAATGAATACGACAGAGGGAAGAATCCATGAACTCAAAGATTAGAGCAATAGAAATTACACAATCTGACCAACAGAGTAAATAGACTTCCTTCAAAAACAAAACAAACAAAAGAACACCTACCAAAGCCTGAGGGGCCTTTGGAAATAAAACACCTAGCAGAGCCTTAGGAATCTGTGGGGGGAAATAAGAAAAGATCTAACGTTTGTATTATCAATGTCTTGGGAGAAGAGAAAGAGTGGGGCTGAAAGAGTATTTGAACACAAAATGGCTGAAAACTTCTCAAATTTGGCTAAGAATATAAACCTACAGATTCAAGAGTTCAGAGAATCCTAAAAAAGATAGATCCAAGAAACCCACATGAAGACACATCATATTAAACTTCTGAAAACTAAAGACAAAAAATCTTAAAAACAGCAGGAAATGACACATCACTTATAGGGGATTACCAGTTTTAATGACAGTGGATTTCTCATCTATGACCATGGAGGAACCCTGAAGGAAGGAAGCAGCACATTTTTCTTGTGCTGAAAGAAAAAACTGTCAGCCATAAATTCTATATCCAGGAAAAATATACAACAGGAATGAAAGGGAAATAAAGACATTCTCAGATGAAAGAAAACTAAGAGAATTTGTCACTAGTTGACCTACTCTTAAAGAGTGGCTAAAGGAAGTTCTCTCAAGAGAAAATAAATACTATAAGATGGGCTTGGAATTTCAGAAAGGAAAGAGCAGAACTGGTAAAAACAGGTATAAATGTAAGATTATCCTTCTTATGAGTTTCTTAAATCATGCTAGGTTGAAACAAAAATTATAACACTATCTGATAAGTGCTCAACATATATAGAGAAAGAACTTCATTAAATTTGCAAAACTGGGGGGAGGAGAGGAGACCTAAAAGGAAGTAAGGTTTGTACACTTAAAGTGGTAAAACGTTGATACCAATGGAATGTGATGTTGTATATATATATTGGAATGCTTAAACCAACTAGTAGGAAAGCTATACAAAGTGATATACAGAGTGATCAAACAGGGGAGGGGCAGAGAGAGAGGGAGACACAGAATCTGAAGCAGGTTCCAGGCTCTGAGCTGTCAGCACAGAGCCTGATGCAGAGCTTGAACCCACGAACTGTGAGATTATGACCTGAGCCAAAGTCAGACGCTTAACCAACTGAGCCACCCAGGCGCCCCTATACCACTTTTTCTTTAACTATTCCTCAGTTGATGGACATTTGGGCTCTTTCCATAGTTTGGCTATTGTTGATAATGCTGCTGTAAACATCAGGGTGCATGTACCACTTCGAATCTGTATTTTTGTGTCCTTTGGATAAATACCTAGTAGTGAGATTGCGGGTTGTAGGGTAGTTCTATTTTTAACTTTTTGAGGAACCTCCATACTATTTTCCAGAGTAACTGCCAGTTTGCATTCCCACTAACAGCATTCTCATCGACATCTGTTGTTTCCTGTGTTGTTAATTTTCGCCATTCTGATGGGTATGAGACAGTATCTCATTGTGATTTTGATGTGCATTTCCCTGATGATGAGTGATGATGAGCATCTTTTCATGTGTCTGTTAGCCATCTGGATGTCTTCTTTGGAAAAATGTCTATTCATGTCTTCTGCCAATTCTTAACTGGATTATTTGATTTTTGGGGTGTTGGGTTTGACTAATTACTTTCAATGTAAGTTTAATTACTTTAAATGTAAAAATGCATGAAAAGATGTTCAACTTCATTACCCATCATGGGAACGCATATTAAAACGCATATTAAAATGAGATATCATCATGACACACCTATCAGAATGACTAAAGTAAAAAATAGTGATAATACTGAATGCTGGCAAGGATGCAGAGAAACTGGATCAATCGTACATTGCTGTTGAAAATGTAAAATTAATAGCTACTCTAGAAAACAGTTTGGGAAATTTCATTAAAAAACAAAAGCAACTAAACATGCAGCTATCACATGACCCGGCAGTTGCACTCCTGGGCATTTATCCCAGAGAAATGAAAACTTATATTCATATAAAAACCTGTACACAAATGTTCATAGAAACTTTATTCATAATAGTCCCAAACTGAAAACAACCCCAGTGTCCTTTAGTAGGTGAATGGTTCAACAGACTGTAGTACATTCAGACCACAGAATACTTAGCAATAAAAAGGAACAAACTATTAATAACACAGCAACTTTGGTGGATTTCAAGGGAATTCTGCTCTGTGAAAGAAGCCAGTATCAAAAATGTTACATGCTGTGTGATTCTATTTATATAACATTCTTGAAATGACAAAATTGTAGAGATGGAGAACAGATAAGTGTTTGCCAAATGTTAGGGTTTTAGGAAGTCGGAAGGGTGTGGCTATAAAGGTATAGCAAGAAGGGGCCTTGTGATGGGACAGTTGTGATTATAATGATTATAGTCTGATGATTATAACCAATAAGTTATTGATTACAGTGGTGGTTACAAGGATCTATATATGTGGTAAAATTTCACAGAACCACATGCACACAGACACACACACATGCACATGCGCATACATGTAAAACTGGTGAAGTTTGAATAAGTTCTGGATTATACCAATGTCAGTTGCCTGGTTCTGCCGATGTACTATACAAAGATGTTACCACTGGGGGAAACTGGGTGAAGGGTGCATGTGACCTCTATGTATATTTTTTGCAACTCCCCATGAACTTAAAAGTATTTCAGAATACAGTTGACCCTGAACACCATCAACATGGAGTTAGGTGAGCTAACCCCACACACAGTCAGAAATACACATACAACTTTTGAGGCCCCCCCCCCAAGTTTGACTGCTAATAGCCTACTGTTGACCAAAAGCTTTACTGATAATATAAACAGTAGGTTAACACATATTTTGTGTATTATATGTATTATGCATTGTATTTTTACAATAAAATGAGCAAAAAAAATATTTTTAAGGAAATCATAAGAGAAAATACATTTACAGTACTGTACTGTGTTTGTCAAAAAAATATGCATCTGGTGGACCTGTGTAGTTCAAACTCATGTTGTTTAAGAATCAAGTGTAGGGGCACCTGGGTGGCTCAGTCGGGTAAGCATCCAGCTCTTGGTTTTGGCTCAGGTCATGATCTCACGGTTCATGAATTTGAGCCCCGCATCGGGCTCTGCGTTGGCAGTGTGTAGCTTGCTTGGGATTCCCTCTCTGTCCCTCTCTTTCTGCCCCTCCCCTGCTCGCTCTCTCTGTCTCTCAAAAATAAATAAATAAAAACTTTAAAAAATGTTTAAAAAGTGTAAAAAGTTAAAAAAGGGAAAGCAAAAGCCTTATTTTTATGGTTTTAGTTTTGAGAATTAATATATCCTTTTATCTTCTGCCTTTCACTGTAAAAATTTCAAATTTCGTATGGTAGAATATCTTGTACAATAATTTCTAAAATTATACACCTAGCTGTCTTCAGCTGTCTTGCTTTACATAGGTTATGTTACAGACTACTTTAACTATAAACTGTTAAAGATGTCATAAAACATCTTAATCAAACCTTTTTTTAAAGAGCATAATACAAATTGAAAGAATCCTTTTAAGAGGAATCTAAATACCACCTGGTGGCAGCTATTATGTGCATCCCTTTTAATTATAAAATCAAAAAAATTACTCTTACCAAAAATAGAACAAGAGCAAAAGCTGTTTTATCTACTTATAAAATACATGAGCAGTAATAGTAAGTAATAAAAACTATTATTAACTTAACATTTGGAGGGTCACCAAATCTTTTGGGAAGCTGATAAAAGGTATAAATGATTTTCCCAGAAAAATATATGTGTACACATATACATACATCTTTGTATATTCAAGAGATTCATGGACCTCAGAAGCCCCTTCTCAGGATCTTTGGTTAAGAATTCATGCCTGCCAGTTAACAAACTGAAAGGGTTCTAGAAAAATAACATAGCTGATATTTTCTGATATTGTAGGCATCAATCTAAGTTTATCATGTGTCCAGTAAAATACAAAGAGGGGTCAGGAGTAAGGATATATGATTGATTTGTGATTTCTCTGGTTTATATGAGGGAAGGAAATGTGTATATATAAAATAATATAATATATAACCATGGTATTTTTATTAAAGTGATAAGATTACTAAATGAGGTATTTAATGTATTTATCCATAAAACACAGATAAATATGGTACTGAAGTTCAAGATTTCCATTAGGCCTAGAAAGAGAGAAGAAATTACTGTGTGTATATTGTAATGAGTAAGATCATGGACTTTGGATAGGAACAAATGGCTGTTTGGCACTAACCAACAGGCACTATGATTAAAAAGGCATCTTTCAAGTATTAAGCTAAATAAATGTGAATTTGTTGTTGGTTTCTGCTTCTTTGCATATGTTTAAAACTGTTGTATGTTTAGTATGTGCTAAATATTTGTAGGAAGTATTTTCTAAAATGCATTTATTGCTTGGCTCTGATTGTAAAAATACTATGTGTATGGCATAGAAAATTTGCAAAGTGTAAAGAAGTAAAAGGAATTTTTAAAATTGCCTCTAATCCGGAGCACCTGGGTGGCTCAGTTGGTTAAGCATTGGACTCTTGATCTCGGTTCGGGTCATGATCTCACAGTTTGTGGGATTGAGCTTGGAATTCTCTCTCTCCCTCTCTCTGTGCCCCTCCCTTGCTCATGTTCTCTCTCTGTCTCAAAATAAATAAATAAACTTAAAAAAATTGCCTCTAATCCAAACATAAATGTAAACATTTAAAAGCTGTGGATATATAAAACGTTTAAACATAAATGTAAATATTTAAAAGTTGTGGATATATAAATTTTTAAAAATACAAATGGGCTCTTGCTATATCTTACTATTTTATAACCTGTTTTAAAAGGTAATATATTGGGGTACCTGGGTGACTCCGTCGGTTAAGCGTCCGACTTTGTCTCGGGTCATGATCTCACAGTCTGTGAGTTCGAGCCCACATCGGGCTCTGTGCTGACAGCTCGGAGCCTAGAGCCTGCTTCTGATTCTGTGTCTCCTTCTGTCCCTCCCCGACTCACACTCTCTCTCCCTCTCTCAAAAGTAAATAAACATTAAAAAAGTTTTTTTTAAAAAGTAATAATATATTGTTAACCCACATGATTAAGTATACTAGTACACTATCATTTTTAATGTCAGGGAGATCCATTGTCCAGCCTCCTATTGCTGAATATAAATTATTTCCACTATTGTAAGCAATTCTACAATGAAACATATTTGTAGAACAGTCCTTGCATATATTCACGACTAGTTCCTTACAATAAATTGGTAGGAAAAGGGTAAGAGGGTATACATTCTAAAGCTATTACTAATTTGTGCTCTACACAGATTATACCAATTATATTCTAGAAGCATATGGAAGTGATTATTTACTTGTACCCCTGCCAGTACTGGGCACCACTTTTTCAGTTGATGCCAAAAGGTGAAAAAATACACCTATATTTTAATTTCTATTTCTTTGACTTTCATTCTTAAGGGGGTTATAATTTTGTCATATGTTTACTTGACCATTTATAGATCTTTTATGAATTACGTGTCTTTGCCCTTTGTACAAACTTTCTGTTGGTTTTTTCTTTTTTCTTTCTCATTTGTAAAAATAATTTATAAATTAAGGATGTTGACCCTTTGTAATATGTTGGCAATATTTCCTCAGTTTATTTAATTTTTGTATTTCCACTATACAAAAACTTTAAAATTTTATATTTTTTTAATCTAACTAAATCTACCAATCTGTTCCTTGGTGGCTTCTGTCTTTAGGTATTATGCTTAGAAAATCATTTTTACCCCAGTACTGTATAATAGGTCTTCTGTTTTCCTTTAGAATTTTTATGGTTTCATTAAATCTTTAATCCAGAATTTATGTGGTTGTACGTCATGAGAGTTAGCAGTCTTGTTAGCCAGATGTCCTAATACCAGTTATTACATAATTTTTTTCTTTCCATGCTGGTTTAAAATGCTGTCTTTACCAATTGTAAATTGTTATAAATATATGACTTGGTTTCTGGCCTTTTCATTTGGAATCATTAATTACCTGTCTAATTCTTTTGCTGTGCCAAACTATTCAGATTATTATAACTTTATAAGGTGTTAATAACCTTTACTCTCTACTTCCTTCTCTTTCTACTGCTGATTTGGTTTCTTGCTTCTAACATGTGCTTTTATTACACTTATTGCCACTATCATAGCACTTAGTAGGTTTTGTTCTTATAGATTTTGTCAGTGCATTATTACCTATTTTTGTGTAAGAGGTTATACAAATCTAGCAGCTCACAACACCTAATTATTATTTCCTAATTCCTGTGGGTCATGTTTCTGGTACTGCTTAGCTAGGTCCTCTGCTTCAGTCTCTTATGAGGCTGCTGTGGGTGTTGGCCATGGATGGGGTGAACTGAGCAAGAATCTGCCTCTGGGCTGACACACATGCTTGTTGGCCAAATCACCTTCATTTTTTTCCTCAGTGCTTGACTTCCTGGCTGTTGGCCAAAGACCACCTTCAATTTCTTACCACACAGGCCTTCCCAATATGGCCATTGGCTTCATCAAAGCCAGCAAGGGAGAGATTATGCTGGGGGGGGGGGGGGCGGGGAGGGGAGATTTGTAATCTCATCATTTGTAATCCCCTCAACCTTGAAATATTCTGTTGGTTAGAAGCAAGTTACTCAAGGGAATGAGGTTCTATAAGGCTGTGGCTTGGCCACCAGGAGGCAAGAATGACTGGGGGCCATGTCACAGCAGCTTACTACAGTCGGTTTTCTCAACTATATGTATAGTCCATGAGATAGGGGTGTGTTTCTCTTATTTAATTGTATATAATTCCTGTCTGCCCATGCCCAGCTCATAGTAGGTCCTGAAATAAGTGTTTGTAGGGTAAGAATGTGTCTCTAATAAATGGCATATGTTTAGATTTGATAGGGTGGTTTTTGGACCAGTCTAAGTATTTGTCTTTTAAAATACTTAATAATTTGTCTTTTAAAATACAAAATAATAAAATTTTTATACTTACTTTTATAAGACTGGTTGGACCACTTTCATCTTACTATGTTTGTTTTTCACGTGTCCCTGCAGTTTCCCTTGAAATCTTTCCTTTGCTGTGTCAACTGTTTTCTGTCCCATCCATCAGACCTACCTATGCCTGAGCCATATCAGTCCCTGCCATAATCTCTCTGTGCTCCCTCTTTGCTCATAAGCCTCTGCCTGCTAATAGAGCCCTCACAGCTGACTCCAAGCAGAGGAGGGTTCCAGTTTACAACTTTAGGGCTCTGGTGCAAGGGAAAAGAGGGCTGTCTCCCTGACAGTTCTCTAAAAATAGAAGTTGGATATGTTTTTGGCATCTTCCATTATTACCTAGATGTATTAATATGTAAACATGATGTTCTTATAGTTGCATAGCATCATATATTAAATAAGTTGTATTGGTAGCCTACCATTTAATAATTTCTTGTAGAATTAAAGTATTATGAGGAGATGTTCTTTATTCCAAAGAATTCATCTAATTTTTAGAGTATTCCATACTATCTAAAAGTTGGGGGGCGCCTGGGTGGCACAGTCGGTTAAAGCGTCCGACTTCAGCCAGGTCACGATCTCGCGGTCCGTGAGTTCGAGCCCCGCGTCGGGCTCTGGGCTGATGGCCCAGAGCCTGGAGCCTGTTTCCGATTCTGTGTCTCCCTCTCTCTGCCCCTCCCCCGTTCATGCTCTGTCTGTCTGTCTCTGTCCCAAAAATAAATAAAAAACGTTGAAAAAAAAATTTAAAAGTTGGAAAATATGTATATTGTGTCATTGTCACCTGTTCTAGTCCCATACCCACTGCTGGGCAAGGTTTACTCATAGGTTGATTCAATCATCCTATTCATTCCTACAACATTCACTGCCCTTTGCAAGTGTCAAGCACTGCCCTAGGCTCTGGGAACAGGTTATTAAGACACTTGGAGCCTAGTGAGGGAGACTGACATGAACATATATGAGTGTGAGTGAGTGTGTGTGTGTGTGTGTGTGTGTGTCTGGTTTCATTGTCCTCATATTTGGAAAAATCTTCCTATGTATATCCAATATAATTCATATAAAAATTATTTTGGTGAGTGTATGAAGTGTGGGGAGACAATGCTTTTTCTTTTCTAACTTGCTACTTGAGCAGTCCCTCTGTGGTTTGGAATGCCACCTTTCTCACGTGCTAAGATACAGCGTCAATTGAGTGTTTCTAAGCTCTGTATCATTTTACTTATCTGTTTAAATATTATAAATGTTGTAACTTTATAACTCACTTCAGTATCTGGTGGTATAAGTCCTTCATTTTTTGGTTGTATTCCAAAATATTCTTTATGATCAACTACTTATTCTTTGCATGGTTTTATTTATTTTGTATTGCCGGTCCCTTAAAGGTGATTAATTGGAAATCTAACTTCCATGTTCTCTTAAAGTCCTAGTTTAAATTTAGCTTTTAACACATTTTCTCTAATATGAAACATGAAAGTTGATACCAGTATCATTTCATTTTTGCTCATTTTGAAATATTCTAATGAATTCTTTTGCTATTCAGTGCCACAGAAACTTTAAATGAAAAGCACAGTGCTTAAAACCTGGCATAGACTTTGATGTTTGATTTTTAACTTACTTTTTTTTTTAACACCTTAGGTTTAGCCCAAAGGCGTCCCTCCCACCACCTTTTCAGATGCATCTCTCAAGAACCTGTGCTAAGGAAATAAATGGTATGTTTTCTAAACATTATCTTCATGAAACATTTCAGCTTCTAGAGCCTTAGAACCCTAAGAAAAATATCTGGTGGTGGCTGTTCGCATTTGCTCTCACCCTATCCTATTTATTATCTTTCTTCCCCTCTTTCCTCATTTCTTTAAATTATGAATTGAAGTGATCTAAAGAGAAAATAGCACCTCCAGGGATATCATTATTCTGACATAAGGCCTTCTGCATATTAGACGAGTTCTGTTTCGCTCCATGTGTCACCGAGAGATACTTATGTGCCTTGTCACCCTCTTACTCTTCAGAGGATAAGATTTAAAGCACATAAATATGAGGTTTCAACTCAGAAAATAGTTTCAGATACTCCACCATTTTTAAAAGCTGGGACCCTAAACTATACACAGTGACCACTAAGCATCTTAGTATGATACAAATGATTCCTTGGGTTAGAAGATCCAAAAGAGCTGTTAAGAAAACAGTAAGAAATGTAATAAAGTCAAAGAATCTGAAGATTAAAATTGCACACACTTGTCGAGGTGCCTGGGTGACTCAGTCAGTTGAACATCTGACTTGGGCTCAGGTCATGATCTCATGGTTTGGTTCGTGGGTTCAAGCCCTGCATCGGGCTCACTGCTGTCAGCGCAGAGCCCATTTCAGATCCTCTGTCTCCCTCTCTCTTACTGCCCCTCCTCCATTCACGCTCTCTCAAAAATGAAAAAAAAAATAAAACATTAAAAAAAGTAAAATGCACACACTCGGCATCTGGTCTCCTCCAACCAAAGTATAAATTCCCTGCTCATAGATGCATCTGAGGGAACAGTGTTTCAGGATCAGTATTTACATTGCATGAAATTTAAGTGTGATTTTAAATGATCTGCTGTTTCAAGTGTGATTCTGACTGAGTCAAGATCATTTTTTCCATATGAACACATCTCCAGTATTTCTTATGGAAATTACTTGAATCATATGATTTTTGTTTCTGTCAATAACTTTTACACATGTATTTTCTTTTTTTAAATTTCTTTTAACGTTTTATTTATTTTTGAGACAGGGAGAGACAGAGCATGAACAGGGGAGGGTCAGAGAGAGGGAGACACAGAATCTGAAACAGGCTCCAGGCTCTGAGCTGTCAGCACAGAGCCCGACGCGGGGCTCGAACTCACGGACCGAGAGATCATGACCTGAGCCGAAGTCAGCCGCTTAACCTGAGCCACCCAGGCGCCCCTACACATGTATTTTCTGAAACATGGCTACTCCCTTAGAGGTTGTAAATTCTTTTAAAATAGAGTAAGCTTTTTTTCTGCAGAACGCTGAGGACTTGTTTCAGGAGGATTGCAGTTCACGGGACAGCTGATATGTACACACTTACACACAGCCTCTCCTACCTGTTATAAAACAGACTCCTTCGTTGATTTAACAGAAACCACACAAGCTTAGGGGACTCCCAGTGACCCCACAAAACAGATGCATTTGCAGACTCCAACTGTGCATTAGTTACTGGCACTCTCTCTTTAAGGGGGGTCTGACCAGTTCTCAGAAGCTCATCTTTTCCTTATTCCCGATCCTTTTATATCATTATTTGGGAAGAACCTAAATAAATTAGTGATGTCCTTATATGGACATTGTGTGCCCTTTTGTTTGCCAAGCCAAACTCAGTCTAGTGCCCTGTTCTGGGTGAGAGCAGAGTTAGCATCCAGCCCTCCTCAAGGAGCTGCTCACCCTTTGGCTTCCTGGCATCCTCAGAGGCTAGAGGTCCCAGACCAGTCTGTGTATCTCTCTACCTGCCAGTTTAAAATAGAACTTCTGTGTATTGCTAAATTGTTTTTCTCATTAATAAAGCAGAAAAACATATTTTAAAACCTGGACATTTTCAAAATTTTCTATAAAATGTTCTTTGATCTTACTATTAAAGCACTATCCTAATGCTTTGTGGAATACAGGTTTAAATAAAGCATTGCATATAAACTAGTATTGTCTAAAGTTTAACCTTTCTTAGTTGCAGTTAGAGAATGATTGGTTAAATACTAAATTTTATTATTCTCTATGAAACAAGGTCACCCTGATGTTTAAATTAGGAAGCACCCTTGTCAGTGTCCTTCTTGGCCTTATCCTGTCCACTTCTAAGTCCCTTGACCCCCATAAGCCTGAAGGGTAACAAAGCCTAATAACACAGATACTAGGTAATGGGGATAATCTAAAATGTTAAGCCTTTTGGTTAATTCTATCATTTTTTTAATTTAAAGATAATTTAAATCAGACTGTTGAAAAACCAAATGTCACGCCTCCTGCCTCTTACACTTATAAAATGGATGAGGTTCAAAACCGCATAAAGGAAATACTAAACAAGCATAACAATGGCATTTGGATATCTAAGCTTCCACATTTTTACAAAGAGTTATATAAAGAAGAACTTAATCAAGGAATTTTACAACAATTTGAACACTGGCCTCATATTTGCACGGTACGTTTCTCCTTACTCCTCCCTTCTGATGCCTGCTCCCTGCCCTTCTTTCAGATTTTGAGTTATTAATCACATCACCTTTTATACAGGGAGCATGACGCACTTGACATAATATTGCTTCATTAATATTTATCTCTAAGATTAACATATGTTGGTTCTTACTTACGGAGATAGGTCAAGGTCGAGGACTGTGTGTGTTGTGATTGCTGTTTTTACATATTTTGTTTTAAATTATTTTTAAGTGCATTTTATATGTGGTAATATGTATACCATTTTGTATCGAACTGTTACCAATGGATACTGATAACTTTGCCATTTTAATAACTTGAACTTACTGGTAATAAAACTGCATTTGCCTCAAAATTTTACATGCTGGTTCCTGAGCATTTTTTAGAGACATTCAGCTGAACTGATTTTAGTTATTTTGACTACTTATTTATACAGTATCTTATTTTAATTTAAAAATGAACGTAGGGTTATAATTTAAAATTTTTGCAAAATTCTTTGGAGGAAAAAATTGACAAGTTAACTGACATCAATTTCTATACCTGTTTCTACTTGAGTGTCTGTTATAATACAATGATGGATCAGAATAGTTTATTAGAAATCTTAGTTCAGCCAGCGATAGAGACAACTAAATTCCTAAACCAAAGTAACTAACTTTCAGGTTTCTTAATGTTTTCATTTACATAGAATGTATTCAATCATGTAACTATTCTAAATGGTAGCATTAGTCGCTACTTGGTGCTTCTGGAATTAAATATACATACAATTTTGTTTTATAGAAGGCTTTCATTTATTTAATTGAATATGTATTTTGGCCCCTGACCTTGTTGGGTAATGCACAGACAACTCTCTTTTTCTAAGCCCCTGGCCTGAAGACATGTATTTTTGTAACCACTTTTTCCTCCAGGTCACTGACATGCATTCGAGTTCCAGTAACTTTCCAGGCAAGTCATTCTTTCATGCATCCAACCTATTTATTCATACACGATTTACTGTGCACCTGCTGGTACCAGTCACTGACTTAGATGCTAAGAACACCTTAGAGGCATGTCACGTGTCAGAATATTCAGTAGGAAGTGGGAAAACAAGAAGAAATAGCAAACTCTGGCAATAGGCTGTTTTCTTCCTTACGAAGTCAAGAATGTTTACAGACTGTAAGAATGTTACCCTGGTTTATGTGGAATGTAGGGTTTATCCTTATAATGGGAATTCCTATTAGTTGCTGTTCAGTTCATTCCATTTTTACTCCTTTCTAAGGAGAGTTTTCTCACTGGTTGCAGGTTCAGCAGCATTGATGTGCCCACTCAGATTTCCCTCATCTTGAGGGCATTTTTGATATTTCACCGCGCTACTCAGTTTAGAGGTTCAGGGCATGGAGACCCTTCTCAGGGGTGGATAGGGTTCTTTTATTTTTTAAATCCATAGACAGTCATGAACTTATAGCACATCTCAGTGAACTTAGAGCCTTTTTTTTTTTTTGTCAGGATACACCTATAACTCACTATAAAGCTTTGATTTAAAAAAAAAAAAGTTGTCTTTGGAGTAAAGTTTTAAAAATTAACTCCACAGAATCTTCTTAATGTATTGTTGTTTCTGGTTACTTTATTTTATACTCCATGATAATTACTTTTGTTTGTGTAGCTTAATTTATAGCTTTTGGGGGAAATCTTCATCTGTGTTATCTACGTGTCTGCAAAGCCCCAAAATCTCTCTTGCTAGGATTATAGGTGAGAGAGTATCTCTTTGATGTTAAAACCTTACTTAAAATGAAGGGTTTCCTACTAAATTTCAGGAGCTGAAACAACTGACTTTTTTATTTTTTCGTTGCTCAAATTCATCTTTCTTGCGTGATTATTTTCTGTTCAGGAGGTAAGGGTAGAACCCGAAGCAGAAATAGGATATACCTTCCTTATCTATATGCTGTGTCTCTCAACTTTGAGTAGGACTTCTTAGGTGCAATCACTATAAATTATTAGGGATGAAAATTGCTTAGTGTAAAAGCATTACATCTAAGATACCAAAAACTGCCAGTCTTATTGATGTCTATTAATATTTTTCAAAACTCTTTTTATAACATCTAAATATTCTTTAATAGCCTACTGGTAAACAGTTTTAAACAGTTACACCATGGTTATTTATAGACCGTTTTAAATAGTTATAGTACCATGCTTGTTTTTCTTTTCTTCTGACTTCTTGCTTTCCACTTTGGTGAAAAGCAGAAACACTGAGAGCATGACCAGAGCTGATACTATTACAGGCAAGGACAGACATCCTCAAATGCAGCACAGAAAAGTTAGGGTAAGGAAGATTCGGTCTTGTATTCGGTATGTATCTCTCTATATGGCTTATCGTGTAACCGAAGAAGAAACCCAAGTGCAGTGTATTTCCATATTGTTTTTTAAAGGACTTTCTCAGGGCACCTGGGTGGCTCAGTCGGTTAAGTGTCTGACTTCGGCTCAGGTCATGATCTTGCAGTTTGTAAGTTCGAGCCCCACTTCAGGCTCTGTGCTGACAGTTCAAAGCCTGGATTCTGCTTCAGATTCTGTGTCTCCCTCTCTCTCTGCCCCTCCCCCCACTTGTGCTCTGTCTCTCTCCGTCTCTCAAAAATAAATAAACATTAAAAAAGCTTTAAAAAAAGGACTTTCTCCCCCGATCATATAAAACATTCTATATAAAAAATTAAAAATAAAGCTATGAGGGGCACTTGGGTGGCTCAGTCGGTTAAGCATCTGACTTCGACTCAGGTCATGATCTCATGGTTCATGGGTTCAAGCCCTCTCAGCACAGAGCCTGCTTCAGATCATCTGTCTCCTTCTCTCTCTGTCCCTCCCTCAGTTGCACGCATATGCTCTCTCTCTCTCATAAATAAACATTTATACAAAAAGTAAAACTATGAAAGTAAAATCACCCATTTATACATATGTACAGTGGGTACCATATATACTTGCAAGACTCAGAGGTAACCACTTGCAGGTATTTCCATTTGAATATCAGAATGGGCAACATGAGCTTCTGGGGCCAAATAGCAGCTCTGAAATTTTACTTTCATGGAGGTTTTGATCAGCTGTATGCAGTATTCCATTTCGCAGGGATGTTGGATTACATTTGGATGCAGGCAGAAGGATGCTTTGACTCTTTTGTTCTTCATCTTGGGAATCATTCCAACAACAAAGTGTGGATTGAGTTTTGAAAGCTAAAGAGAATATAAAGTCATACTCACCATGATGAACCAGTTGCATAGTGTTCTAGGCAACTTGTGAGGGAAATGGAAACTGCAGGAGCTGTCCTGGAAAGGCAAAGAGCCCAAGATGGCAGGCCTTAGACCAAGGGTATTGGAGTCCAAGCATTTCCATTCAGTCCTTGGAGGAGGACAACACCTCTTGGGTGTTGTTGGTCTTATTAATAATGTTCTTCTTAACTGCTGTGTTTGGCTAGTATTTATGGAATGCTGCTGTGAACCAGACACTGACCTGGGTGTTGGAATAATAGTAAACAAGACAAACATGATCCTTGTCCTTATGGAACTTCCTGTCTAACAGAGAAAATAAACATGGAACAAATAATGATAAACCTGTGATTGTATTGAAGGAGAAGGGCAGGGTGCTGAGGAAATGTGTAAACAGGAGGGCCCAACTTAGCATGATGAGTCAAGAACTTCCCAGAGGAGGTGGCTGCTACACTAAAACCTGACAGGTGAACTGAAGTAAGTTAGGCAAAGGAAGCAGCTCATACCGAAGCCCTGAGATGGAAAGAAAAACAGGGCTTTTTCAACTGAAAGAAAGTAAGGAGAGAGTGGCTCAAGAAGAAACTCAAGAGGCAAGCAGAGGCTAGGTCACCTCGTGAAAGAGTCATCATTTGGTGGGAACTTAGCAGATTCCCCCCACCATGAGGTCACCCAGGATCCAGAGCCTCAGCAGACTTGGTTTTCTGGTAAAATTCCAGATCTTATAACAATGACTGTTGAGCCTCGGAGATTTTGTCAACATTCTCTACTGCAATATGGGTAGAGAGAGAAACCTCTCCATTCCCACATGAGCCAGAACATCTGTCTGTATTTAATGTCTTACCTAAAGCTGCAGAGAGAGCTGGGGGGCTCATTCTTTGAGCAGACAGGACCACAGGCACTCAGCTGAGAATTTGTACCCCGCCTCAGTGACCTAGAGGATGAGCATTGGGCAACACTCTGAGTTGTCCTGGAGGCACAGCGGCCTTCGTTACAAATGTGGCATTTCGTGAATGAGAGCATGACATCCTAGAACATAAAATGTGAGTGATTAAAAAAAAAATGCCCAATTGTACTAATTATTCATGCTTTGATAAAAAGTTTTTACTGTTAATCTGCATTTTTGTTAAGTGTCATCTTCCTACCCACTGGAAAGCACTACGCTTCAAGTTGTTTAGTACTGTAATACCTCAGACTTTAAAAAATGTGTCACAGTTGGGGCGCCTGGGTGGCGCAGTCGGTTAAGTGTCCGACTTCAGCCAGGTCACGATCTCGCGGTCCGTGAGTTCGAGCCCCGCGTCAGGCTCTGGGCTGATGTCTCGGAGCCTGGAGCCTGTTTCCGATTCTGTGTCTCCCTCTCTCTCTGCCCCTCCCCCGTTCATGCTCTGTCTCTCTCTGTCCCAAAAATAAATAAAAAACGTTGAAAAAAAATTTTTTTAAATGTGTCACAGTGGTGATGGCTGTCTCGCCACTTACAAAGATACGTTTTTATAGTTTTGGATGTTCAGGAATGTTTCTGTGGTAATTAATTACATAAGATAATAAGGCACCTGTCAGCCCATGCAAAGTGAACTGCCCTTTTTTTAAAGCCTGGATATTTCTGGGCTAAGAATGAACAACTTGGATTTCTAAGGAAGTGCGTGTAAATCGAACAGCAGTGATGCATGCTCAGACTTAATGGTATCGATACAATCTATATAGCAACGCCAGCAAAAGCCACAGTGAGAAGGTAAACTGAGACCTTGAAAGTATAGCCATAATATCTCATTGGAATCCAATTTCTTTTCTCACTTTTCACCAGTAAAAAAATATGTAGTGAACACACTGGAACAGTTTTTAAATTTAATTTCAGTGAGCATCTGAATAGGAGAAAGAATAGCTCTGTGGCAAAATCAGAAGAGACATTGGTGTGTATGATGTTGCTGTGCTGGACTTGAATAGAGCAACTGCCCGTCAGACCCTAGAGTATGATAGAAGGAGTGTGGGCTGGGGCACCTGGATGGCTGTGTCCATTAAGCATCTGACACTTGGTTTTGGCTTGGGTCACGATCTCAGAGTTTGTGAGATCAAGCCCCACGTTGGGCTCTGCACTGACAGCATAGAGCCTGCGTGGGAATCTCTCTCTCTCCCTCTCTCTCCCCCTTCATCACTCTCTCTCAAAATAAATAAACATTAAAAAAAAAGAGTTTGGGCTTTGGAATTCCATGTTTGCCTTGCCATTTCTTGGCTGCATTACTTTCAGCACACAAATCATCCTCTCAAGTCCCGACTCTTCTCTAAAATGTGACTGTTTCATAGCACCTGTGTGGCTCAGTTGGATGTCTGACTTTGGCTCAGGTCATGACTTCATGGTTCATGGGTTTAAGCCCCACGTCTGCTCTGTGTTGACAGCTCAGAGCCCAGAGCCTGCTTTGGATTCTGTGTCTCCCTCTCTCTCTGCCCCTCCCCCACTCACGCCCTGTTTCTGAAAAATGAATAAACCTTAAAAAAAAAAAAAAAAAAAAAAGTGTGACTATTTGTATCCATCGCATAGGGTTGTTGGAGTAAAGTGAGAGAAACTATAAAAAGCAGCTGCCAGTATGATATCAGACACATAGCAGGTATTTAGGAAAAGGCTGTTTTTGTTTTGTTTTGTTTTAGAGAGAGAGAGAGAGAGAGAGAGCAGGAGAGAGAGAGAGAGAGAGAGAGAGAGAGAGAGAGAGAGAGAGCAGGAAGACCGGCAGGGAAAGAGGGAGAGAGAGAATCTTAAGCAGGATCTGTGCTCAGCACAGAGTCTAATGCGGGACTCCATCCCACTACCCTGGGATCATGACCTAAGCTAAAATCAAGAGTCAGATGCTCAAACAACTGAGCCACCCAGGGGATTCAAGGCTATTATTTTTTGAGGGGCAGCCCAGCTTAAACTAAAGCAGGTTATATATAACCCACTGGTAAACCAGAGACATGCCCAGCAAGCTCTACAAAGGAACTTATCTCAGTGAAGATAGAGGAAAAATTAAAGAAGGAAGAACAAAAGTTTAAATTGAGAGAAGATAAAGAGAAATAGATGACTGAAGTGAAAGGGATCGAAACTCCGAGATGAGGTGAGTTTCTGTTATCTTGGGGGCACAACCTCCATCCCCAAAGGTAATGAGAACATACCTAGAATACCTACTTAGCCTAGAAGGCACAGTGAAAGCCACCACTGCCGGCCAAGATCATCCCAAAAAGCTGTGCACACATTTAGCCAGGAGAAGATGCCCTTGTCTTCCTGAGAGAAACTGAGCAAGAGCCTGACCTTGAGCCATGCTGAATGAAAAAGACTTGAAGTCTATTCTAATATAGTTGCAGTCAGCATCAGTTAGAAGTCTGTAGTAGGAAAAGGGGTGAGAGGTGAGAGAGAGTGTGAGCCTTGAAATGTATACAGTCTGTAAAACTACTCATCCAAGGTGGTGGAAAGAGTTTAGTTTCTCTGAGCAGATGGTTTGTAAACAGTCAGGGGTTACCCTCTACAAGAAACTTTTTACTTTTACCTTTGATTAAATATCTGTGGAATATTCTACAAACACTTGTACTTTCTTGAACAGAAGCAACTAAAAACTTGTAACTGTTTCTGAATATCTCGGGTTTGGCATCACTAGCATTGGTAAAGCACTACAGAGAGGGTGGCAGATGTAGGTGGTGTGGAACCTTGAGATGTGGGGGTTAGCTCATCTCTGTACTTCTCTGTGTAATTTATGCCCCACCCACTGCCCTTACAGGCTTCACCTCCCAACCTAGGTTGTCTTCATTGTGGCCCAATGATGCCATTGGGGACCATTTTCTCATCTCTTTCTCGTTGTCTGACTTTTCCAGTACTTCTCAGCTTTAGCAAAAAAAAAAAGACTGAGCTCTTAAGGAGGTCATTAACCACTCAATCTTTCTTTCTGTGAACTGGCTATTCATAGGGCACTAGCTTCTTGGTCAGTAACTCTTCAATGTTTTCACTGTTGCAAGGTACTCAGGGGTCTTTATTCACTGCTGAAGTTGAGTTTTTAAACTGGTTTCTTTTTGAAGTTCAAAACCTTGCCAATGCTTGGAGAACTGGGAATCAGATCTCCAGGTAAATATGATTTTATTGTACTGGTGGAAATACAACTGTGGCTGGATAAGGCCTATACAACTATTTTGGAAAACTTTTATTTAATTGGACAATACCAATTCTGTCATAGAATCATAAAGAAAATTCTAATTCTATGAAACACAGTAAGGTTACCTCAGCAGCTTATGCTGTTTAGTTAGCAGATGAGACTTCCATAGACTTGAAGGATTTTGGCTTCAGGAATTTAAGTTTACAGCACAGGTAAAATCAGATAGGAAGAAGTAAAGACCTCTTAGAATTAAGAAGAAGAAAGTTTCTAGACTCATAGGGTAAAGACTTTTATGTGTGTGAACAAATGGGGCTCCTGAAGAAATTGATGTTTGAAAGTCTTGGGCCTTACCTATACCAAACCTACTATGTCTGTCCTCAATTTACAAAATCCCAGAGGTGTGTGAGAGAAGTATCTCACTGCAATTCCAAATGAGGCAGCAATCAAACTAAATATAATGAACTTGTGGGGATAAAGTCTAAGGCATATCAGGTACCAGAATCTTCTGATGAGTACCAAAGGAGATGGCTTGAACTCTGTGGTGTAGGGAGTTAATCTTTTATGTTACCTACCTGTCTTTCCTGTGGGGTCTGGAGGTGCAGTGGGGGTGAGTAAAGATATGAAGTTCTAGGTCATGCCACCTCCCAGTCATTGAAATGGTAGCTTTTTAAGTGGATATCCAAAGTCCCCTCCCCCCCCACCAAAAAATGTAGAGCCACAAAACAAAACATGGAGGAAAAGAGTAGGATTATGATCTTGAATCTTCTTCTACAGAAGGCTTATGACTCCCTCCTCAGATACGTAGCTGGATCAGGTAAACTAAAGGTGTAGAGCACCCTTGTAAGAGATAACTGAAATGATGAGCTGCTGATATATCAAACTAAGAATATAATAAAACCCATATTTCAATGCCTACAATTCAAGGAACTAGTCATTTGGAGATAGGGGGTGGTTATCTTCTTTAAACAATAACAGTAAGATGAAACTGCTTAGGAAAGAAATCTGTCTTCTAGTTCAGGTAGTTATTTGGCTGTTGTTAGAAATTTGGATAAACTTAGGCTTGTTGGTTAAAAATCTACTTTAAAGGCTGACTGGAGAAGCTTGACTTAAATGTTGTAGACACAGCCCTGGAAGCTTACTAATTCCAGATGATCTTTTAGCATTATTGTGATACAAAGGTCAGAAAAGAAAGGGGATTTTGTGCCCCTTAAGTGGCTGTAATGTTCATAAACTTCTGTTAAGGTAGTAATTCCTGGTGAGAAGAACTCAGTGTGCTGGCCATGTTCAGAGATCATGTCTAGGGATTTGATAAAGGGCATTGTTAGGTAATTGGTCCTGATCACATCTAAAGCACAGGTGGGAATGGAAGCTTAGGGACTGGAAGTGGAGGAGGCTGTTTTGTTTTGTTTTGTTTTGTTTAAGGTTTATTTATTTATTTTGAGAGACAGAGGGAGAGGGGCAGAAAGAGAGGGAGAGAGAGAGAGAATCCTAAGCAGGCTCTGCACTGTCAGCATGGAGGCTGATTATGGATTCGAGCTCAGGAACCGTGAGATCATGACCTGAGTCAAAATCGGATGCTCAACCAACTGAGCCACCCTGACACCCCTAGGGGACTGTTGAACAAACACTGAAGTATCTCATGTTCCAGTTCACTCACTGGAAAGAAAAGGGTCATAAAGCTGAAGAACCCTTCCTATCCTCTCTTGAGTTAGAAGAAGCCATGTGGACAGTTGGGGCATGGGGCTTGTGAGAGTTATTATAGATAAATAAGATATTCCACTGAAATTAGTTTCTACCATCCACCTTGGAGAAGGTATTGCAAAAAGTTGAAAAGAGGTCTGTAGGCAAAGAACGAAGATGGGCCCCGAAGCCTCAGCTGGCTTTCGATATGGAGGACTGTCATGTCTAAATCTAAGATTACATTAATTGGGATTCTATATGACAAGTGGATAATTCACATAGAACTCTATTTTATATCTCCATTTGCTCCAAAAGTATCTTTCTCAAACCCTTCTCTGGATACTGTATTCTTGTATCTTATTAAGTGTCTTAAAGCACGGTGAGGATTGCCATTTTAAGATTTCAGATTTACAAACATGAATCTCAGGGCACCTGGGTGGCTCAGTTGGTTGAGTGCTGACTTTAAATTTTTTTTTAACATTTATTTATTTTTGAGACAGAGGGAGACAGAGCATGAGCGGGGGAGGGTCAGAGAGAGAAGGAGACACAGAATCCAAAACAGACTCCAGGCTCTGAGCGGTCAGCACAGAGCCCGACGCGGGGCTCAAACACACGGACCGTGAGATCATCACCTGAGCCGAAGTCGGACGCTTAACCAACTGAGCCACCCAGGCACCCCGTTGAGTGTTGACTTTAGCTCAGGTCATGATCTCACAGTTCATGGATTCGAGCCCCACATTGGGCTCTGTGCTGACAACTCAGAGCCTGGAGCCTGCTTTGGATTCTGTATCTCCTCTCTCTGACCCTCCCCCGCTCATGCTGTTTCTCTCTGTCTCTCAAAAATAAATAAACGTTACCAAAAAAATTTTTTAACTAAATAAAAAAATTAAAAAAATAAAAACATGAATCTCAAGACCATTGAGAGCAAAATGAGAAATGGTCCAAATATTTATATCCCTAAGTCTTAAAATTAGGGACATAAATTGTAACTGTCCTATAATGCACCAACCAGAGTGTCAAAAGGTGTCAACAGCAGGAGTCCACCAACGATGATAGGGAATGCCAGCAGGTGCTAAATGCAGACTAAGTTGCCTCTGCTTTTATTGATGCTTGGGGTTTTGGGCATGGACTTTCCCCCCCAGTCCTCAAAACTTCAACACACATTGGCAGAAGAATGTGAGGAGGAAAACCTAATGTTTTATACTTGTGCTAATATTCATCCTTCTCATGTATCACCTAGAGTATATAGTCAGGACTAAAAGGTATCTATCTTAATATTCAATTGACTACACCTCTCGACTTTTTAATGCTCTTCTTGGGTAACAAGACAATACCTTCTTTGTGTGTACATATTTATGTTCTTCCTAAGCATTATGTAGAAAATGAGTTAGAGAGGTCAATGTTCTTTACTAACAAGCTACTCAGTGTACTTTAATATTCTATTCTTCTTGGGAGAGGGAGGACTTCTTATAAGCTTGTATTATTACCTTAGTGGTCTGGAATGTTTTTCCAAGGACTCAAATTGCAACTAAGGAATAACTGAATAGGATCTGACAAAATAGGAACATCTTAGAGGGCTGTCAATGCTAACTTCAGTCTAATCAAAGGTTGAGAAACCTTTTTTTATAAAGGACGAGGTAGTAAATATTTTAGGTTTTGTGGGCCAACAGCTGTGTCATTGTTACCCATAGTCTGGCACAACCACTCAACTCTGCTACTGAACTGCAGAAGCAGGCCTCCACGATGCATAAGCAAATGGGCATGGCTGTGTTCCAATAAAACCTTATGTACACTGAATTTTATCTAATTTTCACATCACAAAGTAATTCTTTTGATTTTTTTCAACCATTTAAAAATACACAAATCATATTAGCTCATAGGCAAGGCAAAAACAGGTGGTAAGATCAGCTTGTACCCTGGTCTAGTAATAGAAAGGCTTACAACTTGGAAAAAGTGGCACCATGCATCAGTTTCTCTTCTCTTTCTTCTCTTATACAAAGAGATGCCATCGAGCCATAACTCTCAGAAATGTTACACAGATAAAATTAGAGATTGGATGATGTACAAATGCCAGGCATTTTATCTCTTGTTCTTTGGAGGGGCAACTTTTAGCTAACTTTCTACTTTAGTGGTTGTAAAAACTGTGCCTTGTCTCTGGAGAGTCTTTTTCTAAATAACGTAAAGCTAAGGGTTTTCTCAGGATACTACAAGAAGAAGAAAAAAGCTAGCTCTTTTTTCTAAAGATCTAAAGATGTCCTAACTTTCTTTCTTCCCAGTGGTTTATTCCTGACAGTTCTGATACCTTTTCACGGCTTCATCCCACCTTGTATTTAGTCAGTTTGTAAGCTGTTGCTTTGGATTTGACAGAACTAAATGAGATACCTGGCTTATGAGGCAGAAACTCTCATGATTTCATAGGGTTGTTGGAGGCCAGATGCCTCATAAGGGAAATTCGTGCTATTTTATTTCCCTGTTTATTTCTAAAACGTGGCTCATGATGTCATTTGTGGATGAAGGCAAGGGATTAAGTCTTAGTGGTTGAGAAGAGTAAAATGTACACTTTTGTTTCTCTCGATTAACTTGAAAACAGTGTCATTCTCATTTAAAATGCATTGATGTGTTTTCAGGTTGTTTACAGCCATTGAAATATCTGTCATTTGCTTTATTTAAAAATTTCAGGTGGAAAAACCTTGCAGTGGTGGTCAAGATTTACTTCTTTATCCAGCTAAGAGAAAGCAGCTTTTGAGAAGTGAACTGGATGGTGAAAAAGTGCCTCCATCCCCACTACCTGCTCCAAAACAAATACCACCATTAAAAGGGTGTCCAGCAGTTATGCCAGGAGACTTTAAAGAGAAAGTTGCGGAGCTTCTGGTGAAATATTCAAGTGGTCTTTGGGCCAGCGCACTCCCCAAAGCATTTGAGGACATGTACAAAATGAAATTCCCTGAGGATGCCTTAAAAAATCTTGCCTCGCTTTCTGATGTATGCACCATAGACTACATTTCTGGAAATCCCCAGAAGGCCATTCTCTATGCTAAACTTCCATTGCCCACTGACAAAATCCCAAAGGATGCAGGGCAATCACATGGCGATTATGATATCAAGTCTATGGTCGAACAAGAATATTTGCAGATAGAAGAAAACATTGCCAAAAGTGCTGATACCTTTGTGGAGAATACAACAGTTCCTCCGTTAATCATTCCGACTGAGGCATCCCCATCTGTATTGGTGGTTGAACTGAGCAACACAAATGAAGTGGTTATCAGGCGAGTTTTATTTTCTAATTCTTTAGGATACTGCTGTACTGTTGTCACTTGGCTATTCTTCCCGTGGATGCTGGAAGTTGAGGAAGAATAGTATATTTTTAGTTCTGTAGAGTTATAATGAAGTATAACCGTAATTCTTGTTTTTACATCTTGTACATTTCTCTCAACTGCCAGAACTGTGTTTGTATCTTTTAGGAGATTAATTCTCATTTCTTCTACATTAATGGTTATATATGTACATTCATCTCTCCCAGTAGACAGTGAGCATGTTGAAATCAAAGCACTTTAAAAAATTAATCTCTGCATATATTCTGAATATTTGGTAGATTTGTTAAATGTGCAACTGTTCTCAGAAAAGATAACAGTATTAAAATTGGAATGATAATATGGTCTGAATGCAAGAAGAATCTATGTCAAAAGCATAATGATAACTGTGTATATCAAAAGCAATGAATGTCTAATCCATAGAATAAGTAAGTCACCCACTAGGTAGGTAATACTATTTAATCTGGGACTGTGTAGCATTTTACACAAGTCAAAATAGCCAAGCACTGCCTACCTAGTACAATACATAAGATTAGCCCTTGGAGCCAAAGGTACTCTCTGGTTACTTGGTCCTTTTGATATCATCGTTGCCTGGGCAGAAGAACCATTGCCAAAGTGGCTGATGATAGCTGGAATTACAAAAGATGGTTCAGCCCCAGGCACCTGACATGGACTTTTGAAGAAAATATAGAATACACAGAAGATATTAAAAGACTATAATTTGTAGTTTCTAACTTGGGATAAAGAATGGAACCAGTGTAGCTGGATCTCTGGAGGCACCAGCCTAGAATATGGCTGTGGACAGAAAAGGAAAAGGCTGAATCAGAGCAGTGTCCAGTCTTCTTCAACCAAAATTTTGAAATTTGGGCTGTTACTCCTCCAGAGAATCTTAGGTAAAAGTCTGACTGGATAATGAAGTGGAATCAAGTGTCTTGGTATGCTCAAACTAGATTGTACAGAACCTTTAGAGAGGTCTTATTCTGTACAGAGGTAGTAAATGAATAAAGCTTTTATTCTAAGATGCTGTATTGCCTGAAGATGTAAATGGATTGTTGAGGGTTGGGGATTCCACTGTGGTTCACTAATAAATTGAAGTAAAGGAAGGATGTTGAGAAGCACGTTGCTAACTCCTACCGTTTAGAAGAAGTCTAAGTCTGCCTCCCTGGCAGGATCCTTTGGTGTCTGTTACTATTAGCTGTCGGATCTGTTGTCAGAGACCAAGCACCCAGCACTGGGCTCGACATCGACAGATCATATGATTTCTGATGTTCTAACCAAGGGTTGGCAGGAATCTGGATCAGGTCCAGGACTTCAGTAGAAGGGTTCTAATCTATGTCAGGATGATTAGGTCCAGGTCTTCAGATTGTTTAGATCCCCTTTTCCAATATAAATTTGAATCCTGGAGTTAGCATTCTACCTGTTCAGCACAGTTGCTGGCAGCCAGCAAGCATGATGGGTAATGTGTGCTGTTAGATCGACCCAAGGTCATTGGCATCCCCCACCCACCAACCCAGAGACTCAGTAGATTCCAACCAGGCTGAGCCCTATTCTATATTCATGTCTTCACCCAGGTAGACAGTAGGCTCTGGAAACTAGGCCTGTGACTCATGAAGGGTCTGAGGAGGGGTTGTGGCGCAGACCTCATACCAAGTGTGGGAATCCCTTGTCTTCAGTGTCAAAAATTAACTTTGTGAAACTGTACTTACGGAATACCTGAATTAGCCTACATATCATTCTTTGCCCACTTGTTCAGGTAATTGGGAGACAGTGCAGGACTTCATTCTTCCCACTACCCACCATCACACCAACCATAATATCACCTCCACCCAAGCCAAGTAGCCATTCTTCTCTGCCAGTTGTCATTGAGAGCGGATTTCATGCTGCTTCTCTCCACCTTCCTCCTCCCTAGCGGGTGCCTGTGCTGAGCACACAACCAAGTCACAGGCTGCTGCCCAGGCCTCCGGGCCGGTTAGGCTCCCAGGGCCGTGGCAGCACTAAAAGGAGGACCTGTGTGGGGCGCCTGGGTGGCTCAGTCGGTTGAGCATCCGACTTAAGCTCAGGTCACCATCTCGCACTCCGTGAGTTCGAGCCCCGTGTCGGGCTCTGGGCTGATGGCTCAGAGCCTGGGGCCTGCTTCCGATTCTGTGTCTCCCTCTCTCTCTGCCCCTTCCCCATTCATGCTCTGTCTCTCTCTGTCTCAAAAAAAAAAAAAAAAAAAAAAAAACGTTAAAAGGAGGACCTGTGAGACTCCAGGTCTGGGAAATGGGCACTCGGCAGAGCTACAGACCTCCTGGGGGACGTCAGAGCTGAGAGGCAGCTGCACCCCAGGCAGCACCTTACCATTTGTAAAGCTCAGTAAACTTAATCAGCAGAGTGTGACAAAGCTTCTTCAGCTGTTTCTGGAGTAAATAAGATGCATGCAATATTTGGTTTTAAAATAGCCATTGCTCAAAAGAGGCATTCTTTTCATTTTGTGTAGGACCTTTTAAAGCTTTTTTAACTCTAGTAACAAATAGATTGAATAGGGTGTCTTCTGTCCTGCCAATAGTTACCAAGAATGCATGAAAACATTTTCAAAGGAGTAGTCTCTTAAAGCTGTATAGGAGAACTTGGGCCCTGGGTAAAAGCGGAACAGTGCAAAGGGCAATGTGCTTGTTGGCATACCCCCCATCTCCCTAGTCAGTGATTCTGGTGCCGTTACGGCATAGCTTCCAGCTAAAAAGCTTCATCCTGTGGTTGAGACAGCTCCTGTTATAGGAGCTGAACTTGATTTGCTGGGTTTCACATCCTAGAATGAGACCTTTGATGGAATTGTCCCTAAGTACTAAAAGGCAAGAACACAAGAGCTTATTTGTGGCACAAAGGGAAATAGTATTTTGTTTTGTTTCTTTTTTTTTCAAAAAAAATTTTTTAACGTTTATTTATTTTTGAGACAGAGAGAGACAGAGCATGAACGGGGGAGGGTCAGAGAGAGAGGGAGACACAGAATCTGAAACAGGCTCCAGGCTCTGAGCAGTCAGCACAGAGCCCTACGCGGGGCTCGAACTCACGGACCGCGGGATCATGACCTGAGCTGAAGTCGGAGGCTTAACCCACTGAGCCACCCAAGCGCCCCTGTTTTGTTTTGTTTCAATATATGAAATTTATTGTCAAATTGGTTTCCATACAACACCCAGTGCTCATCCCAAAAGGTGCCCTCCTCAATACCCATCACCCACCCTCCCCTCCCTCCCACCCCCCATCAACCCTCACTTTGTTCTCAATTTTTAAGAGTCTCTTATGCTTTGGCTCTCTCCCACTCTAACCTCTTTTTTTTTTTTCCATCCCCTCCCCCATGGGTTTCTGTTAAGTTTCTCAGGATCCACATGAGAGTGAAAACATATGGTATCTGTCTTTCTCTGTATGGCTTATTTCACTTAGCATCACACTCTCCAGTTCCATCCACGTTGCTACAAAGGGCCATATTTCGTTCTTTCTCATTGCCCTGTAGTACTCCATTGTGTATATAAACCACAATTTCTTTATCCATTCATCAGTTGATGGACATTTAGGCTCTTTCTGGAAATAGTGTGTTTTAATAATCAACTGGGACGAGGTGACTGCAGTTTTAACAGCAGAAAATTGTAGAAGGAGATAGGCCATATCCTGAAAAAGC
The DNA here is from genome assembly GCF_028018385.1 of Neofelis nebulosa. Taxonomy (NCBI): domain Eukaryota; kingdom Metazoa; phylum Chordata; class Mammalia; order Carnivora; family Felidae; genus Neofelis; species Neofelis nebulosa. Next base: position 34,808,980 of record NC_080793.1, on the reverse strand, counting down.
CTTCTCAGAAAGCATACAATTTAAGAGAGATTTAGCTAGAAGATATCATCTCTTTAAGGGTATCAGAGCTCAATGTTTTGTTGTAATTTGTTTAAACTTGTCCAGTAAGCTGGGGAGATGGGTTGTCACATGGTTGTGTTTAGTGCATTTAAGGCTTTGTTTTTCTCTCTTAAAATTTCGTTGGTTTTCAGGGCTTGAGTCTTGTTCAAACCCAGCCTTAAGGCAAAACCACCAACTGGATTCTCTTCTCAGTAATCCACAAAGATTTCCAGCAGCCTTAGTAAAAAAATCTTAAATAGACTCTTGCTAATCTGGCCTGCACTGGTGTCTCCATTTTCTACCATATTTTCCTCTCTTCCCTTCCCTTGAATCTTTTCTTAGCCTCACCCTCACCGAAGTTTCCCTGACTGCTTACTGTTACATCCTCCAGCTGTCTGGATTGTTGTCAAGCATTTGATTTGGTGTGTTCGGCCCTGGTGTTGTTTTACATGAGCCCCATAATATTATACTTTCCTTTATCAAGACAGAAATGTTTACTAAATACGTGTTCTCCTACCCATTGACATAATCCATGTCTGAGACTGGAAAGATGGCAGTAGAAAAAAAATGAGAGTGTCATTAGTGAATTCCTAGTGAATTCCTGTCATTTTCCTCCTTCTGGGTTGCTTCATTTGTGGTCTCTTCCTTTAACTAATTCAGGTATGTGGGCAAAGACTATTCTGCTGCTCAGGAATTAATGGAAGATGAGATGAAGGAGTATTACAGTAAGAACCCCAAGATCACACCAGTCCAGACTGTGCATGTTGGGCAGTTACTGGCTGTAAATGCTGAGGAGGATGCTTGGTTACGGGCACAGATCATCTCGATGGATGAAAACAAAATAAAGGCAAGCACTGTTTACTTTGTCATAGCTTTATGAAGAGGCACACATTATTTTTCAAACGTAGGTGTTCCTTCTAATATTGTGTCCTTCCTAACTCCATTTAGTTTTTTCCAGAAGTTGACAACATAATATCTGTAAAAGATTATCCCTATCAGCTTTTAAGTCCGTGGTAGTCATATGATCTCAGAGTTTGAGTTTAAAAAAAAAAGAAAAAAAAAAGTCTTCTCCATGGCAGTATTCATAACCCATGATATAATCAGGAAAGGGTCTTTATTTCCATTCTCAGGAGAGACATAATAATTACTGATCAAAGCTCTGTGGGATTCCTATGAAGATCAGCTCTTTGGAGTAAGGGAAGCAATACAGACTAGAGGACGTGACATCCCCGCTCTCCCCTCTTATGCAGCCAGCTGAGGACCCCAAACAGGACTCAGGTTGTGCCCCGAGAGCTGTCTGAGTGTTGCACTCTCCGTCCTCTTGGAGAAGTCAGAGGACTCTTTGGCCTGTCTCTTGCGTCAGCAGGCTCTAAGACTTCCAGACTTGGCCATGTTCTTGGCTGTCAACCTCTGCCCCATGGCCTCTTCTTTCCTTCAGTGCAGAGATGGAGAATGAGAACTCTCTTACTCTCAAGGCACGGTTTTGTCTGGGTTTTGCAAGCAGGGAAATATACTTCTATTTCTGCAGCCTCTGTTCCGTAATTTGAAACCTATTTAATTATGGTGTTGTCAGTCCCTGGCAAATAACCTTTGTGTGTCACTGAGTGCAGATACTGCTCACTGAACCTGGGCTTAGGTCCATCAGATACTCTGCCCTGAAACCCCTGGCCCCAGGCACAGGGTCAGGAGGGTCAGAAAGGGTACTTGCTCTTTCTTACCCAGATGGTTCAATACAAGAGGCCCTGGCCTTCTATGGAAGCAAGCTCACCCTAACCACTGAGCCACCCTTAGCCACTCACAGAGAAATTTAGGAAATTCTTTAACTAAATCTACAAAGATGCAGTTTTTAAGCAATTTGGCCTGACTATAAAAATCTGAAAATTGGAATGGTTTGGCAGTTCCTTAGAAAGTTATTACACTTACCATCTGACCCCTAAGTCTTTACACAAGAGAAGTGAAAATATAGGTCCACCAAAAGGCTTGGACACAAGTTTGGAGCAGCTTTATTATTACTAGTTCCAAATGGGAAACAACCCAAATGCTTACCAATAGGTAAATGTATAAGCAAATTGTAGTATATTCATAGAATGGAATACTAGTCAACAACAAAAAAAAGGAATGAACTACTGAAAAGAGTCACATGTTTAAAACTCATGAACTGTAAGAGCAGTCAGATACAAAAGAGCTATCCTGATTCCAGATAAGTGATGGCTAAGAACAGCTAAAAATTCATCTATAGTGATAGAAATCAGATCAATGGTTGCCTGTGACAGGAGGTGGAGGGGGCTTAATTGGAAGGGGCTAAGGGGGAATTTTTGAAGTGGTGGATGTGGTCTTTATCTTGATTATAATGGTCAGTGTATGGATATATACATTTATCACAGCTCATCAAACTGTATACTTTAAATGGGCATTTTTCATTCAATGTAAATTATATGTGGATAAAGTTTGGGGGAAAAAAAAATCTGGAACACGTTAAGGACCAAGCAGAGAACTGGGCCAGTGGGAAGCACAGTGTGATTAGCGGCTTGGGTCTTAGTCCTGCCTCTGCCTGGGAATAGTCATGTGCCCCTGGTCAAGTCCCTCCATCCCCTTATCTGTATCTCAGATGCCCTTCCCTGCATAAAAACACTCTGATCTTGTGACGCTGTCTTCAACTGGAACCTCCTCTGGGAAAGAAAACCTTTCACACAATCTTAAGATTGGCTAAAGAAGAAGTAAAAACCAAAAGGGCAGTGTCATGAAAGCCAGAAGAAGAAAGTATCCCATCGGGGAGAGATCACCAGCTGTGGCATCGGATTGCTAAGAGCCGTGGCTGGTGTTGGGGGTGAAGGGGACATCTCAGTATGTTATACGGTCTCATAAGCTCTTAGACTGCAATCCATGGAACAATTCTGTTCTGAGCTTGTTCCCCTCAACCCCGTGAAGCAGACAGACATGCAGTTCTCCTTTTCTCTGGAGAAACCCCCGCTACTTATCAAGTCTGTTTCTCTTGAGCTGTGCTGTGCCTGGAAACGAATACAATTCCCTCCTTGCTTTCCACTTGTCAATCTTTGGTGAGTGTGGGAAACAGGAGTATGAAGTCATGCCCTGAAGTGGGTGCTGGATTGGGCCCAACCCAGACCGGCATCCCAAGGATGTCTGATTATCACTCAGGTGGCGCGGTGAGATCTACGGCCACTTGATGGTGCCAGAGAACCAGGAACTGACTGGGGCTCCGCTCCAGGCCTGGGCTGCTTGTGCTGATCCCAAGGCATTAGGGAGAGAAACTCCACTCAGCAGCGCAGGGCAGAGTACGGTGTGAGTCAAACTCACAACCCACGAGCAAGTGTTTTATACACCGCTGCTGCCATACAAATGCACAGTGTTTGATTCAGAAAGAAAGAAAGGAAAGAGAACAAGCTCCAAACGTTACGGAAATCCTTTGAAGATTTTGGAGCAGTTATTCTTTAGTCTTTTGATGCTAGGAATACAGTCTGAATTTCCCTGGAATGATGATTATGTCCTACTGATATTATGTCCTATTGGTAGACTGTGTTCTCTGCATTCTAGGTCTGGGAAGAGCAGAGTCCAAGTTGTAGGTAGTGATAGCTATTAAAGGAAACAAGTGTTGCCTGACTCCTGAGGCTTATGGGAAAGAAGAACAGGTGCTGCTTTGGGACTGGAGTAAAGGGCCCGGACGCCTAAATGGCTGCGCCACAGATCTCGGCCTACAGGAGCCCTGAATCAAGATAGGGACTCTGGGAGATGATTATCTCCATCATGACATACAGGCCCCACAGACCCACTTATCAGGTGGTCTGGAAAGGTATTTGCAGTCTCTGCATCTCTTCTTTTTTTCATTTGATTCCCTGCTGGGGAGAATTTCTGTTTTGTGTATTTGGTACCAGAATCTAGGTACTAAGAAGCTGGCCTTTGGACTTAATTTTTCTACAGAAAGTGAAAGCACCTGGCTCTCTGCTACATGGTATTTCTTAGTGGTGCCTTCGCTCTGGTTTTTGTTTTGTTTGAATAGCTGTCATCTGTTTTAATTAGAGAAGCATACTAGGTTTTTAATGCTTTCCCTCAGATTATTAGTTATCGTTCTATAGTTATCATTCTAAACCACAGCTCATTATTTCTAGTTTTATTTTATGGTTTTAAATTTTTAAAATGCTTTTATTTTTGAGAGAGAGAGAGAGAGGGAAAGAGCACTCACATGAGTTGGGAAGGGGCAGATAAAGAGGGAGACACAGAATCCGAAGCAGGCTCTAGGCTCCAAGCTGTCAGCACAGAGCCTGACATGGGGCTCGAACCCACAAACGCTGAGATCATGACCTGAGGTCGGACACTTAACTGACTGAGCCACCCAGGCACTCCTAGATTTTATTTTTCTAAAAAAAAAAAAAAAGAAGAAGCTTTTTTTAAATACATTTATTTCCAATAGAAGATGTTATTAATATTCCAGAGATAACATCCAAGCTCTCAGTGATCTGTGCTAATGGTGAGGAAGAGTCGTGCAGGTTTCTGCAAACACAGAGCACTGTCCAGCAGATTTGGGGACTTTTGTTGAGCTGGCCAAAGGCCTAACCCAGCTTTGCTCCACTGGGAAGTACCTATTTTTGCAGTGTAGAATTCCCTGTTATCTAGCCATAACGCCATTGTTGTCATCGACAGAAAGCATCTGGATCTCTCAAAGCACATAGCTGGGAGTAAGTAGTCACAAGTGCTGTTTTGGGGATTTCAAATCTGATAAATACTCCTCTGTAGGTAACACCCTCTCTAGAAACCAATCCTGCTCCCTAAGGATGCGCATCATTAGTGGAAGTAAGGAAATCAAGACAGGAAGGGGCAGGGGCAGTCAGGGCTGTGGATCTGGACAGTTGTGCTGCTGAGAAGCTGGCAGCTACAAGGCATCTGACTGAGTTCAGTCTTACCTCGTTCTTCCTGTTGGCGAAGAGGAGTGAGGCCTGGAGTCTGGGGCCCTGGCTTCCCTGGTCCCAGCCCTAGCCTTTCCTTTCTGGACTAAGTCAGGGGCACCACCCCTGCCATTTTCCAGGAAGTCTAGTGCCACTGAACATGTTTTTAGGGAATAAATGGAGCCAATCAAATGTGTCAGATGTTTTTTAAGAAGTGAGGGTGAAGAATTTTATTTGAGCCTAAATGATGTTTTTCTTATCATTAGGTATGCTATGTTGACTATGGTTTTAGTGAAAATATTGAAAAGAGCAAAGCATACAAATTGAACCCAAAGTTCTGTTCACTCTCATTCCAAGCTACAAAGTGTAAGCTAGCAGGTAAGAGGAACTTTTTTAAAGCTCTCTCCATTTTGACACATTATTACCATTGTACCTTTGGGCAGTTAAATCCTAAAATGACCTAAGTATCTCAAGGTCTTATAATGAGTTATTTCTTGAAAGGTATAAATAAATTCATGTTTAATGTCTTTACAAGATGTGACCATTATCAATATGTTATAATGTTTTTATTATACTTTATTATGCGAATGTCTATTAGCCATCTTAAAGGTTTTGTTGTTGTTGTTCAAACTGCCCTAGCAATGCCAGCCAGAGGCCCTGTATCATGGGATTTGATCAGTTTGAATCCTGTTATTTGACCTGGTGGGAGGTGACTCTCCGCTTCTTCCCCACTGAGGTGGCCTCTGGCTACTGCTTGTTACCACCTAATGCACCTTCATGGACCCAAGCCCAAGTTCATCCTTCTCTGGCACAGTCCACATACCATTGTTCTTTTCTTTCCTCCTCTTGTGTGTGAGAGGGATGCTGTAGGAGTAACCTACAAGCATGGAGGACACAGTGGCCGTGTTAATATGAGGAAAGACACAGGAGTGTGTAAGCATCATGCCAAGAGAGCCTGAGCTAAATTCAGAAAGTGATCACAATTCTTCAATGAAAATTAGCCCTGTGAGAAATACCTCCTTCTCACCCAGAAAGGGTTTCTATGCCAGTGGGGCTGGGTATGGCTCTGTCTGTGAGGTAAATCCCAAGTAGTTTTAGAAGCCTCTTACAAGCCTGTGGGAGTTAGTTTTGAAAAGAACGTATCAGGAGCGTAGGACAAGATTCAGGATGCTGAGATGAGAGATTTAGTGAAAGCTGTGACGTTATGTGTCCGGAAGAGAGAACAAGAAGAGAGAGGTAGCTCACAGGGACTCTGAACTCGTGCTTATGGATTTCAAGGGGAAAATACAGAAATGGACCTCATGACACCATTGGGGAAATGATGAGCTAGTTTTAATTAGTTTAAAAGAATAACTTAGAGTTGTCATGTATATGTTACATAGAATTACAATTTTCAAAGAATTTAAAGAGTTAAGTAGACCACAGTGAAATTCACCTGATACCTATATTATGTTAAATACAATTTAATCTTTCTTTGATAAATCACAACGTTCTTTGGTATACTCAGAACCATCATGGTGTACTTAAGAAGAAATAAAGAAAGAAAATAATTGTATAAATTTCCAATAAATGCATGTTCATTTTATATGAAACAATTGTATATTCAATTAGAAAATTTTAAAGGTCAAGGGTAAATTTTTAGGAAAAACATTACAAATACATAACTGGCAGATATGACTGACTGATAGTTTCTTGTGTGTATTAGTCTTTTTGTTTTAAATATATGTTGGTATATAAAGTGAAGTCCATTTCTGCTAAGGTAGAAATTCTGATAGACCATCAACTTTTCCTTTTTGTTGTAAGATTGCCTGCCTTTGTGTAATCATTCAAAAAGGTATTCTCACTACAATATATATATTTTAAAACCTAAGAACGGGTAACGTGAACAAGACTGTAAAACAAAGCTTCCCTAGAAAATTTATAAGGATTTGGTAGTAGATTCACTGTTACAGTAAGCAGCCCAAACAGTCCCATGCAGTCTATTTATCTTAAAATGATTCTGCTAATTAAGTAGAAATTAAAATAGTCAATATTTTTCAGGGTTGGAGGTTTTAAGTGATGATCCTGATTTAGTGAAGGTGGTTGAATCTTTAACTTGTGGAAAGATCTTTGCTGTGGAAATACTTGACAAAGCAGATATTCCGCTTGTTGTTCTGTACGACACCTCGGGAGAAGATGACGTCAATATTAATGCCACCTGCTTAAAGGCCATCTGCGACAAGTCTCTAGAGGTTCACCTTCAGGTAGCACTGTGACCACTCTAGTTGTCTGTCACACACACTGTAGGGAAGAAAGGTAGTGGAAAAGAATGGTATAAATTGTAGGCTAACAACTGATAGGGACAGGTTGCCTGTGTGTCACGGGAGAAAAGGAGGGGGAGGGGGGTCACTGGAAGAGGGGAAAAGAAGGCCAAAACATAAATAGGAATTATTAGGAATTGGGTTTTTGTTTTATTTCCCAGTTTCTAGAGTAAAATTGTATTTTATAAGAAATTATTTTGCAAAGATAATAGAAGCGGATAATACAAAAGAACAGAAAGTTAGATAAGTGAAGATGTTTATTAAATTGTTAGCTTTTACAGTTTTAAAAGGTAAAAAACATAAATTTTCCACAAAGAAGGAAATCTTTAAATAAATTATAGAACAGCTACTCTAAAGAATAAGATGAGATGTTAAAAATGGTCATTTTATTTTTTTATTATATATTTATTTTTAAATATATATATTTTTATATTTATTTTTATTTTATTTACATTTATTTATTATTAAATATATATTTAAGTATTTGTAAATATATATTATATATATAATATATTATATATTATATATATATAATTTATTGTCAAGTTAGCTAACATACAGTGTATATATACAGTGTGCTCTTGGTTTTGGGAGTAGATTTCCGTGATTCATCGCTTACATACAATACCCAGTACTCATCCCAACGAGTGCCCCCTCAATGCCCATCGCCCATTTTATTTTATTTAATTATTTTAACTTTATCCATTTTTGAGAGACAGAGCGTGAGTCGGGGAGGGGCAGAGAGAGAGGGAGACACAGAATCCAAAGCAGGCTCCAGGCGCTGAACTGTCAGCACAGAGCCCCATGAGGGGCTTGAACCCATGAACTGTGAGATCATGACCTGAGCCAAAGTCGAACGCTTAACTGACTGAGCCACCCAGGCACCCCTGCCCATCACCCATTTTAAATGGTTTCCCATGGCAACATTGGGAAAACATTTGTTTAATAAGTAGAACAACAGTGAATTCTCTTTATATTATGATTTGACTAAAAGTTGGCCAAAATTAAGCCTTTGCTATGATTATAATTTTTAAAAATTACTAACATTCATGCAGCTGATAAACACAGGTAGGAAAGTAGGCTGATAGTGGGACTGATTTTGTGAGAATTTTTTATTTTCATTTATGTTAATGTTGCAAAAAGTATTTTTTATGTAATAATTATTTTTCTAAATTAATAAGTAGAAAATAAACCAAAATGAAAGACACTTAGCCTTTCAGGCAATGAAATGTGGTAATTAATGTTTGCAAAATGTGTACTTTGTCCCTGAAACAATGATATCAGATATTCCTTTTGGAAAGAGAGGTCTCCAAATGAGGTTTTCACATTTAAGTTCCAAATTTCATTCTATCATCCTATCTATTCTCCTGCTTGCTTAAAAGATGTTAAAATGCAAAGACTTTTAATGCGATTATTTAGGTAGATACCCCTAAAGTAGGTAAGAGCTGTGCTCTAGTCTCAAGCTTCCTTGGTGTGTCCTTTGTTCCAGATTGATGCTATGTACACGAATGTCAGAGTGACTAATATTTGCTCTGATGGCACACTCTACTGCCAGGTGCCTTGTAAAGGTCTGAACAAGCTCAACGACCTTCTGCATAAGATAGAGGACTACTTCCATTGTAAGGTACGGCAGAGCGACATCCACCTCGAAAATTCTCAGTTCCAAACAAGAATGGTCACCAAATGGTATAAGTGTAGTTTTTGAACAATCTGAGGTAGAAGCTGTAGAATGGTAGGTAAGAGTCCTGGACTGCAGAACTTAAAAAACAAAAAACTACTGGTTTCTGCATTACAGAATGAAGATAATAACAGTGTATATATCCATAGGATTGTTGTGAGGAGTAGCGGCCAAACTGCTTAGCACAGCGCCTGGCACAGAGTAAGGGCCCAGCGACTGGCAGGTTTGTTATTTACAAGGCACAGTTGATGATGCTACGGTGCGGCCGCTGTGACTTTGTGTGCTAGAGCCAGCTGACTCCCCTGCCTCAGGCAAAGACAAAACCATGGAATCTAGGAGGAGAAGAAAACTTCTAAAGCATCACTCCCCAAACTCTTTATGGTCCATGAGAACCTAATGCCTTGGTAAATGTGGTTCTGTGTTTAAATTTATTAATAAGCTCCTTACCCTTTGATTCTAGTAGTATTTTCTAAACCAGGATCTGAGGAGGTTTTGTTTTAAAGTTCTAAGGTGATGTTCTTACCTCTCGTAGGGCGTTACAATTGTAATCCAGAATATGCTTGGTTTTGAGTGATTAAATCCTAATGCCATGTGGGTCCTGACCCTCTTGCCCTTAGAAGTGAACCCTTCCCTCCAACCTCCCAAGCACACCAAAGTGCCTCCTGGCTTCATTTGCAACATTGTAGTTTTGCTGTTTGGGTATTCGTTTGCCTTATGCAGTGTAGGCTTCTTGAGGGCAGAGACAGAGCCTTGGCAGGTACTGGTAAGGACCTAATTCATTTAGGTACTACAGTATCTAATCAAGTATCCTACATAGAATAGGTATTCTAAAATATTTGTGCTGAATCGGGTTAGACTTGTATTCAGACTACAGCCTAGAACTGAGGCATCAGATCTGTAGCTTTGTCTCTTTCTGTATTACAGATGTCTTAGCTGTATCTCAGGGTCATTGCTTAAGTTTGGTTTGCTAATCTATCTTGGAGAAATCTAAGACATCTAGAGAAGCTGACTCCAGTGACTCATTTGCATGCATGTGCTTATTATTCATGGTGGTGAAAAGTCCTCTCGATAGTCCCCAGTGCGCTGGTAACCCAAATGGAGACACTGCCTTTGGGGAGAGTACAAACATTCACCCTGAATGGAGGAGACCGTGACAGGTCCTCAGCTTCAAGCTACAGCAAAGGGGAGGATGAAGAGGCCTATGGTCGTGATTTGTTGCCATTTCACTGGCACTGACACCCATATTTGTGTTGATAACATTTGTTTTGGAAGTAAAAATCTCGTCTTTGAATCTAAATGTTAAAAGTTGGCAGGAAGAGGCCTTCTGGACAGCTAGCCCAACCTCACTTTCATCCAGGCTCTTCTCCTTTTTGGCAGATTCATCCTCCCTCTTCATGTTTAACTGATGGCACTCGTGCCTGGATGCATCATACTGACCTGCACACTTATGTTTGTAGACATTTTAACAGGTCTGAATTATGGGCCATGTGTGAGGAGGGAGAGTAGAAGATGCCATCAGTAATGTCTGAGAAATAAGGTAGAAATCCCATCACCCTCGTACACGCACCACAGCAGACTCCTCATGGGAAGCCTGGCGAAGTACGGGTGCCCCAGTGAGCCTGAGCCACAGTGATGTTTTTCTGGTGGTGTAGCAATACGCTCCTTGCTAAGAGTAATAAAAGTGTCACGCATTTCTGTTTTGTAGCACATGACCTCCGAGTACTTCGTTTCATTACCCTTCTGTGGGAAAGTCTGCCTCTTCCACTGCAAAGGAAAATGGTTACGAGTAGAGGTAAAAATCAGTCACTTCTTTTTTAAAGCTTATTGTGAAATATTTCAGATACACAAACAAGTTTTTTAAAAAATGGAAGAAGTACCCACATATTCATCACCACGGGAGAAATAAAACATGACCAACATGGTTGAGGCTCTATGCCTGCCTCCATTTCTTCTACTCCCACTCTGGAGGAGGGGAACTGCCCACTGAGTGTACTGTTTCTAATTCCTATGCCTTTTTATACTTTCACTGTATTTGCATTTATACGTACGAGCTTTTGCTATCTATATATTTTAATATAGAGGTAGTGGGAATACAGAAATGAAAATGTATATAGAATATTTATAGTAAAACTTAATAAAATCTAACACACAAATGCTTAAAAAATATATGTAAATGGTAAAATGTATTGATGCTTCTGAAATATGTTTTTTTATTCATTCTGCGGGAGATTCATCCATGTTGATGTGTGCAGCTCTCTCATTCATATGTTTTCACTGCTGTTTGATTTAACGGTGTACGAATGTGCCAACATTATCACTCCAGCACCCTGATCGTCGGTATTTAGATTTTTTCTAATTTTTTGTTATAAATGGAACCTCCTTTTATGAACCTTCCTGTGCACATCTCCCAGGGTACGTAGGAAGGAATGGAGTTTCTGGATAGAGAGAATGCCTGTCTTCAGTTTCACTGGATATTGCTTCATTGTTCTCTAGAGTCACCATTCTGCTGAGGGTGTAGCCCTTTGAGAGTTCTGACTTCTTGGCAGGGGTTTGGGGGGATGTCTCAGATCTTCCTTCCTGCCGAGGACAGCTTTGGCTTCAGTGTTTACATGCTCCTCTAATTCCAGTCTCTAATAATTATCTTATTTTCTTGCAAGCACAGTTACAAATTCGAAAAGAGATTTGTTATATTTTATCATATATTTTCATATGTTTTTCAAAGGTGGGTTTTGGATTTTCGTTGTTGCTGTTTCTTTCCTTCTTTCTTTCTTTCTTCTATTTTTGATATCTAGTTTTCCCAATTGCTAAAGTGTCAAACTTGGGTTTGATTGTTTTTTCCTTTTTTGTCTTTGTTTCAGAGGTTCTTAATCTAGATGCAAGAACCTCTACTTTAAGCAGTGGGGCGGGGGTTATGTGACTAAGAGTTGTATGTTTAGTTATAAACTTCAAAAACATAACTCATTCAAAAGAACATGGCATTTGAATTTTAAAATTCTGTGCTGTTTATTGGACACCTGGGTGGCTCAGTTGGTTAAGCTTCAGACTTCAGCTCAGGTCATGATCTCATGGTTTGTGGGTTCGAGCCCTGCGTTGGGCTGTGTGCTGACAGCTCAGAGCCTGGAGCCTGCTTCAGATTCTGTGTCTCCCTCTCTGCCTGTCCCTCCCCCACTCACGTTTTGTCTATCTTTCTCTCAAAAATAATATAAATAAACATTTAAAAAAAATTTTAGGAGCACCTGGGTGGCTCAGTCGGTTGAGTGTCCGACTTCAGCTCAGGTCATGATCTCACAGTTTGTGGGCTCGAGCCCCACATCGGGCTCTGTGCTGACAGATCAGAGCCTGGAGCCTGCTTCAGATTCCGTGTCTCCCTCTCTCTCTGCTCCTCCCCTGCTCACACGCTGTCTCTCTCTCAAAAATAAATAAAGATTTTTAAAAATTAAAAATTGTAAAGTTCTGTGCTGTTTAGTGTATTATGTATAAATGCACACATATCTGAAATAATTTCAGACTTTTAGAAAGTTGTAAAAATAGTCCCAAGAGTTCCCATATGCCTTTTACCCACTGCCTCCAGTTGTTAACGTCTTGGCATAGCCATTATCAGAACCAGCAAATCAACACTCATACAATATTATTAACTAATCTGCAGACTCTGTTGACATCCCAGATTGTCCTGCAAATATCTTCTTTCTGGTCCAGGATCCCAAGTTGTAATTAATTGTCATGCCTTCTTAGTTTCCTCCAATCTGGCAATTGCTCTGGCTTTCTTTGTTATTCACCTTTTGAATAGTAGCAGCATTTTGCAGACTATGTCACTGCTTGAGTTTCTTCATGTGTAGAATCAGGTTATGCATTTTTGGCAAAATACCTTTTCATCATATGCTCAAATACTTGAGATAAATGTCTAGTATTATTTTTGTTTTACTATCAAACTGTGAGTTGTCTGCTTTGGAGGTAGCAAAAGTATTCATTCTCTTAGTGATACATAGAAAGTTAAGGAAGAAAGAATGATTAATGAGAAGCAGATCCTGTGTTTAAATGATGTGTTTGTTCCTGACATTGTAACTCGTCTAAGCTTAATTTAGTCCCTATACCTTCTGAACTTACTCCATACATCCAGCCAACTCTACTCAGTGGTCCTCACTCTTCCTGTTTCCTTCAAACACATCCCAAGTGGTCTGCCTTCGCTTTCTATGGCACCTTCCAGCCAGTTCTCAGCCACGGCTGTTTGCTGCCTGTATTCCCAACAGAGCACCAGGACCTCAGCTGCACAATCCAGCTAGAGTCTTCCAGGTCTTATGTTACCAGGCCTCTTGGCTGCATCTAACAGTGTCGAAACCTGAAGTACCCCTCTCGCTGTAGAGAGGCTACCATGGTATCAAATCCTCCTAATTTTCGTCATGATGTTCTAATGATTGCTTCTGTTTTTTACCCCAACCTCCCCCACCCACCACACTCCACAGTGTCACTGTCAGTGCCCCCCAAGTCCTGTCCCAGCTCACTGTTCTTCTAGGCCTCTGCATCCTTCTAGGCAATGCCGTCTCATCGATTCAGTGACCAACTCTGTCCTCATGACTCCCCAGTTTGTTTTCCAGCCCTCGATGAGCTTCAGATTTATGCAAAAGCCAGCCTAATTGTCCATCTCGCATAGTCCTCAAACTTTGCATGTCTGAAACCAAAATTATCTTTTCGCATCCTTATCTTCCTCCTATATCTGTATTTTGGTGGTATCTCTCTTCATGCAGCCACTGAGGCTGCTTCTTAAGAGTTATCTTGGATTCCTGAATCTTCCTCAGCCCCGGTGACATTTTGCATCTTTGTCATTTCTTGCCTAGATCACTGCAATACTATGGTTCCTCTGTCTTTACTCTTGTCTTCCTCCAGTCAAGCTCCATGCCACTAGAGTGAGTGACCCAAAATGTAAATAATAGCAAGCAATAATACTTCCAATGTTTAATGAGGCTTACTATTTTCCAGACACGAAATGTTTTTTTTTTTTATTTTTTAAGTTTATTTATTTTGAGAGAGAGAGAGAGGGAGAGAGAGGGAAAGCACACACATGAGCATGGGGAGGGGCAGAGAAAGAGGAGAGAGAGAGAGAGTTCTAGGCAGGCTTTGTGTGCTGTCAGCACAGACCCCAATGTGATGTGGGGCTTGATCCCTTGAATGGTGAGAACATGACCCGAGCCAAAATCAAGAGTCAGACGTTTAACCAACTGAGCCACCCAGGTGTCCTAAAATGTTTTTTGTTTTTTTTTTTTATAAACATGACTGATCTGACTTAATCTTCACAAAACCCTATGATCCCATTCTTATTGATGAGGAAAGTCATTCAGCTAGAAAGTGAGAGGTGAGATTAAAACCAAATCTGTCTGATTTCAAAGCCCTCACCCAGTCTTACCACCAAAAATACATGGCCTCTTACAAAGCCAACCATCTCATTCTTCTCCTCAAGACTTGACATTGGCTTCTTCTCATCTGCAGGGTAAATCCGGTTCTTTAAGACATAATGTCTGGCTCTCCAAGACCTTACCTTGCCTTCACCTTTCTCTCAGCATCATCTCCTGCCTTGCCCTGCCTCTCTCTTTACATCCCAGCATAACCAAAATGCTTGTAGCTTCCACACATAAGAAATATAAATGTCTTGCCCATCCTTTTCCCCCTCTGTTTGAAATGTTTGGATTAGCCCCTAACTAGACTCCTACCAACCTGGTTTATTCCCATTCATCATGTAAGGCCCAGCTGAAATTGTGACATTTGTGAAATTTTAATTTATGAAAAAGGAAATACAAATGCCCAGTAAGTATGATTATTTCTTAAAAGAGCAAAAATTTATACAATTTAAATTGTAAAGCCAAAGGGGTTATTAGATAAGTCATAACGTATCTGCATGATACAATTATGTAATATTAAAATGTTATAGAAGACTAATGACATGAAATATTTTTGAGACACTTAGTGAAAAGTAGCCAATTAGGAAATAGTATATACAAATAATGTTCTAGTTTTTGTAAATCTAATTCTTTATAAATGTATGGATTAAAGACTACAAGGATAATTACAATTGATTATAGATTATAAGTGATTTTTATATCATTCTTTGAAGTATCTAAATTTTCTATGATAAAGGCATTTTACTAGCATAAGAAGAAAAAAGTACATTTTAAAGGAAAGTATCAATTTTAGGTATTCCCTCCTCCTGAAAGCTTGCCCTAACATCTGCTTCCTGGCTGGGTCAGGTACCCATTCTCTATGTTCTCATAGTACCTCATGCATAACTCTATTATTGCCCTACTACCTTATATCCTAATTATTTATTTGTGTCATCATCTCTTGTGAGACTAGGAGCTCTTTGAGATGGGGGAGTATATGTCTCTACCCAGTTATGCCTGGCCATAATAAGCATTCAGTATATACCAACCATGCCAACATATTTTGAATAAAATACATTTTAGGATATTGTTGTAATACTGTTTGTGTCTATCATAATCTTAAGAGATTAAAGAATTATGCTGTTATATTAATAAAGCATTTACTGGGGCCACAGAAAAAGGCTTTACTTTTGGTATATCTGACTTCCATGCCAAGAGAAGTTCAGTTCTTAACAGTCACCATACTGAAAGCACCGCCCTTCACAAGGTGGCAGTGAGAGCAGTTGTAGGCACGAAGTCCCTGCCCAGATAACCATCGTGACGGGGCTATCTTTGGCTAAGGTTAACTATATTCAGTGACGGCAGATATCACAATGGCTTATTAAGGGAACTTACGGCATTTAAAGGTGCACCCAGAATCTTAATATTGTGATGTTGCCATTTGATCACAGGTAATTATTACTTTGACCCTGTATGTAATTTTCCCATTTTTGAATTATTAATTTGGCTTATTTTACCTTTCTGACTTTTTGAGTTTCAATGTTTTAGTTAGGACAAATGATAAAAATTATCATTGGGCTTTCTGACAAAACTATAAAATGCCACAATAGGTTATGATTTAAAAAGACATAGTATTTACCTACTACAAGAAATTTTCTGTGTCTGAATTCTTTGTATTCTTTATTTCTTCATTGCTGAGACACAATGGGTTTTTTCCCTCACATTTTAATATCTTGGAGAACAGACGGCATCTTTAATCAACAGTATATAATGATGTTTCAAATTGTTTTATAAATCAGTAGTGTCCTAGAGTTGAAAGCATAGTAAACATTACCTATTTGATTTTATTGATGATTATTAGTTTGTTGATTACTATTGATTAAATGATTTAACAACTAGATGTTGACATCAGTTCTGCTCTAAAAGAGTACCTATTGTAAATAGGTACATTTTTAAGAAAACTTCATTAACACTGATAGTCTTTGTTGATTTTCATATGCATTTTAGAGTTATACAAAATATAATCGCACAGAAGTGTTTTGGCCTTTTGAATGTGCTAATAAATTAGCCAACACTTGTCTCATTGCAGATCACAAACGTTCATAGCAGTCGAGCTCTTGATGTTCAATTCCTGGATTCTGGTACTGTGACATCCGTAAAAGTGTCTGAACTCAGGGAAATTCCCCCTCGGTTTCTACAAGAAATAATTGTGATACCACCTCAGGTACTATATGTTACAAGCCTGAGAGATTTTCTGGAAGAGATTTGGATGTATTTGTAATCATGTTGTGAGATGCCCTCTCAGTTTTGATCTTGATAATGAGCAAAAGAAGTCCAAGTTTGTAACACAATTGGAAATGGTCCAAATGTGGTTGTTCACTGTTTTTCACAACGTTGTGACTTGATGCACGTTAAGTCTCTCTGATTCCATTTCACTGTCTGTACAATGAGGTCACAACACTGGCCCATCTTGCAGAGGTATCGTAGGATAAGTATGTGAACTGCCTGGTATAAGCCCTGCTCAAATAGGAGTAAAGACAATGGAGGCGATATAAATAGAGCCAGCAACATAGCGCACGCTCCAGCTCCAGAGCTCCGATTGTCATTGTTAGCTATTGCTGTTGCTTGCTTTCTGTCTTGGCAACGTGTCCGACTTACAGGAAAATAACATTGACATTACTTATAAGTACCTATCTTAAGATGGTGTGTTTGCTTTTCCATCATGTTTTCTTTCCAGGCTATAAAGTGCTGCTTAGCAGATCTTCCACAGTCTATTGGCATGTGGACACCAGATGCTGTGCTTTGGTTAAGAGATTCTGTTTTGAATTGCTCGGACTGTAGCATTAAGGTTAGTTATCTTGATACATTTGGAAAGGGAGCTGTCAGCCAGAAGGGCTCATTTGTTTTTTTGTGAAAGGATTTTGTCTTACCATAAATTGATGCTTTCATGTGTGACACATTTTGGTAGTTAAGAGGTTGGTTACATGTGTGATAAGATATTTCATGGTTTGATTTTTATTTAAGAATTTATCCTGTATCTCCAGTATTATTTTTAAGCCCTTTATATAATTTTTCCAGTATTAATAAGGTAGCAGAGATAGTTCTCTGCTCCTATTTTGCTCCATGATAAGGAATTAAATTCCCAACAGAGGGACCATATACCTCTTGATAAATGTTTGTAAAGGTCATTCAAATAAGTCTTCTGTTTCTTTTTTTTTCAAAAGTATAATAGATTACAAGCAAATAATTTGATCATAATCTTGTTTTCTGTCTGTTAAAAGTTTAAACTGTTTTATTTCACTAGCTCCTATTTTTTTGTACTTTTGCATCTTTGTATCAAAAACATTATATTTATTTCCAAGTATAAAAACATAAGATATTTTTGTTTAACTAATGAACAATGCTATTTTCTATAAGCATTAAACAATGAAATGTCCTTGAGAAATATCTTCATGAAAATCTCCAAATTATTCTGGTTCACAGGGATTTTCCTATGTTTATACAATTACACACTTAATTACCATTTTATATTCTTCAATTGCCGTATGATAAATGAATATTGTTTTATCAACTATGTTTTAAGCTCTTAAAGCCAGAGTATTGGGTACTCAATAAAAATATTTTTTAATGGTTGATCTTTGAAATGGTACTTCTGTATCATAAATAGCAAAATAAATTAGCAGTCATTCATTCATTAGCACTTTGAAATGTTAATTAATTTAAATAGATCCATCTTGCTAGGAAAAATATTTTTAAGCAAATTACTGTAGACGGATTGCCTTGTCTCCCTGTCTGAGACCTCTGTTCCTGCCTTTCTTTTGCGGCCCTTTATGATAAGAGATCAGTGTGGCTGGAAGTGTCTCATTTTTGTCCTTCCCAGGGTAAACCGGAGGAGCTGGTAAGAATTACCAGGCAGCCAGTCCTTTGGGACACACAGCTGTCCAGTCCCAGGTGTCAGTGTCTGGCATTCCCATATAACACTCATCCCTCTGGCAGAAAGAGGTAGAAAGGTAGCCAAAGGTCTCCTGGACAGAAGGGGCAAAGCTGTGGTTTTGACCTGTTCAGTGGAGCTTTTTTCCTTTTTCTCCCCAGGTTCCTCCCATGTAACTGGGGAAGGGGTAAAGGGTGAGGGTAGATACTATGACCAAACAAGGCATTTAGGCCAAGGTCCCCAAGGGTATGGTGAATTGTCAAAGATTTCTCCTTCACTTCCCAGTGTGTGGGTGCACCAGCATAGGTAGAATGCATATGGAACACTTTTGCCATTTTTGTGATTATTTTTTATTGTTGAAGCTGGGAGATGAGCCCTTGAGGGTGCATCATACTGTTCCTTTTACTTTGAGTGTTCTTAAATGTCATCAATAAAAAGAGTTTTTACCAATGGTATGCGGACTCCATCTCAGTGATAATGACCTCTAGTGAGTTTTAAGTTATCCTCGGTTTTTAGAGGTTAATAAAGTTTTCGTTTCCATAAGCCAGCTGCTGGCATCTTGGACTTAAGAGCCTATTCACTGCTGTGGCTGTGATAGATCATTTATCTTACCTTCAATAAAATGAATTTTAGCAAGTTGGGTTCCTTGTAAAATACTGTGTTTTAATATTTAAGGTTAGTATTATGGTGAACTGGGATTCCTTGAAATGCCTTGTGTGTTTTCCATAGGTTACAAAAGTGGACGAAACCAGAGGGATCTCACACATTTATTTATTCACCCCTAAGAACTTCCCTGATCCTCACCACAGTATTAATCGCCAGATTACAAATGCAGACTTGTGGAAGCATCAGAAGGATGTGTTTTTGAGTGCCATATCCAGTGGAGCTAGCTCTCCCCACAGCAAAGGCGGTGGCACCCCCATTCCAGGCACCGCTGGAGAGAATCTGAGAAAGAGCCTGACAGACGTCATCAAGAAGTCCGTGGTGGACCACACCGGCTCTTTCTCCACAGAGGAACTCCCCCCTCCCGTCCACTTGTCGAAGCCGGGGGAGCACATGGATGTGTACGTGCCTGTGGCCTGTCACCCGGGCTACTTCGTCATCCAGCCATGGCAAGAGATACATAAGCTGGAAGTTCTGATGGAAGAGATGATTCTGTATTACAGTGTGTCTGAGGAGCGCCACGTAGCTGTGGAAAAAGACCAAGTGTATGCTGCCAAAGTGGAAAACAAGTAGGTCCTTGGACAGAGAGTGTGGTCTGACTACGAAAAATGTGTGGAGTGATACCAAGAGTCCTTAATCTCTGCAGGGGGACTTTGAACTGCACTTAGGGAAATTTTGAATGTGAAGCGAGACTAATGAATTGTGCAGTCTTTTAATATTTGACATGATGTCATTTATCTAAATATCTAGTCACCATATATTAAATTTCTGTTAAATATCTAAAACGAAGGTTTAAATGTTTTTGTTTTTCTATTAGACAAAACGTTGTTGTTTCTTTAGGAAATAATGGCTTTTTGGTTGAAAAACTTTTAAATTTTATTTATTTATTTAATTTATTAATTTATTTATTTATTTTTAATTTTTTTTTTAACGTTTATTTATTTTTGAGACAGAGAGAGACAGAGCATGAATGGGGGAGGGACAGAGAGAGAGGGAGACACAGAATCGGAAGCAGGCTCCAGGCTCTGAGCCATCAGCCCAGAGCCTGACACGGGGCTCGAACTCACGGACCGCGGGATCGTGACCTGAGCTGAAGTCGGATGCTCAACCAACTGAGCCACCCAGGCGCCCCAACTTTTCAATTTTAAAAACAAATACTTATTGTAGAAGATTTAGAAAAATACAAAAATATATAAGAAAATCCTCCAACCGGACAGAACCCTTGTTAAACTATTCATGTATTTCTTCTCATTCGTTTCTACATATACTCATACAGTTGGTGTAGTATTATTATTAAATACAATTCCACACCTACTTTTTTCACCTCACATAATCCTGTGAACATTTTTCCATGTGATAAAACTTCTTCATAAACATTTTTAAGGCTGAATAATAGTCCATCATATAGAGAAATCATAATTTACTTATCATTCTCTCTTGTTATGTAGTTTTTTCTCCCAGATTTTTCACTATTCTAGATAATATTGAACATAAATCTCTGTTCACATCTCTGATTATTTCTGAGATAGATTCCCAGAAGAAAAATTACTTGTTTAAGGATTAGAAGGTTCTTGAGGTAGGTTGTCACTTGCTCCTGGAGAGCCGTGCCACCTTCTGTATGGTGCAGCAATGCACGGTGCACTTCTCCAGCCGGGACTCACTGGTGTAGCACTTTGGTCTGTTTTTTCACATTTCCCATTTGGATCACATCCTCCTTCCCTGAAGCCCTCCAATATGTTCTGGTTCCAACCCAGTGAATCCCAAGTACTCCACCCCACACAGTACAAGGTCACAAAAGCCCTGGAAAAAGGAACAACTTAGCCCCGTCCCGTCTCCTTTGCCAGCTTTCTTAGGGGAACTGACCAAGCTTATTTGATGATGACAAACACAAAGAACTGTTCTCCCACAACAACACACACACCACGCACACACACACACACACACACCCCAGAACTCAGTTTAAAAGGTCAAACTGCTTATTTTATTATTTTTTAAATAAAATGCTTTGGTTCGTTCTCAAGATATCAAGCATAGACATTTGTGAAAACTTTATTATTCCCGTAAGAGAAAAAAAACAATTTTTAATTCTTAAGAGTGAAAAGTATCATAGCTCTCATTTTAAAAAGGATTCAGCTTGTATGTCACAAGCTTTTCCCTTTCAAAAAACCATTTTTACTATGTCATGTTATTTACAACTGTAAGCATGCATGGGTTTAATTCCACACAGGAACATCATTTGCCTACATGAGAACTCTTCACAGAATAATTTAATCACAGTTAAAACAAAACCAGTGTTAACTATTAAACTGAGGGGCAGATTGATGGTGATTAACTGTGGGGAGATCCTACTTGAGGGTAAGAGTTTTGTGGGGCAGGAGAACCCAAACCGGAGACCTTCAGTGTGGTGTTTCAGACTCGGCCCTCCCCCAACATGGGTCCAACAGTCCTGTTCTGGGGCTGGGACTTTCACCAGCTAATTTTTTTTCTAGATAATCAAGGATGTCTCATATATATAAGAACAGATTGTCCAATATTTTCTTAAACTTCATGAACTGAATCAGTGTAAAGTGTTTAGAGTTTCCATCTTGCCTGTATCACAGGACTATTTACTAAAAACCCTGGTCCCAACTCTGGTGAATTAAGACTTAGGAATTTTCAGATACACTGTTGATTGCAGCCGTTTCCAAATCCACGTTGGCTAAGAATAACCTGGAAACTTACTAAAAATGCAGATTCTCCTTCCTCACCCCAGACATCCTGAATCAGAGTCTCTGGGAGTGGAACTTCAGAATCTGTGTTTTTCACAAACTCTCCAGATGATTCACAAGCAGCCCTGCACTGAAACCGGTTAACTGGTCCAAACAGAAACCTTTAGTTAAGCTATTAGTGTTGAAAATTAAAAGCTACCGAAGGGCATGACATGTGACATGTAAGTCTTCTGGTAGCTCTTCCCTCGCTGCTCTGTACCTTGTATTTATACACTAAAACCATCAGCATTTATACACAGACCACCAGCATTTGCCCTGTACAATTTAAAGACAGTGCTATAGGTGGAAACCAAATGATTTTTATCTCCTTTTGCACCTACACAGATTTAACAACCTGCACCAAACTGGCATTTCCACATATGAAAATTTCTCTGACATGCTTATATTTACACAGCTTATCTTCATTTTAATAATTATCAAAATTATTATATAATAACAATGGCGGCTACCATTTGCCAAGCACCTATTGTGTGCCAAGTAATGTACTAGGCACTTTATATATATTATTTCTGCAAGTGAGTTAAAATTAAATACTACACATGAGATAATTGAGGCTCAGAGAGGTTTAATAGGAGCCCAAGGTGACATAGCTGGAACATGTCCTGGGGTTGGGGTGGGGGGATGCCAGCCTAAGTCTGCTGGTTCCCAAAACTCACATACTTACTGTGATATCTTTTTGCGCCTCCCTGTTGTGACTCATGGATTATCGCTTGCTGCACTTTGGGCTTGTTTCTGCCTTCAGAAACAGGTTTCTGGAGTTTCCTCCCCAAACCCCCAATCACTAGTGTCCAAAGTTGGCCTCTTCATAGCTTTCTTACTATAGTTTACCCCATAGCAGCAGTGTGGGTTTCTTGTACCCATTCTCCACTGGTGTGCTGGAGAATCCATCCAGCCTAGCCAGCTCCCAGCCCAGCAGTGTATTGCAGTGAAAGGCTTGCTGTTGCACTGGGCTTGCGGCTTATAGCTAATAAATCTGTTTCAGAGGATGGCTGAGTCCACCATCCATGGCAGAGCCTGACTCATACCTTGCAGGGGCAGAGGCGCTCTCCATAGACACTTACCTTTTAGATGTTACAAACAACTTCCTTTCCTTAGTGTGATGATACTCTTCAATCACATAGTTAACACTAAAGAACTTTTTTTTTTAAAGTTTATTTACTCATTTATTTAGAGAGAGAGAATCCAAAGCAAGCTCTGTGCTGTCAGCTCAGAGCCAGAGCCCAACTTAGGGCTGGATCCCATGAACCCGTGAGATCATGACCTGAATTGAAATCAAGAGTTGGACGCTTAACTGACTGAGCCACCCAGGCACCCGAAGACTGTAGGACTTTAATATGGTCCTTCATATCTTAACTTTGAAGTCTAAGCTTTTCTAATTGTAATGATGATGAATGTAGGCCCAGAGGAGAAAAGTATATTCATGTGAATTTCTGACTGGCACCTTGAACTCCAGATCGGAAACCATGTTCTTCTTCCCCCCTACTCTCCTATCTTTTCCAGGCTCTTTATTCTAGGCAGTGGGTTGGACTTTGTGTTTTGTTTTATTTTGTTTTTTAATGTCCTCACTCGGCATAGCTAAAATTGCCACCTTTGCATTCAAAATGTTTTGTAATCTCTTCCCACACTCTCTTCCCTATCTGGTTTTCTTTTCCATTCCTTCACACATTCTGCCTTCTAGCTCTACTGTGGTGTTTGCTCTGCTCCCAGCTGTCATGCCCTGTAGAATCTTCTGTGCTTTTTCTTCTCATGCATGTCTTCAGCCTGGCCTGGTTCCAGTTACTCTCTCTTTCCATCTTCTACATACATACCGTGTCCCAGACATGACCTTTGTCTCCCTGTCAGAGTGGAGGGATCTCCTTGCCTTGTCCTGATCAGCCTCCATCTGTTTGATTCTGCTTAGTGGTGGCTGCTAGTTTATGTGTCGGTCTCCTGTAGCAGCTCCATGAGGCCTGTGTATGGGTGTTGAGCGAAGAAATACCACCAAGTAAGCTGGTAGCAAAGCAGAGAATAGTAACCTTTGGTGTAAGAAGAAGCAATCTCTTTAAAACCTCAATGACAGTACAGTTTTATATTTTGATAAACATCTTTCGCATTAATTTTTTAATCATAAATTGTTACCCTTAAAGCATATGTCAACTTTGTGTGTTTTTTTTCTTCCTTTTTAATCCAATGCACATCTAGGTGGCACAGGGTGCTTTTAAAAGGAATCCTGACCAATGGATTGGTGTCTGTGTATGAGCTGGACTACGGCAAGCACGAGCTAGTCAACATAAGAAAAGTACAGCCGTTAGTGGACATGTTCAGAAAGCTGCCATTCCAAGCAGTCACAGCTCAACTTGCAGGTAATTTCTGTGGAACTTGAACTCAAGTCACAACATGGTTTATATTGTCCTTTTGTCATGGGCACTTAGGGAGTACAGAGTCACTGGCCTATTAAGTTAACTTTTTTTTTCCAAACAACTTCCTGACCATAATAGAAATAATTTGTAATGATCTGTCACAGCCATGCCTTTCCACTATATCTGCTGTTTCTATTTTTCCGTATTTCTGTCTGTGGTCTCACATATGGGTATATTTCTAAAGCTGTAGTCAGGACAGGTATGGTCTTGCATGCTGCTTTCTTCATTTTTAGCATTTTTTTCCTAATTACTTTTTGGGTGTTTGTTTGATGGTCTTCATAATGATTTTTTTAAATGTTTATTTATTTTTGAGAGAGAGGGACAGAGCATGAGTGGGGGAGAGGCAGGAAGAGAGGGAGACACAGAATCCAAAGCAGGCTCCAGGCTCTGAGCTGTCAGCATAGAGTCCAATGCAGGGCTCAGACTCACGAACCTCAAGACCATGACCTGAACCAAAGTTGGATGTTCAACCAACTGAGCTACCCAGGCACCCCTGTAATGATTTTTAATAGCTGCAAAAGATTTGATTTAATCATTATTTCCCTTTTGTTAAGCATTTAGGTTATTTATACTTTTATTGTAGTATTAGGAAAAAACCTGCAGCTGTGTATACTAGCCAAAACAAACAAAAACAATGAAACAACATAAACGACCAATAGGAGGAGCACATTGCTCAGCTAATATTTGACAACTTATTGTATATATTATAATACAAATGCATAATGGGTTTCCACAATTATAAAACATCCTAGGTCATAGAATATGACAATTTTTATGGCCAGGTGAGTTTCCAGTTGCATTGTAATTAACAGCATGCAAGTATGTGATTTTACTACATTCATACACCCTATTGACTATTATTATTAAAATCTGAGGATGTAAATTAGCAGGTGTAAAGGCACACTTCTTTAAAATACTGTCCAGTTAGAGTTTTGTGACAGCAGTGCAAATGCTGGTGGCTCCTCTGTGCATCCCCCCAGTACGTAGCATGCGTACTGAGGCGAAGCTTTGCGCAAAGGTCCAGCAGCATTAGCAGAGGGCGTGGGGGCGAAAAAGGCTGGGGGATGCAGACCTCCAGCCATCTAGGACTGTCTGTGTCCTGCTCTGCTGGGATATGGGGGGTCGTGACCACATGGTGCCACCCATTCAGCACAGTAGCAGAAGTGATCTCAGAAACGAAAGGAAGTGTGTATATATATTTTTCTTTTAATTTTTGACCAGCTTTTGTTGGAGATATCTATATCTATATATACCGTTATTTTGAAGTATTTTTCAGTTTCTTTCTTTGTGTCTCCTGCTAGATTTCACAGGAAACTCCCATGATAGTTAGATATGAACCAAAAACAGCATTTTGCAGACGAGCATGTCTACCACTGATCTGCTTTGAACTCAGACCTCTAAATAGTTTCTTCAGATTTAATGATTGCATTTTTTTTTAATTTTCACTTTTGGATGTTCAGATCTTGCTAACATGCTTGCTAACATCAGCATGACAGTCAAACTGTCCAGAGAGGGAGTCTCTGTGAGGAACAAGTGCATGGCACCATCATCCCCATCGCCAGCACCTTGGCTGACAGTCACTGGGGCTTACTATGGGCAAAGGTCTCCACCAGCCACTCCATTTCACTGACTTCTCCCACACACTAGGAGGGTTAGGTACTGTTAACTATCACTGTTAAAGGTCGGGAAACAGCAGGTTGGGGACTACTCTAGGCTTCTCTTGTTCTCAGAGAACTTAGCCCACCTCACTATATGGATAGCAGGTCTGTTAAATGATGTGTGAAACTCCCAGATCTCCCATCACTACGGGGCACTGTGTATAGTTTCTCGAATCTAGTATATGTGCACTTAATTCATGTTAGTTTACTAGTATTTTCTGAAAAACACATACTCTCTCAATTTCATTTTAAAATCTAATTTCGAATTCTCTAACTTGAGCCCTCAAAAGTCATAGGGACTTTAGAAATACATGGGATTTACAATTCATCTGGTCCAACCAGTTTATTTTCTGATAGACTGAGACCTGAGAGACCAGTTGATTTGCCCAAATCCCATACCACTTGACAGAGGAAGAGCTGGGAATGGTAATTAGGTCTCTAGACTTTCAATCCAGTGCTTTTGCCATGGTATTATATATAATTTTTAAAAAATCAGTATAGTCTAAGTATATTAATTCTCTTTCTCCTTCTCCTCATCCTTCACTACATCTGGTTCATCAGGAAAAAAAAATCTGTAAATAAGAGATGTATCACTGATATCATTGATATTTTATTTTATTTGAGTGCAGTTGACACACAATGTTACAGACACTGTTGATATTTTAGTCCCCTTGGGTATCCCCATTATCCATTTAAATCTGCCTATACTTTATATAGGGAAACGGGCAGTAGTTATTATAACTTCACTTCTTTTTTAAAAATTTTTTTTTTAACGTTTATTTATTTTTGAGACAGAGAGAGACAGAGCGTGAACAGGGGAGGGGCAGAGAGAGAGGGA
Source organism: Neofelis nebulosa (assembly GCF_028018385.1). Lineage (NCBI taxonomy): Eukaryota > Metazoa > Chordata > Mammalia > Carnivora > Felidae > Neofelis > Neofelis nebulosa. The sequence continues at coordinate 34,782,439 of NC_080793.1, read as the reverse complement.
GACACAGAATCTGAAACAGGCTCCAGGCTCTGAGCTATCAGCACAGAGCCCGACGCGGGGCTCGAACTCACGCACCGCGAGATCATGACCTGAGATGAAGTCGGCCGCTTAACCGACTGAGCCACCCAGGCGCCCCCTTCACTTCTTTTTTAGATTAAAAAAAATTTTATTTAAGTAATGTCTACACCCCAAGGGGGGCTCAAACTCATGACCCTGAAGTCACACACTCTTCTGACTAAGCCAGCCAGGTGCCCCTATAACTTCATTTTATAACACAGCAGTAAATCTCCATGAAACTTGTGTCTGTAGGTGAAGGTTTACAGAAATAACCCCATTCACAATAGGAGAACTATGATAAGCTGGACTGTTTTAAGATTGGTGGGTAACTCTTTGGTTTGGTTTTTTAATTAGGCAAGTCTAACCTGGTACGTTTCAGCTACTTTGGAACTAACCGTATTCCATTATTATGGATCAAAGAAAGGTGCATCCGACGTTCACTGATCCTTGTACTCCTTGTCTTTCTCGTAGGGGTCAAGTGCAACCAGTGGTCTGAGGAGGCTTCGATGGTATTTCGAAATCATGTGGAGAAGAAACCTCTGGTGGCACTGGTTCAGACAGTTATAGAAAACGCCAACCCTTGGGACCGGAAAGTAGTGGTCTATTTAGTGGACACATCATTGCCAGACACAGATATCTGGATTCATGATTTTATGTCAGAGTATCTGGTAGAGCTTTCAAAAGTTAATTAATCACTGCTTCTGAGACCTTGACAACTAATTCAGATTTTTTTTAGCAATAACAAAATGTAGTAGGCTTTAAAAAAAGAAATCTTATCTCTGCTACAGGGCTCTGACTGCTGTGGGGATTGAAAAGAATATGCTTCTGTTTGATGAAAGATATTTAACAAGTTTTGTTTTAACAGAGTTGACTTTTCAAAGAAAATTGCACTTGAATTATTACTATATTAGAATAAAATGTTTATCAATATAAAAACTGACTACCTTATAATTTCTAGGCTTTATGATCGTAAGATGAAGGATTTCCCTTTCTATTCATGTCTTCTTTATGGTACGGGTTCCTTTATAGTTAGATTGTGAGAATTTATGACTTAACCCTGGCGCAGTGGTCTATCCCAAAGCCAATTGTGTGAGGATGATCTTGAGTCTTTAGCACATTAGCATTGCTAGTGGTGCTGTAGAGAAGCAACCCAGATGAACCTCAAAGCGTATTCCTCACCCCAAGTCTTGAGTGGCATATCACTACCCAGAGTGTCTACACCTTCCACAGTCTCCCTACCCAGACTCATTGTCCATGGCTCCTCAACCAGCCACACTGCACCTGTCTGGCTCCCTGTACACCCAGGACTATTGATATTCTTCAGCAAGCCTTGCTCCCCTCCTAACCATGCTTATTCTGTTCCCTGAGCCTGCCTATCCTTCACCCCCCACCATTTTTGTTTGCCAGTATCCTCCGTGACATCCCGGGCTGACCATGAAGCCTTCCCTGGTACCCCTCCTACCCTGTTGCATTTGGAGTACGCCTCTCTTTGTATCAAGACCTCACTGAGCTTTGTAGTATATAACAAGTTGTCTGCGCACCTGTCTCCCCAGCTAGATTGTGAGCTCCCTGAAGGAGGAAGGGGTCTTACTCATCTCTTTGATGACATACTGGTAAATGTTTGACAATTGGTTCTGATGGGTGTGGGCCGGGAATGAGCCTTGATTCACAGTATCTGATGATTCCCGTGTTGTAAATACTTCCACTGTTGTTGAGTTCCAGCTAACAATGTGACATCACTGAATGTGGAGCTGGGAAAAGATACCCCAGCAGCTCCTGTGAGCCCGTACAATGGACTTCAGAACATACCACTGTCTGCGTACTCCACAACAGACAGAATGATCTCTTGAACACATCAGGCACCCATTATGTCCTTGCTAATTGATGGGCAGGACGGCTTGACAGAGGGATAGGTGGAGGCCTTATCAGTGGTCCAAAGATGATGGGGGAAGGCCCTGGACTAAGAGGGGAGCAATGAGAATCAAGAAAAAAATTAAAGGCCTTTTGAAGGTTTTAATTAGAATTATTAGAACTGACATTTTAGATCCAAAAGACAGGAAAAAGAAAGTGTCAAAAAGTGAAGCCAAGTCTTAAGGTCTGAGAGGCTAGGATGATGACGCTTATTCCATTTGGGAAACTGAAATTTTTTGTTTTAAACATACTGAGTTTAGAGGCCACTGGGTGACTCAGTCGGTTGAGCGCCCAACTTCAGTTCAGGTCATGGTCTCGCCGTTCGTGAGTTCGATCCCTGCATCAGGCTCTGTGCTGACAGCTCAGAGCCTGGAGCCTGCTTCAGATCCTGTGTCTCCTTCTCTCTGCCCCTCCCCTGCTCGCCCTCCGTGTGTCTCTCTCCCTCTCTGTCTCTCTCAAAAATAAATAATAAACATTAAAAAAAAATTAAACATACTGAGTTAAGGGACTAGATCACTGTGTGAGGATATGCATAACCTATTAGAAATGTGGAGTCTTCACAGGGGAGAAGGCCAGGCTGGAGATAAACATTCTTAAACTCATTTGCTTATTTTTATTTGAGAAAATATAGGAAAAGTGAGAGCAAAAAGAAGGTAAAGACCAGATATTTGAAGTTTTTCATGTAAAACATGTTGAAATTATCTTTCTAGCTTTTTAAAATTCGTATTTAATAAAAAAGTGATTCAAAATTGAGGAATGCTTACACCACTGATTTAAACATTTATGATAAAATCAGAATATCCTGACACAAACATTTAAGTGAAACAAAGTAGTATGAATGTATTTTATAATGGTTTCTTTTACCAACAAAAACAACAAAAATCCTCAAATTGCCTACAGATTAAGAAGAGGTGGGTTCTGTTTCAATGACTTTAGAAAGGCTTCCATCATTTTTTAAAATAGAGCAATTGTGTTGTTGATGTAAGTGAAAAATTAATCTGGTGCTAGGGCAATTTGACAAACAATGAAGCTTGGCCCCTGCCTCATACCATATTCAAAGTCAATTCCAGGTGGATTCAAAGCCTAAACGTGAGAGCCTAATGAGGGAAGATAACACAGGAAAGTACCCTGATAATCCAGGAGCAGGAAAGATGTCCTAAACAGGACAAAGTGCTAACAATAAAGGCAAATATTGATATACTAGACTATGTTAAAATGAAGAACACCGGTTTGTCAAAAGGCATTATTATGATGGTGTAAAGGCAAAGCACACAACGGAGGAATATTTGTATTTGGAATATATTCAATAAACAGAAGACTATCCAGAAACAAAATGGCAATAAATTTGAACATTTTACAAAGAGGAAATCCAACTGGCCAATCAACATGAAAAGGCCCTCAACCCATGGAAATCATATTTCAGTGAGATCCTAATACTCCTACCAAAACTGGGAAAATGTTTCAACTTTTGTTAATTTCAATTATTGAAGATGTTTGCACTTGTGCTGGAGGATGCCAGTAAAGAATGTTCACAGCAGCACTATTGGCAATAGTTAAAACCTAGAGACAGATGTCCATTAATAGTAAAATGGATTTAAAAAAAAAAAAACTGTGCTGTATTCATGCAATGGAAACCTCTAAGGTAATAAAAGTAAACAAACTACAGCCACATGAAACCACGCAGGTTAATCTCACAGGGTGGAATTGAGCAAATGAAGACAAAGTGTGGAGGAAAGCAGGCAAGGAAGTGATTACCCTAAGAGTAATCTTAAACTTCCTTAAGCGATCATTTTAGGAGGAAGCTGGAACCCAGGACCCAGAGGGTTGGCTTCTGGGCTGCTGCTGGCAATGTTGTTTCTTGCAACAAGTGTTCAATGTGATAAAAATTTTTGAACCTGCACACTTAGGATGTATGTACTTTTCTTAAATGTTTGATTCCGCAACAAAAGGGTTTAAAATAAAAATAATCTGAAATATTAAATCATTGCTTCATTTAAAAATGCATGGCACATATTCCTTGAAAAGAGCATTCTCTTACAGCTGTGAGAGTTTTGTAATGTAGAAATATATTTTCACGGAAAACAAGATTCACAAAAACAAAAACGAATGTTTCTCATTAGTAATCTATACACCAGGAGTAAAAAGAGTTATATTAGGGTCTACCCCACCAGAAACTTTCCCATAACAATTGCACACGGTACCTTCTGTCCACACAAATTCTTTTTTATGAACCATTTTAAAAATTAAAACAAAGTTTCTATTTGGGTTTAAGTGGTTTGTTCTGAAAAACGTACTAGCCTTTTAAGAAAATGGGACTTTTTTTTTTGTATTTTAAATCGGTATTTTGGACACTCCATTCCAAGTACAGAGAGAATGCATTCGACTCTTTTAGAACTATTTGTTCACAAAATGATCGTTATTAAAGCGGAGGCTCCTGCCAGACCTGGCTGGGCTGCCGGTGAGATGGCACAGGTGGTTGCTGTAGTCAAAAGAGGTAAGGTCCAACAGCTGGCTGGCAGGCTTTGCTCCATCCAAAGACCTGCCGGTTCTTACATCTCAGACGCCACAGGAATGAAAATCCACCCACTTATTTCCAGATAACTCCACTGCTGCTTAAACTCCTTATGGTACAGCTGGGGAAATAGAGACTCAGACTCACGATTATCCACAACCCCCTGTCCAACGAAGGATCCCAGCTTCCCGGCGGCCCGGCCCCTTTGCCCCGCGCTGCCCCCAGCGGGCGTCGCTCCCTGGCCGGGGAAGGCGCGCGGAGGCCCGGCGCCCCCGAGCGGAGGGAGAGGGCGGCGGGCGGGGCGGGGCGCGGTGACAGCGCTGAGCCGGGCCCGCCCCTGACTCCCACCCCCGGAGCCCACAGCGCCCGCCCGCCCGCGGCCGCCCGGGAGCTCGTCCAGCCCCGCGCTCCGCTCGCCTGCCCGCCGTCCGCCGCCCGCGCCCGTCCGCCTGCCGCCTGCGCTCGCCCCGTCGTCGCCCGCGCCCGCGCCCGCCCCGGCGGCTCCACGGCCCGGTAAGCCCCCCACCCGGCCCGGGGTACCCCTCGCGCCCGCGGGGCTCCCTGCCCCCGCGCCGGGGCCCCAGCCATATCTGGGCAAAATATTCAGCTGTCGCCGCCGCCGCCAAGAGGGACTGAGCGTGGCTCCCTCTATAAATAGCCGCCGCCTCGGGTTGCCTCCGGGGCTGGGGAGCCGGGGGTCTCGGGGTCCGGAGCCCCGCGCTCACGTCCGCGCCGCTAGGCTCCCCCGGCCCCAGCCAGAGCGCCCTCCTCTCAGGCCCTCGGCGCCGTGTCTGTAAACGACAGAAGGACCCTTGCGCGCTCGCAGAGAGGCGCGGGGGCCGGGGTCCTGAAGGAGCGGCCGCCCCCGCCACCCACCAGCCGCTCGACTCCCGCGCGGCGGCGGGGCTCTGCGCCCGCGGATACTCTGCTGGGGACAGGTGCCCGCCTGAGCCCGGCACCGAGGCGTGGCCCTCCTCCGGCCGCCGAAAGTTTGGGGGTGGGAGTGGGACGTATGTGGTTGGTGGACGGGGAACCGGGGTTCGGGCTGCGCCTGTTTGAGGCAGGAAAAGTTTCGCAAACTGCGCGAGAGGACGCGGTTTAAAGCACCATGATACGTACACGCATTTCGGGCCAAGGTAGAGCGGGCAAGCGCCTGGAGGCAGAAGCCCCCTCGCTGTCGCCAAGTCACACGGTGGCCTTGGCGAGCCCCTGCCCTTCCCTGGGCCTCAGTTTCCCCATTTGTAGGGGCGGGGTTTGGTTCGGGAGATGAAGCTAGGAGTCTTGGCGGTGAGAGCAGCAGGGCGCGCTCTTGACCGCAGGCGCTCCCCCACACCTGTTCATCGGCTCCGGCCTGGGACGCTGGGGCCAGAGCCTTGCACATCCGGAGGCATTGTGGAAAGAAACCGGACACTGTGGCAGTCCCTCTGACTCAGGCCTATACTGGGACCTATTAGGGTCCTTGGAATAGCCTGGGCCCTATACCTCCAGGAAGAGTGTCCCATGGTACTTACGGGCACCTCTGCTGGGGAGCAGCCATCACCCTCGCAAAGCATCACGTGACTCAAACAGCTTTAGACCCAAAGAACTGGGCAGGATCAGAGGCTCCAGTCCAGCTGCTCCCTGGTCTCAGTTTCCCCACCTATACAGTGCCTATGAGACGAACTTGGAACCATGCCAAGCATCACACCCTCCCAGACCCCCAGCCGCTTCCTGGGTACCTTACGGACCCTGCCCTTGGTCTCCGCCTTAACCCTCTCAGACTCTTAGAGATGACCTAGCCCAAGCTTTTCTCTATCCAGATCACAGAACCAGACCCTAACTCAGGTTCTGGGCTCTCAGAGGGAGCATCCCCCAAATCTTCATCTTTCTCCCTGTGATGGCATTTATTTTAACAAGGGCCGCAGAACCCCCTGCTCAAGGTCACATGCTGCTGGACACACCAGGAGGCCTGCAGTCTCCACTAACCTTTCTCCTCTCTTTCCTGCCCCTTCTTGCTGCTCAGGCCAGTCTTGGGGATCTCTGAGCACCCCGCCAATGCCCCCCTGTTCTTTGATCTACTGCTGTCCAGGACTTTCCCTTGCTCAGATGATAGCGCCCTCATTCTGAAATTTCATTTTTATTTCTACTTTCTATGATATATTTTCTCTAAACTCCCCTCAGAGTCTCACTGATAAAGAAGTAAGGGGAAATGAAGACAAATAGAGTCTCATCAACTTGAGCCATAAAACAAGCAGAGTGAAAGCGAGCAATGTTGTCGTTTGGTGTATTTACTCCCTTTAATGAGCCAAACTTGCAAACACATTTTCGACCATCTTGGCCCCTGAGTTGCTCCCAGCCTAAGTGGAAAGGCAGTGTCCTCTAAAAATAGCCTCCACCCCACCTTATCAGAGCCTCACACCTTCTCCCTCATCCAGGGTACAGTTGCCTCCGGCTCCTGCCGCTCAGCAAAAATGCAAAAATGGGGAGTAGGTGGTGTCAGCTCTGAGTAACAGGAGGTGGACTGACCTGGAGGTTAGGACCCCTGGCTCCAACCCCAGCTCTGCGACCCATTTAGAGTGACCTTGGGCTATGAGCGGGTGGGTGAGATGGTCCCCAGTAGACCTGGAGTCAAGAGACCTCAGAGGTTCCCTTGGAAGCCTTGCTAGCATGAGAAAAGTGGAGTGCCCGGGATGAAACTGAGGAGAACCCACCCCATGAAGAGGAGGGAAGGTGCAGGAGAAAGTGGTTTCCCAGGAGAGATGTCAGTTGCTGCAGAGAGACAGAGGGGGCTGGGGACTGGGAAGGGGCTACCAGGATTGGCAGGTGGTCCCAGGTGACTTTGGCCAGGGCATTGCAGACAGTTCAAAAATGGGAATCTGCCACTACTTTACCGGGGCCAGTGACCCAGCCTGTCTGTCTGAGCCTCAGTTTCCTCCTCTGCCCAATGGGGATGATAATAGCACCTATTTCATATGGGTTGCTGTGGGGATTAAGTGGAGAGGATGCTGGGAAAGACCTCACCAGTGCTTGGTACCTGCAATGATATTTCTAGGTTAGTAAGTGGAAGAGGCAGAGGCTAATGGGAGCTCAAAACGTGGGGACCGGGCCTGCCATTCCTGAGAACTTGGCTGAGAAAGGAGGGGAGAGGGAAGGTAGTGGGAGCTGGAGACAGGCATGGGCAGCAGGCGGGTGCTTCTGGAATGAGGTTGGTAAGAAGAGGTGGAGAAGGACCCAAAAGAAGGGAAGAGGGTGAAAAGAGAATCTGAGGGGTGTGCTTATGGGAGGACCAGGTCCTGCCTTAATCACCTGCTGAGTGTCAAGGGCTCTAGAATCGCATTCCTCTAGAATCAGGCTGAGCAAAGAAGTGAAGTTAATAAAATGAAGCCAGTCCTGGCTCAGACCCCTGTGTCCCCTTGGCAGACTTCATCTGCGAAGGAGGGTGTTGATGGGCCACGAAGGGTAGTTTGACTCTGCCCAGGAGCCTTGTGACCTTGGCTTGCTTATTTCTGAAATGACATCATCTATCGATGACTCCTGCTGAGTCCAGGAGTCATAATGGCCTTTTCCAGTCAATGTTTTGATTTTTTAGTCTTACTAATAGACCAGCCAGACTGCCAACATTTCTAAAGAGGCCAGTTCACTTTTTACATAAAGCCAGAACACCAAATAGATCAATTATTTGGCTACTCCGAGCCATTATCAGTTTAAAGCCACAGTCCTGTTTCTGTGGGGAAACATGAATCAGAGAGCATAATTCTGGGGCCATTTCCTCTCTCTTGTTTTGTTTTATAAAATCCTCCTTTGGTTAATTGTGGAAGGACCAGACTCTTTGCTCTTAATGATAGCGAGAGAATGAGCTCATCGGAGTCAACCTAGGACACGTCTGGGAGGTTTTCTTCAATGTTAGGAGGTGCTGCGTCCTTGCCTGATCTGAAAAACTAAACAAACTCAAGCATTTCTTCTGTGTCTCTTTTCTTGCATCCTTTTGTTTTTCTCTCAGAGGAAAACTGATCTGTGAAAGGCTGAAGTTACCGTGCGTGGGGAGGAAAAGGGGTGAGGCCAGCCCAGCCCATGCACCCATGTGTTCCCACCTCAAGCCATCTTCTCAGGGTCCCCAGCCTGAGCCACCACTCACCCTGGGGCTTCTAGGGCGGTGACTCCAGGGCCATTCCTGGAGGTGATTCTGGTGGGTGATGAGTTGCAGCGACAGGGGTGTTCGCCTTCCATGCCCCCGGAACTGAGGGAAGCAGCAAATGCCTCTTGGCATCACTCAGCCTCCTTAATGAACTCATATTTTCCCATCCCTTAAATGGCGGTGCCACTCTCAACCCTACTCTCTTTCCACCCCACACCCTCCTATAATCCCATTTATTCCCATGGTCCAGCTACCCCCTACAGACTCACAATTCCCACATTCATGTGTCACGCTGGGACTGCTGTCCTCAGTTCCAGGCATCTGTCACTCCTGCCAATCGGACAAAGCCAATAGGGCGTCCCAAAGGCACGTCACACCCAACAGGCCTGATGCGGGCTCATCACCCTGTCCTCCTCCGGTGTCCCCAATCTTGGTTAACAGTAACACCATCCACCCAGACACCGAGCCAGAGATCTCCTTTCTCTTTACCACCCCATTTGTTTTGTCAAGTCCTGTCAATCCTGTCTTCCTAAATATTCCTTCCATTCATTTCTGTCTCCATGAATGGGGTTAACAAGTACTCCAATCATGACCCCAATCGAGTATTTGCCATCTCTCCCCTGAGCTATTGTCAGAGCCTTGTAAAAGCCTTTCCACATCAAGCCTTTTCTTCTATACTGCTGTTAGTAGATCTTTAGGAAATGTAGCTCTGACTGTGTTATCCCTCTCCCTTCAGGGACTCCTCATTTCCTACCAGATTCCTTAGCAATGAACCCAGGACCATCAAAGGTCTAGCCCCAAGCTACTTCTCCAAAACCATCTCTTGGCTCTCTTGCAAATTCTCCTTACCTTCTGGTCATGGTGCAAGCATCGTGCCTTCGTGACTGCCTGTCTTTGGCCCTGCTGTTCATTCTGCCTGGAACGCTGTTCTCTCCCTTCCTAAGTTGGCAAACTTGTAATCATCCTTTAAAGCAAAGCTCTTCATTGCCTTATCTGTGTTCCCTCAGCCCCTAAATGGACCTCAGAGCACCAGCCGTAGTGTGTCCTAAATGTAATCACCTGCTCACATTCTCATCTCTGACTGGACTGACAGCTTCTTGAAGATGGTTTATGGCTCCTTTGTTTCTCCTTTACCAGTGTTCCAGAGCTCAGAGCTCAGAACTTGGCATAGTGTAGGTATTTCGTGTGATGACAAATGACTGACCATTGAATGGATGAATGAGGAAACAGGTATGCCAATGAAAGCCCAGTGATGGCCATGACAATCACAAACCATCAACCAGCATCTACAACATGTTTTGCCACAGAACCATCAGCTCCGTGGTGGCAGAAACCACACCTGTTCTGCTCCCCCTCTCACTCCGCAGCCCCTGTCAGCCCCATCGCAATAAATAGAATGAATCCATGATCTTGTTTGAAACTCAGGAATCCTGTAAGGGAGGAAGGGCAGGTATTATTAACCCCCTTTTGTTGATAGGACAGTGAACCCAAATAGCAATTGTTCCAGGTCATCCGATTGGGGTGTGTATTCCAGAAAAACCCAAGTGCTTTCCAGGGTTTGGGAAGCTTGAGAAGTGCAAGTCCTTGCACTCTATCCTAAGGCCTCTCTAGCATTTGAATCATTTGGGATCTTATTAAAATGCAGACTCTGGCTCAGTAGGCCTGGGAGGGATTCTGAGATACGGAATTTCTTATTAGCTCCTTGTTTCTAATTAGCTCTAATCATTTTATTAAGCAATAGGCTTAATTCCTAATAAGCTCTAATGAACACCTAATAGTGTGAAGCTTGTCCTGTACACACAGACCACCACACTTTGAGCACCAAGGTGAGGGCTAGTTACCTTGGCCATTGCATTAAGGCATTGTTTTTATTAAGATCTACAAATGAATTCATTTAGGCCCTGATTCAAAATACAGGGCTCTTTCTGGGTTTTTGTTTTTGTTTGTTTTTTAATGGAGCCCGCGCAGGACACACAGATGGAGCCTGATGGGACAGTTGGTAGGGGCACAGGATATGGTGGAGCACGTGGTGGGAGGGGGGAACAGGACAGGCAGGTGGCAGGGACTCTGGTGCTGGGGCATGTGGCCGCAGTGTTGCTGGTGAGATAGGCTCCCAGCCTTGGCCTGCTGCTGGAAGGGTCAAGCTGAGCAGCGGTGGGTTATTTCCATCTTCTGCTACCTTCCCTCCTTCTCCTTTGCATTCTAGAGAAATTTAGGCCCAGGCAGGGCTTTTGAGTCCCTACTGCCCATCTCTCGGCCAGCCTGGAACCTCTTCTCAGACTCCTGTGTCCTCTTGCCTTTTCAGGGCGCACTGCTTACAGGTGTGGTATCTGTGAGCACAGGGTGAGTGCTCCAGGTGCTGCAATGAGGACCCAGATGCCGCCCTGAAAACCACTCAGAAGAAGGGTGCCTGGGTGGCTCAGTTGGTTAAGTGTCCAACTTTGGTGCAGGTCATGATGTCTCAGTTTGTGAGTTTGAGCCCCAAGTCAGGCTCTGTGCTGAGAGCTCAGAGCCTGGAGCCTGCTTCGGATTCTGTGTCTCCCTCTCTCTCTGCCCCTCCCTCATTCGCACTCTGTCTCTCTTTCTCAAAAAGAAATAAACATTAAAAAATTAAAAAAAAAAAAAACTACTCAGAAGATAAGGGTGAGGGGAGCCCTGAAGAGGGACTCCTTCCTTGCAAACCCAGGAAGATTTAAAAAGTCAGATTGGATGACAACATCGTATGCATTTGTTTATGGTTTTCTACTGCATTCCATTTACACCATTAAAAGGGTTGAGATGGCTTAAAATAAACCTGCACAGGCAACATAACTGGTAAGAACAGAAGTTTTAAAAAGACAGGGCAGGCTTGAAAATCAGGATCGTGAAACGCTGAGAATCTGATGGGACCCGAGGGCCTTGTTCCAGCAGAACGAATGCACTCGTGCCCCGTAGTTTGCCTGTCACCTCAGCGAGCCACTGGGTTCCCTTGAAGGCCACTTGGAAGCCCAGGTTAAGAATGCCCAACACAGAATAAGGAGAGGAAATTCAGCCAGCATCTTGGCTGAGATGGCAACTGTTTTGAACACCCAAGTCAGCTCTGGGATGAATCACGACAGCCAAGGGGGAAGGGAGACGAGATGAACTGGGGGACGGTTGGTGTCTAATGAAAAGAACGCCAGCCTTTCAGGAGAGAGAATGGGGTCTTCTGAGAGTGTATGTCTTCTCAGAGTGTATGTCACATTGGAATACTCAGTGGAAGGCAGTTTAGCATAGTGCTTATGAACATGGAGTCTGGGGGCACCTGGGTAGCTGAGTCTGTTAAGCATCCAACTCTTGATTTCAGCTCAGGTCATGATCTCACAGTTCATGAGTTCAAGCCCCACATCAGGCTCTGTGTTGACAATGCAGAGCCTGCTTAGGATGCTTTTCCTTCCTCTCTCTGCCTCGCTCTCTCTCTGCTTCTCAAAGTAAATACATAAACTTAAAAAAAAAAACACATAGACTCTGGAGACCACCTCCCTAGGTTCAAATCAAAGTTCTGCCTGTTACTGGCTATGTAAATTCAGGTAATTTTAAATGCTCTGTACCTCAGTTTCTCTTTTTGTAAAGGGAGTTGTTGTGGGGACTAAATTAATTATTATATGTGAACATTTAAGACAGTACCTGGGATATTGTTGGCATTACACAAGTGTGAGCTATTATTGGAAAGCAGCATGGAGTAGTGATGATGAATATAGTCAGATTGAATCTTGTCTGGATTCAAATCCAGGCTCTACTACTTACTAGCTCTGTGTCCTTGGCCACTGTATTAAGTTACATAGTGTCCCCCCAAAATCACATCCACCTGGAACCTCAGAATGTGACCTTATATGGAAATAGGGTCCTTGCAGATGTATTTAGTTAAGATGAGGCCTTACTGGGTTAGGGTGGGCGCTAAATCCAATGACTGGTGTCTTCATAAGATGAGGAGTGGACATACACAGGGAAGGAGGGTCTGTGACGGCAGAGTCAGTGATGTAGGTACATGCCTAGGAATGCCAAGGGATATTGGCATCACCAGAAGCTAGGAGAGAGGCATGGGACAACAGATTCTCCTTCCGAGCCTCCAAAAGGAACCAGCCCTGCTGACACTTGATTCCCAATTTTTGACATCCTGAGTTGCAACAGAGTAAATTTATGCTGTTTTAAGCCATCCAGTTTGTGGTCATTTGTATGGCAGCCCTGGGAAATTAATACAGCCAGATTACTGCAGTTTCGTTTCTTCATCTGTAAAACGGGGATTAAAAAGTACCTGCTTCACAGTTATTAAGATTGCACGACATGATCTATATAAAGAGCTTATCACCGCGCCCGTTATGCAGTATGTACAGAATAGCACTTGCTATTATAAGGTACAGTGACGTAGCGGGCAGTAATAGCCCCGAGGGTGGGTTAACAGCATTCCACTGTTTGTCTGCATTAGAACTTGTGTAGCCGGTGCCCCATGGATGAACTTTCATGTGGTTCCCACTGTTTTGCTAATACAGATAATAATCAGATGGTTTGTACATGTATCTTTGTACAATTCAGGGAGTCAACGAGTGGGATGAGTTCCTAGAAGTGGACTTGCTGAGTCAAAGGGCGTGTGCAGTTGGGTAGATAGGGCTTAACTTGCCTTGAAGGAGGGTAAACCAATGTGTGCTTCTGTTGTATGCGACAGTGCCCGTCTCCCCCACGTCTTGTGAACACTGGGAATTCTCAGGCCTTTGCATCTTTGTCGGTGTGATAGATGAGAACTGATGGCTCACTTCTCAATTTACCTTTACATGATTATGAGTGAGCTTTTTAGCCATTCGTATTTTTATGTGAATTGCCTGTTCCTTTCCTCATTCTACATTTTCACTGGACTGGTTTTGTGTTTGTTTCTGGTTTGGTTTAGTGTTTTGGTAAGACTCTGCTAAATAAATTATCCCTTTGTTCAATGTGCAGCAAATAATTCCCCCATTTGGCTTTTGGCATTGTTGATTCTAATTTTCATATTGGTTTTTCAGTAAATACAAAGACGAGCTTCATAAGCTTACGTTAACACCTGCTGTAAGGCAAGGTGACAAGCTGTGTTTGTAAAATGGAGAATGAGGAGAGGAGTGAAGTCCACAGGCTTCTAATTTTTATTCTACCAGTGCTTTTGCTTTGTCAAAGCCAGTAATAATGCTAGGCATTCACTCATTTACTTAACAGACCTGCCGTCAGCACCTGAGAGGTGCAGGCTTCCTGTTGGACGGTGGGGGAGAGAGAGGCTTGCCCTCAAGTAGCTTCCAGTCTTGGGGGCAGAGGGTGCAGTAAGACGATGTTCCCTATGGCCTCTCCCATTTGTATGAAGGTATTTGTCTTGCCTGACCCTTTCCAACCGGGGGAAAGATGACCTGGAAGAGGCTGGGCCCGGTGAGAACTCACGGTGGCTCAAACCAGGGGCGTTGCAGCGAGGTGGGGAGAAGGAGCCACCGAGCGGACTATGATATGGTCTGTAGGCCAACTATGGTCAGGAGATGGTGTCAGAGCCCTTTCCTGGAACCCTGTTGCTTACAGTGATTTGTGCGGTGACTCAGACACTGATGACCTCAAGAGACGCAAAATGAAATACACCCTGGTGCATGCACACACATGCACGTGGCCTTTCTAATTCAAACCATTGGCCAATTTTGACTCACATGTAGACCTTTGAAGCCCACTGTGTCCTGGGACGGGGCTCGTAGCAACTGCAGAAAGAGGCAAAGTCAAACACTGTGTTTAGTTTCCCTGCTTTTTCAGCAGGTGCTTTCCTGTATGACTAAGAGGATGAGATCAGCTGGGGAAAATAAAAGCAAACGAGCCAAAAAAACAAGTCTTTTAAAGATAGCTGGTCTCTGAGTCCCCATCCTCCCCACCCAATGGCCCCAAGCATCTTTCATAATAGAATCAAGCCTTAAATCTCATCTTTCAACTCCCCCAACCACCACCATCAATCGGGATCTCAGCCGTCTCTGGAAGGCCTCATCTGGGACTGTGTCATCCCTGCTCACGTGCCTGTTGTAACCCTCCCCACCAGCTCCAGAATCAGCCCAGAGTATCTTTGTGCATTTTTTTACTGTTAGAAAGTTCCTTACGCAGACTGTAAATCCACGTCCTGGTCATCTCGGTAATCTATGTCTTCTGCCTGCTGGGGACCCACAGACCACATCTGTTGCTCCTTCCCTGTCAGTACCCTGCAGGTTTGAAGAGTATGACCATGTCTCCCAGGGTCCTTCAACTGTTCTTCACATGGTCCCCCTGCTCCCCTTCTCTGGACTTAGCGCCACTCGTGAGAGAAGGTCCAGTTCACAAAAGAGGTCACTCACATGGTCAATAAACGCATGAAATGTACTCAGCATCATTAGCGATCAGGGAAGTGCACAATGAGGTATGACTACCACCCACCACCGGGGCTAAAATGAAAAGTACTGACCATAGCAAGTGATGACGAGTTTGCAGAGAAACTGGAACTCTCATACATCACTTGTGGAAATGTAAAATTGTGCAATCACTTTGGGAGAAACTGTTTGACAATGTCTACTGAAACTAAATGTACTCTTACTCCGTGAGCTGGCAATTCTACTCCAAGGATGTACCCAAGAGAAATAAGAGATTGTTTCTACCGAAGACATGTGTAGCCCTATTTATAGTTACCAAATACTTGAAATAATTTAAATGTTCATTAGCAGTAGAGTAGATAAATAAATTATATAGTTTATTTAATGGAATACTATCTCCATCAGTGAAAAAGAATGAACTGCTGCTAAAACACAACACAGATGAATCTCACAGATGAAATGTTGAGTGAAAGAAGCCAGACACTGGCGCCCGGGGTGGCTCAGTCCGTTAAGCGTCAGGCTCTTGGTTTCGGCTCAGGTCTTGATCTCACGGTTTGTGAGATCGAGCCCTGCATTGGGCTCTGTGCTGACAGTGTGGAGCCTGCTAGGGATTCTCTCTCTCCCTCTCTCTCTGCCCCTCCCCTGCTCTCTGTCTCTCAAAAAATAAATAGACCAAAAAAAAAAAAAAAAAAAAGGAAGAAGAAGAAGACAGACACAAGAACAGACTCACTGTGTGTTTTCATTTACATGATGTTCAAAAGCAGTTAAAGCTAATCTGTGGTTGTAAAAGTCACAGTAGTAGTTACCTTTGAGGGAGATGGATGGGAGGAAGTATAAGAGCATTCTCGTGCGCTGGAAATCTCCTGTGTCTTCATCTGAGTGGTGTTTACACAGGTGTAGACGTGGAAAATTCAGGGAGCTATACTCTCAAGACTTATACACTTGACTGTATATAAAACCAATGCCTTAAGAAAAAAAGAAAAAAGTACCCCCCCCAAGTGAAAGAGTGGGGGCCCAGAGCTGAGTTCCCACAGGAGGCCAAGCAAAACCACCATTGCCTTGCTTTGGTCACTGTCCTTTGATTAATGCAACTGAGATCCCACCATGATTTGGGAGGCCCCACACTGTTGACTTACCCTGGGTCAGCAGTCATTTGAGAACCACTAAGTCTTTCTCGTGGCTGCTCAGCTATGTCCACCGACCTAGTGCTTATGGGGTTGGTTGCTGGGCCCCAGGCATTGTGGGGCTGGGAAGAGGGGAAGGAAACCAGGAATCTGAACTGCATCATCCTTTATCTCATTTCCTCTGTATAGCACCCCTTGTGAGGTGAATATTGTGCCTTCACTTTAAAAACAAATCCGTGAATCTCAGAGCAAGGCAGGGGTTTTAGTCTGCATGACCCATAGTCCAAGCTTTGCCTTTCACCAGACTGACCAGAGAGGAGGCCTCATCTGTAAAGCAGGGCTCATGGCCTAGCTTGTAGCCCCTGGTGGTGGAGGAAGAGACCATGTGTGTGACACCACCCTAGGAATTTGTGTGAGTGTTATCGTCCCAACTTAATGATAATTTTCTTGAGGGCCAGGAAATAACAATTTCTGTCTGTGCCACAAAGGGGCACCATGTCCTGCCCATACTAGGTTCTCAGTAAATAAGTGAATTGGGCTGTAGAAACTCAGCTCCAGAGAGGTATAGCAGCTTGCCCAAGGTCACACTGCAAGTCCTCAACCAATAGGACTTGTAACCAGATCCCCTGACTCCCATCCAGATGCTCCTTCTGCCATTGTACAGTGGCCCCAGCTTCCTGTGGACCTCAGGGACTGGAGATTCTCATGGGTTGGAAGCTACTAAGGAGGAAGGAAAGGCCCGGCCCAGGAAAGACAAGGCCGAGTCTGGCCCTGGGGTCTTCAGGGTGTGTGTCCTGGGAAGCGGGCTGGGAACAGGTTGTAGGCTATGCAGTTACTCTCTTGAAATTCTTAAATTTATCTTTGGATTTGGATTTTTACGTGAAGTCCCATGGCCAACAGAGCATACACCAGGGCTTGGAGCCTTGGCCCACACAAGGTCCCACCTCCTGCTGACTCTCTGCTTCCTGGGGACAGGTTCTTAGACTCCAGCTGCCTCACCTCCTGGTGCCCCCAGATCCCGCCAGTCTCCCCCTACTCCCCCTGCCCAGCTACCACTGAGGATCTCTAGTGACTTCAGCTGGCAATTCTGCAGGACAAGGCTCTTGTCCACCCCGGGTCCAGGCACCTAGTGTCCTAACACAGAGGTCGGATGCCCTCAGATAGCCCATTTCTGTGTGTTGGGGCAGTGGCCCAACTGTGGGAAAGGGAGATGCCTGGCTCAACTGTCTGGCCCCTCATCAGGGCAGGGTGTGTGTGTCCTGCTTCGGGCAGGGGAGGGAATTGGCAGCTAGTGGACTTGGTGTGCCCGCTTTTTGTGTCACAGCACACGGCACCTGTGTGATCAAGACATTAAATAATAAGTAAGAAAACACTATGACAGATCAAAAGCGAAGCTATGAGAAAAAAGCAAAGCTTTGTATCTTGGTACCTTTAATGGCACTTTTTCCCTGATTTTGAACAGAGGACCCTACAGTCTTATTTTACACCAGACCCAGACCCAGCAAATTTGGGAGCCAGTCCTGCCTGGGAGTATCTCGAGGCAGGGCAGGGTGAGGGGTTAAGCGTCATGCAGGCGCTCCCTGGGGAAGCAAGATGGCAGGGGATGTGAGCCTCAGGCTGCTCTCTGACTGGATCTCATCACAGGTGACAGCATGCCCCAAAGCACTCACTTCTTGCCCTGCAGGGGACACAGAACTGCAGGCATGAAGTGGCTGAGGTTTTATGAGCTGCAAAGGTCTCTGCATATTGCGTGGTTATTGGCGTGATTATTGCATCCCATTCTACGACCCTCTTTTAAACCTAACCATTGAAGAAATTAAACCCCCCACAGCTTCCATTACCTGCTGGTTGACCCCACCACACCCTACCTGGCAGTCCCCACCCCGCACCGATTGAGGGTTGGTTGGCTTTCTCCCCTTGTGGGTCACTGGCCTGGGATGGAATTCGCTTGTCCCCAGGCCTGTATCCCTGACTGACCTGCACTGATGGCACCCTCACCCTGAGCCAGGTCACAGCTGCATGCTGAGATGCAGAGCTGGTCAGAGGGTGCTCCTCCGAACCCCCCGCCCCCGCCCCCGTCCCGGCCAGCAGGGGGCGGGGGGGGGGGGAGTTGAGGTGTGTGGGAGCACAGAGTTCCCCGCTAGGCAGGGCAGCACTGCTTCCTCAATGCA
Source organism: Neofelis nebulosa (assembly GCF_028018385.1). NCBI lineage: Eukaryota > Metazoa > Chordata > Mammalia > Carnivora > Felidae > Neofelis > Neofelis nebulosa. Next base: position 34,764,203 of record NC_080793.1, on the reverse strand, counting down.
GGGAGAGGCCAGCTACTCTAGTAATGAGGGGGGGATGCTTTGCTCTCTGGAGAGGCTGTGCCTCCAGGACTTAGCAGGGCTTCCAAGAGCGTAGAGGCCGGGAGAGGCTACTCAAGGCTGAGAGGACATCCCGGAGGCCTGAAATGTCAGGGGTGCCTGGGGTGAGTGGTCTGGCAGAGCCAGAAAGGGAAGGCCTGGGCTGGATCAAAAGCGGAGGAGGCCCACAGGCCACCAGCTCTCCCATGCCCTCGAACTCCAGGCCAGAGTTTGCTATCTGTCATCATAATGGGGGCTACTGAAGGTGGCTTTCAGCTCGGGAGCAGCATCACATCTGCTTTTCATAAAGATCATTTAGAGGCTGAGTTGGGTGTGGACAGGAAAGTAGGGGAACTGAGGCAGGGAGACAGGCTTGGGGGGCCATGGTGATAGCATAGATTTTAAAAAGGCAAGCCCTGTAGGAAGGGAGAGAGGGGACAGACAGGATGTGAGAGAGGTAGGCTTCTAGTCACAAAGGACAACTAGAGTATGACTCCAATTGGGTGAAGTACCTGGAGTAGTCACATTCCTCAGGACAGAAATAGGGTGGCGGCTGCCAGGGCCTGGGGTGGACCGGAGGGCAGAATGAGGAGTTTGTGCTTAATGGGGACAGTTTCAGTTTGGGAAGATGCGCGTGTTCTGGAGCTGGACGGTGGTGATGGTGCACAGTGTGGCTGTGCTTAACTGTTTACTTAAAATAGGTTAAAATGGTAACCTATTTACGGTTAACACGTTTTATGTTATGTGCATTTTATCACAATTTCAAAAAAAAATGTAATGTGTAAAAAATAAGAGAGGAAAAGGGAGAGGCCGGCAGGCATGGGGACTTCCCAGAGTGAGGGGAGTGGGAAGGGAGTGTGCAGGCTGGCCCCCTGCTGACAGGCTGCACAGGTGCAGGTGCGGTCCCCCAGGGGAGAAGAAGGTGGTGGTGGTGAGGCAGGGGGACTCCAGAAGTGCCTGGCAGGAGCCTGGGCTGCAGAGACTGGCTGAGAGTCATCAGCTTATCGCTGGTAACCGACCCCACACAGGAGAAGATGAGAAGCCCCAGGGGAAGCGTGAGACGTGAGAAGAAGGCAGAACCCCCGGGATGGGTGGGCCAAGGAGAAGGCCTCATCAGGGAGACTGAGAAGCAGGGGCAGAAAGGAAGGAGGGAAACTGAGAGTAGAGTCTGAGCTCTTGCTCTTGTGGAACTACAAGAAGAAGGGTTCATTCAAGACGCCTGAGTGCAGTGAGGGGAGTGTGTGGGAGAGAGAGTGGTCCTCCAAAGGACTGTGGGAGGATCGGAGTGGGGGGGTGGGTCTCATGGGAATCCAGCATGAACTACAGCAATCCAGGCCTGAGGGAGCCGGGCACTTTCGGGGACACGGCTTTCTCTACCTCTCCCTCAGTCCTGTGAATTCACCCTCCTCTGAGGACTCTTACTCCCCCAAATGTCTCTTCCCTCATGGCCTCAGCTTCCATGTGCTCATGGTGGTGTCCTCTCCTCACCCGCAGCTTCCCCTGCCACCTGCCTCACTTTCTCCTTATGTCCCAGTTGAGTGCTGTTGTGGCTTGGATTGTATCCTCCCAAAACTCACACCTGTGAATAGGACATTATTTGGAAATAGGGTCTTTGCTGATGATCAAGTTGACATAAGGACATGAGGGCAGGTCCGAATCCAATATGATTGGTGTTCTTATATCAAGGGAACGTGTGGACACAGACATGTACAGAACAGGGAGACCATCCTCAAGGCTAGGAATGCCTGAGGCTCCCAGAGCTAGGGGAGAGACATGGAATGGATACTCCCACAGAGCCTTCAGAAGGAGCCATCCCTGCCAACACCTAGATTTTGAATTTTTAGCCTTCAGAACAGGGAGATAAACATTTCTGTTATTGAAGCCAGTCAGTTTGTGGTACTTTGTTAAGACAATCCCAGGAATTAATACAAATGCCAGGAAATAAAAGCTCATTCGCCCAGCTCATCTTCTTCTTTTTTGTTCCAACCCACCTCATGGGTCATTGACTAGCCAATCAGTTTGTTGCCCTTGAGACAGGCACCCACTTTGTCCAATCAGCTGAGGGGAGGTGTCACATGATATAAAGCATGGCTGCCCCAGTGTGCCTCATGAAGGAGAGCAGTGGAATCAGCTCTCTCAAGAGGAACAGGGGACCTCTCAGGTGCTTGTGTCCCTGAGGCCAAGGGGAGAGAGAGGTGCAGGCTTCAGTGATGAGGGATAGTGGCTTAAAATCTCTTTGATCAAAGTGTCTTCCAAAAGAGAAGGACATGAAAAGATGGGGTGTGAAGACTCAACTTTGTAAATCACCCTTTCTTCACCTATCATCGAGATGTTCACTGTGGCTGGAACAAGAAGACAGTATAACTGGAAAATATTCCTCTGAACTTGAGGCCCCACCCTCCTGACCTCAGGGAAGTGCTGTCCATAAATCAAGATCCTGCTCCAGCGCCTCTTTCCAGAGTTTTCCCACGGGGACGGATGCTGGAAAAGCCATTAGCAGAAGTGACTGGACCCACTTCCCATGAAAGATTTAAAAGTGCATTTGGTACTCCAGGAACTTCCCCGCCTCAGAGCTTTCATTTCTGATGCTTCCTGATGGATGGCCTCCACCCTTGACCCACTATTTTTCTACTATCCAACCTGCTTAGTTGTATTTCCTGGCACAGCTTGTAAAGTCTATTTTTTTCATGTGGAGCAGTGGTTTAAGGCTTCTGCCGTTGAGAAGCAGGGTGGCCAGATGTGCTGCCAGAGTAATATATACACTAGATTTGGAAGAATTAAGTTTTTCAATGTGTTTTAAGTTTATTGAGCTGCCCTTTTATTTTTCTCACTGACTCTTACTGAGGATTCAATTTATAAAGCAGGTAACAGAGGTGCTTCAGGTGGGCCATTCTGGGGACTTCATCACCCCCCTTCCTGCCGGCTCCTCCCCTCTTGGGTTCCCAGTCCTCTGAGACCTGGTCCCATCTTTCCGTTTTAAAGATGGGAAAACAAAGGATCCAAGAAGAGAAGGGACTTGCCCAAAGGCCCAAGGGCACTAGACCAAACCCAGATGGGCTCATTGTCTACTAGCACACTTACCGGGCACAGGGCTAGGCAATCGGGACATTAAGACAAATAAGACCTATGTCATTATCTTAGGGGAGTTACAGTCTGATGACAGTGCATGGGGGAGCAGGAGGAGGATGGGAAGGTGACCCCAGCAGGAGCGGCAGGGACAGCAGCAGCCTCATAATAATGACTAGTATGCTGAGCCTGCATTGACCACACAGCAGTCCCAGACTTTGCACCTTCTCTGCTTGTGTCCGCTTAATCCTCACACCCTGTGGAGTGAACGAGTACGGTAACCCTCTCACTGTACAGAGTGATGGTCAACTTTTTATTTTAGTAGCTGAATCCCTTGTTTAAGGGAAGTCTGATATGGAGCCCCAAATAAATCAGGCAAAACCAGGGTGAGCCCCCTCACTTAGCCTTTCCTACTTAACCCCCGGCAGGGGCCCTGGAGGAGCCTGAGCTCTCCCTGAACACAGTTTAAAGACCGCCCACCGGATCCAATGTTTGGATGTCTCCAAGAGGGATAGGTTACCAGCAGAATTTCCCAGTCCGCAGTCCGCTTATGCTCATTTTACAGATGAGCAAACAGAGACCCAGAGGAAGGGAGGAAGGAACTCAGCAAGGGTCACCTGGGGAGCTGGCGCCACAACTAGCACTGCAACCAGAGTCTTATGAATCTCAGCCCTTTGTCCATCAGTAATATCTCTTTTATTAGGAAATGGAGGCCTTTTATTAACAGCTAGAAATACCATCTCTTCCAGCCGTATTTTAAAGCGGAGCTTACAGTGGGCTCTGTGAACGTGGTTTTCCCCTCCCTCTTAACCTCCCCTTCCCCACCTCCAGCTCCCCACATCACTGACATTAGGAGGAGAATCTTGCTTTGGAGAAGCCATTTCTGGGAGCCAAGTGGGTGAGTGTGGCTTGAAGCTGACAGCTTCATGGTTTACCTTAGGAGTCCTCTGTTCCTCTCAGCTTATTTCATGCAATGCCTCATCACCCCGTAATATTCACAGGACACTTGACATGAGAAAGGGCCTTTAAGTCCTCTGAAAAAGGATGTTGAATTCAACAGCACCTTGGAGTGTGCAAGTGGAACATTAACTTCCCTTCCCTGTGTGCACTAAGAGGGAGGCTCCTTCAGGAAAGTTAATGATTGCACCCCGCAGGGTGGCATCTCTGGAGGTGGCCTGCCACCCAACCCATCCCTCTTCAGTGGGCCCCATGGTCGCCACCTACTTCTCTCTTCTTGCTCCTTCATGGCTCCTTTTCCTACTCTCCCTTGTCCTGACTCATCCCTTCTCCAGGCTCCGTCCATGACTTTTTTCTAAGGATTATAGTGCATATCATCTAGGAAATGGGTCAGCTGGCAAACTGGGAAGCTCCCAGGGTCCCAAACTTGTCCCAGCTCATCCTGTTCCCAAGTCCCTTCTTGTGTGAGTCTGAGTGGCCCAGAGGTGAGGCTAGGGCTGTTACCCAAACTTTGTTTCATGGGATCCCAATCCCAGGAGCAGTTCCTCAGACACATGGTTTCATGGTCAAAGACCAGGAAAATTCTGCTTATAACCTGTTTCTCCTGGAGACACCCAATGTGTGGAAGCATACCAAAATTTCTGAGAAATCCTGTGGTCTCAAATCCTGTGGAACTTTGTATGACACAAAATCTGTTTGAGAGCCAAAAAAAACGTGTTTTGCAGCTAGTTCAAAGGTGTCTCTGTGAGTTAGTTCTGGAAGCCTCTGAACCCTTCACTAGGGTCCCTTTCAGCCATAGATCCTCTCCTGGCTCCACTCAAGAAAAGCCAAATTAGGTTATTCTCTGAGAACATTCACGAAGGTTTTTTTTTTTTCCATCTATACCAGAGCATTGTCAGCTGCTTGTGCTTTCTTTGGAAGTAAATAGAAATGAATCAAGGGGGACCCATTTATGGTCTGAACATTGCATTGGGGTCTGGGCAAAGGAAGACATCAGGCTAATCCAATCCATTCTTAGAGGAAAGGATGGCATTGGGGTTTTCTGTATTTGGAAATCAAGTCTTTTCTTATCAGGCCAGCTGTCATATTTCTCCTATAAATATGCTCACATGTGTACAAACTTACATTAATAACACATATCTCTCCTTTCTGAAATGGAGGCTTTATCTGTCAGCTTAGCGAACTTTGATTTTCATTTAAGTACACGAATTGTTCTTAGTTAACAACTATTCCATCTTTTGATTGGTTCATTGGTTGTCTTTTCCTGGCTTTCATTTCTCTCTACCCTGGAAAATCCCATCAGTCATTTCATGGATGAGCCATGCTGTGTGTGCGTGTGTGTGCGTGCGTGTGTGTGTGTGTGTGTGTGTGTGTGTGTTTGCGTAGGGGTCTAAAAACAAAAACTGCTGTGACAAAGGAGATACTGGTTGTATTTGTTTGCTGGGGCTACTGTAACAAAATCCCACAAACTGAGTGGCCTAAACAACACAAATTTGTTGTCTCAAATTTCTGGAGGCTAAAAATCCAAGATCCAGGTGTCAGCATGGTTGGTTCCTTCCAAGGCTGTGAGGGTCCATTGCAGACCTCTCTCTCCTCTTCTGGTGGTTCTCTGGCAGCCTTTGGCGTTCCTTGGTTCATTGGAAGCATCACCCTGATCTCTATCTTCACTCTCACATGGTGTTCTTCCTGCGTGTGTGTCCATCCAAATTTCCACTTTTCATGAGGACACCAGTCATGATGCATCGGGAGCTCACGCTTCTCTAGTATGACCTCATGTGAACTTAACTAATTATATCTGCAAGGACTCTATTTCCAAGTCACATCACATTCTTCCTTGCAGTGTGGTGCTGGCGTATGGACGTACTGGGGGCTAGAACTTCAACATATGAACTGGGGAGCACACGATTCAACCCATAACACCAATCCTGGACACAGTAGTATATTCCATTCTGCAGAGTCTAAGGAAGCCCCGAGCTCCTGCCTCACTTTTTAGCCCATCAGCTTCAGAAAAGAGGGTTAACAGCTCAGCTTATGTAGGACAGGTAAGAACAAGCTTGAACATAGAGATGCTAGCACCTTCTGCAGCAAGCTGACATTTTCCAAGAGGAGAAGAGCCTAGGGTCTCCTTAGGGCTGTCTGATGGGGTAAATAAAGGCAGGTAGAACTGGAATCGGGTTCATTTCAATAAAACAAAACAAAACATTCTGTTGTTTGTGTGGCCCTGACTTGGGCCTTGGGGAGAGCGGGGGATGCAGCAAACTGAGACCCTGCCCCTGGGGAAGCCACGGAAGATGGATGTGAGCTGAGTGGAGAGGTACAGACCCAGCGCTAGGGCCATGATGAGCTTTGCTCAGTGAGGGGACACTGAGGCTTCACAGAGGAGGTGATATGGGAGCTAGGCTTGTCCTGTTATCAGTTTTAGCCAAGAGGGAGGACAGAGGGCTTGAGGCATATCAGGATACAAATGGTGGTTCTGGCACTTCCTGGTAGTGTGATTTGTGCGAGTCACTCAACCTCTCTGAGCTGTATGTCCTCATCTGTAAAATGGGGAGAACAGCAGATATCTACCTCAGAGGTTAAATTAGAAAATTCTTGGGGCACCTGGGTGGCTCAGTTGGTTGAGCCTCCGACTCCTGATTTCAGCTCAGATCATGATCTCAGGGTCTGGGGATCGAGCCCCATGTCAGGCTCAATGCTTCAGATTCTCTCTCTCTCCCCTCCTCTCTCCACCTCTCTCTCCCCTCCACTGCCCTTCTCCCCCACTCGCTCTCTCTCTAAAATAAAAAATTTTTTAAAAGAAAAAAAAATCCTTGCAAAGTGCTTAATGTAGGGCTTGGATATGGCAGTAAAAGTTAACTGTTATTGCTGGCTGCTTTTTGTGAGGATCAATTGAGATGTTACAGGTGAAGGACCCGCATGCAGCAGGTGTTGAGTTGATACCCCTTCCCTTACACAATCGGCTTTGGCAGAGCTTCCAGAATTCATGTTTTCCATCAGGGCGTGAGGTGAAGGGTGGAGGGTTGTACAGAAAGTATTTGAACTGCTTGAAGAAGAGTTGAGTTTTCAGGCACTCATAAGCCATTTCCAATCACCTATTTATTCGGAATTAATGGCTGGGCCAATGCAACCAGTTACAATATATTCATTCACATGCCATCAGGGTTTTTACCTTGCACAGTTTTATTGGAGAATTAATCCAACTTAGTGCAGCATTCCACTCTACTAGTTATCATCCTGATGATTCATAGAACATGCCCAGCCACCGTATAAATGACAAGCATTGGTTTGGTCTGTGAGAGAAAATCCAAGAATGATCTTCCTAAGATTTTTCTCTTTCTGGCAGGTCATAGATCTCAGAAACTCAGAAGACAAGCACACATTCTCTTACAATGTCATACAGAAGAGAACTAGAGAAATACCGTGACCTGGATGAAGATGAAATCCTCAGAGCCCTAACAGAGGAAGAACTCAGGACCCTGGAAAATGAGCTGGATGAGCTGGACCCTGATGTGAGTAGGCACTAAAGGGGACAGTCATCACAGGTACAGGGGCAGCAAACTTTACCACCTGGTGGGGAGGGACAGGTGCAGACTTCTTATAGCTACCACTTCCTGTTTCCTTTGATGACAATGACACTGGAATAACACTGCCCTTGCAGGTGTGTGTGTGTGTGTGTGTGTGTGTGTGTGTGTTGCTTAGGGTTTTCTAGAACGACAGCATCAATAGGATGTATATTCATATAGGAAGAGATTTATTATGAGGAATCGGCTCACACAATTACGGAGGCTGACAAGTCCCAAGATCTGCAGGCACCAAGCTGGAAGTCCAGGAGGGCTGGCAATGTGGTTCCAGCCTGGGTCCAAAGGCCTGGAGAACCAGCAGAGCTGATGGTATAGTTTCAGTCTGAAGGCCGGCAGGCTCAAGACCCATCAGGAAGAGCCCACGTTTGAGTTTGAGTCTGCAGGCAGGAGAAAAATCAATTACCCAGCTCGACACAGGAAATTCCCTCCTGTTCTTGGGAGGGTCAGGGTTTTTTTTGTTCCATTTAGAACTTCAACTGATTGGATGGGGCCCACCCAAATTAGGGAAGGCAATCTGTTTTACTCAAGTTTACTAATTCAAATGTTACTGTCATATAGAAACATCCTTACATGCATACCCAGGAAAATGTTTAACCAAATATGTGGGCACCCCGTTGCCCTGTCAAGTTGACACATAAAATTAACTATCACAGTCTACTCTTTGCAACTCCATACACCTCTCCTTAAATAGTACTTCTCTCCTTATAAAGATAGTAGCAAGGTCATAATTCTGCCTAACATGATACAACTAATTATTCCATGTACAACCTCCTAGAAGAGGAGCTAAAGTCTTTGAGTGATTCCATCCTTGACATCCCCAAAGTTAAGTACTATGGTATAAAAATAACAATACTTAAAATACGACAGTATAAAATCAATACCTCTTATGTTACACTGTAAGAGAATAAGAGAGGGAAAAAAACCAAAGGTATTTGCTTAACACATGCACGTTCAAAGCAAAATAAGGAGGAAACACTCGTGACAATTTTAGTTCTTGTTTCTCTAACTGGTCACATGGTTGTAGCTGGTATTTATAACTACCTTCTTCCACTCCCCCTTCTGTATTCCCTCTGCCTTTAGCAAGCACCTAGTTGGGCATGATTCTCTGCCTGGTTGGATGACTCAAACCTTCATTCCTGAAGGGTCTGGACCGTTAGCGGCCTTGCTTGGATTGGGTTGTTGTAGTTTTCCATTGACTTCAATCACAGGACGTGGTAACAGTAAGAAGGCCCTAAGTAATCTCTGTATTGCAGGCAAACGCTTCCTTACCTCCGCTGTGGAGCAGTAGTCCAGTTCCCCCCTGCTAATAAACATCAGTCACCCCAGCCAGTACAGAAACTCCTTCTCCACTTATTGATTCAGTGGCATGAGGAGCCCAGAGTGGCCGGGGGGCAGACTTAACTTCCAGTCCAACGGCATCATTATTGTGTCTCCTGGTGGAAGCATTCCTCCCTTTGGAACTAAGGCCTCTAGGCCAGAAGAGCACAGGGTCACAGGAACAGGAAGAAAAAATTTTGCCAGTGGGTCACCAGCGGTAATAGTAAGGGGTGCCACTGCCATTTCTACCCTTGATTCCTGGACCCATGAATCCTGGCTAGGGGAGAAACAGCACCATATAATTGGACGCTGTTTCAGACCAGATACAATCTTCTGGAGAACCTTGCCCCAGCTCTACAAGGTACTGCTACCTGGATGGCCCTGTAATGAAGTCTGCAAAAGCCAATTCCACCATTCTATCCAGCTGGTTGTGTTAGGGTAGTAGGAAACATGTGTCATGGAATGAGTTAACAGAGAAATCAAGTACTAGAAGAGCCCCTTTCACTTGTGGAATATGTTTTTATCATTGCATTTCATGCTTGGCACATTTAAGGAGTGTGTTTAATGCTCAGAATTTGCCTCTGCAGTCAGGATGACAGTAGCAAGCGGCAGGAGGCTCCCTGATCAAGCTTGTGGTTTGGCCAGCCACCTCGAAGCCACGAGCAGGGCAGAGAAAGGGATTCCCAGGTGGCCTACTAGACAGGGGCCTTCGTCCTCTATTTATACCCAAGTACCCAGGTCAATGCTCAGCCCAGAGAAAGTAGATGATGAATAGTATTGAATTAACTGAATTTTCCATTTCATATATTTATATATATTTTTAACTAAAAATTTCAGGGGTGCCTGGGTGGCTCAGCCGGTTAAACCTCTGACTCTTGGTCTCGGCTCACGTCATGATCTCATGGTTTGTGAGATTGAGCCCCACATCGGACTCTGTACTGACAGCCCAGACTCTGCTTGGGATTCTCTCTCCCTCTCTCTGTGCCTGTCCCTTGCTTGTGTTCTCTCTCTCTCTCTCTCTCTCTCTCAGTAAATAAACATCAAGAAAAAATGGAACATTTCAGTGATTGCTTCAGCAGCACATATATATACTAACACTGGAAGAACCCAGAGAAGATTAGCATGGCCCCTGAGTAAGGATGACACACATATTTGTAAAACATTCTGTATTAAAAAAAAAAAAAAATAGTGGAATGTTTCACACCTTTTTTTTTTAAACCTGTCATTGTCCAACTGTGGTTTAACAGTGATCCATAAAGAAAAGAACACTACTGTACCATTTCACTAGCCCTCAAGTAATCACAGCTAGTGTAGGGGGAGTGTAGGTTAGCAGGAGAAACACAAGAGGTTAGATGTCACAGTTCCAGCCCTGGCCCTGGCTCTTTCTCTCCGTGTGACCTTGGGCTAGTTGCTGTCCTTCCCTAGGCCTCAGTGTCCCCCAGCCATGAAATGATGGAGTTGGTTGTTCCCTTCAGGGCTAAGCTGCCCTGAGCTTATAACCTCGTCTTATCTCCAGATTCAATTAAATGTCGTATTTCTAGAAAACCCAGATTCCTACTCTGGGGTCCCTGGGTCCCAGGCCCCATAGAATGACAGAGCTCTCTTGCTATTCATGACTTCCCCTTGTGCAGCCACGGGTGGTTCCTCTGATGAGACTGCTCTAGGGGACTGGGAGGAAGTGTTGGTGTGAGAGGCTTAGGTCTCCTCTTCCCTCCCCTGCACCCCCGCTCCCCAGAAGCCTGGGGTTTGGGAGAAACGAGTGCTCTAGGCAAGGAATAAGCAAGCTTCCAGCTCTATTGCTGTGAGATTATTCTGTTGTAATTTGATCCGAGACCACTGTCACATAGGATTATATGAATGAACAGCTTTAAAAAGTGAGAACAAAAGGAGGGTGTAGCTACTTTCGTCAACTCAGTAAACATGGCTTAGTTACCTGTCAGTTGCCAGGCCCTGTGCTGGCCACCACCACGGGAGCCTGGCAGGGACTCTGCCCTTCAGTGCTCAGCCCACTCAGGCTGGGAGTGCAGGCATGATACACTGTCCTAAATGGACCCAGACAGGGAGCTCAGGGAAAGGACTGGTTCTTACTGGCGGAAGGCTCCACAGAGCAGATGATTGATGCACTGGGCGCTGGGGTTTTTCTGAGTCAAGAATAAGAACAAAGAATTTTAGGCCAATTGGAAGCCATGAGCAAAGTCTCGTGTGCAGAAGGTAATTGGGGATGGTAACTAGAATCTCAGTGCAGTTTGTGTAGGGGGTTAGATGAACTTGGAAGGAGGTTTAGGCTGGATAATGGTGGAGGGAGGGGGATTGCAGGGCCAGCCAAAGAGTTTAGACTTTTCTCCGTAGGCCTGAGGAATCTTTGAGGGGCAGTGACTTGGTGAGCTTGCTGGTTCCAGGAGCTCTGAGAACCAATGACCAGAGCAGATGCCAGTGAGATGGGGGAAAGGTGGAAGGCCCAGCAGGTGGTGGGAGAGTTCCTTTCTGAAGATAAGGAAGGGCTCTGCCCTTCTCTGCAACTTCCCACCGTGTTGTAGAATGTTTCTGTTCCTGGGGCAGAGAAGTGCAGGCTCCCAGAGGCCCTGCAAGGCCTGCTGCCTCCGGCCTTCTCTGGCTGTTGGAGTTGCTCTGAGCCCCCAGGTGGAGATGGGGTTAGATGAGGCTGTGTCTGCAAGTCAGGTAGGTGATGCCAAGGGTCAGAGCCAAGCATCAGACCCGAGCAGGGGAGGGGGTGGGTAGAAGAGCCCTTTCAGAACTGGGGGCGTGGGCCCTAAGGTCTGCTTGAGCCCCAGCTGGGAGCTCTGTTTCATCTCTAACCTGGCAAAGAGTTCTGCCAGTCACCCCACCCAAATTCAAAGTCTTTGGCCTCAGCAGCAAATTCCCAGAGCCCCTGTGCTTCTCACACAGCCAGCTTCCCCCAGCCCTCCGCCCAGAAGGTCAACAAGAAGGTAGGTGCCCCCTGGAACGATGGAGAGCCCGGGACCCAGAAAGCTAACTTACCTAGGTCATGGGACCAGGGCGTGGAGACTCAGATTCCAGGCAGGCTTCAGGTGCTCACACAATTTCCACTCTGGCAGGAGGAAAGTAAATGCGCATTTGGATTTGGAGGAGGGTTGAGCAATCAGAGACCTGTGATTCTCATACCATTGTGGTTTCAAAATGGACATTTTCAAAGACCCCTTTCTCTCTAAGTTCAAGGACAAGGAAAGAGAAGTCAGAAAGAGGATAGGAGGTAACAGAGGCCAGTGGGTTTTTTTGTCCCAGCCACACAATTGGCCCCTTCATGGAGATGTCTCTGTTACCTGATTTGCAAGTCAGTGTGTGACTTTTGAAGAGATCTAGTGGGCCTCCCTACTTTCTGAGAGTGCAAACATTCCAGCTCGGTTTCACCCACCCTTGGCCCGAGTTCTGAGGTCAGCGTGGGAGAGGCCAAAGGTATGCAGACCAGGAGAGGCCTCAGAGCCAGGCACCTGGGAGGGGCACAGGGACCAGGAGAGTCCATGTCCCCAGCTTTCAGAGCAGGAGCTGACCAAGAAAGGGGAAGGAGGTTGCTCTAGGTCACATGTCCAACAGAACCAGACCAGGCCCCGGGTCCACTGCCCTGTCTGTTGCACGCTCTATGGCTTGCGTTTTCATTTCTGTTTAACACATGCTTGTCTGGCAATTTCTGTGCACAGGCAGCATTCTGGGCACTTTGAAAATATTAATTCATCCAACCATCATCATAATCCTGTGATGCAGGCATTTTCCAGATGAGAAAACTGAGAGGTGAAGTAAATCGCCTAAGGTCCCACATCTAGGCAGTGGATGAGCCATGACGTGGTTCTGAGAGCCCCTGTGAAGCTTCATGGGTGTCTCAGGAAGATAGTTTGAGCCACAGATGTGCTCTGGTTTTGTAACTGGGGAGAGTGCTGTATGGCAGACCTTCCTCCTTTCTTCCTGGATGCAACCTGCAGTGCGGTCCAGGTTCAGTCCTGGCTCTGCTCCCAACCTAGGCAGGCGCTTTCCCTCTCCAGGGCTCAGTTTCCCTATCTGTGAAAGGGATGCAGTCAGCCTTCAGACATCCCTTCCGGCTCTAACCAGCTATGATTTTATGAGCTATTGCTGGCAATCTTGTTACCTGAATTCAGCTGACGCTTCAGAGGGTTAGGTTTTCAGTGATGCAATTGTTAAGCCCCGGTGTCACGTGACAGGGTAGAGTACTCGGAGTTGGAAGGCAGCTTTGTTTGCAGCAGAGGGTTCCAAGCTTGTGCGCATGAAAAAAAGAAGAAAAAAAAAAGTCCCTGAAACTTTCTATCTCTCACTCTGCGGCCTGGAAAAACTCGAGCTTATCATGAGATTGCTGCACTCGGACTCCCGCGGGAGAGGAATGCTCCTTGTGCTAAAAGTATCCACTGTTGACTGATTCCCCAAGAGGATCTGCCCTTTCTCTCTCTCTCTGGAGTTAAGTGGATGCTGCTCTGAGGCCGAGCCAACTCCTTGGTTCAGATCGCCTTTGCACCAGGCAATGGGGAAAATGGGCAACACACAGAAACATTCAAGAATGACAGGTCACGCTGTGACTTGTGCCAGGACCAGTGTGCAAGCTCTTATGGGATCAATAGATGGCTAACATTTCCTGGTTGTGCCATGGGCAGAGCTTTGCAGAGCTGATCTCCTTCATTCCTCTGAGAGGATCCGTCATGGGCATCATTTTAAAGATGGGGAAACTGAGGCCCAGGGAGATGAAATAATCTGCCCAGGATGCAACACAGATAATGCTGGGATTCCAGCCCACAGTCCTGAGCCATTAGCCTGTGCTGTTAACCACAGCCTCCTAGGAGCACATGTGGGATGGGGCCGCCCAGGGGGTAGAGGGGGGAGTTACCAGCAGGTTGTTTTTTCCAATACGATTTCCTTTGAAGTTGTGTTAGTTTCTCCATCAATACTAATCTTTAAAAAAAGAAAGAAAAATACCATCAAGGTAAAGAGTTTATTTGTAAATATTGCTTGATAATGAAGCTTTGGGGAAAAGGAAGACTTTTTCTTAAGTGTCTCAGTAAAAGGATTAAAATATTAGCAAGAGGGAAGTTGGTAGAGCTAATCCCAACCTTATAAAGAAATCGAGTTCTATGAGTTGGTTTTGAAGTCAGCCATCGGGACTCCATGGCACGTTATAGCCACAGAAACAACAGTGGAAAACTACAGTCCCCCTGCAGGGCCCGAAATAATAATAGTAATGATAATGGTAATGATAGCTATTTTCTCTGTTGAGGCGAGATCTTCTTTACATGCCAGGCACTGTGCTAAGTGTTTTATGGGCATCATCTCATAAAATTGCTACAAGGATCCTGTGAGATTGGCCCTTCAAGGTTGGGGTTGAAACCATCCTACATGGGGCGCCTGGGTGGCTCAGTCAGTTAAACGGCCGACTTCGGCTCAGGTCATGATCTCGCGGTCCGTGAGTTCGAGCCCCGCGTCGGGCTCTGTACTGACAGCTCAGAGCCTGGAGCCTGCTTCAGATTCTGTGTCTCCCCTCTCTCTCTGCTCCTCCCCCGTTCATGCTCTGTCTCTCTCTGTCTCAAAAAATAAATAAACGTTAAAAAAAAATTTTTAAAAAAAAGAAAAAAAAAGAAACCATCCTACGAAGAGAAATAGATGCCCAGAATCACACAACTGGTAGGCTACAGGCCAAGTTCAGGCAGACCTCTTTCTCTTAGTCCACAATATGCATCAAGAGCTCTGAGAACAAGGGGCCATGAACTGCAGGAAGAAATGATGAAAGAGAAAACTTCGAACTGCGGAATCTCAGAGCTGGAAGGACCCTTAGAAACCCTCTAACCCTCCCTCCCCCGCCCCTTGCATAAAGGTACATGATGCAGGGAAAGAAACCCACATTTATGGCGTCCCTCCCGGACACATGTCATTCATTCACTTGGTGCTTTATGCATTTCATTGACTCCTCATACCAACCCTATGAGGTAAGTGGTAATATTGACATTTTAATGATGAAAAAACAACAACGAAACCCCCCCGAAGCCCAAAGAGGACAAAGGTCTTATTTAAGGTCACATAGCAAGTCAGCCACAGACCTAGGATGAGAACTTGGGACTTCCTGTCACATCACTCTACTTCCCATCAGACTCCACAAAATCATAAAATCCTCCCTACTCATGCCCCAAATGGCACCCAGTAAGCCAGAGGACACTCTTGGCCATGCAGGAAGCAGCCAAGTTTGGTCCACAGGGCTATGGTTCTCCCTTGTAACACAAACCAGCAGAATTGCAAACCCAGGACAGAAGTAAACAGTTGAAATGGAAAGAAATAAATCTCTGCTCTAAAAATAGGCACACATCCTTAGAAACACTGCCGGCCATGCACAGAACCAAGGATGGGCCTGGCAGGGGGAGGATGAGTGAGGCCAGGTGTCAGTGTGTCCCCACCCTAAGCTCTGTCTTCTGGCCCCATGACTAGCTCCCCACACCCCGCTCTAGCCTCTGCGAAGAGCCCTCCTCTCTCCTTGGTCCCTCTTCTCCTGCTTCTTTGCTAGGAGACCTGGTGGTCCTGAAGCCCTTCACTCCTCAGTTCAAAACCCTCCCATTTCTCCCAACCCCCCCTGCCCTCCCACCAAGCCCCCAGCACTGCACCTGCCCCACACTAAGGACACTGAGCAGTTTTCTTTTGACATTTTTAATGGGAAACATTCAAAACCCATAGGAAGGTACAGACAATACCTATGCTCCCATCATCTGCATTTAACAAAAGTAAAAATTTTACCTTATTTTATTCAGATCACCCTTAAAAAGAAAAAAATCACAGTAGATAAAGTTTAAACCCTGCCTTCTAGTCTCTTCCCCATCTCTCCCACTCTGTGAACACTGTCTGCTTAAGAGGCAGCAAACCAAGCACCCACGACATCAGATAGGTAATATACATGAAGGGAGGGAGATACACCAATTTCTTGAGGCACATGGTTCATCTTTACCTTTTTCATCCTGGTTCATCTTTTACTTTTCCACTCTTATTTTTAATGTTTATTTATTTTTGAGAGAGAAAGAGCAAGCAGGCTAAGGGCAGAGAGAGAGAGAGAGAGAGAGAGAGAGAGAGAGAGAGAGAGAGAATCCCAAGCCGGCTCTGTGCTATCAGCACAGAACCCAATGTGGGACTCAATTTCAAGAGCTGCACGACCATGATCTAAGCCGAAATCAAGAGTCGCACACTTAACTGACTGAGCCACCTAGGCGCCCCCACTTTTCCACTCTTGAAAGAGATGTGGACAGAAGAAAGTTTTCACTTGCCACTTAACCTTCCAGGAAGGTAAGTAACAGCACAGTCAGTGATGAATGGTAACTGATTCTTGACCTGTGTCAGTGACAGTAGGGGGTAGTGGGGACAGAAGCAAACAGGACATCTTGTGTTTGACTAAAGGGCACTTGCCATTGAGCTCCACCAGTTGTTGCCAATGTGGAAGGGAAAGCCCAATATGGCCAGATCATTTAATTTTTCAAGAAATGGTGGAAATCTGAATTTTTACGTGCAAGTTCCCTCAAGTGCAAGTTAAAATGTTGATACCACATTTAAATGCACAGACCAAACCAGCCCAAGTTTTGGCATTTGTTTGGACTATAGGCTTCCTAGTTTGCAACTCAGGCTCTGTTTCATATGACAGGCTTTTGTTTCTTTATACACACACACACACACACACACACACACACACACACGTACAAATATATATAAATATGGTTAGATATATGAAAAGCACCTAACCCAGTACCTGGCACATAGTACCTGCTTGACAAATGTTTGTCCAAACTGAATATATGATTTGCCCACTAGAATCTAGGTTTCCTAAATTTGAAGCCACATTGTACCACCAGATGTAGGGCAGCCAGGTACAGATGTGTAAGTTGTGCATTGCAGGAGACGTTGTTCACATAAACCAGAAAGCAGGTAATGTCCTTGGAGTTGTGCAGTGCACAACTTGCACAATCAAATGCAGATATCCTGAGTGTCCCCATAATGCGGTATCTGTTTGGTTGAATGGAAATGAACAATTATGCCCTATGATGATAAAACCCCCTGGCAATAAGCTGTATCTGTATGGAGTTCACACCTTTATTCTGCAGTATGATGCTAATAGGGCTTTTGAACTTCATTTTAGAGAAGGAGGATCCAAAGCCAGAGAGCACCAGCACACTTCTTGTGGCCTCACAGCCCTGGGATGAGAACCTAGGTTGTCAGGTAGGAGGCAGTTTGGCTACGAGTATAAGAGACTCAAAATAACACTACTTGAGCAGTGGTTTATTTACCCCTCAAGTACAAGTCCAGAAGTGGGCAGTTTAGGGCTGGTATGGAGCTCAGCTCCCCAAACTTCCCAGTGTCCCAGATTCCATCCAGCTTGTCTCTGGCCATCCCTGGGGTGTAGTCTTCATCCTCACGGTCCGGGGTGGCGGCCGTGATAGCTGCACACAAGGCATTGGAATAGAGGGAAGGGGGAGAAAAAGGAAAGGAGAAAAGCCATTATGTAAGTGCCTTTTAAGGAAGGTTACTGGAAATCACCGTTAGACCCTTCTCATGGACCAGGGCTGAGTTCTGTGGATCAACCTACCTGCAAGGGGGCCTGGGAAAAGTAGTCTTTAATCCGAGTGGCTTTCTGCTCAGCTCTAAGAGTAGAGTGCTTTTATTACCAAAGAAGGGGAGACATGATATCGGGTACTGTTTGGAGTCTGTCACTGTGAGTTTGCCAGTTTGATGGCCTAATGTCCTGCTCTGCCTAAGACTCTGAGGCAGAGTGAGAAAAGTTGGCAGGAAATTGGGGCGCCTGGGTGGCTCAGTCGGTTGAGCATCCAACTTCAGCTCAGGTCATGATCTCGCAGCTTGTGAGTCTGAGCCCCGCGTCGGGCTCTGTGTGACAGCTCAGAGCCTGGAGCCTGTTTCAGATTCTGTGTCTCCCTCTCTCTCTGTCCCAACCCACTCACATTCTGTCTCTGTCTCTCTCAAAAATAAATAAACATTAAAAAAAAAAGTTGGCAGGAAATTAACCAAATCCAGGCCCTTAAAGAAAACATCACAAAAATGGCAGTTTGGCATTTCCCAAAATCCCCATCAGTGGGTGAACCCCATCCTGGACACCCCCACCCTGGCACCTCTCATGTATCCCCCTACCCCCAACCCTGCTTGGGGCAGCAGGTGTGATGTTGACCCGAAGGGTGTGTGGGCGATACCATCGTTCCCGAGCTGGAGCAGAGTGTTGTATGACTCTGGACTATTCAGAGTACATTTTCTTAGCGCACAGTGCTTGGTGTTGGGGATGCAGAGAAGACAGATATACATCGCAGCTGGCCCCTGAGGGGCACTCTGTCTCCCCAGGGAGAGATCCAGCATAGATGGGCTCCAAGACAGAATACGATGAGCATTGCATAAGCACTGGCAGGAAGCCTAGGAGAGTTTGGGCAGAGAATTACCGGACCGATGTGGGGAGGACTGCAAAGGCCGAGCAGGGTGCCCGAGGGAAGGGCTTTAAAAGACAAATTCAGGGGCGTAGGTGGAGGGGAATGCCAGGCAGAGGGCACAGCCTGAGCACAGGCATGGTGATGTGAGAGCAGGGCGCGGCCGTGGAATGTGGAGCAGCCCAGAGAGGCTGGAACAGGGAACACTTGAGGACAGGAGTGTGTTGGGGTCAAATCATGAGAAGTTCTCTGTACCTGGCTGATGAATTTGTTGGTGATTCTGGAGGTTAGTGGAGACACTGAGCATTTGTGAGAGTACTGAGGAATGACACAGACGTTGATGTTGGGGGGTCTGGCTGGCTGGCGGGAGGGGAAAGGAGAGGGAGAGGCGTGAGGCAGGGAAGCCAGCCAGGAGGCAGCTCTGATGGTCCCACTTGGAGGCATGACAGTTGATGGAGGATGGTCTGCACAGGATGCAGACACTTCAGAATGCTGCAGCTTCAGACTCACCCAGACTCCTTCCCCTAGCAGGCCACGCCCCCTCGTCCCACCACACCCTCATCTGTAATGTGCTTTCTGTCCCCTGTAAGACCCTCTCCTCTGTCCTCCTCACCTGGCTTTTTCCTGCCTGGTCCACTGGGACTCACTGAGCTCAGGAACCACCTCCTCCAAGAAGCTGAGTACAATTGCTCACACATGGACATGTGTCTCCCCTCTAGCTGTGAGCCCCGGTGGAGCAGAATCATGCATTCATTGTCTCAGGATGCCCAGGGCCCAGCACAGCAGGGAACGTGGAAGATTTTTCTTGAATGTGAGGCAGAAAAGGAGGATCAGAACATGGGGGAAGGGAAGGTTTGGCCCACCTTGTGCCATGAACACCAGAGCGAGATAAATGTGCTGTTAGGACCAATAAGCCCCACCACAAATGGACTTGGCCACAAACGTGCCTTTGAATGTCAGCACTAATGCCCTAAAAAGTTAACCGGGGGAAGTAGCAACTATTGGGTTTCACTGGTCCCGTAGCAAGGTCAAGGCAGCGGAGCCAAAGGCCTGGATCTTTCTGGAGAGCAAGAGAAGAGGGGAAGATGCCCAGAGTGTGTTGGGGTGGGAATATGTTCGAAGAGGAGGGGGCACTTAAAGGTTTGGATCCTGCTTGTCCCCTCTGTGCCTGGGATATGAGTGTTGTGGCACCCTTCTACACTCTCAGGTTAAGTCCTCCTCCCCGCCCCCCCCCCACCAGACAAGAGAGCTCTGTTGAAGCCCCACTGAATGATTTCTAGTGGGATCTAGAAGTCACTGGTCAGGAATGCAGAGGCAGAGTGCTCTATATCATCCAGGCCCTGAGGAGCTAGAGGGCCTCATTTTATACAAGGGGAAACATACCTAGGAGATAACTGGAAAATAAAAGTCCTCAAGTCCAGTTAAAAAGATATTCTGTGGCCAGATACCTTGTAATTGGGTGATTGGCCTATAAAATGTTGGTCTTGCAGATGTGGTGGAAGGGGAGGGAGGGGGGCCATCTAGGACAGGGTTAGGTCATTTAAAATGGTGTGGAGGAGAGAAGTCAGTAGGCATTTTGCAAAGTTCAGCCTCCCGGGTTTCACTCTTCCCCCAGGACTGTAACTCCATGCTTCTGGGCCTCAGTTTCTCCATCTGCAAACCGAGACTAGTTTGATAAGGAGGTGAGCTCTGGCTTTCTAACACTTGGAGAGGAAAACTGGTTCTCATATGGCACCACATCTGGTTTCTGGGATTTGTTCCTAGAGGAAGCCTGTCAGGTGGGATGGAACATTTTCTGTGGCTTGGAAGTCAAGAGTCTTAGGCTGTCAGTCCAGCATATGACCTCAAACTAGGCCCTTCCCCTCCCTGCCCCTCAGCCGGCTGCTCCCAGTATGCAGTAGAGATTGTACCACATGACCTGTCCTCTTCTGAGGAGTCGTGTTGTGGTTCAATCACAGAACAGGAATCCAGGTCTCCTGGAGCTGGAGTTAAAGGTGGGGGCACCTTTAACATTCCCTTATCTTTAGATACAAGCTGATTTATTTAAGAAAAGTGATAAAACTGCTTGTTTTTTTGTTGCCGTGAAGAATCAGATTAGGGGACAATTTATGTATGATTAGTCACCAGTCTGGAAATAGTCATACTGATTCTTGGGTATGCTAATACAGTGTCATCCGTATATGAACTCAGGCTTCCTGGCTTTTTCTGTGCCTCAGTGTCCTCAGTGGAAATGAAAGAATTGGCCCAGAGTCTCTCTTAGAGCTTTGCAGCACTGAGCTGCCAGAAATCCACGATCCTTTCAATACATTGTGTGTGTGTGTGTGTGTGTGTGTGTGTGTGTCTGTGTGTGTGTGGTGTGTGTGTGTGTGTGTGTTGTGTGCCTGTGTTGCCTGCACATTGTGCATGTGTGCGCATCTCAACAAGCCCACAGTGGTCGGTCCTGGCTGGAATGGCTTCTGACATAGCTCTAACTATCTATAGCAATGATAGTTGTGCAGATATTTGATATGTGGCCTTACGGGCACCTGTTGGCAGGGTGTTAGAGCTCCTAACAGCACATTTAAGGATACAGCAAAGTTTCCATTGTCCTGTGGACAACTGGACCCCAGAGTGTGGGTGTGAAAGTTAAATTAAGATGTTAACCTGTCAAGCTGCACATCCGAGTTTTAATTTTCCAACATTTAGAAGGAAGTCACCATTTAAAAACCCAAGAGTAGGGAAACACCGAAAGAGATTGCCTAATTTTTTTCCCTTGTGATTTTTCCAGAAACATATTAAACTTTTCATGTGTTTTTAAAAAATTTTAAACCACTAAATTTAAAACTCACACACACACACACACACACACACACACACACACACACACACACACACTTCTTTCTTCCTCTAGCCCAGAGCCTGACATGGGCAAGACACTCAAGTAAATATTTATCAAATAAATGAATGAATATCTTGACCTTCTCTACACTGAATTCTAGTCTGATGGGAACCTTAGGTCAGACATGGCAAAATGCGGTAGCCCACGGACTTGGTCTGGACTGCAGATGTGTTTTATTTGACCTGAACATTGTTTTTAAAATATTTGGATTTTGTGCCAATATTTAAAAACCAAGAGCTTCCACATAAAGATGAGCAGATATAATGGTGTCACCCATATTCTTACATGGCAATAATTCTCTGGAGTTGAGTAGTGTAGAGGCACTGTAGTGTGCCACAGACCCCATTGCCCCACAAGAAACTACCAGATGTAATTTTAGCCTAGGATCAGAGAGCCGCCCTCCTCATAGGAGTACATTTCCAACTGTAAGGACATGAAGACATGATTTGAGTCCTACCTAACAAGGTTGTCTCCCAAAGAAAATCTCATCCCTAACCAACCTGTCTTTGGAGTGGAGATACATGTGTGGTGTGTGCATGTAAATACCTATTCCCCTAATTCAGAATTAATTGATCACTGCCCTGGAGAAGCCACACTGATGCTTCCCTTTGAAGTTACTACAAAGAAGGACCTGCCCAGCAGATTAACCCTGTACACACTTTAAGGTGAAGAGAACGAGACAAATTCTTTCAAGGTTAGAGGTTCCAGTTACCGCGGGCAGTGTGGAAGTACACAACCTTAACAGGCAATGTGGAGGCGAGTGATAGACGTTCTCTGCTATTCAGTGAAATAGACCTCCTTTTAGGATCTTGATTAACTTGAAAACCAAAGCAATGCAGAGTTTTCCATACATGCAGGAGTTGAGACTTTCCTCTCAATTCACCTCCCCCATCTACCTGCCCCCTCCCCAGTTGCTCCAAACTAGATATCTCTTTGCGGGGTCCTGTCCCTCCCTGTTAGCAACCTGGATACATAATACCCACAGATATTTATTGAATGAACAAGCAATACAAGAATGAAAGATACATCTCTACATATACCTGTTCACAAAATAACTCTCCTAGTCAGAGCCACCAAGAAAATGGTTGTAGTATTTACCTTCCCTGTTGGATAGCTTGGGTCTGAGACTCAGTTTTAGGTTTTAAGAGTCCTGAGACATCCAAGGCAGTATTTTCTTACCCATTTAACTTCTCAATGACTAATTTACCTGGTGAGGCTTATCACATCATCAAACAGGACACCATTTTAAATTTGGCCAGCTCCAGCCTGGCCAGTCTCAGCATCACTGCTGACCACTGGCACACAAAGAGCCTTCTGCCCTTGGTGGTCCCTGACCATTTAGTTAGCTACTGCATTAGCCACTTTTCTAATTTTTCCCTAGATAACGTATGCCATTTATAAATAACAGCTTTATTTGAGATATAATTCACATGCTATAAAATTCTCCCATTTGAAATGTACAAATCAGTGTTTTTTAGTGTATTCACAGAGTTATACAAACATCACCACAATCAATTTTAGAACAATTTTATCACCTAACAAACCCATGCCCATTAGCTCTCACCCCCTATTTATTTCTCTCCAGCCTCCCCAGCTTGAGGCAACCACTAATCTACTTCCTGTGTCTATAGATTTGACTATTCTGGACACTTCATATAAATGGATTCAGGTACTGTGGTCCATTGTGACTGGCTTCTTCCACTTAGCATCATGTTTTCAAGGTTTTGTCTATGTGGTGGCATATGTCAGTACTACTTTTTGTTTTGTTTTGTTTTGTTTTGTTTTGTTTTGTTTTATCACCAAATAGTATTGTCGTGTGGATGTACTGCATTCTGCTTATCCATTCATCACTTGATGGACATTTGAGTTGTTTCAACTTCTTGGCTATTCTGAATAATATATGAAGTTCATTTATAAGTTTTTGTATGGACATCTGCTTTCATTTCTCTTGGGTATTTACCTAGAGTGGGATTTTTGCACTATATGATAACTATGTGTAAGCTTTTGAGAAACTGCCAGACTGTTTTCCAAAGTGGCCACACCATTTTGCATTCCCACTAGCAGTGCATGAGGGTGTCACTCTCACCACATCCTCACCAACACTTGTGATTATCTGTCTTTTATTTTATTTTTTTAACATTTATTATCAAGAGACAGAGAGAGAGCATGAATAGGGGAGGGGCAGAGAGGGGGAGACACAGAATCCGAAGCAGGCTCCAGGCTCTGACCTGTCAGCACAGAGGCTGACGCGGGACTCAAACTCGTGAACCGCGAGATCATGACCTGAGCCAAAGTCAGAAACTTAGCTTAACCGACTGAGCCACCCAGGTGCCCCTGTCTTTTTTATTATAATCATTCTCGTGGGTCTGAAGTAGTGTCTCGTTCTGGGCTTCATTTGCATTTCCCTGATGGCTAAAAGGGTTGAGCATCTTTTTTATGTGTATTGGCCATTTTTGTGTCTCTCTTAGAGAAATGTCTATTCAGATCATTTGCCCATTTTAAAATTGGTTTATTTGTCTTATATTTTGAGTTGTAAGAGATCTTTACGTATTCTGGATACTAGACCCTCATCAGATAGATGACTTGTAAAACTTTTCTCCCAGTGGGTTGTCTTTTCATATCCTTGATAGTCTCCTTTGAAACATGAACATTTTTTATTTTGATGAAGCCAATTTATCGACTTTTTTCTTTTGTTGTTTATTGTTTTAGTAACATATCCAAGAAACCATTGCCTAATCCAGAGTCACAGAGATTTATGCCTGTTTTCTTCTAAAAAATTTATGGTCTTAGCTCTTACGTTTAGATCTTTGATCCATTTGGACTTAAGTTTAGTATATCATGTGAGGTCACATGCCAATTTTTGAAAACAAGTTAAAATGAGAAATAACCAGGAGTTTTAAAATATGCAACTATGTTTGTTTTTTTGTTTTTTTTCCATTTAGCTTTATTTTTTTAAATATGAAATTTATTGTCAAATTGGTTTCCATACAATACCCAGCTCTCATCCCAACAGGTGTCCTCCTCAATGCCCATCACACACTTTCCCCTCCCTCCTACCCCCTATCAACCCTCAGTTTATTCTCAGTTTTTAAGAGTCTCTCATGGTTTGCCTCCTTCCCTCTCTTTTTTTTCCTCTTCCCCTCCCCCATGGTCTTCTGTTAAGTTTCTCAGGATCCACATAAGAGTGAAAACATATGGTATCTGTCTTTCTCTGTATGACTTATTTCACTTCTGTTTGTTTTTAATTGAATACCATGTTAAGTTTTATTAAATGTACAATTTAATGGGGGGGGGAACTTTAACTCCTAAAGAGGATGATATTCTCAATATTTACTTTTAAAATCCAGTAAGCTAAGAATTGTGAGAAAAGGCCTTTGCTGTTTTTGTTTCTTTTCTTTTCTTTTATTTATTTTATTTTGAGAGAGAGAGAGGGAGTGTGTGTGTGTGTGTGTATACATACATGCACAAGCAGGGTAGGGGCAGAGAGAGAGGAAGAGAGAGAATCCCAGGCAGGCTCCATGCTGTCAGCACAGAGCCCAATAAGAGGCTCTACCTCATGAACAGTGAGATCATGTCCTAAGCTGAAATCAAGAGTTGGATGCTTAACCAACTGAACCACCCTGTCACCCCTGATGTTTTTATTTCTTAAAAAAACCAACTGCTTTCAGTAAAGATGTAAATAAATGAAGCCATACTTTAACATGCTATATAATTAGTATTTTTAAAGGACATTGAAAACATCTTTATTTCCCTATTGCAATGATATGGGCTTCAGTTTAACAGTGGTTCTCAGGGCACCTGGGTGGCTCAGTCGGTTAAGTGTCCAACTCTTATTTCAGCTCAGGTCATAGTCTCACAGTTGGTGGGATTGAGCCCCACATCGGGCTCTGTGCTAACAGTGTGGAGCCTGCTTGGAATTCTCTCTCTCGCTCTTTCTCTGTCCCTCCTCGGCTTGTGCTCTCTTTCTTTCCCTCAAAAATAAATAAATAAACTTAAAAAAAAAAAAAAAAAAGGAAAACAGTGGTTCTCAATTAGGGGTGATTTTGCTACCCAGGGGACATCTGGCAATGTTTGGAGATATTTGTGGCTGTCACATCATGGAAGTGAGGTGCTACTGGCATCCATGAGGTAGAGGACACAGATGCTGGTGAACAGTTGGCAGTGCATAGGACAGCTCCCACGACAAGGAATCACCCAGCCCGAAATGTGAATTACGCCAAGGTTAAGAGACCCTACTTTAAGTAAGTCAGTGGCCTCTATCAGATATATTCCAAAATGATGTGAGTTGGCAAACTCTTTCCCCCTCAGTTACAGCCTGGTGGGTTTCTCCTAGCACTGAGCCCTTAGGGGACAGCATGTGCCCCAGCACCTTACTGCCGTCAAAACCCTTTACAGTGACAGAAATCTATCAGGTCATCTTGATTGGGGATCATTGGGAAAACACTTGCTTTCAGTGCTTACTTCATTTTATATTTGTACATCTTCATTTTCTGAATTTTGAGGTATGTTTGGATAATACATCTCCATTTCAACATACATATTTGGGCAACCAGTCTCCTGGGAAAATGTATTTCACCTGATTATAAGTAGTACTTTGGGAGTGCTTGGCAGTGAGCTAAGCACTCCTCATGCATTATCTCATTTAACTTCCTCAACAGTTCCAAGAGAGCAGCTCTCATTACTCACATCTTACAGCCCTAGAAATGGAGGCCCGGTGAGATCAGGTGACCTGCCCAGGACTAAAGAACTGGAGCCAGCACTGCCTCAGGCCTGGGCGTAAGCCTGATGGGGGTCACCTGTGAGGTGCAGGCGCGTCACAGAGACTTTGCCTTGCTCACCGTGGATAATCACAGATGGAGGCTTGCAGGACAGTTGGGCTGTTCTCTCTCTCACTTGAGTCGCCATGAGTGGCCCAACGCGGGGGAGAGGGAGTGGACACACAGCTCACCCAGGATGTGTCCTCAGAAGCCTGCCTCCCCTGTGGGCCTCATCCGTCCCACGTGTCATGGTGGACGGTACCCGAGGACTACCGCTTGAGGGAGACTGGGGTGTCCGTGGCATCTCTTGTGTTCCTGATGTTCACCCCCAAATCAGTCACGGCTTGATTTCCTACCTACTGGCCATCCTCTCATCACATGCTCCGACTCACAGATGTTGTTGCTGACTCACAGCCCGAGTCCATTTGCAGCCAGTGTCTGACTGGAGCACGCTGTCAACAGTGGGAAAACATCTTGTGAAAAACCACACTGCAGTTAAGCGGCAGTATTGCCCTCCCAAGCTTTAGCTCTCGGTGTGCCAGGCACACAGCCGTCTTCGTAAACCTGGTATCATCCCCTCTCAGAGGGGGGCTTGCAAAAGGATCTGGCGTGTGTGGAGGTGGCTGAAGCTATGCATTTTGATGGTACAGAGATTGGAGGTGGGATGGCTCTCCAGATTAGCCAGTGCGGGGGTGCGGCAAGAAGTGAGGTGAGGCTCCCCTCACCTCTGCCTTGCAGGTATCCTCCACCACGTTCCCAAATGAAAGCGGGTAGGGAGAGAGCAATGATTTGGAAATGAAGACTGCCCTCCTCCCCCCATATCTAGAGAAGGGCCCTGGTTTTTGTTCTAGATCTGCCCCTGGAACTCCTTGGGCAAATCTTTCCTTGCTCCGGGCCTCAGTTTCCCCTTGAAGGGAAGGTGTGTACCCTCGACAACCTCTAAGCATCCTTGCAACCCTGAACTTCTTTGAATCTCCAAGGTCCTGGGGGCTGAGGTGAGCGAAGCCTGTGTGACTCAAATCTACCCTAATTCTAGCCCACACCTAGAAGCCTAACCATGTTTGAAGAAGGAACACGTTGATTGGTTGATGCTATCTTTCCTGAGAGACCCATCTCCAAGGGCGACATTCAAAATATTTAACAGAGAGGCAGGAACACAGCCTGTCAGGAGGGTGGAAAGCAGCCGGGGAGGGCCGTCCAGGGATACAGCCCCAAAGCACGCCTCACCCACCCCTGCTGAGCCTTCCCCCCCCACCCCCCCACCCCCCCACCCCCCGCCGCTTGGTTATTGAGTCTGTCGCTTCTCGCCTCATACTGCATCCAGGGCCCTAACTCAAGCCCCTCGGGCTTCTTTCCCCAGCCACTGTATACACAATAGCTGGAACGATCCTCCTGCATCCAAATGCCAACTTAATCAGACTCAGACTCACAGATGCTCTTGGAGAGCCCCTCTCTGCTCAGCCCCATGTCGGCTGCCTCCTCATCCCCTTGCCTTCGGAAACATTGCAGGTTTAGAGACTCTGGACCATTAAGAGACCTGAGTCCCAGCCTAGCTATGCCCCTCGTCTGCAGGGTGACCTTGAGCAAGTCCCTGCCCCTCCTGGGTGTCAGATTCCTCACATGTAAATGAGCGACCTGGATCGATTTGCTGGGCTCTAAGATCCCACTGTTCAATGACGAATTTTGGGAGAAATGCAAGTCTTCAGCAGCTGACCACTCTCTTTCTCTTTCGTTCTCTCTCTCTGTGTATGTCCCCCGGCCCCACAACCTCCACTGTAGAATGCACTGCTGCCCGCAGGCCTGAGGCAGAAGGATCAGACCACCAAGGCGCCCACGGGCCCCTTTAAAAGGGAGGAGCTCTTGGATCACTTGGAAAAGCAAGCAAAGGAGTTTAAAGACCGAGAAGATCTGGTCCCCTACACAGGGGAAAAGCGAGGTACTGAATAATGTTGTTCTTATGAATATATCGCTCCCCGTGCATCATTGAGTGCCAATTACGTGCCAGGCCCTCTGCTGAGCCACATGTGACTGGGCCTTCTTGCCCACATGCCTGCCTGGACCAAATTCACAAAACCAACACCAAAAGCAGCAATGCATGGTGTGGATGTAGTGAAGTTTTGGGTAAACTGAGGAAAGAGTGATCTCTACCAGCCCAGCAAAGCTTTCCCCTAAACCCCCTTTAATCAGGGTGTCTGAACATTTCTCATACAAACCTGGGCACCTTTGAAAATGAAAGAAGAAACTATTAATCATGATATCCGGGCATAAGGCCTACACAAGGCTCGTCCTATGCAAATTGGGAATGAGATAACCTAGCTGTACCCTAACTATCCGTGCTCTTTCTGCTGTGTTCCTTTCTCTGGCACCTGCATCCCCTCCTTTATCTGTCCCTTTAAGAGTCTCTGCCCCATCCTAAGGCAAGTCATTTAGAAGACTGGGGAACAGAGAGGCACTCCCTGACTGTCCAACCCTTTTAGGACTTCCCTTTGCTCTCCAAACCGTTCTGCTGTCCTCATATTGTGTCTGCCCTCGCTTGCCCCACTGCTGCCCCACAGGCCTCCTTCTATTCCTCATGCATTCCAAGATCTTTTCCACCTCAGGACCTTTGCATGTATTCCTTTTGCCTGGACTGCTGCTCCTGCTGTCTGGTTCCATGCTGTCTTCATAGGTGGCTCTTCCTCCCTTATAAGAGGCTTAATGCTTAGAAATAGCCCGGAGCTACATGTAGTCTGGTTGCAATTCTGACACTACCACTTACTAGCTGTGTGAGCTCGAGTACATTTTTGAATCTGCCATGCCTCCGTTTCCTCCTCTGTGAAATGGGAATGCGGAAAATAGTATTACCAAGCTGACAAAGTTGTTATGAGTTAAGATATATATAAAGCACTTAGCACCTGGCCCATAGCAAATGCTGTGTAAGTACCAGCTATTATTACCCTTTTGGTCTCAACTATACTGTCTCCTCTTTCAGGGAAGCCTTTCCTGTCCATCCTGTTACTCTCGATCTCAGGAGCCTGTGGGTGTGTCCTTCATAGCAATTTCCATTTTATAATTTTCCCTTCATGTGTCACTTGTCTCTCCCACTGGCTATAAGCCCCATGAGGGCAGGCACTCAGGCTCAGACTGGTTTTGCTCACCCAGTACCCCCAGCACCCAGGACAGGGCCTGGTATCCAGTAGGGCTCAGCAGAGAGTTGCTGAATGAGTGAGTTAAAATCAAATAAATTACAATGAATCTTGTGGGCTACTTCCTTTGAATATAAGCCGCACAAGTATGAGGGCCGCATCTGTTTTGTTCATCATTACGTCTACACCTAATAAACGCTAGCGTGTGGTAGGCACCTAATAAGCATCTGTTGAATAAAAGCATTAATTCTAATTAATTAATTGTGTAATGGTTCATTTTCAGTCTCTTCCATTCCCCCCACCCCCAAGGTTGTAAACATGATGAGCCAAGGGTCCACGTCTGTGGCTTTTATCTCTGTATCCCTGTTGTGTGATAAATAATCAAATGAAAAAGCCAACAGAAGTAGCATCATGGGGAGGACTTTGTCATCACAAACGTGGACTTGGAGCTCGGTCCAGATTTTATGGAAAACTTGGAAGGTCAGGGAAGCCCAAGGGGCATCTGGATTACGGACGTGGAGAGGATTGTGTGGTCTGAGGCACCCTGGGGGGGTGGCAGAGGAAGGAGGTCTTGACCCTAAGGGCCGAATATACCCTCCTGAGAGTGAGGGCATGAGAGGTTTTTAAGCAAGGTGCTTGTGCTGTGAGGAGTGATTTCTATGCAGCAAATAAAGATAATAGAATATCAGGATTTGCGGGAGGCTTAAAACTCCCATTTTCCCACCTGTACATTTGAAAAATGGAGAACCTGGGCACCTGGGTGGCTCAGTCAGTTAAGCGTCTGACTCTTGATTTCAGCTCAGGTCATGATCTCATGGTTCATGAGTTCGGTCCCCATGTGGGGCTCCACAGAGCGCAGAGCCTGCTTGGGCTTCTCTCTCTCCCCCTCGGTCTCTGCCCCTCCCTTACTTGTTCTCACATGCATGCATTCTCTCTCTCTCTTTCTCCCTCTCTCTTTATCTCAACAAATAAATAAATAAACTTAAAAAGAAAGGAAACTGAGGCTGTGAGAGTCTGCAGCACAGCTGGGTGGACTGCTGGTGAGTCATTGTCCCCGTGCCCACCTCCCTCTGAGGGAAGGAGCTGGAGATTGGAGGTGGGGGTGGAGGGTGGGAAAGGGAATCTGGGCAAACCAATCCTGCTGCCCCTCCATGGAATGCTGGAATGGCATGGAGCCAGGAACAGCTCTCCAGACTCCCAGAGCCTGATTGCCTTCAGGAAAAAGTACACTGGCCCAAGGAAGGTGCCTAGAATCTATTCTATTTCCGTAGAATGACATGCCTAAGAGATTTATCATCATCACCACCACAACCAGCATCATCATCATAAAGTATTTACATGATGATTGTTGGAGTCTTTGTAGGCTGAGTAAGTACAGGTCTCAGTAGAGAGTGTGGGGAAGGAGACTTTCTGGCTGTAACAGGAAGACTTAGGGCCATGGTGTCCAGCCCTCACTGAGCATTTATTTACCCAACGCCGAGCCTAAAACCAGTCAAGGTTGAGGGGAAACAGCACCCCAGTCTCCACAAGACCCAACAGAATGTGGTAGGAGCCATAAAATGGTGCAAAGTCCTGAGGAACCTGGACTCTCATTCACTCTTACTCAAGTGGTGAGGATCAGAATAGAGCTTCATACACGATATCTTTAATGCAGAATTATATTGAGTTGTCCATGCAGAATTAGATTTGACTGCTGAGGAAAAAAGTAAAATAAAATGAGACAGACTTAGATAAAAGTTTTTCTTTCGCTTAGCTGCAGAGTTAGGCATTCTGGGCTAGCAAAGCATCTTCCCTGGCATTAGCAATCAAGACCCTTTTCCAGTTTTTCATTCTGCCTTCCCTGCAATATGTCCTTGTGCTCATGGTCCATCTGGCTGCTGAAGTTCCAGTCATCACATCTGCATTCCAACTAGTAAGATGAAGGAAGGGAAGAAGTCCAAGTCCCTCTTGTGTCTTAGAGCCACTGCCCTTTCTGGAGGCACCTGCTGCCAGGGTGTGAGAAACCACAGGTCTTACACATTTATTGGATGACCATCCTACTCATTCCATCTGTCATTTTTACAGTAGATTTTCTTTTTAACCATTTTGTTTTCTTTGCATATTTTGCCCTTTTCCAGATCCACCTCTGGTGGAGGTTATGATGCATTTCCCCCCCAGATGACCTTGTTATATGTTCTGCTCAAATATGTAATTGATTTTTGCTATAAACAATTTAAACAATAAAGTAACTCAAAGTGATTCTCTCTACTGAGCGAATAGGCACTGATCCCATTTTAGTGAATATTCTTCTGGACTTTTCTCTCTGTGCTGCCCACTCCTCCCCACTGCTACCATTACAACCCTGGTCCAAGTCCCCATCATCTCTGGCCCTATTGCAGGAGCCTCCTCACCAGCCCCTGGCTCCCATTCTTGCTTGTCCCCCTACTGGAGACTCTCAATCAATAGCCAAACTGAGCAGGTTTTTTTTTTAAATTGAGGTAAAATTCACATAACATAAAATTAAGCATTGTATATATTTTTAAGTTTGTTTGTTTATTTATTTTGAGAGAGTGAGAGAGAGAACGAACAAGCAGGGGAGGGGTAGAGAGAGAAAAGAGAAAAAATCCCAAGCAGGTTCTGTGTTGACACAGGCTTGATCCCATGAACCACGAGATCATGACCTGAGCTGGAATCAAGAGTCAGATACTGAACTGACCGAGTTACCCAGGTGCCCCCAAAATTAACCTTTTTTTTTTTTAAAGCTGTTGAGGTTTTATTTCAAGTTTATTTATTTATTTGGAGACACAGAGAGAGTAGGGGAAGGGAAGAAGAGAGAGAGAGAGAGAGAGAGAGAGAGAGAGAGAGAGAGAGAGAGAGAGAGAATCCCAAGCAGGCTCCACACTGTCAGTGCAAAGCCCAACATGGGGCTCGAATCCACGAACTGTGAAAGCATGACCTGAGCCAAAGTTGGACACTTAACCAATTGAGCCACGCAGGCGCCCCCCACTAAATCAACCATTTTAAAGTGAACAATTCAGTGGCATTTATTACACCCACAATGCTGTGGAACCATCTCTATGTAGACCCAAGACATTTTCATCACTCCAAAATAAAACCCTGTGCCCAATAAGCAGTTACTCCCCATTCTCTGCTCCCCCCAGCCCCTGGCAACCACCTATTTCCATGGATTTACCTATCCTGGATACTTCCTATGAATCAAATCATATTAATATGTGATTTTGTGTGTCTGGCTTCTTTCACACACCATATTGTTTTTGAGACTCACTCATTCCCTTTTCTGACCGAATAATATTACACAATTTGTTTATCCATTCATCCACTGATGAACATTTCGGTTGTTTCCACTTTGGGGCTGTTGTGATTAGTGTTACTATGAACATTCCTGTACAGAAAATTGTTTGAGTACCTGTTTTCAGTTCTTTTGGGTTGATGTCTAGGAGTGGATTCCTGGATCACATGGTAATTCTGTGTTTGCACCGTTTTACATGGCCACCAGCAACATACAGATCCTTGCCAACACTTGTCATTTTCCATTTTGGTTTTTGATTCTGGTTTTATTGTAGCCGTTCTTATGGGTGTGAAGTGGTATCTCATCGTTACTTGATCTGCATTTCCCTAAGGACCATTTATGTTAAGTATCTTTACAGGTACTTTTTGGCCATATGCACGTCCTCTTTGTAGAAATGTCTTTAAGTCCTCTGGGTTAAATTGGGTTGTTTTTGGTGTTAATTGTAAATTTTTTAAATATCTTCTAGATACTAGACGCTATCAAATATAGGATTTTTTTCACTTCCCTGATAATGTCCTTTGATGGACAAAAGTGGTAAATTTGGATCAAGTCCAGTTGATCTATTTTTTTCTTTTGTTGTCACATCTAAGAATATGTTACCAAGGTCTAAGGTCATGAGGATTTATGCCTATGTTTTCCTCTAAGAGTTTTATAGTTTTAAGTATTATGTTTGAGTCATTGATCCATTTTCAGTTCATTTTTGTATATGGTGTGAGATAGGGATACAGCTTCATCCTTTGCATGCTGATGTCCGGCCCCATCACCACTTCTGGAAGAAACTGCTCTTTCCCCCATTGAACGGGCTTGTCATCCGTGTCAGAAGTCAATTTGCCATGGGTATATGGGTTCATTTTTGGACTCTCAATCCTATCCCATTGTTTGCATGTCTACCCTTGTCAGTGCCACATGGTTTAAATTCATAGTAAGTTTTGAGATAAGAGAGTCTGAGCCCTCCAGCTGTGTTTCCTTCAAGATTGTTTTGTATGTTTGGGACCTTTTGTGATTCCATATGAATTTGAGGATTGGCTTTTCTATTTTTGTAAAAATAAAAAAAGGCTTTTGGAATTTTGATAAGGGTTTCATTGAATCTGGAGATTGCTTTGGGCAATATTGCCATCTTAATATTGTCTCCCAATCCACGAACTCGGGATATTTTTCTATTTATTTAGGTTTTCTTTCCTTTATTTCAGCAATGTTTTCTGGCATTCCATGCACAAATCCTTTAGATCCTTGGTCAAATTTATTTCTAAGCATTTTATTCATCTGGATGCTATTGTAGGTGAAATTGTTTTGCTAAATGCCCTTTCAGATTGCTCATCACCGCTGAGCAGAAACACCGCTCATTTGTGTGCATTGATCTTGTACCCTGTAAGGTAGCCCTAACAGTGTTTATTAGTCCTCAACAGTGTTTTGTTTAATCTTTAGGGTTTTCTACATATTAGATCATGTCATCTACAAACAGAGAGAACGTTACTTCTTCCTTTCCAGTCTGGATGCCATGTTTTTTCTTGTCCATTTGCTCTGACTAGAACCTTCAGTGCAATGTTGAACAGCAGTAAAGGCAGGCACCCTTGTCTTGCAACTGATTTTCAGGGCTCCTTTCCTCCCTCTATCAGGTCCAGCTCCTAGGCCATCATCTCAGTGAGGCCTGACCACCTACCCAAAAGAGCAGCGTCCTCCTCACCTGCACCCCAGCCTGGAGTTGCCTAGTCTTTTACTCTGCTTTATTTTCTTCCACAATGCCTAATACCGTGTGATATCTTTGCATGTTTATTTCTCACCTGTCTCCTTTCACTAAATTATAAATTGTTCAGTGCTGCCCCGCCCCTGACCCCTAGAAAGGTTCCTGGCACTCAGGAAGCATCCAATAAATATCTAGTGCATGCATGAATGAATGGATGGATGAATAGATAAACGCAATTTTCATACATGGAATTAAATTGCTCATGCTCTGTCACAGACTTGCTGTTTCACACATTATGTCTTAGGCATATCCTTCTTAGTGAGTGAACATCTCCACCATCCTTTATACTAACTGCAAGAACTCCATCATATGGACGCCCCAGCTTTCTTCAGCAATCCCTGTTAGTGGTCAGTAAAGTGACACACATCCTGGTGTGTGCCTTTTTGCTTCCTCGTCCAGTCATGCATCTGACACCTTAAAAAATATAATGTCGCATGAGGCAAGGATACCTTTTTGCTCCCTATTCTTTTAATAATCTGAATGCATTTTGTTTAGATATGCTTCTAAATTGTTCTCACATCAGACCCCTTGGGTAGGATACCCTAGACCCTGACAGTCTATAAAATTTTTCTTTTGTATCTCTTTCCGACTTACAGGTTGTTTTCACTAATGACCAATGTTTTCAATAGCAAGCAGTCTAGTCTAACCAAATTTTAAAGTTATTCATTTCAAATGTGAGAGGTGCTCTGGTTGGAGATCTTTGATTCCTGTTCTCTGGGGAAGTTTGGCACTGGGTTCCCAAAGGGGAAACCTCAAGCGAGTCTCAGCACAGAGGGGTCCACAGGGTTGTGGGACAGTCCACCCGGCACCATCACCAGAGGATGCCCCAGCGCAGCCGCACGCCCTGTAATGGACACCCTTGTGTTTGCAGGAAAGGTCTGGGTCCCCAAGCAGAAGCCAATGGATCCCGTGCTGGAAAGTGTGACGCTGGAGCCAGAGCTGGAGGAAGCGTTGGCAAATGCCTCAGATGCAGAACTCTGTGACATTGCAGGTAACAGCCTTTCTGGAACCTTCCCCATGTCTTCTAGAAGGGTTTGACCTGCATCTGCAGAGAGCCTTGGACAGTTTATTTCACATGAACACACTCTCTGTTTCTAAAAAGGACTAGAGGAGACCACGAGTATTAAGACAGGAACCCATTATCAAAACCAAAATGAGGAAAATAGAAATAAAACCACCCAAACCCATCACTCCGCAGATCCATGAGAACCCATCCCAGAGAGATATGGAAGCATCCCAGGGAAGGCCAGCATAGGTCCTTTACCAGCCCCTGCATCAAATCCTGCTCACCCCCCACCTCCTCCCCCCCCCCCCCCGCCAGGAAGAGAAAACAGAGGGGGACAGACAGAGGGTGCAGACCTCTCAAGTTTGGGAGGCTCACAAAGGCCTGGAGCAAACTCATTTAACTTTACAACTTTGCATGGCTCAGAGGACCAGACTTTGGGAAGCCCGCCCCCGCATCACATATTTGTACAGCACCGTCCATCTCCACGTGTGTTTCCATATGATCTTCACAAACAACCCCTAAAGCTCCAGAAGGTGATTTGATATTCAGAACCCTTCACCACGCTTGTCTCCTTATTACAGTCTAGTCCCTGCCCTGTGTGCCCTGAGTCCCAGCCCCACAGGGGATCGGGCTCGGCAAACACCCTGCGGGCCCACCGCAGTTGTGCTCCCTGGCCTGGGGGGTAACAGGGGAGACTTGGGAGCTGCTAACTGCCTCCCAGATAATGACAGAAGGGTAGATGGGGTGAGAAGAGACTCGAGGCAAGTGGAAATGGGAAAGAAAGATGGAGAGTCAACTGTGACAATCTGGCTGTGACAGTGAGGTTGGGGGAGGAGTCAAGGAAGGTTCCAGATTTCTGGCTTCAGGGACTAAAGTGGATGCTGGTGCCATTAATAAAGGTGGGTGTATTAGTCTGCTCGGGCTGTGATGCAAAATACCACAGGTTGGGTGGCTTAAACAACAATTTATTTTCTCACAGTTCTGAAGGTTAGCAGTCCAAGGTGTTGGCAGATTTGGTTTCTTCTGAGCCCTCTCACCTTGGCTTGCAGGTGACCCCAGCTCATACTATGCTCTATTTGGGACCTTTGGAGTTTGAGGTCACCTAGGTGGGGACAGGTAGACTTGAAAGCCTTCCGTAATGCCACGAGGAGGTCCCGTTGCAATCTTTGTGGTGTCATTAGCATGCGGATGTGGACCTCATTAGCATTGCCCAGCTCCAGGCAGAAAGCATGACTGAGTGGGGGCCTGGGGCTCTG
The DNA here is from genome assembly GCF_028018385.1 of Neofelis nebulosa. Lineage (NCBI taxonomy): Eukaryota > Metazoa > Chordata > Mammalia > Carnivora > Felidae > Neofelis > Neofelis nebulosa. The sequence goes on along the minus strand of NC_080793.1, from coordinate 34,727,763 downwards.
GAGGCAAGTAGCCCTGGCTACCTTAGAAGCCTTTGACAGATGCGTGGAAATGGGGCAAAGCTAGTCACAATGGGGGTTGGCGAGCCACAAATGACCTGGGAATCAAAGGCCAAGTCAAGACAGGCAGAACCTAATGCAAGAACTAGGGAGACAGAATGAGGGTTCGGGCTGGCTGGGAGACCCAGGGCTGTGTAAGGCCAGAGGTCAAGTGAGGCCGCAGTGTTAGGGGACTCCGCAGGCTGCAGCTGTCTTCTGCCTCCTCACACCCTCCGGCTCCTCATGGGTGTTGTGCAGGAGTCCTGGTGGCATTTGTGCTGGGGAACAGCAAAGGCGTGCCTCTCATCTGTAGCAGAACCATGAGGGGATGGGCAGTGAGAAGTCTCTGTATGCATGAGGGGTGACCCCGGTGGGTCTGGTGGCCAAAGCCGGGTTGCAGTGACCCAAGGAATGAATGATGGGGAGAGTCAACGTGTAGATTCTGAGTCCAAACAACCATTTCCTCAGGAGGCAGAACATTGAGGAAAGGACACAGGACAGTGGCTTGAAGGGCGTCAGGGCTGAGAGAGAAAGTACGCAATCGAGTACTGAGGCAGTGAGTATTTCACCCAGATGGAAACGGAACACTTAACTTGGGGAACTTAACTGGTTTGCTTTCCAGTTCAAGATTTGTTTTGTCAAAAGCCCCCAAAATCGGATTCGATTCCTCATTATGCTCATCTATTTCCAAGTTTTTCCATCTATTCCATCTATTTCCCCGATCGGGGGTCCCCCTGACTTCCAGTTAACCTGTGCAGCAGGGAGGTCCGGCATCTCCCCCACTGACTCACCCTGGAGCTGTTTTTATCCCAGTCTTTCCCCTCCGATCACCCTCCGTGATGTCACTGGCCTCATTAGGCAGCTCAGAGGGATTATCAAATGACTCCGCTGTCAGAACCGCCAGTTCCTGTGCCAAAATAGAACTGCAATATTGCTCTAAGTTTCTGTGTTGATTTCTTGAAACGATTTCTCTTTTATTTTTGTTGGCGTGGCTAATTATTATTATCTGCTCATGATACCATACCCTTCCGTTGTCCGGAGAGGAGATGGGGAGCTGTAAGTCAACACCAGTGTCAACTGGCTAACCTTGGGCGCCTGTCCCTGTACATCAGCCCTATGAAAGGCGGCAGTGTCTCTGGGGAAGGAAGGACTGAATATTTGTTGACCCCCCCCCACCCCACCCCTATACCCCAGGTGCTGTGGGGATTGCGTCTAATACCTCGCTGCGTTTATTGACCACAACAATCCTAAGAAGTAAGTTTTACTGTTGTCCCTGTTTGGTGGATGGAGAAAGGAGACACAGTGACATGAAATGCCTTGCCCGTGGGGCTTGAAATCAGGCAGCTTCATCCTGTTAGCAGCACCATCCAGCACGACCTGGATGAAACCCTCCTCTGTAGGGGAGGTGGACACAGAGGAGGGGCAAGAGGGGCTACACGGCCAAGTCCCATGAAGCCGGCTTGTGGGGGGGGGCACATTAGAAAAGCCTCTATATGACACTTGAAGGCATGGACCCCTCAGGGTCAATGGGGCTGAGGGAAGTATTGGGAGAAGCCAGATGAAAGCAGGGGTTTAGGCAGAGAGGTGGTGGTGTTCAGAGGACAGGGGATATAGGAGGGAGGCTCCAGGTAGGTCCAAGGGCTAAGGTGGAGCCGGGAGCTGTGTCTGTGGTACTGCTGTTTCAAGTGCTGGATCAGAGGCCAAGAAATCAAGATGTCCAGAGGACAACAGGCATTCAGGCCTGAGGCACCAGAAAGCTGAGGGGTTTCGGGGAGACCGCTTTGCCAGGGGTCTAGTCAAAAACGCCACGGAAGGTGGAGGCAGGACCTTGTTGAGTGTCCAGTGCGGCAAACCCACTTCGGACTGATGCTGGGGGTTCAGCTCCTTTCTCAAAGATGGGGTTGCTGGAGCCATGGGTGCAGATGACTCAGCAGAGAAAGACAAGTAAGGAGATGAGGGCATGGGGTCTGCGGGGCATCTCTAGTCTTGGAGATTCCACCCCCAGGCAGAGCTTTCCATTAACTTAGTTTTTACTCACTCATTCACGTACCCAGCAGTCATTTATCCAGGGTTTTCCCACGGTGTGCCAGGCTCTGGACGAACCCTGGTGAGAAGCGTAAGCAAACAGCTGGTTCTTGCCCTCACGGAGCTGATGTTAAACAAATACTTAGGCCCCAAAGAAGTGACAGGTGAGAGTGAGTGTCGTTCAGAAAAAGGACAGAGTGCAAGGAGGCGGCTTGGTTAGGTGTGTCCCAGGCTGGGACACAGCAGGAGAGAGAGAAGCTACCACCCCTCTGAGCTGGGGAAGCAGCAGGCCCGTCTGAGCGGCTTGCCCGGTGCACATGCAGCAGGCTGGATGCTCGGCAGCGTCTGGATGATGTCACAGGACACCCAGCACACGTGCCATGCTGACCCAGGTGTGGCGCGAGTAAGGCAGAGCCTGTGAACTCGCACGTGTCCGTTTGTTTTCTTGCCTGTGAACCATTCATGCATTCGTTCATTCACACACTGAGTCGACGTGCATGATCAAGCTGCCGTTTGCTAGGATGAATCAGAATGAGGCTCTGCCCTTGGGGGGCCCAGGATGTGATGAGCACAGACCAGAAACGTAAATTTCAACAAGAGAGGTGTTACCACAGGGTGCTGAGCAGCTGACAGTGCTAAGTTCTTGGCGTGTGGCGTTGGGTTGTAGCTCAGAGGCCACTGGGAGTCAGCTGCAAGCACTTGGCATTATCAGTGCCTCCCCTCCCCAGTCAGGGATGTGATCCTGGCTCACCTTTAGGGATCCTTCAGGTGGGGCAGGACCCAAAAAGGAATTGGGGTAAGAGACCCACCCTTCAGAAGGGCCAGTCCCAAGCCACCCCCCCTCCACGGGCAGTTGGCACCCCCAGCTCAGAGATAGTCTTCGCCGGCCCCCCACCTCCCCCACCCCCCTCCACCCCGCCTTCTGGGGTACTCTCGTGTCCTTAGGCACCAGGTTTCCTCACATTCTGTGAGGGTCAGGGTGTGGCTTATCCAGGAGCAGTTTAACCACACCCAAGTCCTGGGCCAGGCTTCTTCCATCTGTTTCTAAGATGCAGGAAAACACCTTCCTGCTGTCAGCCCAGAGCCAGACAAGCGGTTGGCAGCTGGAGAGGCCCAGGATGTGTGCTGCGATCTCTCTCATCCTAAATGGAATTACAACTGAGTGAGCCCTGCCAAGGCAGAAGAGGAAAGAGAACTCGATGTTCTTTTTCAGAGTTCAAAAATAGTCCTTTTTGAGTTTTGAGGAAGATCTGGTCTTTTAAAAAAAAAAAAAATCAAGTTCCCCAGTGCTAAATTCAGCCTTGCCAATATCTACAAAGAATGAAGCAGCAGGCAATGTTGATGTGCTATTTTCCTCCATCATTCACTTCTTGTGACATGAGTGTGCAAAATCAAGCAGGGGGAAAATCACCATTTGGTGCCTAGGGCAGGCCGAAGGGATCAGAGCCACCAAGCCTTCTGCTCAGCAATGGAGGTTTTGCTTCACCCCTCCCTGCTCCTTCCTCTGTCCCTCCCCCATCCCTTCCTCCCTCCCTCCCTCCCTCCTTCTTTCCTCCCTCCCTTCTTCCTTCCTTCCTTCCCTCCTTCCCTTCCTTCCTTCTTGGAAACCTAATTTCCTCTGAACTGCAAAATGGTTTTATTTCTTCTGAGGACTGCTATTGACATATATATCACCTCCTAGAATACATGTTATCTGTCCTTAGAATTCTGACATGGAGGGGAAATTTTAGAACTTTGGAACTGCTGATGACCTAGTTGGTGGAGGAGTGGGTGGGACTACTCAGTCAGAAGCCGGGAGGGTCCTTACCAAATAGGCTTTGACAAACTGTTTCCCTCTTGAGCCTGCTGGAAAAGCGTGGGGCCACCCACCCTGGGTGCTTGCTGTAAAAATCAAATAGGATAGAAAGATGAGATGTTGTGTGGCTGTTAAGTCCTATGTGAAGGTAAGAGATTAGCATTCAAACATAGTCCCCTTTACAGGTGAGAAAACTGAGGCCCAAAAAGTAGAAGTGTCCTGGACAAGATTACCCAGCAAATGAGTGCCAAAGGCCCAGCCTGGAGCCCGGGTCTCTTGCCTCTGTCCCCTGGCACTTCCTTGTAACCTTCCTGCCCCCTTTCTGGACCATTACAGGAAGCTGGCATGGAGTGCAAAGTTCATTTTCCGTTTCCCACCACTCTATACCTCTCAGCAAGACCAGCCAGCCATGTGAGGTTACATCTGTCCTGTGATTCTTAGCAAACTTTCCAAACTGTTTTCCCAAACCGGGGTCCCAGCAGCAGCCCAGAACCATCATGAGCTTCCCCCACATCCCATGGGAGTTGGAAAAGCAGCTCCAGAAGGTGGCTTCAGGTGATCCGACCCCCTGCCGCTGACTCAGGCCTTGGCCCCCACTGCTCTCGTAGAAGCAGCCTAAATTAAAGCCCAGAAAGCTCTAAAAAATGCAGATGCCTCTCTTCCTACCCGTTCTCCTCAGTGACGAGCAGGAGAATCTAATTTTAGCAGAGAAGACTCTTAGAATGTGAGAAACAGAAGGGCTTTGAGATCCTCTCATCCTGTGGTTCTCAGCCCCCACTGAGCATCAAATTATGCAAGGAGATTAAAAATATATCTACAGAGATTCAGATCAGCTGGTCCAGGAGGAGCACCAATATTGTCTTGAAGCTCCCAGGCGATTTGTAAGTGCAGCCAGGATAGAGAACCAGTGGTCCTACCTCACCCCTCATTGTACAGAGGAGGCTGAAGCCCAGAGAGGGCTTGGGACCTTGCCCAAAGTCACACAGAATCAGGGGCGTAGTCAGGACCGGAACTTGGGTCTCCTGACCCTTCACCAAGGGCTCTCATGCTGTCTCTCTCACTAGAAAGAAGGTATGTCTAATGAAGTAGCTGGGGGAATTTAAAAAAAAAACATCAAATATTTATCAAATACTGTATTCTGGAGGAGCAGAAGGGAGATAATATTCTTCCCTGACTTCTAGAAACCCAAAGTCTAGTAGAGGAAGCGTGCACACACCCGGCCATCTCTAAAGCTGTGTAGACTACACTGTGATAAGGACACTGGGTGCTGCGGGAGAACTAGAGAGGGCAAGCGAGGAATCCAGGAAGCCTTCCTGAGGGAAGAAGTGTTATTCCAAGTCTTAAAGGAGGAGAAGGTAGAGTTGGGAGGTCAAATACAGGATGCTTTGCTGGATTTGAATTTCAGATACACAATGAAATCAGTTTTAAATAGAAGTAGATTCCAAATACTGAATGGGACATACTTGTACTAAAATATTATTTATTGCTTATCTGAGATTCCAATTCAACTGGGTGTCCTGTATTTTTATTTGCTAAATCTAGCAACTCTACTGGGGACATTTCAGCTGCGCACATGGCACATGGAGAGAGAATTGCCAGTAGAGGGGACGGCATTGGCAGAAGCAGGAGAATCTTCTGAGCTGTGACCATTTGTGTCACCAAAGCAGAAAGAGTGTGGGCGAGGGACAAGGCCATTGAAGTTGCCAGCCCAGGGAGAGCCAGTGAAGCCAGGCTCTGGTGTCACAGGCCACCATCCTCCCACCCGGTGGCTGCAAAGCCTCATGGTCCCCGTGTCCTTCCCTCCCTCTGTAGTCCATCCTCCACACGCAGCCAGAGTAACACTCCAGAACCCGAGTCGGGCTGTCTCAGTGCCTGCCAAGACCTCCCCCCAAGTGGCTTCCAGGCCACACCTAGGGAAAGACCTCCAAACTCCTTACCTCATCCTAGAAGATGCCACAGGATCCGACCTTTGCCTGTTTGAATTAAATCTCCTCCATAGGGTTGTTGTGAGGATTCAGGGGGATGGTTTCAGGCAGTTTTCAAGCTTGGGCTGCCCACTGAAACCACCTAGGGAGCCTTGAAAAAGGCAGATGCCTGGCCTCACGCCTAGGGACTGTGGTTTAATTGGTCTGGGGTAAGCCGGGGCATCAGGAGTTTCCAAAGATTCCCCAGTGATTCCAATGTGCAACGAAAGTGAGAGTCACTGGGGTACGATGTATTCTCTGACCCAGAGCAAGTGCTTAATGAGTGGGGGTGTGCTGTGGTTCAACACGTGTCCGACTCAGCTCTGTCCATCTTCTGCTTCCCCTTCCCTCCCTAGCCTTCCAGTCCGTGAGCTTGAGGGCTTTCCCACCATCCCCTCTGCCTGCCCAGAATATTCTGCCTCCCTTCTCTTAACTTGGCCAACACTACGCATCCCTCCTATTCCAAATCCCTCTGCTCTTTTCTCCCCAGAACACCCTGAACTTTTCCTTTACAACACGTATAGTCTGTGCTTATGTTTTCAATCGTGTGGGTACCTGCCCAGCATCTCTCTCCCCTGGCAGACTCTGTGTTCCCTGCTGTGTCCCCCCGCCCCGCTCTTCCCCCATCTCCCCCACTCCCCTACTCCCTCTACCACCACCCCACCCACAGCCGGCCCGGGAAGCAGCTACTTGATAAATGTTGAACAAACAAATGGATGAAAGCCTGACTGAGCACAGGAGTGATGTTTTCAGATCTGCATTTCCAGAAAGATCTTTCTGGCT